>NW_024070186.1:73626960-74226960 GCF_014754425.2 Oryx dammah | reverse complement strand
TTGCAGTCCATGGGACTCTCAAGTCTTCTCCAACACCACAGTTCAAAAGCATCAATTCTTCGGCGCTCAGCTTTCTTCACAGTCTCAAATCTCACATCCATACATGACTACTGGAAAAACCATAGCCTTGACTAGACAGACCTTTGTTGGCAAAGTAATATCTCTGCTTTTCAATATGCTATCTAGGTTGGTCATAACTTTCCTTCCAAGGAGTAAGCGTCTTTTAATTTCATGGCTGCAGTCACCATCTGCAGTGATTTTGGAGCCCCGCCCCCCGCCAAAAAAAAAAATAAAGTCTAACACTGTTTCCACTGTTTCCTCATCTATTTCCCATGAAGTGATGGGACCAGATGCCATGATCTTAGTTTTCTGACTGTTGAGCTTCAAGCCAACTTTTTCACTCTCCTCTTTCACTTTCATCAAGAGGCTTTTTAGTTCCTCTTCACTTTCTGCCATAAGGTTGGTGTCATCTGCATATCTGAGGTTATTGATATTTCTTCCAGCAATCTTGATTCCAGCTTGTGCTTCCTCCAGCCCAGCGTTTCTCATGATGTACTCTGCATAGAAGTTAAATAAGCAGGGTGACAATATACAGCCTTGATGTACTCCTTTTCCTATTTGGACAATTTATATAATGTTATTTGTCAGTTACACCTCAGTAAAGCTGGGGAGGGGGTTGGAAATCCAAAGACGATGAGGGGCCAGTGAGAGGATGAAGAAGGAAACCCCAGCAGGCAACCAGCCCCATAGGTAGGACTGGGAGCCTTGGCACCACCCTTCACCTCGGCTGGAGGAGATCCCCTGCCTAGGGGCTGAAGTGTGAATTTACCAAGCTGGGAGAAAGCTGTTTTACGGTTCCTTTGGCTCCTTACTCACGGAAGCAGACTCACACCAGAACCCTCCCCTCCGGCTCCCCCCACCAGCCCTGCAGCCTATAAAGGGTAATGGAGCTGAAGTTAAAATAGTCACATGAAACCCACCTCATTTGAAAGGGCACCTGCTTTAAAGGCCAAATTTCCTGAGCCCAGGTTTATACATTAAGCTACAGAAAGACCTAATTAATTCAGAGCAACCCCACTAACTCTAAATTTGGGATACATTCTGCCTCAGGCGGGTCTGAAGTCTTTCCTTTTACACTATCTATGAAGAAATGGTTTGCTAAGCAAATAAATAGTGCAGGCCAGATTACAGAGACAGGTCTGGCTTACTTAAAACTGTTTTTAAGAACTTTAAAAATCACTTTAGCAGCCCCATTTGCAGGAAGTTAATGAGATCATTACAGCTGGTCCTTATCTATTTCAACATTTCGGTTTTCCAAGCACCTTCAGACACACCTTTGGATGTGACCTTTCAGGTGGAGATGCTGTTATGATTTAGTCTCCAGCAACTACCTTAAAGCCTGACACACAGTAGGTATCCAGGTACTTAATAGTCACTAAATGAATGGAGACAGGCATGGCAAATAATAGTCACATATTATAGGTGAGAAAAAGGAGGCTCAGAATTGTTTATAACGTATCTCAGGGGATCCCTCCAGCTGAACCAGCCTGTGGTTCATAAGTGGTGAAGCTGGGGTTCAGACCATTCCTGGCTTTATGGGATCTTTCCGTTCTATTCCACTATTACCAGAACTGCTGCTTGACAACAGTTTACTAGCTAGGTTTCAGGAACAGTCTTTTTGTTGTTGTTCAGTCCCTAAGTTATGTCTGACTCTTTGTGACCCCATGGACTGCAGTAAGCCAGGCTCCTCTGTCCTCCACTATCTCCCAGAGTTTGCTCAAATTCATGTCCATGAATTTGACAGTCAGTGATGTCATTCAACTATCTCGTCCTCTGTTGCCCCCTTCTCCTCCTACCTTCAGTCTTTCCCAGCATCAGGGTCTCTTCCAATGAGTCAACTCTTCATATCAGGTGGCCAAAATATTGGCCACACTTGCTCCTTAGAAGGAAAGTCAGTTCTTAGGAGCAACAAAAGCCACTTTTTTTTTTTTTTTTTTAACTTATAGGCTTTTCTCCAGGTAAAGGGGTGGTAAGTTCTGGAACCTCAGGCTCCCCACTAACAAGCCACAGTTCCCTTCTCTGCAGAGCATGGGAGGCCTTTCTGAGTTGGCCTGACTCTGACACTCAGCATGCATGGCTGTTGGGATGTCAGGGGGCGAGCCTAGGTGAGTGTCCTCCCTGGGAGGAAAGGGCTGGAAGAATTGGGGACCAAATGTTCCACGTTCATGTGGGCCTGGATCCTGCTGGGACTCCTTCCCAAGGCACTGGCCTTCCCAGAAAGGATGGTCTCTGTCCTCTGGGTCTCCCCTTCCCCGGATTGGTGGGGGCTCAGCGCAGGGGTCGGGGGATGGTCGCTTCTCTCCCTGCCCTTTGTTCTGGAGGCTCTGCTGGCTTGGAACACCATGCAGGGAAAATTCCCTGACCGTGAGATCTGCAGCCTGCAGGGTCCCGGGGGAAAGCCAGGCCTGGGGCTCTTTCGTGCTGCAGCTGGAAAGAGGGGTTAGGTTTCAGCGAGCCGGGCTGGGGGAAAGCGACTTGCCTTCCCGGTGGTGAGGGAGCTGGCCCCGTGAGCCAGCAGTGCCGACAGCTTCCTGTCGAGAGCTGGGGGCCCACGTGACCGCTCCCCACTTGGAGGATTAGGGGGTGAAAGGCCCAAGGTGGCAGGAGAGCAGGAGGGGCACCCAGGCGCTATCTGGGGTGCGGGAGGCAGAGCTCTAGATCCTTCTTGCTAAATGAATTCAGTTGGCTCCTGGCTCCTTGTCACACGGTCCAGCGAGTCGCCTCTGTCTGGGGGGTTGTGGAGGGGCGGGGGTGGTGAGCCTCGGCACTGGCTGGGGCCAGGGCTGTTTGTTTAAAGTCCCCTCCCCCCAACCTGGCCACACACATCCCCTCAGTGCCTGCCTGACAGGGAGGGAATGCAGTAGCCCCAGACCTGCTCGGTGAGAAGGAGACGGGCTCCGGCTATGACAGGGAACAGACGGGCGGGTGGGCGGGCGGGCGGCTGGGCTGAGGGCAGTGCACAGTCTCTGCCTCCTGGGCCTCCTCCCCAACTGGTCCCTCAAGGCTAAGTGCAGCTGCCGCCAGGCAACCACACCTCCCACTGAAGCCATCCGCTCTGAAGAGGCCCCCAGTATCAGGCCTTGTCTAGAGATGCCCTGTTCTGTTCAACAAGCATTATTGAGCACCTACAGTATATACCAGGTGGTGCTAGTGGTAAAGAACGCACCTGTCAGTGCAGGAGACGTGAAACATGGGTTCGATCCCTAGGTCAGGAAGATCCTTTAGAGGAGGGCACGGCAACCCATTCCAGTATTCTTGCCTGGAGAATCCCATGGACAGAGGAGCCTGATGGGCTACAGTCCATAGGGTCAGGAAGAGTCAGATACAACTGACTTAGTATGCATGCATGGTCTACAGAGAGGCAGGAAGATGACAGACTGAGATGACAAGGTTTGAGAGTGATAGGTGACAGTGAGTCCCAGAGGAGGGTACCCAGGTTAGCCTTGGGGCTCAGAGGCTGGGGAGGCCAGCAGCGAGGGCAGGGCAGGGCAGAAGGCATGCCCCAAGGACCCAGTTCAGACATGGGTTTTTGAGACCAGTCTCAGATCCCACCTGAGATGAATCCACTCTTCCTCTCACCCCTGCCCTGCCACCACTGCCCAAGGGGTGGCCTTGAACCCATAGTCCTGTGGGAGGTAGAGAGACTAGTAGGTGGCTTCTCAGCACAGGCCTCCTCAGTCAGGTTTCCCGGGGCAGCTGGGCTCCCCCTCCCTCACGAACACTCCCTGTGAGTGACGCATTGGGTGGCAGAGAGAGAGAAGGGGCCACCAGCCAACCCTCCAACGGAAGACCAACAGCCCCGGGCCAAAACCCTATGCCACCTGACACCTCACCAGGATCTGAGTGTGCACTGTTCCACGTCACCTTGGAACGGTGGAGTCTCAGCCGCCTTCTCTTTGGAGTTTCTGGTGCAGCTCTCTCTGCCCTGTAGGTGATTTTTGTCCCAAGCTCCATGTCTATTGTTTACACAGCTCAGAGTTCCGTGGAGTTAGAACATGCTTTCCTTCCCACTGAAGGTGCTATGAAAAACAGCCGGTCTGAGGGGGCAGGCAGAAGGGCCATGTGGACTGTCAGGCACCTTGTTCTGATGGGTTCCTCCACCAAGGATGCTCTCCCCAGAGCTGGCTCAGCCTGGAAACCCTGGGTGTTCTTGGAAGTGTGGCCTGGGACTCTGAGGGAGCTGGGGTTCTGGAACTCTTGCTGGGAATTCTGGCTCTAAGAAGGGAGCTGTCCCTTTGTGGAGACCCACAGGCCTGGAACACCTCCCAAGGAGGGGATGATGGAAATGTACCCATCTTCAACCCAGTTACCAGCTGCCACCTTAGCTGAGGGCCCCAGGAAGAGGCAGGAAGCTGGTACTTCGATGTCCAGCAGGCCAGATGCTGGGAGAGGACGGGAGGGGAGAAGAGTGATGGGAGAGGAGGAAAAAGCTGTCCAGTCATTTTGAGGAATATCTGAACACTCCTCCCTGCTTCTAACCAGCACATTCTGCCTCTGGGGATTCTCCCCAGCACCCTGCTTTTCCCTCTCCGCTGGAGAGATCTCCCTGCTTCTCTCTTGCTTGTTTTAAAAACCGTCTAGAAGCAGTGGGCAGCGGTTTGGATGCTTGAGGACTCTGATGATTATTCCTCAGGTCTTCTCTTGGATGTCCCGAGAGCCTGGTTCAAAGCTCCCCACCCGCCCACAAACCTCATTCCTGCCCCTCTCCTTGTGACCCCTTCTTTCTATCTTCCCCCTGACTTCTTCTCTGTTCTACAGCCCTGTCCCTCCAGCATGTCCTGCCTTTGGGTCTCTGAGTTTTCTCCACTCACACTGTGCATATTGCATATCCCTGTTCATCAGTTAACAAGCACCAGGGCAAGTCATTCACTTCCCTGGGCCTCCGTTTCCCTGTTTATAAGATGATGAGAGCAGCAAGAGGGGATGGGGAGCCATATGGCCTGGAGAGTCCCTACAAGCCCTTCAACTCTAAGATCCAAAGCACCTTCGTGGTGCCTGGGCAGATATTATATGAAAAAAAAAATGACACCCAGTGTGTGCACTGGACCCCTGACCCCTCCAGCCCAGGCCAGCCCAGGGCTGGGGAGCAATCCCTTCAGATTCAAGAGACCACAGGTCAGATGACAGGATGGGCACAGCCATGTGGAGGGAACATCCCAATGGGAAGGGGACAGGAAGGGGGTGAGATGAACCTTGTCTACCCTCTCCCTTGACTAGTTCAGACACTCTTGAGTGCTGCAAAATTTCCCAGTGGTTCTGTGCCAAGAATCCCCCAGCAGAGCAACTTAGTGTCTGGGGTTACAGAGACTTTGTTACTGCAGCAAAGCATGCTACAAGCCATTTGCCGGTTTAATTTAATTATTTATGATAACACTTCAGAGTAAAAACTACACTTGTCAAAATAAAGGGGACTTTGTGCTGCAATGACCCAAATTTTATTGTTGCGTTACTTAATGCACCGAAACCTGGTAATCGGCACCAGATCTCCCCGCAACTTGGGCAAATCAGCACCGTGTGCGGAGGACTGAGATGGATTATTGTTTCCTGCGGGAGTTATTTTAAACGAATTCTAACAAAATGGCATTTCGAGTCCATTCTCCCACCCTAGTCAAATTGCCTCCTTTTCCCCCAGAGGAGCATTTCTGACACATTTGACTGTTGCTGTGTGCCCTTAACCCGCCTCCCTCTCCTGCACAGGCCATCCACTAGCCGAGCCTTAATAAACCCATCTGCACAACAGACTCTGCTAACGGAAGCTTAAAAAGATTTCAGATTCCTCGGTCCACGCCAGAGAACCCCCACTGAGCCTCATTGTCAACCTCCTCTCTGTCAACATCCAGCCCCTCTGGGCATTTCCTCTTCTGTGGCCCACTTTGCTCATCTCCTGACAGCTTCTGCTCCTCAACTGTAAGTTTCTTGAGGGCAGGGTCTTTATCTTTGGTGAGAGTTACACAGACCCAATCCAGAGCACTCACTCCCGTTGTCACCCAGCATGGGGCCCCTCTCCCTTCCACCCTCTCCCATGCCTTAGACCCACATTCTTCCTTTGGCAAAATTGGCCTTTTGAGGACAGAGCTTCCTGATTACACTGTGATAGACGCTGCTACTGCTGCTGCTAAGTCGCTTCAGTCATGTCTGATGTGTGACCCCATAGACGGCAGCCCACCAGGCTCCCCTGTCCCTGGGATTCTCCAGGCAAGAACACTGGAGTGGGTTGCCATTTCCTTCTCCAATGTATGAAAGTGAAAAGTGAAAGTGAAGTCCCTCAGTTGTGCCCGACCCCCAGCGACCCCATGGACTGCAGCCTACCAGGCTCCTACGTCCATGGGATTTTCCAGACAAGAGTACTAGAGTGGGGTGCCATTGCCTTCTCCGGTGATAGATGTTAGGGGATATGAATTCACAGTGAAGAATAATGGGCATGTAATCTGGCCTTGCCCACAATTCACAGCAAGTCTGTGAAGACCAGCTTTGGGAACTTACGCCTTATTAATGGCCCTCCCCTGAGTCCCAAGGCTACCAGTTTCTATCAGTGCTTCCCTCAGCTTCCTCCCCTCCAACAGTCACAGCAGTGACAGTGGTGCTGGTAGGCTGGGTGACCTGGAGACAAATCTAGCAGTAGGGGCCACCCGTTCAGCCCACCCATCCATCCACAAAGCCACTGATTGTTAAGTCAAGAGAGGAGGACACAAAAAAGTGGGGAGACCTGGTCCCTGCTCTTACTGGGCTTGGAATCTGATTGGGAAGACATAGGGTAGCTCTAATTCCAGTGCTCCAATCTTGCTCTCAACCCTCAATTATTACCCCTGTAATAAGAGTAGTTTCCCACATTGTCGATATTTACATGAACAAAGCACTTTCCACGTGGGCTGGAGTTCTCATGTGGAGAAGAGGACTCCTTAGTTTGCCATCTCTAAAACTGATTTGGACCAGATGAGTTCTGAGGTCTCTTCCCACTCCAGTCCAGGTGGTTTTGTTCAGGAGGAACTCTGAGTAGAGGAACTTTGGGGCCTACATTCTGCAAATCAATAGCTTCCTGGAGGTATTTGCTAAGGAACCAGGAATTTTTAAGGAAGACCTAATAAACAAACCATAGAGTCAGACCTTGGGAACCACCCAAACCAATGGTTATCAACCTTAGCTGCACATTAGAATCACTGGAGGGCTTTTGGGGGAAAACGACAGTTCCTGAAATCCAGCTGAATCAGATCTCTGGCAATGGGGTCTCTGTGTTAGAATTTCTTAAGTGCTCCTCAGGTGACCCCAGTGCACAGCCAGGGTTGAGAACCATTCATCCAATGAACTGGCCTAGTCTATGTTTGAGGGACCAAGGCCAAGGGTGCAGCCAAGATGCTGAGCTTCTGAGGACCCTGCTTTCCATGAAGCCCCTGCTTCTCCACTTCTCTGCGAGGTTTATTTTCTCTCTCAGTTCCCCTCCAAAGGTGTCCAGGGCCTGCTGTCCTTGGGGACCCCACTCTGTCCCCACTCTAAGAAGAGTACCTAAAGCTGCCTAGCCCCTTGATGGGTCTTCCCCCAACGCCCGGAGGCAGAGGGGCAGGCGGTGGCAGGTGAGGCTGGGACCTTCCATCCAGGGGCTTTCACCACAGTCAACTGGGATTGTTTGTCTTAAGCAAACAGGGCTTGTTCCAGGAAGGCGTTTGTCTGCATGGGGCAGCAGCGCCATTCATCACAGTGGCTCTGGTGCTGGGGGCAAGAAATCAGCCTTCCAGAGCCCTGGCCCACGGGGAGGGTCTTTGGGGCTGCTCCCCGCAGGACCAGCCTGGAGAAGATGTCAGGAAAGCTAATGAGCAACCAGACAGCTGCAGCTTGTTAAAGAGCGCCTGGGGCCCATTGTAACTGAGACCTTTAAATATACATCATAGTCAAATAAACAGCATCCTCCCGCCCAACAGTCAGTCCCTCCAGTGCCAGGCCGGTCCAGCCCACCCAGTTCCTCTCTTTCCCTCCATGCCATCCTCCTTGCCTGACTGGAAATGACTTGATTACAACTGGGAGAGATGGGTGCAGCCAGGTTCGCCGATCACCCCCTTCCACTTCCTTCTATATAGAAACAGCTATAGCTCCATCCTAGCTCCTATCACCCCGTTGAGGTCCCCGTGGGTTTTGGACAAGCAAGATGCGACTGCAGACCCCTATCCCTCCTATCAGAAACTCCTGGAGTTACCGAAAGCTAACCTGGAATACCTGGTCCATGGCTCTGTGGTCCAATTCCTCCTTCAAAACCCACCTTGCCAGACTTACCTTGGCAGAGGTAGTTACCTGCTTTCTGCTCTGACTGAATGTATGGTTCACACCTCTGGGGCAATCTAAGGCCAGGTGAGGCTAGGAAGTCTATGTCCTCCCCCATACTGAGCTCCTTGAAAGTGGGGATTAGTTTTTATTCAGGTCTGAATTGTCAGAGATACAGTGTGCGACACCCAGAAGACATCAGTGTGTGCAGAATTGACTCCCATGAATGGCTCAGCCTCTCATCCATGTGTTCATCAATCCATCAGGTCGTGTTAGGTACCCACTGCAATACATAGTAAGTGGGCGCTGCATGAAGTGAACCATTGCCCTATAGTAAAGGATGCTAGTAGAGGGGGGCCCAGGTGGGAGGTCACTGGGCTGTTCTCAGGACAATGTCTGTTGGAGAGCTCCCAACATCTACTCCACCTCATCACAGGGTACAACGCAACACACTACATCGTACTTCACCACAAATACCATAGAAACACAGTGTCTGGTACTAAAGCTCCATACCACCCTGCTGCGATTGGCTGAGGCAACCCTTGAGGTGGGGTTGGAGGTGGGGAAGAAACCAGGAGGGAGAAGAGAGACTTGGGACCAAGCAAACAGATCAGGTCTCTGAATACCCCCAGGTAGAAGCTTGGGCCAACCCAATCGTGCCAACCCCACTGACATGGGCCTGGGGGCAAATGTAAGGTTTGATGCAGACATTCTAAACAAGTGGTACGTGCATGTGTGTGTGTAAAGTGACAGCTGCTGAACATCCATTGGTTTTAACAGGCATTGTAGTAGGTGCTTTTATATATTAAGGCATTCAATCTTTATAAATTCCTGGGGCTGGGAGATGGTCTAATTGAGTTTATTTTATAGAGAAAGAAAGTTGAGATTTATCTAGGGTCACATAGCTTATAAATTGTAGAGTTAAGAGTTGGGATTTGAACTCTGGTCCCCCAACCCCAAATTGTTACCGTAAGTCACATATTATTTCCATTATTTAGTCATTAAGTCATTTTTTGACTCTTTTGTATCCCCATGGACTGTAGCCCACCAGGGCCCTCTCTCCATGGGATTTCCCAGGCAAGAATACTGGAGTAGTTTGCCATATCCTTCTCCAGGGAATCTTTCTGACCTAGGGATCAAGCCCGTGTCTCCTACATTGACAGGCAGATTCTTTGCCTCTGAGCTACCAGGAAAGCCCAAGTCACATATAGGCAAAAGATAGTGATCTTGTCTGACAGTGGAGAAAGCAGCACAGCCCAGGTACAGTGGGCACGTCAGATAACCTCTAGATACAATTAGTTGTCAGCATCCTGCCCTAGGGATGATCCAGAAGCAGTCAACACTGACCATATAGCTCTGAGTACCAGGTTAGGACAGAGAAGTATCTCTGCCCGAGGGTACCTGGTATTATCAGCCAGTTCCTCCAGACCGTGAGCAGACTAAGCGCCTAACATATATTTGCTTTTCTGTGATGCCTTCATCCCCAGCCCAGGCAGGCGCCCCCTCCAGCCTGGACCCTAGACCAGCCACTTCAGCATGGTCCTCTCCATGTCTCTGTCCCCTGGACCTGCACTGGATGTGAGTGCCAATGCCCACCACAATTACTCCTGCCATCTTTTCATCCCTGCTTCCTGGTGGCAGAGCCCTGCAGAAACAGTGCACACAGGGTTTAGGCTCACGCTGTCCGACCGATCGCCCTTGCTCTCTTCCGTCTGCCCCCTTAACCCTGGCAACACTGGATACGTAAAGGCTGTCTTTTACAGCTCCGGAAACTCTACAGTGTCTGGCATGGCACCTGGTACAAAGAGCCAGTGGGTACATTTAGGTATGTTGTTTATAATTCAGAGGCACTCAGCCGAGTGGCCAGCAGGGGTGGGAACCCCTGCTCCTCCAGAGGTGCTGTCTGTTGACTCAGCCTGCACCCCTGAGGCTATGTCTGCCTGGGAAAGGGGAGATATTTTTCTCTACTTGGCATGAACGTGTTGCTGGTGAAGTCTTCGCTCATGGAACAATTGAATGAATGAAAAATTCCAACCTACTCTCCAAATCTTAGCCGTAGCAGGGAATGACTACCCGCTCCAGTATTCTTCCATGGACAGAGGAATCTGGCAGGTTACAGTCCATGGTGTCACAGAGAGTCAGACACAACTGAACAACTAACACTTTACTTTCTCCTTCTGGGTGTCTGACCTGACTCCACACTCTACTCCATCATACTTCTGTTTGTCTCCCCCTCCACTTGCTCTGTGCTCTGAACAGAAAGTGCTCTTTCCACTTTTCCAAAATTATCCCCATTGGGAGGACACCCAGGCCTCCCCAGTTCTGCTTCCCGAGAGTTTGTTTTCCCCCTTCTTCCCTACTTCTTCCCCTTCTTCTCCCCGTCTCCTTTCTTATTCTTTTTATTCATTTCTAATGTTTTAAAATTGTGGTAAGATACACATAACATTTTCCATTTCTGTGTATATTTCAGTGGCATGAAGCAAATTCGTGTTGTTTTGCAAGCATCACCACCATCCATCTCCAGAACATTTTTCTTTTTCCAAAACTGAAACTTGAATTCTGTAGCCATTAAACAATAACACCCCCCACCTCCCCCACCCCTGGGCCCCTGGCAACCACCATCCTACTTCCTGCCTCCTGAGTCTGACTACCCCAAGTACCTCAGGTGAGTGGGATCACACTGTACGTGTTCTTTTATGACTGGCTTATTTCACTCAGCATGATGTATATCTTCAAGGTTTGTCCATGTTATAATATCTGTCAGAATTCCCTTCCTTTTTAAGGCTGAATAGTATTCCATTGTGTCTACATACAACATTTTGTTTGTCTATTCATCTGTCAGTGGACTCTTGATTTGCTTCCATCTTTTGTCTATTGTAAATGATGCTGCTATGAACATGGGTGTCCCTACTTCTCAGCATCCTCTTTATCTTCCCCTTCATTTGTTCATCCCCTCTGACAGGAAACCTACGCAGTATTCAGCAGCCACAAAGAGTGGATTTTCTAAGACAATCCCGGTTTCATACCATTTTTTCTATTGTCCCCCAAAGCCGCAGAAAAGTCCCAAAAATTCCAGTAAATTTTCTCCTTCTGTGTCTTAAGCCCAGAAGAGACACAGAAGTCTTCTAAGATCTTGATTTTTTTTAATACAGGAAATTTCATTACTTTTAAACACCTCACCACCCCCCACCCTGCCGCCCATTAAATAAAAACATCTTTGCAGGTCCCCACTGCCTCCAGGTACCATCTCCATCCTTCCATTTCCTGCCAAACCTCTCTGAGTGTTGCACACACTTCTTCCGCCTCTTCACCCCCTGCCACGTTCTTAATGCATGCAATCTGGCTTGGCTGTACAACTCTACCGAACCTGCCCTTGCCAAGGTCACCAATGACTTCTAAACAAGTTTCAATTGTTCTAGTTCTTGATTATTGAATAAATGCTTCATTGTAGAAAAATTGGCAAGTGCAGAGTAGTACGTAGGAGCAGAAAAATGATCACCCATACATAATCACACCTTCTCCAAGTTGACCACTGGGAGCATTTTGGCATTCTTCCTTCCAGTCTTTTTTCCTTATTCCAATAATTTTGTAGTTTTTTTACCACCTCACCTTTCCGCATCCCTGTGGCACATATCTACCTCTTAAAGCTCCTGCCTCCTTGTCTGGTTTCTGCTCCAATCATTCCACCCTTGTCCTGTTTGAGCCACTCTCCCACTGAATCTTGCCAGGATTTACACGGAGGCTGAGCTGCTGTTTCCCTAGGGGTGCCAGGACCCTCTCTGAGAGCCAAAGCACATCATTATCAGAAGTCAGAAACAGAGGTCAGATAAAGCCCAAAGTGAGGTACCTGCACCCCTTCTCTGCCTGATATACTCCCATCATCCCCCAAATCCTCGTTCAGATGTCATCTCCCCTGTGAGGACTCTCCTGACTCCCCCTGCCAGGCTTAATCACTGTATACGCTCATCTTCCCTATTTCCCCTCAGGAACTGTCCATCCTTCTGTTGCAGAAGTAACCACCTTAACTTACAATGATCTGTTTACTGACTGTATCCTTCTCTAGACCAGCAGCTCCTTGAGAGCAGGGATCTCCATTATTGATTCTTGTATTCCATGAATCCAGTGGAAAGCCCACTGGCCGGTTCTTTATCTTTTTGGCTGCGCTGGGCAGCAGACAGGATCTTAGTTCCCCTGATCAGGATTTGAACCCGCACACCCTGCAGTGAAATGGTGGACTCTTAACCACTGGACCACCAGGGAAGTCCCCCCACTGGCCAGTTCTGAGGCCCCTAGAGGGGAACTGACTTGCCCAAGGTCATACGGACACACATAGACTGAGGCCACAAAAACCCCAGGCCTGTGGGAGCCCTGATCCTGAGTTCTCTCTGCAGCACTGTGATAGAACCCACGATTATGCAGCTTTGGGAGGAAGGGCTGTGGTGTGCTTGCCAGCAAACCCCAGGCTTTCCAACATGAAGGAGCAATGTGGGACCAGAGCCGCTTTCCTGCCTAAGGCTGTGTGTGTGTGTGTGTGTGTGTGTGTGTGTGTGTGTGTGTGCGTGGGGCGGGAGGGGGTGGTCCTCGCTGCCGTATCACCCAATTCACCAAGAGAAACCTTTCTCCATGACTCACTGAAGCTTCCAGGCTTGGAACTCCATAATCCCCACTCTGAAATTTCAGCCAGGAAGCCCTTCCTTAAACGTAAATCAATCTCTCTCCTCCAACTATTGAGCCAAACAAACAGGAAAGGCCCAGAGCCCTACCTGATACACAGGATGCGGGGAGTTCAGAGAGCAGTGCATACACGATTGGCAGAAGAGAGAGGAGTTGCAGAAGGAGAGCCACCCAAGCTCAGGCCTGAAGGATGGGTAGGACTTGACGTGGGAAGTAGTTTTTAATGGCGGTAGGAAACCAGTGCATAGAGGGTAAGAGGCAAGGTATAGAGGTAAGCCACTGTGGGTCCCTGGGAAAGAGTTAATCAGCCCACAGCCTCCTGGGGTCACCTTCCTGTGCCCTACAGATGCTCCCAGGATGGCCCCCCATCACGGCCCCAAACGTCCTTCTCTCAAACTGTACTGAGAGAGCAGTTCCAGGAGCCCCCATGTAACTGCTACATGGGCCCTGGGGTGATGGAAGGACTGTGGGCCTTGAAGTCAGGGCAATCCAAGCTTGAAATCCTGCTTCTGTGACCACAAACGTGTCAGGCAAGATCTCTGAGTCTCAGTTTCCTCACCTGTGAGACAAGGACTGTAACATCTACCGCAGGAAACTGTTGGAAGGATTATATGCAGTAATCTTGAGCGTGCAGTAGCTCCTCAATAAGTGGCACATAGCATCTACCACGTTATTATTACTATTTTAATAACTCTCATTTCACACATCAACAGCCCTGGGGAAAGAAGCCCATCATCAGAGACGTTCATCAGATTTCCCTTCCCACATTTTTGTCACTTCTGTTTTTGCTGTGATGAGATGGAATCAGAAGAACTGGGTCCTTGTCCCATTTGGTCATTTTAACTCAGTGTCTCCACCTAAAACAGGGATAGGAATTCTCACCCCAGAGGCCCGTCAGGAAGATTCATGAGGCTGTGTGCAAGACCCCACCAGCACACCCCAGGGCCCCAGTCAAGGTTCTGGAAGTCCTTGCCCTCCCTACCAGCCTCCTAGAGCCCAGTGTGGGGCCCAGGGCTGGGCTGCAGGTCAGAGTTGCTGGGTGGTGGGGTGGGGTAGGGTGGAGGCCAGGCCCAGAGCTAAATGCATAAATAACCAGCCATCCCGGTCTCGCTTCAAAAGTCCTGGTCTCCAAGCCTTTAATCACGGAGCTGCTCTTCCCTGGCCACCCTCCAGCGACGGCCCGCCTACTTCCCATGCAGAGGCGCGCCGGGAGGGAGCCCTGGGTCTCGGCAGCCGGCCTGCTTTGCATGGCATGCTGCTAATAGACCCCAGGAACCCAGGGGGCTGCCTCACAGCCGACTCACCCCATACCCCCGGCATGGCACACCATACCCTACTTCAGAGGCTTGGCTCTGGGCTCCCCTTTCTAACCAGGGTTACCCTTCAGCCCTGCCAGTTTGGAAAATGGGTTTGCCAGGATAGCGTCCTCCTCTCCATGGTGACCACCTTGTATGAACTCAAGTGCATAGCATTGCACCCCCACACCCCACAAGGCCTGAGAGGTCCACGTATCCCCACGGGACTCTGGAAACCTAATGTTAGACAGAGCAGTCTCAGAAAATCCAGGACATGTGTTTGCCATGTTGATCACCAGCCCCCCTCACTGTAGACAAACCTCTCTTCAGGCAAGGCAGAGTATTCCTTCGGGACCGGGAGTGAGAAGTATGTTGGGGCTGGGAGTGGGGAGAGGGGATTGCATATGAAATCACATTTGGCAACTTGAGTCATATTTTTAATGCACTAATGGAGTTGGCTTCTTGAAGAAAGGAATCAGTGATTCTTTTTCTATGGGAATGAATTCATATGGGAAAGAGTTCCAATAGAAGGGGCTATTTTTAGATTTGGGTATACTGGATTTGCTTAAATGGAGGCACACTGGTACACCGTTTGTAGCCCTTTCGTTTGAGGTGTCCCTCGCTGCATATCTCTGCGGTTGGATTCACCTGCCAGCTCTGTCATTTGCATCCCCACACCCCACAGAGACAAGGCTCAGAGTGGCCTGGTGGAGAGACAGGCCCTGAACACTGGCACCACCTGGACCTGGGTTTGAACCTCTGCTCTAGTTCTTCCCAGCCAGGTAACCTTACACACCTTATGGGCTGATTTGCCGCTGATCTGGGACAGATGGGAAGGCAATGTTCTTCCCCGGTAGATCAGGTGGGAGGATTAAATCAGGTCATGTTCATAAGTCACTGAGCATTTGCCGGAACACAGGACAGACAAGGCCAGGAGACCCCCTCCCCACCCCCAGCACTGTGCCTTCAGAAATTCCTAAAAAATAATATCTGCCAACTTAGGCAGCACATCTGCCTGCCCCCCAGCACACCACCAGCCCTCGCCAACCTGAGCGCATCCTGCTTTTGTAAATCATCTTCCCCAGATGAGCCTCGCTTCTGAGTTCTGAGCTCCAGCAGACAATGAAGCAAGATTAGAGCAGACTGAGGCACCTTTACAAGGACCCCTGCTGATCCCTGCCTCTCAGCACCCAGGTGTAGCCAGACCACAGCACTCTCAGAAGTCACAGAATCCTAGAACCCTAGGGCTAGGTGGGTCCTTAGAGGCTTTGGGCCTCTAGTTCCCTGTGGTATGTATGGGAAAACTGAGGCTGGGCACTGCCTCACTTCCTCGGTCTAACAGCTGGTAAGAGGCAGAAGCAGCACAAGAGCTGGACTCTTAAGAGAAGCAGACTGTCCCCTCTCCCCGACTTGCCCCAGGAGGGTACAGGTCTGGCCACCCTGGAAGCCTGCATTCCACCTGGGCAAAGACTGTGTCCCTCATCTGTCCACACCCAGAGCTCTAAGTAAGTGGTGTTGGCGGATAGCTGACAAAAGGTTTAGGAAGCGTGCCGGAAGCCTCCTGGTTTTCCGTCTTTGTCTTTGGGAGGCACTGTGGTGTTGTTGAGAAAGAATGCGGCCCTGAAGCCCAGGGTACTGTAAATGCAGCAACTCACACGTACAAGGTGAGCAGCGTGGTGCTGGGCTCACAGCAAATGCTAGATGATGGAGGCCATGATCTGGAATATTAGTCTCGATTCTGCTGCTGTGTGACCTTGGGCAAGTCAACAAACCTCTCAGAACCTCAGTTTTCTGGAGAATAGGAACAATAACATGCCCCCAGTTGACCTTCACAGTGCTACCCTGGTTGCTCAGTGGTAAAGAATCCACCTGCCAAGCAGGAGACTCAGGTTTGATCTCTGGGTTGGAAAGATCCCCTCGAGAAGGAAAGAGCAACCCACTCCAGGATTCTTGCCTGGAAAATCCCATGGACAGAGGAGCCAGGAGGATTACTTACAGCCCATCAGGCTCCACTGTCCATGGGATTCTCCAGGCAAGAATCCTGGAGTGGATTCCATTCCCTTCTCCAGGAAATCTTCCCAACCCAGGGATCAAACCCAGATCTCCTGCATTGGCAGGTAGATTCTTTACTGTCTGAGCCACCAGGGAAGCCTCATTGCAGTCCATGGGCTGCGAAAGAGTCTGCCGTGACTTAGCAACTAAACAACAGCAGTCGACCTGCCAGGGGACTCAGTTCTCCCGGGGATGTCGCAGGCCTTCACAGAGGAGGTAACACTCGCGAGATGAAGTGAGCTTCCCACAAATTCAAGGGTGAGGTGGGAATTCCAGGTTGAGGGAACCACGAAACAACAGTGATTCAATGAGGAAACTATGGGATGGAGAAAGAGGGCCCTCAGTGTGACCACCAACACAGAAGGCCTGAAGCTCCTGTGTGCAAACAACCAGCCCTCTCTCCTCTACTGTCTCCTAAGGACTGGGAGGCCTCTGAGGAGACCCAACATTTTCAGTCCTAGTGGTGTTTACATTATTCCTGCAGATGAAGGTCGATTGCCTCAAAGCCACAAAGGTTGAGAGAAGTTGGGTTAAGCCCTACTGGGTCTGGTGCCTGGCATGTCTGTGAGTTACAGGCCCAGGCTTCCAGGGGGCTTTGCCTCAGTTGGGAATCTTCAGGCTCCACAACCACCTGCAGGGCCCACTGTCCCTCAGCCCTGACTTGGTGGAGACCCGAGCCTTCCTAGTTCCCGGCCCTGCAGCAGAGGGAAGGCCCTAATTCAGGCTTCAGGGAGCTCAGATCTGATCCTGACAGACTCAACTCCCAAATGTAGGTTGTTTCTTTCTGCTCCATCCTCCATGGAGAGGTCAGAGCAGAAAGAGGCTGGTACACTTATATATATATATAAAAAAGTCTTAGTCGTGGCATGTGGGAATGTGGTATCTAGTTCCCTGACCAGGGATCAAACCCCAGGGCCCTGCATTGGGAGTGCAGAGTTTTAACCACTGGACCACCAGGGAAGTCCCAAGCCTGGTACATTCTTGCAGGTCCAATATGGCAGAATGGGAATGAAGGGGCAGACTGGGATGTGGGCCTCTGAGGCATCCGGGGTGGGGTGTGTTACAAGATGAGCAGCTGGCCCTGGGCTGTGGGTGCTGACAGAGCAGAGAGAAGCTGCCCTTCCCCTCGGGTTTGGGCAGATGAGTGAGTGACAGCAGCAGGTCCAAGCCGAGTGGCCTGATGGGGCTCTCAGGCCTCTTTAGCTACCGTGGAGGCCCCGGAAATACCAGGGCTGGGAGGGGCCACAGGGGGACAGAGGCCTAACCTCCTATCTCTTAGGTCTCCACCAGACCATCCCCCACACCCCAGCCACACTGGCTGCCTCTCCTGGGCACCCTTTTCTGCCATCAGACCCCTTTCTCTCCCCAGTCAGGGTCCTACCAGGCTCCAACACCACACTCAGAAAGACCTTGTATGTTTTTCAAATTAATGCAATTAAGAGCATTAAAGTTTGCGAACGATAGAGTTTTTCATTTTCCTTTTATTTGATTAGAGAAATTCCCACCGCACAGTTCCTCCAAATGAAACCCAGACCCAAGGCCCATTGTTACGGGGGCTTCCATGAGAATGTGTTACCTTTCAATCTCACACACTAATGTGTTTAGCGTTACAGTCCCCCCCGGGCGGCTGCAGGAAGGATCTGGAGCCTTGATTAAAGCAGCCTTTGCCGGGCAGGAATGTGGGCTTCTCCGCCCGGGAGTCACAGAGGGGCTGGGTGTTCGCTCACAGAGCCTCTGCTTACAAGGCAGGCCGGCCGGCAGGGGCCAGGGCTCGCGGGCACTTGTGCCTGGCTGTAATTAGGCATTTTTCCCTCTGTCTTGCCTTTCCTCTCAGACCCCCTGCACCTCTAACCACAACTCACATATGACAACACACACACACACACACCCCTGTGTCTCGTCTCCTCTCTCCCATCTTCAGTCCCCTGGCTGCTGCTGTCCTTGGTCAGCTCCATTCAGAGGCAGCACTCAGGTCACAGTGATCACACTGCTTCTCCCTCGGTCAGGCCCCAAGCTCCAAGGTGAAGAGCAGAATTAGAGCCAAACGGGAAAAACTGATTAGAGGGATACGTAAGGAAGGCCTGGGAGAGGGAGGAGGGAGGTCATAACCCCTGTTAAAAAATTCAACGAGTGCCAAATTTAAACAGGATGTTAAGTCTACACCCCTCCTACCCCAAATCACCAAAGGCTCAGTGCTGGGAGGCCCAGGTTCCTTCCTCTTCCAACTGGGGCTGCTGGTCCCTCCCGGCCCCAGAACAGCCTGGCTAGGCCGTCTGCATTCTGCCAGTGCCCCGGGTCAGGAAGCCCTCAGACCTTCAACAGAACAAGCCAGGGGCCTAGGAGATCGCCAGGACCTGGCCCCAAATCAGCAAAACTAAAAAGCCATCCGCCTTGTGAGCTAGAATCTGAACTAAAAATAAGCCAGTCGACACTCAGAGGCCTGGCTCCTGCTGCCCCTGGGTCCCAAGGAGCTGGAGAAGGGCTTGGGAGAGAAACACGATCCATCTTTACCCCCACTCCAAAGCTGCATTCCCAGATGCCTCAGAGTCATTCCACAAACGTCCATGGAGGCCCAGCCTCCCAGAACAGAGCAGGCACTGAGGGCCGGGGTCAGAGAGGAGCACTCCCCTCCCCCAGAACAGTTAAAGATGTCAGGGTTGGGGGGGGGGCAATGATAGGTACCTATGGCTGTCCTATTAACCACATGCTCCACGCGAGATGAGTCCCCCCAGACCCCAGCAGGGACCAACCCATACTTGCAGATGGAAAACCATCCCCCGCCACCCCTCCCGCCCCCCGACCCTGTGGATCTAAGAGCTCAGGCCTAACCAGACTGAGCCTTTGCTTGCATCTCTCTTCAAGGCCTCTGCCGAGCTCCACACCTGGTTGTCCTTCTGTGCAAATCCCAGGCTGTTTAGATATGCTTTCTAAGAAGGTTGCTTTGTGGTGAGTGGAATCAAGGAGGCTGATGCCTACTGGAGGCAAGGGAAGATGGAGGGTGAATTAAAGCTATGGGTGTGGGGCAGGGGTAGGGGGAACTGGAGGGTTGATTCAGCCAGTTCAGAACCAGGTCCCCTGCCTCCCCCCTGGGCTGATGCCTCATTTATTCTCAGTCCCAAGGGAGGAAAATTCCCCCACCTGGGCTGGGAAAGCTGGGGGACTGATTTGCAAGGCTAAGTGCGGGGAGTTCACTGTCCTTTTGTTCATGCAGACACTCAGGCAATACTTGGCCGATGAGATAAATCCACCTACACCTTTAAACTGTACCTCCCCACGCAGGTCTAAGCCTTGGATGGGTCCCAGGGTTCTGCCACAAACATCTGCCCAGGCCAACAGCCCCCAGGGAGCAGATACATAATGAGAGCTGCATTTGGATGAAGGAGGAGGTGGAGAAGGCAATGTGAGGGAATCAGGATTGCAGTGGAAACTGCTCAGGAATTTGGCTTCATGTCTAAGTTGATTCTTCCTAGACAATCACCTTAATGTGGGTATATCTCAGTTACCCATGCTGAGAGGAAGGATGAGGAGGGAGTGGAAGATACCAAAGGTGAATAATCCAGAGACTATTTCTGATTATTCCTGTTGGACTTTGCCAGTTGGCTTTTTTTCCCCCTGCTCAGAAACTTGCTTCCCTAAGCAGGATTTTCTTTGACTATTTTTCAAATTTTCCTCATGATTTCCAACCACGAACAATCCTTTCCCAAGATGACCGGGCTTGGTTTTATCCTGAGCGCCATTCAAACCACAAAGACAGAAAGCAGGGAGTAGGGATGGGGATTAACTGGGATGGTACTGGGGCAAGGCTTCCTTATTGAGGGGTCAGAATTTGCTGTGGACAAGCCCCCAGGTGAGGAAATTGCCAGAGGAGATTCCAGGCTGTGGGACCATTGCCTCTCACCCCATCAGTTCCCATACTCCACGGTAAGACCCTGAAAGGACATGGCCCCAGAACATTCTAAGGCCTTAGCTGGTACGAAGAGGAGAGAAATCATATGGGATTGAGGCGAGGGGTAGTGGCCCCGGTGAAAGCCGGACTCCCAAGGAAGGTGGGGAGCAGGAGCCAGATTACAATTTTCAAGGAGTTATGGAAACCTCAGTCTAATCTAAACCAGCACCCAGATTCCTGTAGCACTGCCAGCCAAAGCCTCAGAACCATACCGAACCACTCAGGAGCTGTGCCCACATCATGGGGTCCAGGGTGGCACCAGCAGAAGGTGGGGACAGGCCAGCTTCTGTTTTGGGCACACAGCTCCCCCCCTCCTCATTTAACTCAGTCTAAAAGGCACAGCAGCAAGGATTCTTCTCTGAGTTTAAATTTTCATGGAAATGAATCAATTTATCTCAGAACACGAGGAGGTAGAGGCAGAAGGATGGGTGATGAATTCCCTTTCCTTAATGCAGATGGACTAAATCCCCTTTGCTTCCTACTGTAAAAAAAAAAAAAAAACAACAACCAGACATCCAAAAGCTGCTGCCTTTCACACTGTTGGATGCCAACTGATAATTCGGAAAGCTGCTGATAAATCCTGAGGCTAGGTTGCTGTCAGCTCCTCTGTCTGCCCCCAGGAGTGCTGCCTCAGTCACCCCTTGTGTTTACAGAGGGGCTCAGGAAGGCCCAGAGCAGAGCTGGAGGGCTGCCTGACTTCCAGGAATGTGATTGCCTTCAACTGGAGGCCCGGAACTCTTTGAGCCAAAAGCTCATGTCCTCACAAACGCTTTTACAAGTATCATCTGACTAGCTTGTTGCTAAAGTTGCAGACCAGGCCTGATATGGTCAACACTGGCCCACGGATGGGTCGGCCATGCACTCTGCCTGCAAACCCTAGCCTTGTGTTCAGCCAGAACCTGAGTGTTGACTGCCTGAGTGCTTACTCTGGGCCAGGATTTTGCCTGCACTCCCTCACAAGCACTCCTGAGAGGAGGTATCAGCCTTAGGCCGATTTTTCAGATTGTAGAACTGTGGTTCCAAGAGTTTAAGTAACCTCTTTTAGGCTGGTGATATAGTTGCTAAGTCCTGTCTGATTCTTGTGACCCCATGGACTGCAGCCTGCCAGGCTTCTCTGACCATGGGATTCTCAAGGCAAGACTGGAGTGGGTTGCCATTTCCTTCTCCATCTTTTAAGTTACACAGCCAGTAAGTGACAGAGCCAGGTTTTGAATTCACATATCTGATTTCTGAGCCTAAGCTCTTTATTTCTAAGTTAGGCACAGCCTGATTTGGGCTCTGGTGCAACTCACCAGGCTTTCCTGCTCCACTCCTTATATGGACATTATAGTTCAGCCCCATAAATGAACCTTGTTTTTTCTGTCTCCTCTACTTGGCATGTCCCTCGCACTGACCCCCAACTATGACCTTCCACACTGACTCAGTGTATCATAAAAGACTCCCTCTTCTGGGTCCCCATGGCACTTGTTTACCTTAGTGGTTCTCCAAGTATATCTCCAGACCAGCAGCGTCAGCATCTGATCCCCACCTCATACCTGCTGAATCAGAAATTCTGGGCATGGGGCCCAGCATTCTGTTTTAACAAGCCCTCCAGGTGATTCTGCTGCACACCCAAGTCTGATAACCATTGGGCTGCCTCTTGCTTCTTCAGCCCCCATCAGTCTTGGCAATGATTAAAGGAAAGGTTAGCTTTTGTTATGATTGTTGACACCCGAGCCCTCCTCATCAGGTTTAGCTGCTAATAATGAACGGCGGGAAGCTCTTTTTGGCCTTCACTGTTGCTTTCCACTCCACAACTTGGCATCTTGTTCCAGAACAGCCCACAAAAGTAACCATTTCCACTTGGGCTTTATCACCCCTATCTTCAGAACCAGCTTCAACACCCTCAGCGACTGCCTCCCCACCTCAGGGGAGAGCTGAGCTGTAGGCTGTCCATGAAAATCACCTGAGGCCATCAGTGTATCAGCCTCAGAGAATCTCTCCAGGTTTTGTTGAATGGCTACTTGGCTCCCTCCTGGCTTCTTCTTTGAGGTGTCTCACCACAGCTCACAGACCAGCACTTGTTTGGGGGGCTAACCTCCCAAACCCATTTGTCCTGGAGATGAAACTCCATTTTCACTGATGAAATCTCCATCTCTGATTATATTAATAGGATCAATATTATCTATTTTTCCCTTTAATTCTGTCAATTTTTGCTTCATGTGTTTGAAGCACTGTTATATGTTGCATATATAAAAGTATTTTGCATACATATAAATACATAGGAGTGTTTTCCCTTTCTGATGAATCAACCCTTCTACCATTATAAAATGTCCCCCTTTATCTCTGGTAATACCTTTTGTCTTGATGTCTATTTTATCTGGTGAGATAATCTCTCCAGCTTTTGAATGTTTATAATTTTTCACCCATTATTTAAAACTTATCTGTGACTTTAAAATACTTCTCTTGTACACTGCAAATAGTTAGGTCTTTTTAAAAAAAAAAAAAAAAAAGAATCTATTCTGACAATCTCTGCCTTTTAATTGCAATGTTTAGCCCATTAACATTTAATATAATTATTGATATGGTTGACTTTAGTTTCATTTGCCCCCTCTGTTTTCTATTTCTTTGTTCCTCCTTCCCTGCCTTCTTTTGGATTTTTAGAATTCCATATAAATATATCTATTGGATTTGTAGCTATACTTTTTGCATTAATTTTTTAATGATTGCCCCAGGGATTACAACATACATCCTTAACTTTTCACAGTCCACTTAGAGTTACTATTTCAAGTAAAATGTAGAAACCTCGCAACCACAGAGGTTTATTACCTCCTACCCCCATTCCTTATGCTACAGTTATCATATGTATTTCATCTACATATATTATAAAACCCACAAGACAATGTTATAATTTTGCTTCAAACAGTCATGTGAATTTTAGAGCAATTAAGAGGGCTTATTGCCAAAGGGAACCCCCAAATTAAGGGAAGACTTTCTTAGGAAGCTGATTCAGCTCACTATTATAAAAGGCAACCTGGATCTTTCAACCTGGATTCCTTCACTCTCTTCTAGCTAAAGGTGAATTCTGGGTCCACAGGGCAGAACCTTTTTTTTTTTTTAACTTTTTACTTTATATTGGAGTATAGATGATTAACAATGTTGTGATAGTTTCAGGTGGACAGCAAAAGGACAACTGATTCATTCTTTAAGAGCCTTCACTGAGTCTCCTGAGATTCAGTCATCAGACCCAAGTCCTTTACACTGTTTCCATGGGGTCCTTGGCATTCAGACATGAAAAGCCAGAATTCCCAGAGTGGATATAGAGATTAAGTCTCACCAGTGTCCTGCTTTCCTCTCCCTCTCTCATAAGAGGCACTTTCTCTCATGTTATTACTAGTTGTATTTTTTTTTTCTTCACCTCTCCTTCTAGGTTATAAATCCTGAAGGTAAAAGATCTGGTCTTATGCATAGTAGGTACTCAGACAACCTTGCTGAATAAGCAAATAAAACCCAAATGCATTTCCTGACAGCTCTGGAGACAGTTGGGCACAGAAGGGAAAGTGTGCCAGGAAGAAAAGGAAGCCCACATGTGTCTGCCCCTGGAACGGTGGGAAATCATTTCCAGGGGCAGGGGGTATAGCCAAAAACATCACTGCGGATTGATGAGGGGATCACAGAGAGCCTGAGGTTGACTCTGATGAAATGTAAATGTGGGAGTTGAGAATGTGAAGGCTGCAAAGTGGGACGGGGGAAGCTACCAGACCAGGATGTGTGGGTGGGACCAGGGTTTTTAGCACGCTCACGTGTACCTGGAGGAAGTGTGTGCTGGGCCACCCAGAGCTGCTGACACTGCAGCCTGGAGGGTTGGAGCTTTTTAGAGAAACCATTAGTCTAGTGACAGGGAGAAGAATGAAAAAGCCGCCAGGGCCGAGGTAAGCACAGGGCTGGTCCCCAAGGCTGCGGGCCACACCATCAGGGAGGCAAATGGAGATCATTCATCTGGGTACTTCCAGGAGACACTGGCGGGTCAGGGTTCAAAAGGGTGGAACTGAAGCTGGTCGGAAATGCTCTGTCCTGCTAAGGGGCCTGAGAGTGTGCTTTAACAGAAGCCTCAGGATGAAAAAGGGTGTCCTGGCAGGACAGGGTGTCCCAGGGGTCAGGATAAAGGAGGAGCCATGGCTGGAAGGAGGTGAAACTGGGAGTGCCTCTGAGTCATGCCCTCAGTCCGCGCCAGGCTAAGTGAATAACATGAGACCTGTGATACCTAATTTCATATGAAATGTGATAATCGAGTAATGGGGCAGATTTTTGCATGTGGCTTGTAGAAAAGCTGAGGAGGAGGAGAGATGGAGCAGGGACAAGCCGCAGCACGTTTCAGCCCATACATAAGAGCCAGTTAGCCAGTCTGCCAGGCGCTGCCAGCTGGAGTGAATGAAATGCCTGTTGTTTCAGGGCAGGGGGAAAATGAGTGACCGTTATTTAGATTAAGGAATTTATATCCAATATGGTGTGAGGTTAAACAAATTGGTGAGTGAGACTTGACCTGTTATAATAACCCCAAGTGCTTGGGGCCTACCCCAAGAGGGAGGAGAGGGCAAGAGTGCTCATGAAAACCTACTGTGTGCACAGCCCCGTGGCAAGCTGGCCCTAGGGGAGGGTGACAATAGAACTCCCTGAAAACCTCGGGGCCTCGAGATTTTTAGGTTGCTGGAGTTTTCCTATTTCACAGCACAGAATGACTGATTCTTCAATACATTCAACTTCCTTCCAACACCAAGTGGTGAGCATGATTACAAAAAGACGGCGTGAGGCCTTCCATCAGGTTTCTGGGGATTCAGTCCAAGGACAGTGTGAGCTCCAACACCAGACCCTCCCCTCAGAAGGAAATGTCTGAGTATTAAAAACGCGGTGCTATTTCCAGTCCAGACTAGCTGGAGCTTCCCTCGCGTGTATCCAAGAGGACGGCCCCTTCCAGTTGATTAAGGGTCCGGACAAACTGGATCCTAGAAGAAGTCAAAGAAGATTCAGTAACTCCCAAAGGCCTTCTCCAGTGGGAAATTGAAGGCCACTGCCCCACACTTTCCTCTCCCATGATTATCTCCCAGCTCGTCAACACAATGAATCTGTTCTTGACTGGATCACTATCCAGTTCTGTATAGTGACCCTGCTTTTCTGCCAGTCTGAGAGACAGCATGGCTTCTCCCACGTCTTTATAGATTGGGTTGCTCACCCCGGTAGGGGGAATTCTGAGCTTAGCAAGGTTCCCGGGGCAGGTTTAATTGGTCAGGATGTCCCTTTCTGGGCTCTACAATGTGAGTGGTTCTGCCTGGACACTGGGAGTTTAGGCAGGTCCATCACCGCGGAAGTTCTTAAGTGGGGACTTTAAAAGAAAGAAATTACTGAATTCCTGGTCAATAGCCAAATCACAGAAAGAGTTGACTACAACCTTATGCTTACAACTAAAGTAAGCATTTTGCCTAATTACAGGTGTAAGGCATGGCTGTCTTTCTGGTTCTAGCGGCCCATCCCTGCTCCTCCAGGCAGAGGTAGGTGAGCCTTACGCTGCC
The DNA here is from genome assembly GCF_014754425.2 of Oryx dammah. Taxonomy (NCBI): domain Eukaryota; kingdom Metazoa; phylum Chordata; class Mammalia; order Artiodactyla; family Bovidae; genus Oryx; species Oryx dammah. The sequence continues at coordinate 74,201,137 of NW_024070186.1, read as the reverse complement.
CCTGGACTTCAGTCATCTCTTTTTGTTGTCAGTTTCTGTCTTCTTCATCTGCCTGTGTCACCAGTTGCCTGGAGACCCCATTTCTATCTTCTTTTTCTGGTTTTAGTTCCTGATCAGGGATCGAACCTGGGCCCCCGGCAGTGAAAGCGCCGAGTCCTGACCACTGGACCGCCAGGGAATTCCCATCATGTCTATTTTCTTAATACCTGGTGATTATATTGCAATGTTGGCTGCAGGATTGGCACAGCATTCATGAGAGCTCTTCTGCTGCCAATTCTCAGCGTGCTTCTCACCACCCTCCCCCCACCACCACCATCTCTCATCACATCACCCTTTGCTGGCTGGTACTTCTGCTCCCTTTGGTCACTATGCTGGCTGGCTTTACTCCCCTGAGCTCCAGCAGCCAGGGTCTCCCAGGGTCCACTGTCAAGGTTCCAGGCAAAGTCAGCCCTCTTCAGGCCCAGGCTGCCTTACTGCCCTTGCCTGTGCCAACTCTGACAGCCAGGACATCACTGGACAAAACCTCTTTGTAATGGAGCCCTTTGGCCAAGCTTGGTGGTCAAGGGTGACCGTTGGCATTTTGACACCTGAATACTTATTTGGACACATGCAGACTTATTTTTTGTTGTCATTACACACTGGTCCTGCAATCACAGTTGTATACCTCAGTTGCTTTCTGATTTGTCTATTGGCAAAAACAAAAAATTTCTTCAGCTCAGCATTATTACAATGATGGTCATAATTATTCTTGTAAGTACCATCATTAGTACTTTAACAGTTAACCAAATATTAATATATTTTGTTTACTAATTTGAATGATTAATAATGATTCATTACTAAAATAGTATCATCAGTCTGGGCCCTCAGCTCAACTCCCTGAGGGTTTTGCCCAGCTCTTACAAGTGGTACCTGTGACAACTGGTCACACATGAAAATCTGACCCCTGAAGTGGCTAGGGCCTTGTGTTTCTTGTCTGGCAATGAATGTTCACACTGTGCCCGGTGCCCACTGCTTCCTGTGTCTCCTCCCTTTGGTTCTCCTGGTGTCATATCCCATCACAAGCTTCTGCATGGCATGTCACACCAGGGCAGGTCAGAGAGTGACCCCTGAAGAACAAATGGGGGAGAGTGGGCCCTCTAGGGGGCCTCCCACATCAGCAGATCTACCAAACCATGCCTGAATGCAGGGTGCTGGCTCTGATGCTCACCTCCCCTCTGAGAGGTACTTGGGGTAGATGCCCTATTTTACAAACATGGAAAGTGAGGCCTACAGAGCCTCCAGCCACACAGGTTGATAGCACCAGAAGGAAACCTGGGTCTTCATTCCCTCCTGCCAGAGGTTTTCTGTGCTTTGTTTTCCCACATAGAAGGGTGAAACACACTCTTTCTCTGTCTCACTCTTCTCTCTCTTTTATTCCTCTTTGTCTCTGGGAGATGTATGTCTGGATGCCGATTGCTGTGAGGAGTGGGAGAGGCAAAACTCACCCCAGCTAAGGGGTTTGGGGCACCGAGACAGGAACTCCCTTTGCTTTCCAGAGGCTGCTAATGGGAGTGGGGTGGAGCTTAGCTGGAAGAGCGGATGGAATCACTTGCAAAACCCTAATAAATCTGCGGGCCCAGCTGTTCCTCATCTGATGATCCTGAAGGGAAAGTGTGAAATAGTAGAGATGCTGATGGGCCTGGGGGGCCCCCTTCAAAGGCAACCTGGTTTTCCCAAAGACCCCAGAGCAGGGGTGGGAAGTATCCGGAAACGTCTGAAGGGTGTTTGTGAGAGTTGGGAGGCCTGGGCGCCTAGAGGCCAGATGCACACGTGGAGCGTGCCTGGGAATGCCCTAGTCCTGGGGCCTCTGGAAAGTGGGCCACTCACCCTGTCCCAGAGCACACAAGCCTTGCTGGCAGTTAGGCAGCCCTGGGTTTGAATCCCAGCTCTACAGTTTAGGGGCTATGTGGGCCTGAGTGAGATATTTAACCTCTCTGAACTTTGTTTCTGTCACCTGTAAAATGAGGATAATAATCCTCCCTTCGGGCTTCAGGGGTGAGGGGGCAATAACTGTGCTAATGTATGTAAAGCTCCTGGCATGTGATAGGTGCTCCTTATTTTTCCTTCTTTCTCACTTCCCCTGCTCTAGGAAGTCAGAAGGGGCCGGGTGGTGCTCACCCAGAGACCAGGCCCAGGGATCAGGACCCCCATCTCCACCCAGCCCATACTGCACCCCACGCCCCCTCCCCCTGGGACTCACAGCTGGTATGGATGGGGTGGGGCCTTGCAGAACACTGTTCCCCCTTCCCTTGTCCCTCCAGCCCCTGCAAGAGTCAGGCCCCAGAGGCTAGGGTGAGGCTGCAGGGCCACTGCCCCTCCTGACCTTGACTATTCTTGGCCATCAAGAGCTGAACCAGAGGTTTCTAGAGTGTGCACTGTGGCCTCCAAGGCAAAGGACACCCTCTCCGTGGCTGAGGACTCTGGCCCGAGTTGAAAAGCCTTTAATTGGGCTCTGACATCTCCATTCCCCGAGAGCATAGTCGTCAATCCTCTCGGCAGACAGGCCGGCCACAAGCCCAGTTTCAGAGAGCAGGCCCAGGCTGGCCCAGGCCCAGAGGACCCAGGGAGATCTGCTGCTGACTGGCCGAAAGGACACCAGCCTCAGAGCATCCCCGAAAGGACACCAGCCTCAGAGCATCCCCGAAAGGACACCAGCCTCAGAGCATCCCCGAAAGGACACCAGCCTCAGAGCATCCCAGCGATTTGAGCTCACAGAGGCCAGGCCAGAACTCTGCCCATCCAGAGGGTGGAAGCCCAGCATTCTCAGGACCTAGAACCCACCCAAACGATTGAGGGCAGGAGAAGGGGGCGAAAGGGGGTGAGATGGTTGGATGGCGTCACCAGCTCAATGGACATGAAATTGAGCAAACTCTGGGAGATGGTGGAGGACAGGGAAGCCTGGCGTGCTACAGTCCAAGGGGTTGCAAAGAGCTGAACATAACTGAGCGACTGAACAACAAGAACCTGCCCTCGGCTGGAGTCAGACAGCCCTGGGTTCGAGGACTTGGTCAGCTGGGGAACCTCCAACGAGCCCTGGACCCTTCTGCACAGGGCCTCTTGTCTGTAAGATGCTAACAGTTCCCTGCAGGCTTGTGAAGATTGCTAAAACCATCATCCCAAACCTGCAGCATGGGCTCTGGGCATGTCAATCTCCTTCCCACGTATCTTTTCTGCTTTTTCCTCTCTTAGATTTTTCTCTTTCCTTATCTCTTTGACCTTTCTTCACCTCTAATTCTCTCCTCAGCACTTTTCTCAGTCCCTCAGGCTGCTTGCTTTTCTCCTTTCCACAAGTCAGACCACAGAGGCAGGGAGGCTGGAAGGAAAGCTTCATACCTCAGACCGTGGAGGCCTGGTGCTCACAGGCCTGAGGGTGCTGTCCTTTGCTGGGCTCCCGGCTCCAGAGCAGATCCTGGTACTCACCTCAGCTCCTCTTACTCTTTCCCTCTCGGAGGCTTCTTCCTGGCCAAGAGCAGGAGAGACAGGAGAAAGCAGGATGAGACAGGGAACAGAGGTGGTATCCCCCCAGCTACCCCTCAGCCTGGCAAACCGACAGCAGAGGCTACAGGAAATGAACAAGACACGAGCTAGTTAAGTAACAGAGTAATGGGGTGCTTCGGTGCAGCTGCTCCCATCCCTGTAACTCGCCGCCACATCCCAGTGCAGAAAGAAGTCCTTCCTCAGAGCTAACTTATACCCTTCCTGCTGCACTTCCCGCCTACTTCCTTTCGGTCCGTGTAGATAATGCTGTGCTCATCACCCCTCTAACTGGCACCTCCACACTAGGCCTTCTCTTCAATTCCATTCAGCTCAGGGGCCTGAGGGAGTGAAAGCAAACTTTAAGAGGATGTTTAAAGTTTGGCTTCTCATCACCACATCTCAGCTGAGTCCATAAAATCGCCCTATAAAGCCCACTGGCCAGCCAGCTGCCCTCAGCCTCAGGGGCCTCCCTGTCTTATGATTGGTCCCAATTCAGACACCAGCTGGATGTAGGAACTTGCTGGCTTTTATGAAGAGATGTTAACGAGAAGCATCTCTTCCCTCCTGTCTTGTTCCGAGAAATTCCACTCCATCCCTCATTCGCGGGGTTTTGCTTTCAGTCAGTCACTGTTTACCAAGCGCCTCCTGGAGCCAGGTTCTGGGTTGGGCCCTGGGGTGGGGGCATTCACAGGTAAGAGCTGGCATAGGGGGTGGCCTCGGAAGGGCTGGCCCCACAGGAACTAACACCTGGGCAGCACCTCAGCAGTAGCTGCAGTAGCTGGATCACACTGCGCTCTCAGTGTTTGTAAACTGCTTGGTAATTGTGAAACAGTGTTGGAAAAACAAACAATTACAGAGCAGCCTGATAAGAGCTGCCAGGAGGTGCGCTCAGAGATCCGGGAAGCAGGACTCCTGTTCCGCTCAGCATCAGGGAAGTCTTCCCAGCAGAGGCGCCCTCTGCATCATTGCCTGAAGGATGCTTAAAAGTTTTCAAAGCAGACAAGAAGGGCCGGTGGAGGAAAAGGTAGCCAAGTTCTGGGCTCTCCTCTGCTAATGGACCAGGAATGAGGGGTGGGGACCAGGGGCCAAAGTGAAAATTGTTAGCTGCTTAGTCGTATCCGACTCTGTGATCCCAGGCTCCTCTGTCCATGGAATTCTCCAGGCAAGAATACTGGAGTGGGTTGCCATTCCCTTTTCTAGGGGATCTTCCCGACCCAGGGTTGACCCTGGGTCTCCTGCATTGCAGGCAGGCAGATTCTTTACCATCTAAGCCACCAGGGAAGCCTGTCCAGGAGTGAGGGGTGGGGACCAGGGGCCAGGATCCTGGCAAAAAGCCACAGGAGCAACACAGGGTAAGTCTCTCCAGGGTTCAGTCTCTCTATCTGAGAAATGGATTTAGTGTTGGTGAGTTAAAAGACATCCCAGAAGTAATAATAGCGGCCATGTGTACAGTCTTTCATCATCTCTAGCTACTTTTATAAGCATTACCTCCCATGAGCTTCACAATAACCCTTCAAGGCAGGCAGGGCAGGGAATTTAATATCCATTCTGCAGATGAAGCAACTGAGACTTAGTCCAGTGACTGGAGATGCTGGACTCGCAAGTGCTCGCAAGTGGCACGTGTGAAGCTTGCATTTAATGCTAGGGTTCTTGCCCCAGGACAGCTCAGAGGTGCTTATGGAAGTGCTGAAGGCAAGCAATGGGAGGGAAAGGCAGGGGAAATGAGGGTTCCCTCTCAGCAGCACCCCACTCCCCCAGGGTGCCCCCTGATACGGGGATGCGGACCAGAGACAGGTGAGGGACATAGGTCTCAGGGAGAGCCTCAGACTTCTCTGGGAGCAAGGGAAGAGAAAGGAAGGCCCCCTGCAAAGTAGACCTGCCTGGAGAAGGGTCCCAGGCAGAAGCCCATTCACAGGGCTCTCTTGACAGAGAGGGGCATTTGGGGAGGAGGGAGATTGAGGGTCAGCCGTGACCCCTCCAGAGCGGCCACAGTCCATAGGTGGGGGTATTGGGTGACTAGGCACCCCCTCCTGGCTTGCCCCTAGGGGAAGGTGCTCTCGTCCCCTCCTGTGTCCCCTAACAGTGAACTGCAAAGGGCAGAGGGAACAGGTACACTCAGGTGTGTAGCATCACGTGTCCCGAACACAGGCAGTCACAGACAAGCAACAGCCGTAAGTAATACCTGCTCATACCTGCTCACCCAGACTCCAACACCCAGGCCCCCACTCCCACCCTAAATGCCCCAAGATCCTCTCACATACACCCAAAGCCACAATCAATCCCCCACCACCACCCACAAGAGCCCATTGACGCTCCTTCACAAGTAGGAACAAGCCAGCAACTTCCCTGGTGGTCTAGTGGCTAAGACTCCAGGGTCGCAATGCAGGGGGCTTAGGTTGAGAGAACTAGATCCCTGATCAGAGAACTAGATCCCACATGCCACAACTAAAGATCCCGCATGCTGCAACTAAGACCCAGTGCAGCCAAATAAATAAATACTTTTTTTTAAGTGTGAAGAATGATTTAGAGTTTACAGGCATAACACCCCCAGATCCACCTGAGTCCAAAGTCATTCATGCACTGGAGTATGTAAACATGTATGGAAACGAAGTTGCCACACGCAGCCCAGCAGGCCTGAGATAAGGGACCCAGAGGGCTCTGGAGTCTGAGGCAAGGTGCCCAGCAAGGTTCCCCAGCCTGGCTTCCCTCAAGCTTGTCATTCTCTTCCCCACCCCTCCACTCACTGGACTCTCACCTCCTGCAGATAAGAGCCGACCCCACTGGGAGCAGCTCTCCAGCCCTATCTCCAGTCCCCTCCTCTTACAGCTGCTCAGGTACTCATCAGGGTTCCAGGGACACACTAGGGGCTCTGTTAACATCTCCCACCCCACCCCTCTATCCTATACCACCATGCAGTGAGACTGGATGTGGGGTTAGGAATGGCTACCTGGTCCCACGGTCTCTTCTGGTGGGTGGGGGTGGGGGGTAGTGCCATGTGAAGCAGGAAACACTCCCACAGGGCCTCCCTCCTCAGGCTTGGGACCCCTAGACTTCCCTCTGTAAAGAAGGGGGAGCTGCTGAGGGAAGGGGCTCTAGCCCCAGTGGGCAGACGAGGGGGTCTCCTGGCCAGCGGTCTCTGTCTCCTCACACACACACACTCACACACACCCCTGCACGCACACCTCCCCCACTCTAATTAGAATGGTTGCTCCAGCACCAGGGGAAAGGCCATGATTTATGAATGGGAGTTGGTGTAGAGAGATTCCAGCACCATCTGCTTGGGAGCAAACAGGAAGAGCTTCAATGTGCTGCAGACCTGGGGGAGGGAGCCAGTTGGTGGAACAGGCTTATAAAAGCCATTCCTAATGGCCACAGGTGCTCTTCCCCACCCCCAGCCCCCAGGGAGACCCCCAGCCTCTGCCAGGAGCCCCCCCCATGGCACATACTCCTCTCGCCAACGCCACCCTGCCTGGTGGTGGAGTGGTGGAGGAAAGAGCCTGGACCATCCAGCAGACCTGAGTACAAATACCTACAACTGTTTACAACTGGGCTTTAGTTTGTTGGTCTATAAAATGAGGCTGGTGGCAATAAATATTTACCACATTCCGGATAAGACAAATCATCTTAACCCCATTTTACAGATAAGGACACTGAGGCTATGGAGGTTAAGAGACTGTCCCAAGTTTGTCCTAATGAGCTACAGGACAACTTGAACCTGCGTCAGCAGAGGTTACTGTTCTGAAACATTTTTCTTTACACTGTTCTCCAACGTAAGAAAGTTTAGGGGATTAAGTGAGAGAAACACTTCAAGTGCCTGGCATATGTTGTTATTTACTCACTAAGTCATGTCTGACTCTTTGTGACACCATGGACTGTAGCCTGCCAGGCTCCTCTGTTCGTTGGATTGTCCAGGCAAGAATTCTGGAGAGGGTAGTCCCAACCCAAGGATCGAACCCACGTCTCCTGCGTTGGCGGGCAGATTCTTTACTGCCGAGCCAGCAGGGAAGCCCACCTGGCATGTGATGGTGCTCAATACGCGGTAGTTTTCTTTCTGGGAACCTCGCTTTGGAAGTCAAAAGATCCAAAGACGGGGCGGGACGAGGGGGGCAGTGGTGGTGAGAGAGAGATTGTTCCTAGCACGTGGTGCCTTGAGCAAGAGCAGCCTGGCAAGTCCTGAGGAGTTTAGAGTTATAAACTAGAAGTCACCTACTAGAAAACAAAAGAGAACTTTTTGGTGACATTCCCACTTGACATGTACCTCACAGTGATGAGTTTTGAGGATAAGCAGGGCTCATAAATGGCTGTCACTTGTATGACCAAGTGGCAAGTCTGAGTTCACTTGGGCCCTTTTAATTTTGTTAGTCTCCGATGTGCTCAACTTTATTTCCCCAATGGTGGTTCTCAACGAGAAGAAAACTTCAGAACTGGCTGAAATGTCTAAACATCCAGAATCCTCCCACCCCACCCCCAACATCTGCTACGTCAGGATCCCTGGGCATGGCCTCTGACAACTTGCCAGGTTCTCCAGGTGGTCTCAGGTAATTCCCACCCCATCTCCCTGGGGATCCACTGGCCTTCATTTTGCAAGTCCTAGCCCTTCAGATACAGAAATCAATTGGAATTCATGGGCAGTATGACCAGAATGCAAGCTCCTCCTCACAAAGACGGTGTCTTATTTGTCCCCATGGTCACTTCAGAGACCTTACCTACACACCCTTGGCAACCAGCTTTAAGACTGGTGAAAACAAATGCCAAATGAAAGGACCAAGAATCTTGCTATCAAATTGCTGTTGAGAAGGGGAGCTCAGAAAGGAGGTGACACCTCCTTGGCTAGGCCTTGAAGGATTTTGGTAGTGGGTGAGGGGGATGAGGTACCTCAGACAAGTGAGTTACCATGCTATGAGACACCATCATGTCTAGCCTCTCTTCATATTGGCTCAATGTTCCTTGTGGGAGTCAAGGGTAGAAAAGCTCTGTGTGACCCAGAGGGATGGGGAAAGAGAGAAGGCCAGAGGATGATGTGGTTTGACCCAGAACAGCCCCACGTTTTCACTAGCCCAAGCTGCAGTCCAGGTCTCCAGGACAGGATATACAAGGTCCACGGTCTATGATAGGGGCCACAGTCCATTCAAGATGTAAAGTCCAGGACTTCCCTGGTGGTCCAGGGGTTAAGAATCTGCCTGCCACTGCAGGGGACATGGGTTTGATCAATGGTGCAAGAAGATTCCACAAGCCTAACTAAACCCATGCACCATGACTACTGAGCTCGCGCTCTGGAGCTTGAGCTCTGCAACAAGAGAAGTCACTGCAATGACAAGTCCACAAACCACAACTAAAAAGTCCTTGCGAAGCCACAAAGACCCTGCACAGTCGAATAGATAAATTTTTTTTTTAAAGAGGTAAAGTCCTATCCTGTGATGCTTGAGGGAGAAAAGCAAGTATTATCAGGGTTGTGCATACTCAAGGGTTAAGTGCAGTCTTTCAGGTTCAAAGGACAATGAAGGCCCAGAGGAAAGAGATGGGGTGAGCCTGCAGGAGACCGCTCCTGGCCAAGCTGGAGAGCCAGCACTCTCCCACCTCCCTCTGCCACCTCAGTCCATCCATTATATTTTCTCTCCCACTCGAAATCAGACCTCCAGCTTCCCACAACCTGGCCAGGATAACCCTGACCCAACCTGGCCAACATCACCTACCCATCCAGAGGTCCCCGTCATCTTGTGAGGATTGGGCAGCTGGTTCACAGTCTTCTTCTGCATCTCAACATCCTGGGCAACCTAAATGTCCACATGGACATCCTCACGCCCTCACCTGTAGGCTCCTGTTTCCTCACCTCCATCGACTTTCTCTCCACTTCAGCCACCCTCATACTGTCTAGTACAGCTCCTATAAAATTTAAAATTCCAGTTTTCCCCTCTCGGGACACAACTTCTTTCCTTTCTCTCTAAAAAACTTGGTCTCCTTTCACAGAGATTTCTCCAGTTCTCTCATCCTGTCTTGCTCATTCAGCTATAGGCTGGAGTGCCAGCTTCGGCCAAGGCACCCTGCCAGCTGTCAGCTCCTTCCTGACTCGACTTCCTCCCCCATGGACCTGCCCAGGATTGGCCACATCATTCATTCTCGCTGGCATACTGGATTCCCACACCCCCTCGCCTTGCCTTTCCCAGCCCTGGAGGATTCCAGTCATCTGCTTTCCCCATCAGGATTCCCAGGCTACAAGAAGGCATAGGAAAATCACCCAACCGTGTAGCCTGGTGCCACTCCGGATTTATGGTCCTTGACGTCATCCTGGCCCTCAGGCCACCAGGCCCCTGGTGGTCAGCTCCCGTTCTAAACCTTTGCCACCCTTTCAGCTCCCGGCCTGCCCCGGCTCTCATGTATAATTGACAGAGAAAACAGATCCTCAGACCAGAACACCCCCAACTTCCCTCTACTCTGTCTCCCTGCTTATCACAGACCCAACCCTGCCTATTTCCAATACCCAGTCTTCATTCCGCAGACCACCCAGGCCCTGTGAGCTTCCTCCCAGACGCAGTGGCACCGAAGCCCTCTCTTAAGTTTCTGATCGGCCCTCCTCTTTCCCTTTCCCGTACCTCTTCTCTGCCCAGTGTGTCCCTTCAGTCCCTAGGGCTCCATCGATGACGTCTTTCAGTCTTGCCCTGCTTCTACACCCTACACGTGCTCATCTAACCGATGGCTTCTTGTTCCAATAACTCTGATACATGTGGCTCTCCGTCCCCGCCTGTCCTGATGTCCTGGATGTTTGTCTGTCTGTCCCATAGGCAACACCAAAGCAGCATGTCCCCGGCTGGGCCTCTTAGTTCCTCCCCGCAAACTCTCCCTCAGCCTCTGGATGTTCAGTTAGTGTCACCATCCACTTAAGCCAGAGACCTGGAAGTCTCCTCAGCTCCCTCTGGCTCCCGTCTCCACCCCTACGGCCAGATCCTCTATTCTATCTCTGAGATGGTTCCCAAGTCTACCCTATTCCTTCCATCCTTCAGCTGCTCTTTTATTTCCAGTCCTTACTGTCTTTTGCAATAGCCTCTAACTGGTCTCCATTCCTCTCTCACTTCTCCCATCTCCTGACTCTCTCCTACTTTTGTATTTAAGCCAGACTTTCTTCCAAGGCCTCAGCTCTACAAGTCCCAGCCACTCTCTGCTCTCTCTCTCTTCTTTCTGCTTTTCTCCCTGACACCCCCACCCACCTGGGAGCTGCTTATTTCCCCCCTGCCAGTGCATCTGCTGATCTTTATGTCTAGAATGCCCTCCTTCCTTTCTCCTTGGCTGGGAAACTTCATCCTCCAGAAGCTAAATCAGAGTTCACCTTCCAGATAGCCCAGCCCCTCAGGAAGAATTCACTGTGCTCTTGGCTCCCCTGCACTCAGTTTGCCCAATCTACACTATCCGTTGGTTCTGGTTTGAGGCCTTCATGACCAATGCCTGCCGTGAACATTCCTGTCCATGAATCCACTCTTGGGGTGTGCATATCTTTGACATGACTACTGATGGGTTGCTTCCAAAGATGTATCTGAGAACTCCTGTTTCACATCTTCACCAACACTTTTTTTTCTCAATCTTTTAATTGGAGGATAATTGCTAAACAATATTGTGTTGGCTTCTGCCATATAACACCGTGAATCAGTCATAGGTATACATACGTCACCTCCCTCTTGATTCTCCTTCCACCCCCTACTCCATCCCACCCATGTATGTTGTCAGAGAACACTAGTTTGAGCTCCCTTTACCTATACAGCACCTTCCCACTGGCTCTGTTTTACACATGGTAGTGTATATACATCAATGCCACTCTCTCAATTCGTCCCACCCTCTTCTTGTCCCGCTGTGTCCAGAGTCTGTTCTCTATGCCTGCATCTCTATTCCTGCCCTACAAATAGGTTCATCAGTACCATTTTTCTATATTCCATATATGTGCATTAATATGTGAAATTCATTTTTCTCTTTCTGACTTACTTTACTCTGTATAACACCTATTTGTATCAGATTTTTACATTGATGCTAATCTTTTTGAGTACTGTAGTGAAGTCTCATGAGGAGTTTCCTTGGTTACTAATCAGATCGTGCACGTTGTCATATATTTTGGCCATTTGGATTTCCAAGTGTCCAGCTCTTTGGTTCAATTTGTCCGTTAGGTTGCACACTCATTTATAGGAGTTCTTCACATAGTCAAGAGATGAAGCCCTTCTTGGTTGTACGTGCTGCAAAATCTTTTTCCCACTCTGACTTTCCTTTTCACTTTTTTTTTTCTTTTTGCAGCATGTAGGATCTTACTTGTATGTGGGATCTTGGTTCCTCCACCAGGGCTTAAACCCATGCCACCTGCCATGGCAATGCAGTCTTAACCACCGGACCATCAAGGAAGTCCCCCTTTTTACTCTCTCAATGATGTCTTTGGAAGGACAAGTCTTCTGGATTTTAACGTACTCAAATTTATTAATATTTTCCTTTATGGTTGGTGTTATTTTTTGTGTATTGTTTAAAAAAACCTGCCCTACTCTGAGATCGTGGAGGTATTTTTCTACATTATCTTACAAAAGCTTTATTGTTTTTCTTTTTACAGTTAGGTCCATGCTCCACCTGGAATCCCACAGCACTTAGGACCAATTTCTATAGCACCGCTAACCCCATCTGTTTATGTGTCTGTCTCCAGCTAAACAAAGACGTTCTGTAGGGCAAAGTACAAATGTACATTTTAAATCTTTGTGCTCAGAAGTTCTAGCACATTGTCTGGTGCACGGGAGCCACTCTATAACTGCCCTTGAGTGTGTGCATAGCCAAATCCAGGCACAGATGCTTTCAGGTCGAAAGGTGCTGTCCTCTGGGGCCCCCACCTTCTCTGACTCCCAGCCTCCCCTCAGTAAGCTAATGTTCTTGCTGATGATGGCTCAATGGGTTAAGAACCCACCTGCAGCGCAGGAGATGCAGGTTTGATCCCTGGGCCAGGAAGAGTCCTTGGAGTAGGGCAAGGCAATCCACTCCAGTATTCTTGCCTGGAGAATCCCGTGGATAGAGGAACCTGGCAAGCAACAGTCCATGGGGTGGTAAAGAGTTGTACACGACTGGGCATGCATATCGGCTATTGGCTTGCCACAAGCAGGTCCCAAGCACCTACTGTGTGCAGGCTTTGGACACAGTGCTAGGGACGAAGAGCTAAGGATTGTGAAGTCTCAGCCTTCAAAGAGCTCACTGATTGGCCCCAGTTTCCTGACGCTGGCCTGAGGCCCACACGCTGATGTGGTAAGCCAGACAGACTCAGATTCCAATCCCAGCTCTACCATCTGCATGACCTTGGGCAAGTCACTTCCATGTACTGGGTTTTAGCTTTCTACTCGGTTAAAGGAGAACAGTAGGTAACTTACTGATTTATTGTGAAGGCTGAATGAGACCATAAATACAAAATTGCCAAGCAGGGTTAGCCACACGGTGGGTGTCCAAAGACTGCTGAGTAAAGACAGAACGAAGGATCGAGTAAGGAGCACAGGGGCCAGAAGGAGGGGAGCTGGGAGGGGTGGGGCAGCCGCAGGCCAGCAGGGCTGCCGGTGGGTCTGTGGCCGGCCTTCCTTGTTGTCACAGTAACTGCTGTCAGCAAATGTCTCCCAGACAGGAATCCCCTTCAGGGCTCCCTTCCCCAGCCCACTGCATTTGTTGACTCAAAACCTCTCCACTGCCAATTTAGCCTGCAGTAAGGAAGGGAGTGGGGAGGGGGAGAGGTGTGGGAGGGGGTGGAACTGTACAGAAAGGGGTCTTTGTCTGAGCACTCTGTGGCATTTCAGATTTTGGTGGAGGTTTTGTTTTTTTTTTTAACCTCCTAAGGAGTTGAGTGGGCTGCAGTTGCAATAGGAGGTATCTGAATTAGACAGCAGGAAGGACTTCCAGTGGGCTCTCTTTGTTGGGTGGTGGAATGATGGAAAGGGTTGCCAAGGCCCTGGGAAACCCGCCTGGGGTTTGGGCACAGATTCAGGGCACCATCCCAGTGAGGGGCTCCGAGGGACTCCTCTCCCTGCTGAGCTGACAGGCTCGTGAAGCTTCTCTGGACCCTTCTAGGCCATCTGTCATTCTCTGGTTTGGGGGCCCTCTCCTAGGGCTCCTGGGGATCAGCTCTGGATCCTGAAGTGACCAAGGCCTAACCCAGGCTCTCCCCTGGCTTGCAAAGCCCTTCTACCCAGCCTACTTTCTGGCTGTCTCTCCACTCCCAGCTCACAGCCAAGAAGAGGAGCCCAGCAGACAGGCCCTGACCTCCTCCTACCACCCGTATCGCAGGCCTGCCCTGGCCCCTCCCAGAATCAGGCTTGAGTCTTGCCTGTCTCTTCAGGTGGCCTCCTGGCTTCCTCCTTGCTCCTGCATGCTGTATTAGTGGCCCTTCCCTCAGGCATCTTAGACTCATAAACGTGTCCTTCTCCTGACATTTGCCCCCCACCCCCTTCCTGTCCTCTCTGCCTCCTTCCCTTTTTGTCTCTCTATTTGTCTGTCTCTGACTCTCTTTCTATGACCCCATTTCTCCCTTCGAATCTGTCTGCCTCTCTTGTGGTGTCTGCCTCTCTGTCTCCTCCTCTCGTTCTCTCTGTCCCTCTACTATCGCTGTGTCTCTCTGTCCCTCTTCTATCGCTGTGTCTCTCTCTCACTCCTGGAGGCTGCCCAGGCCTCTCAGTGTCTATCTCTGGTTCTCTCCTGTGGCTCTCTCAGCCCTTCCTGCTCTGAACCTCTCTCTCCTGCATGCTCACAGGCCAGTGTCAGAGCCGGAGGCTACCCAGTGGCCCCTGCCTCCGACACCATTGCTGGGCACAGGCTCTGCCCACAGCTGCCAGGCGAGCCCAGGCCTTGCCTCGTGTCCCCAGCCCTGCTCCTGAGCCAGAGCCCCAGGGAGATGCAGCCAACACTCACCCACCACCTGCTGAGACCCTCTCCCCATCTCCCCACGCCCCACTTTTCTCCCAGACTCAAACTTGCCCCCTGAAGTCTTTGAGAGCTGACTGTGAGCCCAGCACCACTCGGAGCTCCCTGGGGCCCCTGGCAGGAACTCTACCCCACACCCTGCAGGAGCTCACAGGCCAGCAGGGTGACCCCATACCCACACGTGGAAAGCAGTGTGGACAACATGGGGGCAGAAAAGTCTGGGGCCAACCATAGGCCACAGGATGGAAAATCCCAAAGGAAGGGAGAGTGAGGCTGCAGATGGAGAGGGCACGAGACGACACTCAGATGAAAGGACCTGAACTGGCAAAGGCCTCGAGGGAGAAATAATTAAGGGACCTTGAGAGGCAATGGTTTAAGGGCTAAAATTAAGGCTTGTGCAAGTGCTGGAGAGAGAGAGAAGATGAAGGCTAGCCACATGATGGTAGGTGAGGGGAAACAGACATTTTCAAAGCGGACGATGACATCTGAGGTGGATTCTCATTCACCCAAGGTGACGAGGAGGGACAAGTCTCCGCGGGCTGAGGAACCAGCGTGTGCCGAGACAGAGGCACAGGCTGGCCCACATACTGCGGGGGAAGCTGGCTCCAGACAGTGCGGTGGGTGGTGCAAGGGGCCTGCTGTGCCACCCTAGGACTCTCTACCCACTCTGTGGGCTATCAGGGAAGGGCTGGGAGCAGTCGTCAGAGCTTATTGAGTTTTACTTGTTATTGAATCACCAGCAGCTGTTTGGAGGATGGACTGGCAGGAGAGGAGACTGACGGTTAGGAGACCAGCAAAGACCCGGCAAGAACGTAGAACGGGCCAGTCAGGGCTGCGGTGCGACAGTGGGCACCAGAGGACGCTTGGTGGGTGCAGGGGGGCACCTTCTGCCCACCATCCAGGAAGAGAAGGAGTTTCCTCTGAAGTTTCCAGTTTAGGAAACACAGGGAAGAAGGAGACATTTAGAGGATAAGACCAAACGTTGGAGGTGTGTCTGTGGGACCTCCTAGGGGTAGGACGCCCTCCCCCCAGCCCTTGGTAGGTATGAAGGCCTGAGGGCCCAGAGCCAGCAGCTCTGGGGTTAAGCAGAAGCTGAGCTGGGTCTCATCTATTTATGGCTGGTTGCCACCCCCAAAGCAAGAAAGGGGGAAGAAATGACTCAGGAGAGACACTGCCTGGTGTTCCCTCATGAGTCCTTCTTCCTTGGTGTCTTCTCACCCACACCTCCTACTGTGCCTGCACCCTACACACACAGATACACACACACCGTGAACTGGATCAGCAATGGCGCCAAATGTTTCAGGCCAACCAACAAGTATTTTCAAATGCAAATTCCCTCCCTTCCACCAGGTCCCCCACACAACTGCTCTCTGAGCAGCTGGAGGCAGAGTCGGGTGGGGGGCGTGCAGCAAAAATAAATCCCATTTTCTGCTCCTTTTCAGTGCTGGGCTGCAATCCCCTACCGCCACCCCTCCCTCTCCACAGATGGGGGATTAGCTGGGCCTCAGGTTCGGCTCTGTCTCGAGGGGAGGGTGACGGGCAGGGCAGGGACTGAGTCGGGGGCGGGGGGGGTCGCGGTGGAAGTCTTCAGTGACAGGGCTAAGAATAACAGCTTCCATCAGGCCTGACACCCTCTCCCACTTGCCATCGCTCAAGTTGTTCCGGGTGTGCGGGAGACAGACAGACAGATACAGCGTGTCTGCATGGGGCTGTGTGTATTTATGCGTGAGACAAAGACCGAAGCTGGGGTGGGGGCCGGGGGAGCTGACAGGAGAATGGCGTGGATGTGATGGGGAGAGGCTGGAGACAGAGCAGCTCTGTGTGACAGTGAGGCGGTGAGGGAGAGAGGAGAGACCAGGGGAGACTACGTTCCATGTGCTTGAGAGAAAGAGAGCGAGAGTGTGTGTGTGTGTGTTAGAGGTTGTAGCGGGGACATACTGTGGTGAGGGAGGCTGCTGATGTGTGGGAGAGAAGCCCAGACAGGCGGTGGGGGTGGGGGGCGCTGGGCCCAACCGTGGGGTCATCATCATCAGGCCGCACCTTAGTGGCCTGGGTGGGGCTGCAAAGGGCTTGGCACGAGGCCTCACTCTCCCTGGGGCCACCAGGCCCTCTCCCTTCGGAGGGACAACTGCAGAGGGAGCGTGTGTGCGTAGAGGGGTGTGTCTGAGGGTGTGGAGTCTGTGCATTGCATATAAAGGTGTGTCACACGTTAGTGTCTGTGCAGCTGTATATCTGCATGTGACAGTGTGTATTAGAATGTGTGCCTCTGGGTATAAGTGTGTATGGTCTACTTTTGGCTGTACGTATGGTTTGTTTATGAGTCTGTGAACAAATATGTCTGTGAGTGAGCATGTATATATGTGTGCCGGAATGCATCTGTGTGTGTGTGTGTGTCTATGTGACTGTATCTGTGTGTCTCAGTGTGAGTGTGTCTGTGAGAGTGTCTGTGTGAGTGTGTGTGTCTGTGTGTGTCTGTGTGAATGTGTGTCTATGTGAGTGTTTCTCTGTGTCTGTGTGTGTGTATGTGAGTGTGTCTGTGTGTCTGAGTGTGTGTCTGAGTGTGTCTGAGTGTGTGTCTGTGTGTCTGAGTGTGTGTCTGTGTGTATGTGTCTCTGTGAATGTGTCTGTGTGTGTCTGCACATCTGAATGTGTGTGTCTGTGTGTGTTTGTGTGAGTGTCTGTATATGTGTGTCTGTGTGAGTGTGTGTAGACAGATGATGGGATCCATAGGCCCTCAGACTGCCCTGCTACCCTTGTTGCCTCCAGCTCCTAGCAGATGTTAAGGGAATCCTGCATGTCAGTCTTGAAATGTCTCCAAGTTTCCGTGTAGAGCGAACTAAAGATCAGGCTGGGTTGGGTGGGGGGTGCGGTAAGAGGCTGCAGCACTCCTTGCCCTGCCCAGGAAGGGGCAGGAAGGACCAGCACTGGTATTCGCCTTATCACAATGCTTATGCCCACTCACCTCCACCCCAGCTGGCAGTTGGCGGGGCAGAGATGCCTCAGTTTACCAAAAGTACATGTTGAAGGAGGGGACATCTAATCTGAATTTCTGTATATGAATCACAAATGCCATGAAAAGTGCTCAGAACAGACTAACGGTGCATTCCTTGTCAGCCTGGCACTTCACGTGGCATGTGGCACCCCAGCCCAGTCATGGCAGCTGTCTGAGCCCCAGACCTTGACTTGAACAGCTGGGAGGGTCCATGTGGCACAGGTACGCGTCCATCTATCACATCACCTAGAGGGCTTCTTTAATTCAGAACTTTATGAAGCCAGCGAAATGGTTCATTGAAAATGACTAAACTCAACCTTGGAAAGAAAATCATAAACATTTTACTACCTAGCTAAGCCAAGCATGATTACATATGGAAACTATGGACGCTACTCAGCGGGATTTTGATATTAATTTCCAATTTCCTCTTCACCGAGGAACTGATGAAAACCCAGTCTCCGCTGCTCTCCAGGCTAGAATCAACATCTTCGTTCACTGTCCATCCCAACTCTGCTGCTTCTCACCCCAACCCTTTGTCACTGCCTCCAACCCCAGTACCACACTGGCCACACCAGAGCTTTGCCTTGACCATCAGTCTCCAAGATACATACGCTCAGAGTTCATTTAAGTGCAACTTCTGTCGGTTGTATTAAGGAGAGCTGCCTCTTCTCTCTGAACAGGCGAGGCCTGCTGTCTCCAGGGAGGGCCTCCCTCCATGGGCACCATGCTGGCCCTCCGCTCTGCATCCAGTTCCTGACGCCATATGTCTGCTTGTTCTGGCCTGTCCCTCCTGCTCCAAACTGGGGCGTCTCCTTCTGCCCCAGTGGGATAAAGGGAACTGAGTATTATTCCCTGCTTTGAGCAGGAATCCGAGAACAGTTTCCCCCATCAGGCAGGAACAAGACACCTCAAGGCTTCCTGCATTGTACCCTTGCTGCCCCTGCTGGCAGAAGGAGCTGTCACTCCACGTGCAATGTCATGGCGATGCCACTTAACCCTCACATTGCATGGAACAAGTAGCTTCAAGTGGGAAATAACTCTGGGGAGGGCCCCGGAACAGAACTTGGAGACAGGCACAACTCAGTTTGACTCTCAGCCCTGGCCCCATGTGACTGGGCAAGTCAGTTACTCTCTCTGTAAACAGGGTATATTCACAGGGTTCTCACAGGTATGAGAATGTAAATGAAATCATGTATTCATTCAGAAAGCATTCAGTAAATGATACTTATCACTACTAAGCACTCCATGGACCGAGGGGATCTTGAAGAACATCCA
Source organism: Oryx dammah (assembly GCF_014754425.2). Classification (NCBI taxonomy): domain Eukaryota; kingdom Metazoa; phylum Chordata; class Mammalia; order Artiodactyla; family Bovidae; genus Oryx; species Oryx dammah. The sequence goes on along the minus strand of NW_024070186.1, from coordinate 74,182,446 downwards.
AACTTTGTGCATCAGTCATCTGGGAAGCTACATAAAAATGCAGATCCCTGGGCCCAGGGCCTTTGCCTCAGTGGGCCAGGCCTCAGGGCCTCCATCTGCCCCGGCTTCAGAGTGCCAGGCGGTCTGTGGAAAAGGCTGGGCTATTCCAGCCTCCCCCTCTACTTGCATTTCAGAGCTCCCGAGGCCCCAACGTGTGTCGGCTCCAGGGGTCACCTTGCCAGGTGAGGCCCCAGTTGAGTCTGACATTGTCTTCATCTGAGAGCACCCTGGCGGCCACTTTGGTTTTGATCACAGGCAGCCCGGCACGGGGCAGCCGCGGCCTATTCACCTGAACTGCCAGCCTGAGGCCCAGATGCTAACAACACAGGTAAGTACTTGCAGATTTCCCGGGAACAACAGAGATAATTTGTCTGCTACATGGTTTGTTAGGAGGGAAGCTGGGCTCTGGTGGCTTGTAGACTAGGCCCATGGCCTTTCACCTCATCTTGCTCTTGCTTGCTGGTTCTCCCAGCCGTGCTGATTAGAAGCGGGAGAAATTAAGATCTTCCCCTTGCTGCCCACCCGCCACAGGCTGCAGGAGGTGAGGGGAGGGATGGGGGCCCAGCTGCAAGGTTAGGCCAGGCTGAGGACATCCACAGAGTGGGGGTACTGGCCACCTAGCCTGGCACATGTGGAGACAGGGCAGACAGTGGGCAGGAAGCAGGGCGTCTCTCTGCATCTCCATCTCCCCTAGGGTCACGCCAAGCACTGAGGCTATTGTGACATGCAGTGTCAACAAGCCAGCTGACCAAGCAGGGGAGGGATGAGGAGGTTCACGAGCAAGGGCTATGAGAGCTGGAGACGGAGCTTCCTGGGGTTCCACACGGAGTGGCAAGAGGGTGAGACACCCCTGATGTTGGTCTTGACTGTTACAGAGTGAGAGAGTGTCCTCCTATCCAGCTAAGAACAGGGTCTTGCCAGGTCCCTGGGCCTGAACAGGTTTGTGTAAGAAGAAAGGCAACGTAGATTTGGCAGAGCCAGTCTCCCTAAAGGCAATGTGAGTGGTCCCTGAGCAATCAGGCTCTGGGGCTGAAGGGGCCTCTCTCCTTGCTTCCTTTTGCCTGGGGAGACGAGAGGAAGGGGATAACTACTCTGATTATTATGAATGTCAGCATCCCTTATACTTTCGTGTGTTGTAATGGCACTAACAGTTACCATTTATCAGTGGCCTACTGTGTGCCAGACAATGAAATAGGTGCTCTGTGTATTTGATCAGGCCTATAAGAGAGGCCATGAGGTCCAGATTACAGATGAGGAAACTGACAGTCCCTTGACCAAGGCCACATAGTGAGATGCAGAACAAGGATTTGAGCCCAGGGCCCCGCCTCTTCCCCTGGGCGCAGGTGACAAGCTGACCCTCAAGGGGCTCCTCCCATGGTTGCTCCTTTACTACAGAAGCAGGATGCAGGCCTTGTCCACCCAACCATGTGATTTTCTCAGAGAGGCTTGTGCCTGGGGCAGTCTGGGAGGATGAGCTGTGTGTCCCCTAAGACAAGTGTGAGCAGACCTACAGGGGATTCCAACCTTATTCTGGACCAGTGGAAACTCCATCAGGATAACCTTGCTGCACACCCAGGGCCACCCACCCCTCCCTCCATTCCCTCCCCCGGCCCTCTCCCTCTGTCCAGTAGGTTGCAGGCAACTTTGAAGGTAGACAGAAACTGTCCATGAGTGGATGGGAACCTAGTCTCCCCCTAGTGCAGAGGCCAGCCTGGCGTGGGTAATCACACAGGTGAGTCTGCAGTGGGGCTGGTACAGGAACTACTTGGCTGCCAAGTTGTGCGTGTTGGTGGGGGGAGGTGGTGGGGAAGTGGGGAGCTGGGTAGGAGGTGCAGTTGATGAGTAAAATGACAATGCTACCCCTTTGATCACCTGCTCTCTGATCCTTGGATTTGCTCACACTGCATCCATTTACATCTTTTCATTCCAGTTTCACTAATCATCATCTCTTTTCATTCCCTTTACAATTTGTTGAAAAGCTGCTAGTTTGGAAGAATTTGTTCAAAGCAAGGAACTTCTGCCCACAGTCATCCCTTCCATCTCTCCACTTCTACCCTTGGGCCTAAGACTTCACTGCCTCAGCTGTTGAGGAGTAGACTTCTCTTGACATCATTAATGTGCCCAAGACACCCTGTTTGCACATATTTGTGTGCCTTCCAATTAAAATGATTCATTAAACCTCCGGTGGAGTTCATTTTTATTCCGCAATAAGAACACTCAAATAAATACATTCAGCCATGGAAAGAATCCTTTGAGCAAGCCCATGTCCTAATTTTGGTTTGGGGAATCTGGTCCTGAAGTTGTCATCTGGGAATGTGCAGAAGAGACTGGGGGCCAGTTTTGCAAGGGAGCTGAGCAGGCCGGCCTGACTCTGGCTACTTGGAGTGGGGCTGAGAAGCTTGGCTCTGTCCGGCCCTGGGGGCAGCGCGGCAGCTCCCGAGGACTCCGCAGGCCCTGCAGCCCTGTGGCCCAGAAGCAGGGGCTCCCTCTCTCCTTTGGGAGGCTGTTGTGGAATGTAGTAAGCACCAGCCTCAGCAAACACCACACTCCGTACACCGTGATGCTGCCTGGGGACAACCCACAGCTATAGTTTCCATTCTGAGAGACTGGGAAATAGCATGTGTCACTCCCAGCCATGGGTCTCCACAGAGGAGGCCAAGTGGCTAAGGGATGCACCTGGATGGGGCTCATGCCCAGTCTGTTCCGGGCTCTGTGACATGATGATTTTGGGGTCCTTGCTGCCCCTCTGAGTTGCAGTTGTTTTCCAGTGGAAGACATCTCTCAGAAACCTACCATGCTACCCAATTTGTATTTCTAAATCTTGCCAGCAATCCCACTCATTCCTGTTTTAAAGACAAGGAGATTGTTGCTCAGAGAGATTCAATGACTTGACCAAGAGCACATGACTGGTAAGGGAAAGTGCCTGAAACAAATCTAGGACCCATGACTTGGGATTCTCCTGAGGCCTAAAAGGCAGCCAATGATCGACGTACCCTGAGCCCAAGGTCCTGGCTGCTCCTGAGAAAACAGACAGGGTTTAGGGACTATAGAAACTGGGCTCAGACTTTGAGGTCAGCTAGGAGTACACAGCCTGAAGAAAGAAATGGCAAACCACTCCAGTATTCTTGCCTGGAGAATCCCAAAGACAGAGGAGCCTGGCGGGCTACAGTCCATGCGGTCACAAGAGACAGACCCGACTTAGCGACTAAAACCATCCCCAACCCAGGATTAAACCCAAGTCCCCTGCATTTGAAGGTAGATTCTTAACCACTGGACAACAGGGAAGTCTTCTCAATTAGTTTTAGATGGTTATCTTCTAAGCCTGTTAGGTATAAAGTGCAGCCAAACCAAAGGGAAAAACCAAACCACACTCTACCTTTGGACACTGAGTTTCTAATACTACACTGTAGACACAATGCCAGTATTTTTTTTTTTAAGTTAATCCTGTCCACAGCCCTTTAAGAAAGCTTTATTATCTACATTTTATATTTAGATTAGGATACCAAGGGACAAACATTTTAAATAACTAGTTTGAGATTGTAAAGCTGACTATGTAAATCTGCTACGTAAATCTGTAACTGTGTAATCTACCATAGAATTCTACGTTGTGGTCATATTGTGGCATTCAAGGGATAAATCACATAAGTCTGTACTGGTCAATGCACCTTCACACATGCTGTTTCCTGGAATTGGGACCCCCATCCCACTCCTACACCTCTCATATTTGCCTAACAAAGCCTTCAGTGTATTCTGGAACTATACTTTTTTAGAAGCAATTTGGCAACATGTTTCAAGGGCCATAAAAGTGTTCATAAATTTTGACCCAGTATTTCCACTTCTAAGAATGCATTTGTTCTAAGGAAATAACCCAAAAGGTGGGGGGAAACCCTATATGCTCAAGGATGTTCATTACAGCTTTAAAAATAAGAAACAACCTAAAAATCCAACAATAGGGGAATAGGTAATTAAATTGTGGTCTGCTCAGTGAATGGTGTATTGCACAACCATTAACAGTAGTAATGTAAAAAAAGGGCTATGATATAATACTATATTAAAACAACAAAATATATAATCAAACACATTATTAGATTGCATACTTGTGTTAGACTTCTCAGGTTGTCATAACAAAATACTATAGATAGGGTGGCTTAAACAACTGAAATTTATCCCTCACAGATCAAGGTGCCAGCAGGGTCCACACGAGGGCTCTCTTTGGGTTGCAGATAGCTGACCTCTCATTGTGTTCTTGCATGATCTTAGTGCATGCACAAAGAGAATGTGCTCCAGAGGCTCAGTCTTCTCATTAGAGCACTGATCCTACCAAGAGAACTTCACCTTCACAACTTCATCTAAGCCTGCTGCTGCTGCTGCTGCTAAGTCGCTTCAGTCATGTCTGATTATCTTCCAAAGGCCTCTATCTCCAGATACTATTACATTCAGTTAGCACTTCAACGTGAGAATTTTAGTAGAACACAATTCAGTTCATAGCAATACTTAAATATATATGTGCCTTGGGGAAAAGACTTGAAGGGAATTTGCAAAAGTTATTGGTTTAGGGTGATGGATTATGGGGGTGAGTTGTCCCTGTTATCCAAATTTTCTGTAGTGGTGTTATGCAATTTTCAACAGAATTTGGGGCAAGATTAGAATAAAAATGATCCATCCTTCAAGACTCAACTCAAATGCCACCTCCTCTAGGAAGCCTTCCTTGGTTTTTCCAACCACATCTTTTCTGAGGTTCTTATTTTACTGGACCATGTGCTCTTCGGTAGCTAAGGCCATGAGCAATTCCTCTTTGTTCCTGAATGATAGGCAAGTATCACAGATCAAGAACTGATGAGGAGCCCAGTGCAGGAGAGGTGATGAACACTGGGGGGATGTGTGCGGTCAGGACTCAGGGATGCGGTCTAAGCAACAGGTCCAGGGCACCAGCAGTTGCAGGGCTTGGAAAGTAGGGGCATAAATTGCTGGCCACTGAGGAAGAGCTAGTCTTTCTAGTTATTTTCAGTGTGTGGTTGTTATTATATAAGTAATACATGCATACATACTCTCTATAACAGAAACTTAAATAGCTCAGTTAAAGCCCTTCTTGGCTCCTACACAGTCCCACTCCCCTCCTCAGGGATTGTCAGTCTGATAGGTATACTTTCAGAATATTCTTCCTCATGCACATAATTTCGAAGCCTGCATCCCTGTTTATAAAAATAAAGCCCGATTATCCTGTGACTTGCTTCTCTCTGGTAATGAGACCTTGTCACTTCAGGATGCAGAGGTCTACCTCATTTGCTTGAGCCTCAGAAAACCTGTGGGCTTCCCAGGTGGCACTAGTGGTAAAGAATCCACCTGTCAATGCAGGAGACATAAGAGATGCAGGTTCAATCCCTGGGTCATGAAGATCCCCTGGAGGAGCCATGGCAACCCGCTCTAGTATTCTTGCCTAGAAAACCCCATAGACAGAAGAGCCTGGCAAGCTACAGTCCATAGGGTTGCAAAGAGTCAGAAACGACTGAAGCGACTTAGCACACACACATACCCAGAAAACCATTACTGATGTGGATATTCAAAAATGTGTTTAGCCCTTTGTCTACTAATGGCCCCTTGGGTTGTGTCTGATTGTCCCATTTCCGCTGCTGTCACCAACGCTCCCTGTGGTCGAGCTTTGTGCACTTGGAGCATTTCTCCAGGCGGAGATGTGGACTCACTGCAGTGGACAGTCTGGGCCCTTCGCTTTGCACAAGCACTGCCAGATCAAGTTCTACAACCACCACAACACACTCCATTCTCTCCAACAGCAGAAAAGGTGTTTGTGCCCTTAAACTGCTGCCAACAGTAGCTATCATGAATCTTTTTAAAATTTTACAAATCTGATGAGTGAAAAATGTTAGCTTGGTGTTATATGGCTTGCATTATTTTGCTGACTAGTGAGGCTGAGCTGTTGTCATTGTTATCAGCCATCTGCAGTTCCGAACTATTACTCGATTTTTCTTTTGAGTGGTTTATCTTTTACTTACTATTTGTAGGCATTCGTTATATATCCTGAATACTAATCCTTTCGGTTTGCATATGTTGCAGATAACTTCTTCCAGGCTGTCACTTGTCTTTTAACAGTATGTATGGTGTCTTTTTTTTCTTTCAGATTTGAACGTAATCAAATTTAGCAATCTTTTCCTTTATGGTTTCTGTGTTTTATGTCTTGCTAAAGAAAGCCTTTCCTCCCCCAAGGTTATAAACAAATTCTCCTGTATTTTCTTTTAATAGTTTCATAGCTTTGTTGTTGTTGTTTTTTTTTTTTTTTTACACTTAGCTCTCTAATCCATCTGGAATGTATTTTGTGAATGGTGTAAAGCAGGAATCTACTTTGCTTTTTCACAAGGAGAGCCAATTGTCTCTACACTATTTTTTGAAGAGTTCATCCTTTCCGTACTGTTTCTACTGAAATCCTCTTCTTCAAGAATCATCTTTAAACTCCCTGTTCTGTGACCTTGATCCATTCATTTGCCCTGTCCCGTGCCAGCACACCGCCATTTTAATTAGCACAGCTTGGTGGTGTTTTGTTATCTGATAGGCAAGTTGTCCCTCGTCATTCTTCTTCAAATATTTCTTGGCTATTCTGACATAGTTACTCTTCCAGCTTAGCTTTAGAATTGGCTTGTTAAATTTCACACACACACACACACACACATCTTGTTGTCGTTTTGATTGGCATCATGTTGAATTTATAGAATTCTTTGGGTAAAACTAACATCTTCACTGTATCAAATATTCTAACCCAAGCGGCTCTGTGTATTTACCTAGGGCTTCTCCTGTGTCTCAGGCCTGACTCTGAAGCCAACTCCACTGCTTACCAGCTCTAGGGTGATCTAGGGTGGGGCTCAGCCTCTCGGAGCCCTGGTTCTCCTGTCATTTTTGATGTAGGAATAGCATGTCCTGTCCCAGAGCTGATGGAACAAATGTGTGGAAGCCCTGGATGCTGAGCTCCTAGAGAGCAGGCCTTAGCCTCATTTAATCTGCCGACCCAGGACAGTCAGCTCTCTGGCGAAAGAGCAGAGTGCAGTGCTTTCATTTAGGAAAATTCAGGGGGTCGGCCCATCGCTGTGTTAGGTATTTTGCATGTATTATCTCATTTGCCCTCAAAACAAGCCAGTGAGGTACCTTCTATCATTTCCTTTCTATAGCTGAGAAAAATGAGACTCAGGGACCTGTCTGGACTCGGATGCAGGGCTCTAATTAGCCACAACTCACACCCTCTGTCCTGCTTAGTTTGGGAGCCAGTGTGGGCCTCTCTTGCTCATAAAGCTAAAGCTTCTAGACGATCTGCTGCTCTCCTGTCTGAGGTCTAATGAGCCTAGGCAGACCTGGCCCCAAAATATCCACTTGAGCATTCAACACTCAGCACAAGGTCTAGCACATACTAGGAGCTTGTTGAATCAGATTAGAACCAAGTCCAAACATCACACTATGAATGCCCCAGATAGTACAGAAAGTGTTAGACAAGCTCAGAGGAAGAAAGGGGCTCTGTGGACTGGGGAAATCATGGAAGGCTTCCAGGTGGTGGTGAGACATGGAGAGGATTTAGACAAGCATAACAGAGCATTCCAGAAGCACAGTTAGCAGGGCCAACCAGGTGAACTAATTGGCTGGATAAGCAGTGAGTTTGAACAGAGAAAGGCATTTCTCCACCACCAAGGGCTTGGCTGAGCTGGGCAGCATCTCCAGGCTGGAGCAAGGCTGGAAGGCTGGAAGGTCTGGTATCTTCTAGACCCTTCTATCTTAGCTCCCCACAGTGTCCTAAGGTTAAACTTTACTTTTTACGAGCAGCCTGTTGCCATGGCACCAAAACACACAGACCAGCCGTGGGAAGTTGGCTGGGAGGGGCAGGAAGGGGCTGCTTTCCTCATGCCCTCTGCCTGCCCCACACCGCATCCTGACCCTGTCTCTTCACTCTGACTTTGTCTCCGCAATCCATGCATAGCATGTAGGTGTGTGGGCACTTGGGCATGAGCTGTATGCCATTTGGTGAGTGCCTCAGCTTCTCTGAACTCAGGAGATAATAATTTCCAGGTATGCACATATTCTCCAGGGGAGTCTACCTTGCTCCCATTAGAATAGCAGCATAGCCACAGTTAAGACCTTCACACACTCTGAAAGGAAAAGAGAACAACAGTGCAGACCAGGTGTTCTGTATACAGGAAGCCAGATTGACTTTGGGGGTTTAACAAACCAAAGCACATTAGTTCAGGTCCTCTGAGAAGCCATACCCCAAATGGGATTAGATTTGCAAGAGAGTTATTTGCCGAAGCATCTGTGAGAGAAAAAGGAAGTGAACCAGAACTGTCAGACGGTGTTTTAGGTCTGAGCCCTGTGAGGGACAGAGGGAAGGATGGAGCTGGGATGGGTACAGTCTCAGACAGCAGTGTAGTTTTTTTTATTGGTAACATTATTTATTAATATTTACTTATTTATTTGGCTGTACCAGGTCTTAGTTTGGAGAAGGAATGGCAACCCACTCCAGTGTTCTTGCCTGGAGAATCCCAGGGACGGCGGAGCCTGGTAGGCTGCCGTCTATGGGGTCGCACAGAGTCGGACACGACTAAAGCGACTTAGCAGCAGCAGCAGCAGCAGGTCTTAGTTACAGGGATCTTTAGCTGTGGCAAGTGGGATCTAGTTCCCTGATCAGGGATTGAACCCAGGCCCCCTGCACTGGGAGTGTAGAGCCTTAGCCTCTAGACCATCAGGGAAGTCCCTGAAGTGTAGTTCTTAGGAGGGTTCAGCCAAGCCAATAGGAAGTTTGTGAGCTAAAGAGAACTCTCGGGAATAGGCTTGTCTTAGGAACCCTGTTGTGCTCAGTGTTGGGCAGAGGGAGCAGCCCTTGGGAAGTGAGTCCCCAGCAATAACGCACAGCAGCTGGGGCCCTGGGTCAGTCACACTCCCCGCAGTAGATCTAATCAGTGCATTTTCATGGCCACCACTCAAAGCAACATGGAACTACCACCTACTTCATAGCCCAAGAAAGTCTAGGGTTTGAGGTAAAGACAATGAGTTTGGGCAGAATTCAGTGTGAGGCTCCTTTGCTTACTATGTGATTCCAATTAGGTTTCTCACTAGCTTGATTTTCAACTTTTCCCAAAAAATAAGGTAATAACACTTTTCTTGGGTTGCTACAAAGATAATCTAGGACTCAAAACCCTCCCTCCCCAGCTCCAGTTGGGAGAAAGCTAGATGGAAATGACTGGCTGAGGGTCTTGGTCAGAAGCCCAGAGGAGAAGAAACACGGATAGAAAAGAAAGCCACCCTGAGGCCCGCTCAAGGTAGACTAGACGGGACACAGTCACTCGAGGGGAAAGTACAGACTGTTCTGCACCGTCTAGACATGAAGTGCTTCATAATCTCATAAAAAATGTATAGGTTCTACAGTTATCTCCAGAAGTTTGTGGATAAAAAGTTTATTCACAAAATTTATCAGTTAAGAATGTCTTTAGTTGCAGAAAACCCAACTAATTGTGTCTTAAGGGAATTCCCTGGCAGTCCAGTGGTTAGGACTTGGTGCTTTTACTGCTATGGCCCAGGTTCAATCCCTGGTCCAGGAACTCAGATTATCCCCAGGCCATTATTTATTTAATAATAAATGATTTTGTCTTAAGCAGTAAAGTCATTTAATTACCTCACATAATAAGAAGTCTGAAAGTAGGGGGATCTGGGGTTAGTTTAACGCCAGTTGCAGGATCCCTGTCTCTGTTGTCTTGGCCTTTGCCTTGTGGTCACGAGGCGGATGCCATATCTCCAAACATCACACCCTCATACAAAAGTGTCCCAAAGAAGAAAGAGGAATATATAAAAGTGGGTACTTACCTCTCATTTTTTTCTTTTCAGGGAAAAAAACCTTTCCCAGAAGCTCCCTGAACACTAGTCCTTTAAGTCTCATTGGCCAGAACCAGGCCACTCCTCAACCAGTCACTGCCAGAACGATCTCTGGACACATAGATACTTGAAAAAGACCAAGATCTGTTAGCAAAAAAGACTGAAGGAATGTCTCTTGAGAAGGCAACAAGAGCATCTTCCATAGGAAGAATTTCTGGGAAGAGAATGAATCTTTCCATATTTCTGAGCATAGCTAAGGAGTTACACAAGCACATAAATACATACAATGTAATGGGAACAATGATAAATAATGTACAAGACACAGGAATCAGGCTAAGAAAGACATGTATTCAATCAATGAAGGGTGGGGACTCAGGGGTGACTAGAATAGTGGACATAGTCCATTATAGTGGAGATGACAGACTCTTTGTCCTGGGGGTGGGAACAGGTCAGAGAAACCTTCACAGAATCTACGTCTGAACAGAGTGCTGCCAGGTGAGTAGGCGTTTTAGAGATGAGCAGACTCACCCACGAAGAGCTATGTTTGTGCAGGTGAACAAACGGTTCAGTATTCTGGAAGGCTAAGGTCAAAGGATGGGCAGTATTGGAGAGGAGGTCAGATCACGCAGGGGCCAGGAACTGGATAATGGGTAGCTGTTGAAAAGTGGTAAGCAGGAGACTCGATTAAATAAGTATTCACTTTTAAATGATTACAACATGGAAAGAATCTCAAAAACATGTTGCCAAGCAAAAGAGTACAGACTATACGATTTCATTGATGTGAAGTTATATGGAATAGGCAAAACTAAACCACGATGAACAGTATCAGAGCAGTTCCAGGGGCACAGGGATTGACCGAAATGAATCACAAGGAACATTAAGGGATAATGGAAAGCTTCTATCTCTTCATTGGAGTGGTGGTTATGTTTATTAAATGTAATATGTTTATTAAAATTGTAATAATTTATAAAATTTTGTCAGATTGCATACTTAAAATATGTGCTTTCACTATACGCCAACTATATCTCAAATTTTTACAAAGTATTGGTAAAAAGCATCCTGATAGGTAGACTGTGAGAGAATCTGAAGGTGGGGAACCAGTGAGAACGCTGCAGGCACAGTCTAGGAGGAGCATCCCACGGCCTGAACTGGGGCAGGTGTGGGAACAGAGGAGGGATGGGGCTGAAGAAGGAACAAGGCTGGCTTTGGGAAGGAAGGTGGAAAGAGAGGACTCAAGGGGCACTGAGACAGAAACTCTGAGAGGAGGTATGAGTCGGGAGGAAGGAGAAATAAGCTCAGGTGTGCAAACACTGAGTTTCTGATGGAGATGTTTTTGGGGCTACTGAACATGTGGATCTAGATTTCAGGAGAGGGAAAGATGGGCCGGAGAGAGCTTAGTCCTCCAAATATGGAACTAGATGGGGCATCCAAAAGGAACAAACTGAGTGAGAAGAGGTGGGCAGAGGCAGGAGGGGAGAGGGCCCTGCGGGGTATCAACAAGTAAGTGCTGGTCAGAAGAAAAGGCTCCTGCTCAGGAAACTTCCAAGGAAAGATAAGACGAGAGAAGTGCCGGGATGCAGGGCATCCTCACAGGGGAGAGAGGAAGGAAGGAGGTCAAGAAGGGGAATGAGGACTTCGCCGATGGTCCAGTGTTGGAGACTCTGTGCTTCCGCTTCAGGTGGCATGGGTTCCACCCCCGGTCAAGGAACCGAGATCCCGCGTGCCATGCAGTGTGGCCAAAAATAAATAAATTAATGAATAAACACTAACCAAGAAGAAAAAAATGAGAAAATTCTGAACAGAAAATATTAAAAAGAAGAAGGATCACGGACGTCCTAATGTTAGAGACATTAGGAAAGGGAAGGGGTGAGGCCCCAAGCCTCCTGCCAGGGGTGCAGGGACACAGAGAGGCCAGGCTGGATGGAGAAAGTCTTCACTGAGAAGGCAAGTGTAGAGATGATCACACATGACTGGGAGCTCTGGGGCCTCTTGGAGAGGTCTTGAAAGAGGCCTTGGCAGGGCTGTCTGGACATGATTCAACCAGACCAGGGGAGGGTTAGGGAGACCACAGGCCTTCATGGAATCCAGGGGTTCAGCTTGTCCCACGTAGCCCTCTCTGCCCGGAATACCCTACAACCCTCTTCCTGGCAAATACCTACCTACATTTGAACACCCTCAGATATGGTTCTCTTGGAGAAGCCTCCCCTAGCACAGAGGCAGAGCATGTCACACACACACTATTGTCTTCATGCCTTGCAACTGCCTCCTTCTATGTCATTAACCTGATTTCAGGTCTGTGTACCTTACCAACTGGTATGTTCCTTCAGGCCGTTATCAACCTGGCTGTCAGGAAGACTCACCCGCCCTGAGCCCACAGTTGGCAGGGCCCCAAACAAAAACGGAGATTCTAGAGGAAATGAAGGCGTCCAAGAACAAGCAAATGGGTCTGTGCATGAAGAGATCCCCACACAGTAACCAAACACTCCAGTGAGTACTCCCCCTCAGTCCAGTGTGGGCACCAGTGACCAGACCCGGATGCTAGTTGCCTCCCCAGGTGGCTACCCCAGTATGTGTCCTGGGGCCCAGGTGCCAACTAGGTGTAACAGTCACACAGCAAAATCCCTGGAGAAGGAAGGGGGTTTTGAGAAAGGGGACCACCACCTGAGAGAAAGGAAGAAAAGCAGGAACTTAAACAAGATTCCGAAATTGGCCTTTTCTGAAAGCTTTCTGCACCACGCTTTGGGAACCAAGATGAAAAGCACAAAAACTGAATTTAAGAATGAAAAGCACCCTCTAAGGAGAATGAGCCGTTTCCACATAAGGCAACAAAATTAGGAGAAGAGAATGAAACTCTCCTGATGCATAAAACAGCTCAAAGGGACCCAGAGATTACTCATTAGTTATGCAGAAAGCTTCTCAGAGAACTAAAATGACTATGGCCGTGCCAAAGAAAGTGGAAATCAGGCCAGGTTACAAAGGAGGGGTACATACAAAAAAATAACAAAAGGCTGTGGAGATAAAATCAGAAGAGTTGTTCAGAAAAAGAAATGAGATATAACTTGTACAAGGCAGCAAAAGAATGAGAAAAACATTTTCTAACTCTAACAGGCCAACAAAAGGGGATAAGGGGATTGCTGGCTCGTTTTGAGTTGGGGAGAAAAAGCCTATAAGCAATGACACTAAAAACGCAGAGGCTTTTAATTTTTTCTTAGCTTAAAAAGGTCAGCTGTGATCTAAAAGCTAAAAGAGGCACCGCATGGGATCATAAGAAGGCAGAAAGCCAAGGGGGAATGAAGGAAGAACTTGTATATTCACATCCACGGTCCTGATGACTTACATGCTTAGGTACTTAAAGAATTGGCCCAAGGTGGAATCAGATCACTAGCTCTCACTCTGAGGGGATTTATGGGGAACTGGTGAGGGGCCTGGAGACAAGAGGGAGACCCAGGCAGCCTGTTCCTGCCTCTCTTTAAACCTGGGGGAAAGCAGATGCCTCTGCAAGTGCTGGGCCATCAACCAAGCTGCTATAATAGAAAACTACTGGGACACGTCGTCAAAAAATCAATCTGCAAACACTAGGTCATAAGGAATTAGGTAATAACCAGCACTGCTTTCCAAAGAACACATTTTGTCAGAGTAATCCAATTTCCTTCCAGGACAGAATGATGGGCCTGGTAAATCAGGAATGGCAAGAGACACAGAATCTTCCTTCACTTAAAGAGCACGGCATTTAATTTCACCTTCCATGAGAAGTCTCAAAGGAAAAACTGGGGAGATGGGGTCTATGGTTGGCCTTTCCAAGGTTGGCCAAATGGAAAGAAGTTGAAGGGTTAACCCAAATAGCAGTTGTTTATGGTCTAAGTAGTGTGGATGGTTGAAAGTGGGCAGAGGTAGGCATGGGTGGGGTAACTGCACTGGTGGTAGCAAGTAACAGAAGAGTTAGGAGAGATGAGAGAGGTGGTGGAGAGGCGGATGGAGATGGTGCTGGTGACAAAGGCAGTGATATTAGCGGAGGTGAGTACGGCAACTGTGGAGAAACTGCCGGTGATGATGGTAGTGGAGCTAGAGGTCCTGGCTGAGATGACGATAATGTTGATAATAGTGGTGAAGGTGGAGTTGGTGGTTAGAGCGGAGACGGTACGCAGTGATGCAGATGTTGCTGAGGTGAATGTGAAGGTGCTTGTGGTTATGGGGATGAAGATGGGGGTGGTGGAGACGGAGGCGACGGTGGAGATGGAGGTAGTGGTGGAGATGGAGACCGTGGTGATGCTGGAGATGGAGGTGGTCATGGCGGTCATAGGCTAGACCTGGTAAATCTGGGTTTCACAGCTGTCCTTTGTGATGGACACCCTCACTAGCATCTTCTTTCCTCATCTTTCCTGAGAGAAGTGATCACAGACTTTGGGTCATTTGGGGCCCATCCTGATTCTGAGCACCTCAGCATTGCCCTGTTAGTCCTGGGGCTAACAAACCACTTCTCTGTCCAGATAGACTGGGTGGCAGCAGACCCCAAGAAGTCTGTGGGAGGGGAGGATTTCCTCCAACCCAAAGGGGTAGGCATGGCCTGAGAGCCCTCCCTGGCCAAGGAGAGGGAAAAGCTCCCAGGGCCAAGTGGAGAGACTGGCTGTCTGTGCTCCAGAGCCCCTGTTGACTGAAGGCTATTCCCAGCTTGGGAAGTTTTGCAAGCTGGGGTCTGGGAAGGCCTTTTGCGGGTTCTGGTTTTTACACCTATATCTAGCCTGAGTGACTGCAGCCCATGGACTAGGGTTTCGGAAGGGTGAACTAAGGACTTCCCTCCACCTTGGTTTCCACCAGGATGTGGCTGTTTTGTTGAGTAGAAATAAAATTAAAATGCCCCCCAGGTGTGTGGGCCAGTGTGTCTCGGAAGCCCTGGGGGTGGAAGAGAGGTGGGTCGTTGGAGCCTCTGGCAGGCTTCATGGGGTGCGTAGTAGACAAGGGGGCTGCCAGCATGGGCTGGACTTTACTCCCTGAAAACATTCTTGAGACTGGGATTCTTGCTCAGTTCCTTGCTGTGTGCACAGTCCAACTGGCTGTTTGATTGGGGGGAGGTTCTTGAACCAATTTGGGCCTCATGATGTTGCCTTGTGCCCTAGAGAGCTGGATGAGATGATCTCTGAGATCTTGTCCCCTAAACGTGCTTCACACCCCAGCAATGTCCACAAGCCCATTCAACCCAGCCCACTTCACCCATCCTCTCTGCCCACAGGGCCAGGGCCCTCACCCGATGTGGTCCTGACCAAAGGTCCAGCTCAAAGCCAGTTTACCTACAAAGACCACCTGAGCTGGGCAAGAAGAAGCAACTTCTTCATCTGCTAGATCCCCATGGCCTTTGTCTACCCTTTGAATTGAACTCTCACACAGGAGGGGGCCAGACTCTGCCTTCACCAGTTTGCCTGGACCTCACAAACTTGAACGTCATTCACATCCTATCCTTCTTGGCAACCAGCACATGCCTGGCAGAGAGAATGCTAGAAAAGTGGTGAAGAGTGTATGAATTTTATACCTGGAGGAACCGAGGCCCCAAGTAAAGTAATCAAGACTAGAACCCAGATCTCTGGGCTCCCAGTGCATCGGCAGAGATGGTCCAGGGCTGGAAGCCCTGTCATAACAGAGCTTCCACCTGTCTAATCCTTGCTTCTTCTTGTTGTTTAGTCACTAAGTTGTGTCTGAATCTCTGTGACCCCATGGACTGTAGCCTGCCAGGCTTCTCTGTCCATGGGATTTTCCAGGCAAGGATACTGGAGTGGGTTGCCATTTCCTCCTCCAGGATCAAACCTGTGTCTCCTGCATTGGCAGGTGGATTCTTAGTCTCCCAAATGCGTATGAACATACCTCTCAAAAGGAATTCTCATAGATCCCATCTATGAGCTCCCAGCAGTTCACAGACCCTGTTTGTGCCGTCCCAACTTAAGGAACAGAAGTCCTAGACCATGAAAATGTTTAACTGCAAAGAGTTCTATCTTTATAACTGCTAAATTATTTTCATATTTTAATGAAATTTAAATCCAAATTTAAAAAACATTCAGAGAACTTAGGGATTCTGAGAATCATTCACAGGAAGGTGTGAATGACTGACATGTCCTTTTTACTGTGTTGCTAGGTCCCAGGGTAATCTGCATTTTCAAATGTACCCTTGGAAAGGACAATGTGTAATCAGGGAGCCTTATAATGTGAAATGGCTGTCCTTGGGTCAACCAAGATGGTGAGAGGCTCTAGATAGCCTTCAAAAGAAGCTCCACCCAAGGATACCAGCTCATGCTGTGCTTAAGTTGGGGGTAGATATGTGTGTGTGTGGGTACGTGCTAAGAGGAGAATGTAGGGGAGAAGAGGTTCCAGGGAAAGGATGACTTCCCTAGATTCCTCTTCCAAACAACCACTCTGCTTCCCAGTCAGTCCCGCTGACGAGGGAGGGGTTGGCAGACAGCCCCTTTGCCCGCCCTACCCACATACACACATGCATGTAGCTTCTCCCTCCTGGCGGCACTCACATGTAGAGATGAGGCAAAAATTTCAGTCCCTCTAGAGCAGCAGGAACCCTGGAGAAGTGCCTGGTTCTGCGATTCCCTGAGTGACCTTGGACATGTAACAGCTCTGTACTGCTCTTTCTCCATCTAAATGACTTGTTGTTGTTTTTGAACCCAGGCCCCAGCATTTGAAGTGCCAAGTCCTATCCATTGGACCAACAGGGAATGCCCCCTTTCTATGTCTATAATGAAAGAGAATTTGGAGAATTTGGTTTCAGAGGCCCCTTCCAGTTCTGACCACTCTGTGTTGCGGCATTTCTCCTCTCCTTATGTCATGAAGGTCCTGTGGTAACATGGAAGAGGCTGGGGCTTCAGATTCATATAAATCTGAGTGCAAATTCTGACTCTCGTTCTTTTTTAGCTGGGTGATCTTAGCCAAGGTACTCAGCTTATCTGAACTTCACTTTTCTCAACTTTAGATTAACTTGTTGTAAGTATTAGAGACAAAAATATAGTGTTCCTGGTTTACTCTCAGTTAAGGGTAGTTATTATTATTATACTGGCTGAGGAAGGCTGTGAAAAGCCATGTGTATAATGGCTGGAAGCTTGGCCTCGGAAGCCCCATAACCTAAGTCTGAATTATAGCTTAGCCACTTTCAAGCATCACAACCTTGGGTAAGCAACTTAACTCTATGCCTCCATGTCCTCATCTCTAAATCCAATGGGGATAATAATTATACCTATCTCATAGAATTATTGCAGGACAAAGTCATTCAATAAATGGAAACACAAGTCAATGTCATATAATTAGTACTCAAAAATATCAACTATGTTATGAATACCGTAGGGATAGGTATGTACATAGGTGTATGTGTCTGGGGTGGAGGGGTGCTCCCACCATTCCCCACCTCCTCCCACCCCCACTTTGACTAAGTCAAGAATCTGAAGTGCTATTCTCTTTCCATCACTCACCTCTTCAGCCTATAGACCTCCCAGTTTCCATTGAGCACTCAGAACCTGGTGACCCTCATCTTCCCTGGCTCTTTCAGGAAGCTGAACTCATTCCTGGGCCTTCCCTGAAACCTGCCTTCCTCTGCCCGTGCAGCCTATTAGCTTGTTCCAGTAGCTTGTACCCTGGCAGCCAGCCCTCAGGCTTCCTAGGTGGCTCAGTGGTAAAGAATCTACCTGCAATGCAGGAGATGCAGGCTTGATCCCTAGGTCAGGAAGATTCCCTGGAGGAAGGAAATGGCAACCCACTCCAGTATTCTTGCCTGGGAAATTCCATGGACAGAGGAGCTTAGTGGACTACAGTGCGTGGGGTCGCAACGAGTCAACATGACTGAGTGACTAAACAACACCAAGCCAGCCCTCACTCAGTGCTCAGGAGGCATCTGACCCACCCGGAGTACAGGAACATGCTCAGAGAAAGGAGCTGAGCTGCCTCCCTTATCTAGGTCCTGACAGCATTCACTGATGTTAAGCTCTTCCTCAGCGCTGCCCTACATCTCTGCTACTCATTCTTGAGCTTGTCTTCAGGTTTTCACAAACAATGCCTTCTTCAGCTAAGGGCCTCTGACTGAGCTGCAGAGAGTCAGGGAAACAGACCTGAAAACAAAAGTGAAAGACTCTATTTTGCTCACTAGATTGGCAAATATGTATATATATTATATGATACTCAGTGGCAAGCCTGTGAAAGAATGGGGACGCTCATACTTTGATGGAGAGACTGTAAATTGATACAGCCTCTTTGGAGGGATGTTTAGTACTATTCATAAGAACTTAAAACAAGCATATCCCTGATCCATTGATGCCACTTCTAGGAATCTATCCTGTGGAAAAAACTCTTTCTGCTCAAAGATATCCTTACAAAGATGGCTGTGCACTAAAGCACTCTGATTGCAAAACTGTGGAAACAATATAAACATCCAGTGGTAAGAAAAAAGTAAATAATAAACCGAATAACCATACAAAGGAGGAGTACACAACTTTAAAACAGGTGTATATACAGAAATACTAATAAAATGGTGTTTTGCAGAAAAATATATATGGTTCAGTCTCGTGTAGGGGGGAAAAGGCCCACTCTTTCTGACCGCCCCCCCTCCCCCCCCCCCCGCATCTCAGCAGGGTGGAAGTTTCCTGCAAGCTCAGGACAGAACGCACGAGTCAAAAGCCCAGCCCTTCCTGCCAGCATGGCCACACCTGGGGAAGGAAGGACCGCTGAGGCCTCAGGGTCAGAACCCCTGCCCTGTGGAGCAAAATGGGAGCAGCCTCCGTTCTGAGGCAGAAAGACCAGGGTTCAAATCAGGCCTTCATCTCTTACCAGCTATGTAACCCTAGGCAAAGATTGTCATCACTCTCAGCCTCCATTTCCACGTCTATAAAAGGGGATTAATAAGGGGATTAATAAGGGGATTACTGCACTGTGTGGTAGGGAATTAAATGAAACAATGAATGGAAGGACATACTGCGATCTCAGTAAGTGCCAGTGCTCTCCTCTCTCCTCAAAGATTTCTTTTACTTTGCTTTCAAATCCTTGTACTCTAACCTCAGAAGCATCCTTGCTCATCAGCATTTCCATCCTGCCCACCCTACTCCCAATTCCGTCTCCAGGGTAAATTCTTCCCATGTCCACTCTTACTCCTTACTGCTGCTGCTGCTGCTGCTGCTAAGTCGCTTCAGTCGTGTCCAACTGTGTGCAACCCCAGAGACAGCAGCTCACCAGGCTCCCCTGTCCCTGGGATTCTCCAGGCAAGAACACTGGAGTGGGTTGCCATTTCCTTCTCCAATGCATGAAAGTGAAAGTGAAAGTAAAGTCGCTCAGTCGTGTCCAACTCTCAGCAACCCCATGGACTGCAGCCTACCATGCTCCTCCGTCCATGGGATTTTCCAGGCAAGAGTACTGGAGTGGGGTTGCCACTGCCTTCTCCACTAGATGACCACACTGAGGCCTCCTCCACCACTGAGCTTAGTAAGGCCAATGAACTGTGTTCCCTCCAGGTCAAACAGCCTCTCCTCCTCCCACCACCTACCACCCCAAAGTGTCTCCAGTTCCTTCCCACTTGTGGTCTAGCTCCCACCCTTCCACCTGCTCCAGGACATGACCCCATCAGTCAACTGCCCTTTCTCTCCTTGGCATCTTCAACCCATCTCTCCCCTTCACCTCAGACTTATATTTAAGCTCAAGCGGGTCCTACCACAAAACACCCACTTCTCCTCCCTGCTGCCCAGCCCCATCTCCCATCTTCTCTTACCACCGACCCTCTTCCTTCTGACCTGCTGCCATCAATCCGGGGACCCTTGTTTAGTTTCCTTCCCCCGGGCCCATCACTTTGACTTGTGGGCTAGTTTGACAAGTGGCAACAGTGGGGACAGTCAGCCACAGGCCCTTGGAAATGTGTCTCTGGTTTCTATGACTCGGGATGCTCTGCAACCCCAAGATTCTGCCCTCTGCCATATACCTCACACCTCCCGACCACGCGTCCCCTCTCCAGCCTCCACAGCAACCTGAGGGCTGGACTTCCACTTTGTTGCTGAGAATGGCCAGCCTGGGAAGAAACTTGACCCGTGTCCCTTTTTTCAGAATAGAAAACTGAAGCCCAATAGCATCTTCAAGTAACTTCCCCAAGGCCACTCAGCCGGGTTGAGTAGAGCCGTGGAGCCTTTTATCATGGAATCAAGTGCTTCCGGAACTTTGCTCTCTCCGGAACTTCTTCCCTTCTACACGACACACTTTCTCCGCCCTAGAAAAGCCTAGCCAGGTGCATATTAGCATAAAAACGTCTCTAATTAGACTCTATTTCCGCCTGAGGGGGTCAGACCCCGCAGCCTGGGTCCCAGCCTCTGGCCCGCGCACCACAACTCCATCCTCCCCGGGGCCCGGGAAGCCAGAGTACCTGCCCCGAGAAGGGGCGGGAAGCGTCCATCGGGGCCAGACCCCTGCCCCACCCTGGCCCCCCACCTCCGGCCCTTCGCCCCTCGCCGCCCGGCGCATTCAGCGCGCGCCTCCCGAGCCGGGGACGGCTTGATTGACCTTGGCAAGAGGCAGCCAGGCCCTCCAAGGCCCCAGCCCCTCGCGGCCGCCCCGGCGCCGCGGCTCCAGTTTCTTTTACCACCAGCTCTGTTTCTCGCCCAGCCGGGGCCCGGGGGAGGGGTGCTGAGAGGAGCCCCGTCCGACCCCCGGCAGCAGCGCTCCGCTGCCGGAGCCGAGATCTGATGAGAATGTCTTCCTGCAAATTAAGCCTTCTCAGGACTCTCCATCCGGTGCCGGCAGCGAGCCCGGCGCGCGGGCAGCCAGTCCAGCGTCGGCGGCCGGGGCTCAACACTCTTTCCAGAGTCTCCCCCTCCCCCCTGCACCCAGGGCCGGCGGCTGCGGGTCGGAGGGTGGAGCCCACCTACCAGTGCTTCCCAGAAAGAGTGCCAGCTGTGCCTCTCTGCCCCGCGCGGCCTGCCCAAAGTGTCCCCGCACCTTTCCCTCTTCTGCCGGTGGGGAGACCTCCTCCTGGGCTCTAGAGGATAGACCCCTGGGATCCAGTCTAGTTTCTACTCCGAGATAGCAGTGGTACTTAGAAAATTGCTTTTCCGTCTCCCCGGGTATAAAACAGGCTAATAGTACCCTTTTCGGTTGGTTCTCGTGGAGATTCATAATCCCGTACGCGAGGCACCCGGCTCTGCATCCAGGATTCTGTAAGCCGAGGGTCTTACCCAGAATCAACCCTAGGACTCCGAACTCCTCCCACTCGGGGTTTGCAAACGCTAACCACCTGAGCTCTTCCCTGAAAGGGATCTGAAGCCGTCTCTCTTATACAGAGGAGTCAGCAAGGGGTGCGAGAGTTTCAAGTGTATTTATAAAAGGAAGTAGAATTCCTGAAAAATGTTATTCTCTTGGAAAAACCATAGACTGCAAGATTTTCTCCAAGAAAATAAAAAGCAAATGTCCTAAAGAAAGAACTTCGCCTTGCACTGACTATAGGCAGTTTTCTAGACAAAGAATTTCATTATTGTTTAATAATTATTATTATCCCCATTTTACAGGTGAGGGAACTGAGGCTCAAGTGATTCGCCCAGGATTACAGAATTGTTTAAACAATGGAGTTCCGAATTGAATCTAGCCTAATTCCAAACCTTATTCTCTTCTTTGCTACCCTACTGCTGTCTCTGGGCAGGTCTCTTTTGTGCTATTTTTAGTTTCTGCACTTACACTTTTTTTCCTTAGTGCTGGTGAATTATTTTAAAAGATTCCTGCTTGTTTTAACTGTGCTGAAGGAAGACAAAGAGGAAAGTGTGTGTCTGCACTTGCATCTGAATTCAAAATACCAACTGTGTTGGGGGTGTTGGGGTTGGGTGGCAGTGAGCAAGTGGCAGGGAGGGTGAGATTCCAGAAGCTGGAGTGGCCAGACATCTTGAGAAGCCTCTAGGGATTCCCTCTGGCTCTAACCAAGAAGAGCTAGCGCCTTAGAAACGGCCCTCCCACACTCCCCACACCCGGGATCCAGGTAAGTCAGCAAGCGTCCAGCCCTAGGCCTGCGCAGCTCTGCAGTGGGAAAGATGCTTGGCCCAGAGCGGGCCCAGCAGCAGGCCCGCTCCCCTCAGGAGTGTCTGCCTGGCAGCCAGGGCAGGACGCACCTCTTGGAGGACAGAGAGGCATTCAGCGATTGAGACAGGGACAGACAAAGGTGGGGAGGAAGCAGGAGAATAAGAGGGAGACAGGAACCCAGAGGGGAACAAGGGAGCTATTCAGAGTTAGAAAGAGTGGGGAAGCCGCTGGGGAGAGAGAGAAAAGACAGAGAAAGAGGGGCGAAAAGAGAGACAACGAGGCAGGGGGGTGGCGGACACGAAAGGGGAGAGAGAGTGGAGGAGTGAGGAAATGGGCAGAAGCGGCAAAGCACAGAGATTCGAGGAGGCCGGAGGAAGAAGGCGGAGGCAGCGACCGGAGCTGCGAGCGGGGAGGGAAGAGAGCCAGCGGCGACGAGGAGGGCTGCAGGGTGGTGGGCGGGACCGTGCGCTAAGCCTTTTCTTTCTCTTTTTTTGGGGTGGGCGGCGGATCTCCGCCGAGATAACCCAGCCAAGCCCCCTGCCCCGCGTCCCAGCGAGGGGCCGCAGCTGTATAAATACCAGGGGTGGGGGAGCGGGGCTGCTGCAGAGGGGTCAGCGACACCGGAGAAGGCTTTGCTGTCATTAGCTAATTGAGCCCCAGATGTTAAGAAAAGGTTACGTCCTCCTCCGGAGAGTTTTTCTTTTTAAACACTTTACTCCGATTCCCCGGCCAAAATGGCCGGGAGGCGCCGGGCCCTTACCCACCCCGTCCCCAGCCCACTCCACTCGTCCCGCCCCCCCAAGGCCCCGGCACCCCCCTACCCCAGAGCTCCCGGAAGCCGCCCGCCGCGGCCGCTGCCCCTGTAATCCCAGTGGCCTGCCCGGAGGCGCGGCGGGCTGGAGCGGGGACCACCGGCGGCGGAGCCAGCCCCTAGCCCGGGCCGCCGACTGGGAGGTCAGCCCGGAGGGAGGGCGGCGGCGGGGAGCGGGGGACCCCGGGGAGAGGGGCTCTCAGGCTCTTAATCCCCCTGAAGGTTGCAGATCAAAGACGCTAGCACGGAGGCAGAGGCGGTACGGGTGGGGGTTAGCGGGCTGGCTCTGGCCGCAGCCTACCCCCCTGAGCTGCGGGCTGGGGCTCCCCGGCCCCGGACCCCAAGCTGCGAGCCCAGGGGGAGGGGGCTCAGCCTGCGGGGTGAGATCCGCAGGCCCACTGGAAAGTCGCCCCAGCTCCCGCATATGCCTTCAAGAAACTTCTCCCTCCCCAGGGGCTGAGGAAAGGATATGTGAGCCTTCCACACCCCGACCCCCACCCCGGAGAACAAAACCCCAGAATACCAGTCACTTGACAGTATTCTTATTTAATCTCACAGCAATCCAACGGGGTTGTAGAAATCGTTGTTATTATTGGTTCCTAAATGAGGAAACAGGCTTCTGAGAAGTTATAGCCAATTGCCCAAGGACCCACACGACTAGAAAGTGACAGCGCTGGAATGAACTCCAAAGGGTTCAAGGCCCTGCCCTAGCCCTCACTACATTCCTCCAGCCAGGTTACCCTTCCCTCTTCTCCCCCACCGTCTTCCTCTGTCCTCCTGGGCTCCTACCACCGGACAGGAATGGAGCCACCCACCTGTGGCCTTGGCAAGGGGGGCGGGGTCGGGGAACAGCCTGGTGCCAAGGGCGCGGCCAACGTGGCAACAGCTCCAGGCTAAATGTGCGGGATGGGGCTGGGCAGGCATGTGCCTGGGTTGAATCTGAGCTGAAAGAATGTTCCCATTGCCCCTGCCCCAGAGGTGGGGCTCCCTGCTCAGAATAGAACCAAGCAAGTTAGAGCTGGAAGGGGCCTTCACGATGATCTGATCCAACCCTCCTGTTTGACAGATGCAGCTGAGCCCAAGAGGTGGTGTGTCCTCCCCAAGATCACATGGCTCGTTGGTGGCAGAGCAAGAATGAGAGTCCGGGAATTGCCCTTCACAGAGTGCCTCCTTGATGTCGCACACTGGAATAACTGCACACACGATCTTCAGCAACACTAATAGTGGAGATTATCACCTCCCTCCTGGAGATGGGGAAGCTAAGGGTGCTCAAGGTCTCCCATCTAGAACTTGCCAGAGCTGGTTTTGAACCCAGATCTTCCTAAAAACTTCTATTTCCACACTCCCAGAATATTGGGGCTAAGGAGTGGGGATTGAGGGCTAGAGTTCAACAGCTCTAAGGGACACAGGGGAATGGGACACAGGCTGGGAAAAGTCCCTTCCTGTGACTCTAGTCTTGATTGGCTCTCCATACCTCCCTGAGTGGCCCCAATACTGAGGTCCTTCAAGAATTCTGTTTTGAGTGTCTGTGGAAGGCGGGGGAAACTTTGGCTGGTGACCTTTCTGGGTTCTGAGGGTCTGGAGATGTTAGAGAGGCTTGCATCCACAGATTTCTCCTGATTTCCTGCGCCGGGAGGAGTGGGGCAGGGGACACACAGTTTGAGTACAAGCAGGTGATGATGCCCTAGAGTTTAGCCAGCACATCCCAGAGCCACACTTGGCTTCTCAGGGGCCACCAACAATGCCATCCCACCCAGCTCCATAGACAGACTCCAAAGCTGCATCCTCATACCTCTCTCCCTTCCTAGCCTCCTTCACCTATTCTTAGCTTTCCACCTCCTCCAATTCACTCATTCATCCATAAATATCTTCAACACAAATTTGTCAAGTGTGGACTATGTGCCAGCATTGTGCCGGGCACTGGGGCAATGGCAGAAAGTAGACTACCCTTTGGAGCTTGCAGTCTAGCCAGAAGACAGAATTAACCAAAGAGACATGTAAATAAATTTAAAATTACAAATTGGTGTTAGGAAGGAAAGTACAAGGTGTTTTGAGAAGTTATAACAATAAGAGGTCTGTTTGTATGGGAAGATTATTAAGACAATAGAAACTCAAAATGATTATTACTAATAATTACCCAAACAGGAGGACTGAGATAGTCATGCCTCCAGAGCAGCTGCAGTCCTAGGGTGGGTCTCCAGTCCTTCCCCAGCAGTGACTACCCAGTCTGTCCCTGAGGGCCCAGCTGGTGTGGGTGGGAGTGGAATGATTACACAGTGGCCCCAATACTGAGCATCTCCTCTGCTGCCCAGCTCACATTGCCTGGAGAATCCCATGGACGGAGGAGCTTGGTGGGCTACAGTCCACTGGTCGCAAAGAGTCAGACACGACTGAGCGACTTCACTTCACTTCACTTCACTTCCAGTCCAGAGGTGAGGGGGTGAGGCAGCTGGGGGCAGGGGTGGGCTGGGTCTGGACAAGGGGACAGTGTGCCCAGCTGATGGGGGTGTAAGCTTCTGGCATCACTCTAGGGAAAAATCCCTGCACTACCTTCTAACCTGGTTCCAAATAGGAAAAGGAGTACGTCAAGGCTGTGTATTGTCACCCTGCTTATTTAACTTCTATGCAGAGTACATCATGAGAAACGCTGGGCTGGATGAAGCACAAGCTGGAATCAAGATTGCTGGGAGAAATATGAATAACCTCAGATATGCAGATGATACCACCTTTATGGCAGAAAGCGAAGAACTAAAGAGCCTCTTGATGAAAATGAAAGAGGAGAGTGAAAAAGTTGGCTTAAAGCTCAACATTCAGAAAACTAAGGTCATGGCATCTGGTGCCATAACTTCATGGCAAATAGATGGGGAAACTGGAAACAGTGGCAGACTTTATTTTGGGGGTCTCCAAAATCACTGCAGATGGTGATTGCAGCCATGAAATTAAAAGCCACTTACTCCTTGGAAGGAAAGTTATGACCAACCTAGATAGCATATTCAAAAGCAGAGACATTACTTTGCCAACAAAGATACATCTAGTCAAAGCTATGGTTTTTCCAGTAGTCAGTATGGATGTGAGAGTTGGACTATAATGAAAGCTGAGTGCCAAAGAATTGATGCTTTTGAACTGTGGTGTTGGAGAAGACTCTTGAGAGTCCCTTGGACTTCAAGGAGATCCAACCAGTCCATCCTAAAGGAGATCAGTCCTGGGTGTTCATTGGAAGGACTGATGTTGAGGCTGAAACTCCAATACTTTGGCCACCTGATGCAGAGAGCTGACTCATTTGAAAAGACCCTGATGCTGGGAAAGATTGAGGGCAGGAGGAGAAGGGGACAACAGAGGATGAGATAGTTGGATGGCATCACTGGCTCAATGTACATGAGTTTGGGTGAACTCTGGGAGTTGGTGATGGACAGGGAGGCCTGGCATGCTGTGGTCCATGGGGTTGCAAAGAGTTGGACATGACTGAGCAACTGAACTGAACTGAACTGAACCTTCTAACCAGGTCCTGCCTACACAAGTCCTGCATACACACTTAGGCTTGTGCACTCTTGTGCTCTCCCTAACACCTTAGGGACAGACTGGACCAGCCTGTGAAAAGTATGGTAGAGTGGGACGGGCCTTGCCTTCAGGTCAGACAGCTTTGGGCTCAAACCCCACTTCAGCAGGTTCCTGACCAAGTGATCCTCAGGCAAGGCTCTTGGGACCCTTGAGCCTCCTGTCCCCTCTCTGTTCCAGGAGAGAACAAGAGCCTAGACATGTATGGCCGTGCTTGAGCTCATGCATGGAGAGCACTGAATATAGTGCCTGGCCCCATGGCTCACCATTAATAAATAATGACTGTCACTCTGATTATATAACATGATGATTAATATATAATGGTAATAAAAGAAACCTCGTTCCTGTCCCCTGGGCTCCCACCTGATTCCCTGAGCCTCTTTGGGAGGTCACTCCCATGGTTGACCTCTTGTGAGAAGGAGTTTTACAGGTCTGTGAAAGTCATCTCGACAACCCCAGAACCTCTTGAAGTCAAGGCCAGACTCACCTGAGGTGCTCAGCATTGACTGGGGCAATGGAGGGGCGGCGCTGGGGGGTGCTGGGGAGAGGTGGGGAAGCAGTCTGGGAGACGCCCGTGTGTGCACCTCCTGGCTCTGAACTCTAGGCTCCTGAACACAAGGTGGGCTGTCCCACCATACGGGGTAGGCCTGACCCCACTCTACATTCTTCACAGGCTCGAGGGCCAGGTTGGAAAGGTCTGGCCCGGTTGAACCCCCAGCCAGCCGGGCAGAGTCACAGCCGCAGCCCCCGTAGCTGCTTCAGCCGCTGCAGGGCACACTGCACACCTGGAACCCATTAGGCCCGGCCAGGAGCTTGTTCCCTTTCTGCATAAATTGAGTGAAGGGTTTGTTTTGACTACTTTAAATTGTACAGATTTTAGGGCCTGAGAATTAGAAGCCCCCAGTGCTCTGATGGACAAACAGACCATGAGGCAGAGGGCTGAGGCAGTGGGAAGTGAGTCCAGTCTGGTTCTGGTTCCTTGTCACTGTCTGCGATCAGCTGGGCTTCCAGTAAGGATACAGCCACACTCCATGGATGGATGTGACGCTTGCTCAGGTGTCTTATCTCTCCAGCAACCTCCAAAGTAGCATAAGCAGCCCTGACTTGTAGACGAGGAGGGGCAGTGAATTGCCAAAGGTCACTGGGCCAGTAACTGACAGGCCTGAATTCCATACCAAGCTTCTCTGACGCCAAGACCAGTGGAGGTCTTTCCAAGGACCACCAAGATTGCAGTGGGGGTGGGGAGGAGCTCTGGGTAGGTGTCAGGAACTCCAGACCCAGAACTACAGTTGCTCAGACTCTCAGCCCAGCCAGAGGACAGGAGTCGGACCTCTGCACTGGGCTCCTTCTCCCAAGTCACCAACTCCTGACCTCAACTGCCCCAGGCAGTGGTGCCCCCCAGGTCAGGGTCAGGTTGACCTTGGCGGGAGAGAGAGTCTGTGGGCCCTGGGCTGCTGCCAAGGCCTCACAAAATGAAAGGGAACCTTGTCCAGACCCACACAAGGCCCATTCTCTGAGCATCTCGCACCAGCCCAGCCCCCATGGACCAAGACCTGATCCCTCTTCGTTAACTATTCATAGACTTGTGGAAGAGCATCCGTTGCCAGGGGCAGAGCCCTTAGAAGTCCCCAGGCCCAGCCCATAAAGTTTGCAGTTAGGGAAACTGAGGCCCCAGGAAAAGAAGGACTCCCTCATTAGTTGAGCAAAGACTCAAACCCTGTCCCCTACTTCCCTGCTGCTGCTGCTAAGTCGCTTCAGTCGTGTCCGACTCTGTGCAACCCCATAGATGGCAGCTCACCAGGCTCCGCCATCCCTGGGATTCTCCAGGCAAGAACTCTGGAGTGGGCTGCCATTTCCTTCTCCAATGCATGAAAGTGAAAAGTGAAAGTGAAGTCACTGAGTCGTGTCCAACTCTCAGCGACCCCATGGACTGCAGGCTACCATGCTCCTCCGTCCATGGGATTTTCCAGGCAAGAGTACTGGAGTGGGGTGCCATTGCCTTCTCCGCCCTTACTTCCCAGGCCTAAACATTTTCCCCAGGATCTAGGCCTCACCCTAAACAAGCAGCCTGCCTTATCTCCCTCCCTCACAGAGACATCCCAGCTGTGTTGCCCGATCCCTCTTCACTTCCACAGAGGGACCAGCCTTGAAGGCTTGTCAGACGCTCCATTTCTAACTTCTCAATCATCTCAACCACCCAACCTGGAAGGGGCTACCTTGTGAGTTGCCCAGTCCTTGGGAATGGTCAAGCACAGCCTGGTTTCCTGCTCATTATGCAGGTTGCAGAGTGGGGACCCTGCTGTCTGAGAAATGGTCTCTCAAGACATTCCTAGCTGAGCTGGCTAGACTCCTTAGAGCTCAGGGGCGACTCATGTGAAGATGACGCCTCTCAAGAGCAGCAGGCCCAGCGGGCCAAAGTGCTCCCACAGCATGCCTGTATTGACCCCTTCCTCCAGTGGAGAAGACAGATTTGTCAATGTTCTCTCTGAGAGCCTATAAACCAGCCCCTCACCTCCAGGCTTCCTTCACCATGGAGAGTCCACACCTTCAGACATCGGAGGTCTGGTCTCTACAAGAGACATTCAGTGAAGTCCAGGCCTTCTTAGGCCTCTGATTTCATCATGGTTCTCCTATCTTGGGGCGTGGACCCTTGGGGCTGAATTAGGGTATGAAATCCCAGAGGAAGGCAGGGCCTCCTGAGAAAGGGGAACCCTCTCCCCTCCCAGTTCTCCCCAAGCTGAGCCCTTGGCTTGTCCCAGTCCAGTGTGTCTGTTCAGACTCAAGAGTAGAAACCTGGAATGGCCTGGACCATTGTCTCCCCACTCCCTAACCATCCAAAAACACACTTTGTGGGTTTCCCTTGATGAAAGGGTCCTGCCACCTGGAGAAGAAGGTGAGCCTGGGAGTGAGGAGGGGAGCTAAGGGTAGAAGACAGGTTGGACAAAGTGATTTTCCTGGGGAATAATCATATAATATAGTTGCAAAGAAAATACTACTTTCTAAGATATAAACATACTGCTGTCCCTCGGCATTCTCACAGAGGCACATACTGTACGTCAAAAGTTGGCTCCTTTTGCTGGTTGCAATGTCTCCATGTACCATATCAGGGATCTAGTTGAACCGGGTAAGGCCCAGGTCCAGTTGGGACTGGAGGGCAGCCCAAAGAGATCCCCAGGGGCTCTGACAGTGACCACAGAGGGGACTTCCCTGGTGGTCCAGTGGTTCAGAAACTGCATTCCCAATGCAGGGGGCCCAGGTTCAATCCCTGGTCAGGGAACTAGATCCCACATGCCGCAACTAAGAGTTCGCATGCTGCAACTAAAGACCCAGTGCAGTCAAATAAATATTTTTAAAAAACACAGGGATCTGAATGGGGATGGAGTAAGGGCCAGAAACAGGACATTGAGAGGAGTACCTAGAGAGGAAGGACCGAGAAAATGGCATTGTTTCTTTGCAGGAATAGGCCAGTGACCAGCAGAACTAAAGCGTAGGACAGCAGCTGATGCTCAAGGGCACGTGCTTGGCTACATTGTGCTGGCAGCATCGTCCTGCCAGAGCTGAGACCTCTGGTAATGGCCCACGAGGCACAGCCCTGAGTCCCTGTGTCCTGAGTGCAGCAAGGGGTCAGGAGGGCACCAGCCATGTCAGGATGGCGTGGGGAGAACCACAGAAATCTCAGGAGTCCTTGGAAATACTGAGGGGGGCAGATTGCAAGGGTTTCTGTGTCACAGGTTTGGAGCTGGGGCCACTTGGTAGTTATCTTTGGAAGGCTAAAACTTGCAGACACTCAAGAGGTGGACACAAAATAAACAACAGCTTTTAAGGAAGAAGCTGCCATCCCAAGCACTTAACATGCGTTGTTTCACTCACTAGTGTAACGGCCCCCGCCAGGGAGGCATTATTAGGCCCATCTGACAGATACAGAAACTGAGGCTCTGAGAGGTTATGTGTCCAGCCCAAGATCACAGCTATCAAACAGCAGCACCTTGACTCTTTAACTATTGTTGTGCCAGCTCCTGAGCAATATTCTTCGCTCCACACAACGACACCGAGACAAGCTGGGGTGCAGTGTCAGGGCTTGGCAGAGTGGGGCCAGACCACTTCCCATGCCCACCACACACTCTCTCACATCTGAGGAGACTGAGGGGCCTGGAGAGGTCAAACGCTTGTCTGAAATCACACCGTTCCTCGGGAGCTGAACCAGGCCAGAACTCAGGGCAATAAAAATGTTCTGAATAGCTGACCAGAGGGAAACCCCCACACCCATCAATCTGTCACAGCCACCCTGGTTCAGCTCCTGTACTTGTAACTTGTTTTCTCAGACCCCCTCCTTCACACACACACACACACACACACACACCTGTTGTTTTGGGGGGCCTGAGGCAGGGCCTCTGAGCAGGATGCTGTCCCTCATTTCGGCCTTTTCTCCTCCACAGCCCCTCAGATGGCTTGCACCCCCCTCCCTGGCCCCAGCCCCCAAAGGACCCTGGGTCTCTGGTTTTTGTCAGGCCTGAGAGCTGGTGGGATTGATTTATGAGAGGAGCCCCTGCCCCCACCTCACCCTGAGCCCCTTGTCCTCCTCCCCCCTTCTCCTCCTCTTCCTCTTCCAGCTCCTCCTCCCCTGCCTGACTGCCTGCTCAGTTTTCCACAGAGTCAGGATTTCCCTGGGGTGGGGGGCTCCAAGCCAAGAACAACACAAGACCGGTTCCCCCACCTCCCCTGCCCCTCCCATCCCCCTCCAGCTCACACACCCGCCACAGCAGCCCCCTTAGTCGAGAGGAGGAGTTGAGAAGAGAGGTCCAGGCCCAGCCTGATTCCCCAAAGGAGGAGCCAGAAGCCAAGGCCGCTCCCATCCTGAGCCATGACTCCCCAGCCCCACCCCGTCCCCCCCCAAGTTCCCTCAGAAGTACCTTTCTTCAAGGACTCCCGTTGGGGAGTTCACAGAGGAGGACTCTGGGAGTCCACACTGGGCTGAGGGGGAAACAGAGAATTCTGAGAGGTCGCTGAGGTGGGGGGGTACCCACACTCTGAGGGGGCAGGTCAGTGAAGACCCCCAGAATCTACACTGAGGGCAAAACAGGAAGGCATCCAGTGCCTCTTGTTGGCTCTGGGAGGGGGCGGGCAGGGCAGAGAGGCCTCCGAGATGCCCACACTGGAGGTGGCGGGGAGCAAGGTCTCTAGAAGGTGAGTGGGCTCAGGTAGGAATGGGGACAGGGATCCGCATCAGCCTCTGACTCCCTCTCCACAGCCAGGGACTTGAGTCACAGGGAGGGAGGAGATAGGGACAGAAAGATCGGCAAAGGCAGAGGCCGGCCTGATGGGGGCATTGTCAGAGGAGCAGCCGGCAGACAGACCCCAAGGTGGGGACCAGGCTAGCAGAGTGTCAGGGCAGAACGGGCGCTGGAGCAGGGGTTGAGTCCAGGTCCTCCTTCCATCCTGTTCTCAGACTTGATTTTGGCCCTTGACTCTGGACCAGGCGGTATGGGAGTTGGGGGTTGAGGAACCTCGCTTCCTCCTGGAGAAGGGGTCCAGACACCCAGACCACGACAGGCCCGACTGCTGGGACCTCTCCTGAGAAGAGTGCTCCCTGCGGGACAGGAAGCTGGCGCTGGAAGAGCAACCTACTGTCCCGCCAGCCGGCCGCTCCCTCCCTTGGCCCGTCCCCTAGCCGCTCCCCCACCCCGCCCCCATCAGACGAGGCCTTCATGCCTCTCCAGGCGGTGTGAACCCGAGTGACCCCTCCAAGGTTGCCTCTTTCACACAGCAGCCCTTTGATGGGTCTCTGAAGGCCTTGGTTTTTCCTCACTGTGTGCCCCGCCTGGCCCCGCAGTGAACCCCCCGTTGCCCACCCCTCCCCTTCTTTTTGACCCATGCCTGGTCCTGGCTCTGACTGGGGAGGAAAGGCCCTTCCCCAGACCTCCCAGGGCAGCTCTGCTCTGTGAGGGGCACCCCCAAGACACCTCCCCACTTAGGACAAGGAATGAGAATCTGTTTTTTAAGTCACACCTCAAAGCCTTAAGCAATCTACTCCTTCGCGCCCGGCTGAGGGCTCAGCCAAGTTCATCTGTGTACCCTCAGGCTTAGCACAGAGCAGGAGGCTTAAAAAGGAAAACAGAAATTTTGAATGAATACTTGGTAAGACGGGGAGTCACAGGGGCTCCTCTGCTTCTGAAGTAGAACAGGAGCAGGGACGGGGCAGGGAGGCGGCAGAGTCGGCAGAGTCACAGCTAAGCCATGCTAGAGAGTGGCAATGTTGGCCTAGCCCTGTCCCCTTCAGGAAAGGCGCAGGGGTGGCTGGGGCACCTGGCTTCTCCCTCCTGTGTCACAGCAAGCCGCCCAAGGGACGGCTGCCCCTTCTCCCCATCACAGCTCTGGCCTGGGCTCCTCCTGGGAACACACATCCGAATCCTGTCCAGCCCCTCCCCCCTCATTCGGGGCCCAACCTCCTCCCCTCCCCTGGTAACCCCCCTTCCCCTCAGGCCAAATCTGGCCAATTTGTTCTGAGACAGGGTTCTGGTTTCATAGCCTCATTTGAATGATTTCCAACCAGAATTCCTGCCTCCTCCTTTGCAAAGCTCTACCCTCCCCTCCCCCAGTCTCCCTTCTGCCTGAGCGGCTGCCTCAGCCAAGGCCTGTGTGGAAGAAGGAATGAACCCACACACACACTGACCCCTGGACCCTAACACCCCTTCCCTGGGCACTCCCAGCCTCCACACAACTTGTGGCCCCCAGAGGGAGGCTGGTCACTTAGACCTCTGCCTCAAGCCTGAGAATGTGGGCGCTGGGGCTCTGCCATCTGTCCTTCCTGGGGCCTGGGTCACCCCACCTGTGCTGGGAGCAGATGATGTTCTAGAGCTGAGCCCAGAGCCCAGCCCTGCCCTCGGTAGAACTTAGCTGCCAAACTAGATGCAAATCTCCATCTTACTAGCCACCCCTGCCTGCCTCGAACACATTCTCCTAGTCCCCTGGAGCAGAAAAGCTCTGTGTTTCAGGCAGTACAGCAAGGGTATCAAGAGGTAGCTGGCCCTGTGCACCACCAGCCTTGTGAAAAAAATCTTAGGCAGCCCCCTGGGGTGCTGGTTCATGCCTCCTAACAGTCCTCACCAGCAGAAAGGTCAAGCGGAGATCCAGTTCAACCCTCACCTTTCCCAAGACTTTGCTCTGACCCAGAGTCAGACCCCCACGACATAGAAGGTCTCTTCCTCCAGGCCCTATACCCAGAAGGTAGGCAGAAAAGGTTTTCTTCCTTTGTTTATAAAAAAAGGAGCTTGAGGCCCAGAGATGTTTAGTAATGTGTCTAAGATCACAGCAGGACTTGAGGCCTGGCCACCGCCGAGGCTGAGTTGTCCACCACACGCCACTGCTGGGTCTGGGTCAGTCTGGAGGCCACTCTTCAGCCCAGGACACCTGGCCCTCATAGGGGCTGCTGATCAGCCATCTGCAAACCCCTATCCTGGGAGATGATCCTGGAGATGGGTCCAACAATCTGTTCTGCAGTTCAGGTGTGTCATTTCCTGAGCCGTCGGGTAGGGGCTGGTTTGCGTACAGCCCTGTTGGCACAGATTCAGCATCTTTGTTTTGCATATGCAGAACTAGGCTCATAGCACAGAGAGGCATGTCAAGCCACAGCCCTGGTGCTAAGCCAAACAGAAAAACACTCCAGGATTGCCCCTGCCGCGGGAGCCTCCTGCCTCCTCTCCCAACCCCTGTCTTCAGGGCCCCTCTCTAAGTGCCACCCTTGTCAAGTGTCAGGTACCCAGGGTTCAAATACAGGCTCTAACCTCAGTGGGCATGTGACCTTGGGTGAGTTACTTCCCTGAGACTGTAAAATGGGGTAATAACATGTTCCTCACAACCTCATAGAGTTGCGGTGGGTGTGAAAATACATCAAGTCTAGCACAAGACATAGTCATTCGCTTCTCCTCCTTTCATATATTCTGCCCAGTACAAGCCTAGTTTAGGAGCAGAAAGTGCCCCAAGCTGAGTCGAGTTCGGCTATTCAATATTAGAGCCCTCTGTAAAACCCAAGGTAAGACGCTCAGCCTCTGTTCTTCCACCTGAAAACGTGTCAATGTGGTGGAGATAAGATGAGACAAGAGAAGGGAAAGGAAGAACAGTGGGAAAGGGAGAAGGTATAAGTCTCAGTTTCTCACTTCCTTTGATCAACATGCTCCCCACACACTCACAGGCTGTGGGAGAAGGCCCATTCCTGGATCGGAGGGGGAATCCTCTCCCCTTCTTTCTTCCCCAGGCCATTCTAGGGTCCCCATGACTCATCCTTCACAACAAGCAGCTCTTTTTTGTTCAGCATGGAGCAGGGTGCCCTGCCTGCTGGCGCCTGGCCCAGAGAGGGAGGCTCGAGGTCTGTGGGGCTGGTCTGGCTTCCTCAGGGGTTCCATGGCTAGATCCACTCCCACCTGTACCCCGATGCCACTGCTCAAGCCTTGAAGATTTCCAAGGACCTGAGCTAGTGCGGGCAGAAGGCAGGAGAAGGCTTCACCAGGAGGTTCCCATGATGCTGTGCTGGTTCCCCGAGGCCATGGAGACCTTATACCCATGACATCAATTATCCCCCCAAAACTATACTTCTTAAACAGATACAGAGCAGGGAGTCAGCTTATCTTCCCCAGAAAAACTGAAACCTTCACACATTATTACTCCTAGGAAGCATCTGTTACTGTGTGTTACACATTTTCTTTGCATCATCTTGTTTCATTTTCTCAGCGATCATCTGAAGCGGCTGCCATTAATTCTCATGTGGTAGAGCTAAAGACTTCTAATTGAATGCCTTCAGAGATGGAGCCTGCCTCATTCCATCTAGCCTGCCTGACCTGACTGCTATTCTGAAAACACCTTCTCTACCTAAGAATAGATATGGCTGTCTTGCCGGCCCCAGAGAACACTCCTTTCTCCCTAACACTGTGCCCCTAACACCTTCTGAGAGGCTTGTTAGTTTCCCACTTTAATCTCAGCCTTCCATCCTAGCATCTGCTTGTGTCCTGGGGCTCTGGGTTAGGCCTATTAAAGAGACCACACAGGGGATGGAGCAGGTAGCACCCATCACCCTCATCCTCCCCCTCAGCCACCACTCACCTTCTTTCTAGGCTGGTTATTTGGAAGGTGCTTTTTCCCTGGACATCAAGGCAGAAGACCAGGAAAGGAATCAGGATTGCTGGAATTCATTCCAGGATGTCTCTGTATTGGGGGGTGTGGGGAGGTGTTTAGGACCAAACTTTGGGGCCTGGCTGTGGGTTTGCAGAGGGTGGGTAAGGACAAGATATACTCCACACGCCAATGTGGAAGAAATGGCTAAGAGAAGTCATAGCTACATGGAGGGAAAAGAATAAAGGCTATAATTTGTGGGTTTTCTTATTCTCTTTTATAGCCCCAAATACAAGAATCCATTCCTTTATCCAGCCAACCATCTAAACATCCACTCATCCATCCAACCATCCAATCATCCAGCCATCTAATCATCTAATTACCTATCCATTCATGTATCCTTTCATCCATAGGCCCATTGTCTTATCCATTCATGCTACCATTAATCTGTCTTTCCATTCATCCACTCATTTATCTACTCATCCATCCATTCACCCATTCATCTGCCTAACAATCTTCTCATCTATGCTTTTGTATCCATTCGTCTTTACATTTCTCCTTCTATCCTTCTATCCACTCACCAACTCACCTATTTTTTCATCTCTTCACATATTCATTCATCCACCCATCCATCCATGCATTCTCTCATCCATACACCTGCTGCCTATCCTTTCATTCATCCTACTATTAATTCATCCATATATCCATTTATCCATTCACCTACCTGTCATCCATTTATTCAACTATTCATTCATACAGACATTCACTTATCTATCCATCTATCCATCCTGCCACTTATTTGCCACTTATTTTTTCCTTTACTCATTGATTCATTAATCCATAATTTATCCACTTGTTTCATGTATGTGTATATATATATAAATATATATGTACTACATATTTTACTCCATCCATCAAAACATTTATCTATTCATTCATTTATATAGAAATAAATTAAATAACCTAATGTTCTTAGCACAGTACCTGGCACAGTAAGCATTCAGTAATGGCAATCAAGAGTAGTTGATTTTATTACAAGATTTTATTTGAGAAGCAGAATAGTGTGGGAGTAAAATGCATCAACTTTGGACTTAGACTACCTGGATTCACATCTTAACTCTTACTTCCACTTAATCTCAAACAAGTTATTTAACTTTTCTTAGTCAAGTTTTCCCATGTGTAATATGGAAATGGCAAGAGTACATTTCCATTGAGAGTTGGAAATGTTAAGTTGTCCTGAAGATTAAATGAATTACTAAATGTAGAGCACTTAGAAAGGTGCCTGGCACATAGTAAGCCCTCAACATACTACTTGGAGAAGGCACTGGTGACCCACTCCAGTACTCTTGCCTTGAAAATCCCATGAACAGAAGAGCCTGGTAGGCTGCAGTTCATGGGGTCTCTAAGAGTCGGATGCAACTGAGCAACTTCACTTTCACTTTTCACTTTCATGCATTGGAGAAGGAAATGGCAACCCACTCCAGTATTCTTGCCTGGAGAATTCCAGGGATGGAGGACCCTGGTGGGCTGCCGTCTCTGGGGTTGCACAGAGTCAGACATGACTGACGCGACTTAGCAGCAGCAGCAACATACTACTATAATCATTCTTCCATCCTTCAGGCATTAATGAGCTTCTATCTTGTGCTAGACCCATGTATATCTTCCTGGGAAATATGCGTCGTAAGGATGTGTTGCCTCC
Organism: Oryx dammah; assembly: GCF_014754425.2. Taxonomy (NCBI): domain Eukaryota; kingdom Metazoa; phylum Chordata; class Mammalia; order Artiodactyla; family Bovidae; genus Oryx; species Oryx dammah. Next base: position 74,145,364 of record NW_024070186.1, on the reverse strand, counting down.
TTCAAGGAGCCCACATCCAGGGAGAAAAGACAAACAGATAATTCATGTGATAAGAGCTCTCAGAGAGGCATGAAGGATGCCTAGGAGCAGTGAGGGGGCATTCCCCACATACCCACCTCAACCTCTTTTCTCTTCTCCGTACAACTCTCCTGGGCAATCCTGCCCACGATCTGAACTTCATCCCTGGACTCCACACTGTGCCTGGTACTCACACTCAGACCTCTCTCCTGAGCTCCAGATCTGTATATTCAATGGCTTACTGGGCACCTCTCTTTGAAAGCTTCAGACTGAGCCTGTTGTTCTCCTTCTCATATCCTGTTCTTCTTCCTGTGCTCCTGAATCCATAAATGGTACCAAAGGATGCCTGATTGCCCAGTCCTCAGAATCTCCCAGGCTCAGACATCTACTGTATCTCCCTTTCCATACCCAATCAGTCACTAAGCGTGTTGCTACTTACCTTTGCCCCTATCCCTCCCTATCTTCTCCTCGTCATCTCTGCAGCACCTCCTCACCCCATCTCCATCCAGGACTTCCTATCCTCCACCTAGACTGTGACCTTCTCCCCTGTCTACCTGCCACCATCTCTGTGTCCTCCAATACATCCCACACTGGCCTCACTTCACTTCCCAGACACTGTGCTCATGATGTGATTCTCCCCTTCAAAATCCAGCAGTGATACCTGGAATATCCCTATATCACCCTATCACTTGCCTTTATATTCCCCTGCTGGAGGCTTCTTAAATGTAGCACACTTATCTCCATTGCCTGCAACTCAGTGCCTGGCAAGAATGCATTATTTTAGTCAAGTAGGAGGTAAGACAGAGAAGGCAATGGCACCCCACTCCAGTACTCTTGCCTGGAAAATCCCATGGACAGAGGAGCCTGGTAGGCTGTGGTCCATGGGGTCATGAAGAGTCGGACACAACTGAGTGACTTCCCTTTCACTTTTCACTTTCATGCATTGGAGAAGGAAATGGCAACCCACTCCAGTGTTCTTGCCTGGAGAATCCCAGGGACAGGGGAGCCTGGTGGGCTGCCGTCTATGGGGTCACACAGAGTCGGACACGACTGAAGTGACTTAGCAGTAGCAGCAGCAGGAGGTAAGAACGGAAGAAGGTGCAAGTGTGGGCTCAAGTAGCATAGAAAAGTCTACACAGCTGCTGCAGAGGGAATTTTATTGGAAATGAGCAAAACAAGAAAAATGTTGCTCAGAGAGATCATGGTGGGATTGTTTGGGAGTGGGAATAGTCCAGGTTGGGCTGGGAGAGAAGTAGACACCAGAAGGCCCCCAGGTAGGGAGAAGAGGTTTGGGGACCAAAGATTTTGAAACTAGGCAGAACAGGAGGAAGTGGTGGGAGCCCGGGGTATCAGACTTGCCGTCTGGAGGAGATGGCTAAGTGATATAACCAGGATCATAGTATAGTCCAGTGTGCTGTACTAAGTGGAGGCCAATTAGGAAGGAGGAGGAGGAGGTCACTGCAGGTGAGAGGTCAGCATCTGGGTGTGAAAGCCAAGAGGCTGGAGCCAAGAAGAGTCTGGTTGGCCAGGTACCAAGACCGAGAAGAAGCCTAACTGTGAACCTGAGGCTCAGAAAGGTCAAGGGAGGTGAGGCTGGGAGGAAGGTACCACAAGGGAAGAGTATAGTGGTGACTTCAAAAGCAAGTGGAGAGGATGTGGGAGGACCGTGCCTGGGAGCGGTGCTGGGGTGGCTGAGTGGAAGGAGTGGTAGGCTTGTGGGAAGCAGGGGCTTCAGGGGACAGCAGCCTCCTGTACCCACCCACCACGGTCCCGCAGACACATCCTTCCTGGTCCCCTCAGGCAAATGCCACCTCTTTCATTCACATGCCCCAAGTTCAATGCCCAGGGAAGGGAGAGGGGTTCAGGCAGGGTTGTCTCCTGACTTTCTCCTTCTCCCCGTCAGGCCAAGACAAAGTGGGAAGAGGGTCTTCCCCAGCCCCCAATAGTCAGGGTCAGGGCAGCCACCTTGGGGCTGATGTCACAGCAGGCCTCCAGCCAGATCTCGAGTCTGTTTTCATTCCTGCTCCATGAGACAGGAATAATTAATGAGAAACAGAGAGGGGCAGGGAGGCAAAGTGGAGGGACAGAGCTGCTTGCCTGTCAGACCCGCCCCCCAAGGTGGAACCCTATCCCACTCTTGGACTGTGCTCCTGACAAGGGCCTTCAGCACCTGGGGGCCCAGCTCTCCTCCTCTTTCTTTCCCTCCCTTCTCTGAAGAAGGAACACTGAGGCAGCCCTTGCCCATGAGTGCAGACCCCCCTCCAGGGCAGGGTTGGGGGGAAGAGTGTCACTCTAAAGTGGTCCAAGTGCACTCCTAGGTTCTCTTAGGCCCCTTGCCAAGGGATCTCGATGTAGTGGGAAGAACACAGAATCGTGGCTGGGTGAAGTCTGATTCAGATCCAGGCTTTGCCATTGACTGGCTCTGCGACTTCACCCAAGCCACATCATCTCTTGTGTAGAATGGGGATAGAAGACAACAGGTGCTCAGAAATGCTGTAGACAGATGTGCGGTGTGTAGCAGGGAACAGGCAGAGCAGAGGGCTACAGAAGTAGGAGAGGAGAGGGTGCCTGAGTTGTAGACCTGCTGGGACCACATGTGCAAGACTAGCCAGCCCTCTGGGCTGTGAGAAATGGATGGCCTGATGGAGGAGGAGTCGTGGCAAAGGGGAAGCCTTGGTCAGTGTCATCTGTCCATGGCCCTGTTCCTTCCTCATCCTGACTTGGAATGGCCTCTGTGCCCTTTCTTACCTAGCCCAGGACCTTTGTAAATACTGCTCCCTGCTCCCCTCTTGCTAACTGCAAACAAGTGGATCTGGGGGTGGGTCTGACAGGCAAGCAGCTCTGTCCCTCCTCTTTGCCTCCCTGCCCCTCTTCAAGGCTTAATTCAAGCCTGGGTCCCTTCTTCCAGCCCCAGGTGCTTACCTAGCTGTAGTACTTACGCACCACATTGTATTAGTTGGTTTATATATCAGTGTCCCCCTGTGAGCTGTGTCCCCCACACCTTAAGGGAGTGGGAGCTGTAACCAGTTCATCCCCACACCCTCAGCTCCATACACTCAGGCTGGCATATGGAAGGGACCAGTGAAGGTATGTTGAATAAATGAAGTGAGGCAGGGACAGAGTGAATGAAGATATACTCAAAGTCAGATACCAAAAGGCTAAATAAAGGAACCTGAAGAGTAATGAGGGCCCCAGCTTCCTCTGCGGGGCATTAGAGGATGCTTGGCTTTGCACTAGATTAGTTCAGGTCACTAGAGCTGGAATTTGATCCTGCACCAGTAACATTTACCTTGACTTGTAATTATATACATTTTTTTTGCATTATTATTTGAGGAGCATCTATACCCCTATTAGACTAAGCTCTTTGAAGCAGCATTTGTCTTTGTTCTTGTTCATCACAGTATCTTGGTGCCCAGCACAGTGCCTGACACACAACAAATATCCAGTAAATATTTGAAGAATGAATGAATATTGGAGGGAAAGAATCCCCTCCCCACCCCAAACACACCCAGGATCAGTGTACTCAGGGGTCACATGTAGAAACCACGGTCCCTCAGCCACTTGCTGCATTCTCTACCCCTTAGCAAGCTTCAGCACCCTCACTCTCATTGCTTTCAAACCACTTGGGCCCCAGTAGAACTATCCCACGAAGTGGGCCAGCCTGGGCTAAGCCTGCAGCAAAATGCCAATCATTCCCGTGGCTAGAATGGGGTTGGTGGATTTCCCCACCCCGTGCCTTAGTTTATTGGATCCCAGCTATGCACCAAGCACTACTCGGCATTTTCCTATCTGTTCTTATATTTTATTCAAACGCCATACTAATAAAAATAGTAGCTGACATTTTTGAGTACTTACTATGATCCTGGGACACACTTTACTTGTATTAACTGATTTCATGTTTGCAACAATCTCATGAGGTAGAAATGATCACTACACCTTTTTATAGATGAGGACATGGAGGCACAGAGAAGTCAACCTGCCCAAGGTCAAAGAGCAAAAAGCTGGGCTCTGACCCCAGGTCTGCCTGTACTCTAAATCTGCAGCTGCCCTGCCCCAGGCGCCCCAGATCTCCAGATTTGAATTCAGGGTCTGGCCACCCAGGCTTAGATCTAATAGTTCCTTGTCCAGGACCCTCTCCCTGGGGCCACTGTGGAGGAGGGGGATACTGTGGGGGGCTGAGTACAGCCTAGAGTAGCTTACTGTCTTTACTTGTCCCTACTCTCTGCACTCAGGCACAGAGAGGGGCATGACATGCGTCATTTGGGGCAGATGGGATGAGGGAGGTGAGGGGAAGCGGCCCCAACTCTAGGCTCAACACTCTCCCCCACCCTCAGCCCTCTGGCTTCCCTTTTCAAGCACTAGCTTGGGAGATTGAATGTTCTGCCCCCAGGAGTGTGTAATTAATTAAGGAAGACTCTAACCAGATCAAGACCTCACTACCTCTCATTCCTCTCCTGCCCCCAGGAAAGCCAGACTCCTCCTGAGTATCCTCATACTTCCTATGCTAACCACGCCCCGTCCCTCTACATCACTGCTCAAGGACTGAGGACTCATCTCAGACCCCAGTGAGACACGGGTTGTTAGTAGGGTTAGGCGGCCCAGGTAGGAATGCACTGGGGGGAGGAGCCTTCAGCAAAGGGGATGGCTTTTGTTCTCCCTTCTTTGCATCCCTTCCCCCACCGCTTCTCTATCGTGGGAAGCTCTTAGGGTGTGTGGGCTGGGAGGTGGGGCCAGGCACAGTATTGTAACGGGACGTAAGAACACGGGTAAGGACGTGGCTTGGGGACATGGTGTGCTTGCAGGAGAGTCACAAATCCTGACACAAGTGAAGGGAGGTATGTGTCCTGTGCTGGACAAGGCACATTCAACAGAGTACTTTACGCCCCCTTGAAATCGTCCTGGAGCGCACCCACCAAGTGCCCCCTCACTGTGCGGCTCCCAGACCCCAACCCCTCCCTCGGCGTCCGGAGCCCACGGTCCCGCCCTCTCTGAGGCCCACTGCGGCGATGCCCTACCTCTTCGGGCCAAGCCCCCATCCCAGAGTCCCGCTAAAATGATCACAGTGAAGGAATAGCGAGGGGGTCACTCCAGGAGACGGGGGCCACGGACCTTCCCCGATCCCGGGGCCTCGAGAACAGGAATGGGCCACTTGAGCAGGAGCTTAGAATACCCCCTCCCCTTTATCTGAGCCCTCAGCCCGGGAATGCGGCGCAGGACGCCACTCAACACTGCCTCCCCTCCTCTGGCCGCCCGCCACACCTCCCGCCGATGACAGCGGCGGCGCCTGGGTCCAAGGCGGCCTGGGTCCCCCACCTTGTCCTCTCTAGCCCCCGCCCTCGGCAGAGTTCCCAGCTAGGGAAGAGAGGAGGACTCCGTCCCACCGGGTCCTGGATCCCCGAGGCTTCCCGTCCCACCTCCCCCGGCCCCACCGCCCGGGGCCTGAGCCTCGCGGGGCGCCCCTCCCCCGGGCAGCCTCTGCAGCGCCGCTGGGCTCCGTGGGGGGAATACTAAAGAGCCGCGCTAAGGGTGCAGCCCCAGCGCGTGAGCGCGCGGCGAGGGGCGGAGCGGCCCCTGCCCCTCTCCCTGTCAGGCTTCGGGCTGGCGGGTCGAGTGCCTCAACCTCCGCCTTGGACCAACTCTACTCTCGCCGGCCTGGTCTGCCTCCCGGGGTCTGCCCCCTGTACCTGAAATAGCCCGTTGCCTGTAGCCCTTCAGCATCGCCAAACTCTAGCTACCGCCCCCACTTAGAATTCTGCTACGAAGCTCTGCCCTGCCTGGAAAGAAGTGCTCCGTGTGAACCAGGAGATCCACAAGGCTTTGCCTACACTCCCTACCGGGTCCAGCCAGACTCTAATTTGGGATCGGCAGGTTCCTTGGAAACCTGTTCTATGCGCCACAAAGGTTTACTGCCCAAGGTTCCCTCCTTCTGACACTGGGAAAGTCACTGCATATGCACCCGCTGCCCCAACACACACATACGTTTCTGCATCTAAGGGGCCTCTGAGTCCCCATTCCCACTCCACCCCCTTTCTCCTTTGACATTTATTTCCAGAAGCTGTTTTCCTAACCCTCTCCCTGGTTCTGGTTATTTATCCTCTGAACCTTTCAAGTGCGCAGGCAGTCTCAGGCTGGGAATCCCAGCCTCGGGCCTCACTTACTGGCTCAGCGACTTTGGGCAAGTTACTTAACCTCTCCCCTTCCTCCTCTGTAAAAAGAGATAAAAATACTTCCTTCCCTGGCTCAGTTGTTGTGAGATTAAATAAGATCCATGTATAAATGGAGCATTTTAGCCCAGTGCCAGGAATATGGGAATTGTTCAGTAAAGAGTAGCCATACTTCTCCGCGGACACTTGCTGAAAAGGATTGCCCTCTGCATCTGAACACCAGTGCGGTCCCATCCTCTTTGTCCTGGGCCCTGTGACCCTGGGCGCTGACCAACTCCCTCTACCCCCAGCTCCTTCTAGACAATGAGTGTGAAAGGGCTCAGTCTATAAAACACCATCCAGAAGCCAGTGTCTGCCCAGACAGCCCCTGGAATGGGAATGGCTGGGCCTTAGCAGGAAGGAGCTCTGGGGGAGTTTGCTCTATACTGTTATCACCCCACTTCCAAGAAGTTAGGTGCAACAAGGCTGAAACACAAAAAGAAAGTGAGCCTGGAGAAGCCTGCATTTGGCCTCCCAATGACTCCTAGGAATTCTGAAGGGCCAGGGCTGAGGGGCCATGAATTTGGGAGGTGGAATGAGGAGGGGCAAGAGAATCATCTTATTGCCTTTATTCTGCTGACGGCCCAACTGGCCCCACGGCAGGGCACAGGACCAAGCCTTTACACACTCACCCATGCTCTCTGTGCAGGCCAGTGCATGCACACATACGCTCACACACACACACACACACACATCCGACCTCTGGCTCTGAGAGTCAGTCTCTAGGGGGCAAGGGGCTGCTCCTCAGCTGGCCCCTGCTTGCCCTTTTATGACAGCACCAAGGGCGGGGATGGGGCAGGGCCCTCAGCCCCCAGAACAAGTCCCTGTGCAAACTGGAGGTGCCAGCTGGCTTCCAGCAGGGGGCTTACGTTTCCCCATTCCCAGGGTTCCCTCCTCCAGTTCCTGAGGGAGGGACTGCTCTCTGCCTACCTGGGGGGGGCCAGACCCCTGCCAGGGCTGGGCCCTGGAACCCAGGCTTATTCCCCACCTGACCATGCCAGGACCTCCAGCACTGATGAACAGCCAAGTCTGAGGTGGTGGGGATCCCCCCACCAGCGAGGAGGAAGGCCTGGGCCCCGAGGGGCTGGGGAGGGGTCGTCACCCCCTCTCCTAATCCATCTTCAATATGAAGAGGTTTGGGGCATACTTCCTGGGGAGGGAGCACAGGCCTGGAGGAGAAGTCCCAGCTTGGGCCTTTCCCAATCTTCCATCTTCTGGGCCACAGCCTAAGGCTGGGCATCCAAAAGTCCAAAAGTCCAGTCGGCTGGTTGAAGTTCCTGTACGGTCCTTGGTGGGGCACACACCCAGTGGGAGTCGGGTGTCAGACCTGCACAGGCAGCGTCTGGTTCATCTGCAGCCGCATGTCCTGGATACTGCTGAGGATCTTCTTCTGGTGGCCCGCCAAGGTGACCCCGATCCGGAGCAGGTCTCTGCAGAGGGGCCAAGGGCAGCGTCAGTGCCTCCCCTCCTGCCCACCACTCGGGCCCAGCTCAGAGTCCCCAGCCCCGGCCCTCCAAATGTGAGGCACACTCACTCTGCAGTCATCTGGGCCACCAGGTCAAAGGATGCAAACCCTGCACTGACAAAGCTCTCCTTGTACCGCCCCATCTTGATGGCGTCTAGCCAGTCACCAACTGTTGTGAAGGTGGTGTAGTCGGGGACCGTGCGGTCCAGGAGGGGTTGTGACATGCTGTGGGAAGAAGAGGGGACCTGATGAGTCCTGATGTCGGGGGAAGCAGGTTAGGGCTGCTGGCTCGGGAGCAGAGGCTGAGGTACTGACCCAGACTGGGCACTGGCGATGACCTTAAGGCTGGCGGCATTACGAATGAGCTTGTCCAGGGTGTTGACGATCTGGGAGAATTTGGGCCTGAGGTTCCGGTCCCGCACCCAGCAGTCCAGCATGAGCTGGTGCAGTGCTGTGGGGCAGTCCATGGGTGGGGGCAGCCGGTAATCCTGCTCCACGGCATTGATGACCTGAGCCAAGAGCCAGGAACCCTGGAGTGAGCCACCACTTGGCTCCCCAGCAGCTCCCACCCACCCGAGCGCTCTGGCAGGTCCAACTCACATCCTGGTTGCTCATGTCCCAGTAGGGTCGCTCGCCGTAGCTCATGACCTCCCACATGACGATGCCGTAGCTCCAGACGTCGCTAGCAGAGGTGAACTTCCGATAGGCTATGGCCTCTGGGGCAGTCCAGCGGATGGGGATCTTCCCGCCCTGGTGAGGGGGGCACACGCCCTTCACCCTATGTCTCGGGGCTGGTCCCCAGCCCCGAGCCCCTGCCTGGTTGGCCCCGCCCCCAGTCTCCCTCCCAGCTGCTTCCTGTACCAGGGAGCTGGTGTAGGTGGGGTCAGAGGGGTCATCCTCCAAGAAGCGGGAGAGGCCGAAGTCTGAGACTTTGCAGACCAGGTTGCTGTTGACGAGGATGTTGCGGGCAGCCAGGTCACGGTGGACGTAGTTCATCTCGGACAGGTACTTCATGCCGGCAGCAATGCCTCGTAACATGCCCACCAGCTGGATGACCGTGAACTGTCCATCGTTGAGCTGGAGACAGTTAGGAGGCTCAGGAGGCGGCCCATCCCCTGCTGCCCGGCCCTGGCTCCGTCCAGGACCTGCCTGCCTGTCCAGCTTCCCAGGTCCTTCAAGACCACGCCTCGTCTACCCCTCTGACCACATCCACTGTGCACTGAGAGTAAGGAGCTGCCCTCCTGTGTGGCCAGCATCTGTATATATCACTGATTAACCCCTGTGAGGACCCACTTCTATCTTACAACCAAGGCAGCTGAGACTCAGAGAGGTTAAGTAAAAGCCTGAGGTCACACAGGCAGCAGGGGGGCAGAGTCAGGATGAGAACGCTGGTATTCCTGGCTCTGAAGGTCCAGCTCTCTCCCTGTACTGGGCCACCTCAGCAAATATTTGGGCTTGTATAGGGTCTGTCTGACTTGTGGGAGCGGGTGGCTTACCCAACCTAGCTGTCTAGGGAGTGGAAGGGGGTTCTTACCCGAAGGAAGGAGTCCAGGGCGCAGTTCTCCATGAACTCAGTCAGGATCATGACTGGCCGACTTTTGGTGACTACGCCCTCCAGCCGGATTATGTTGGGGTGGTCAAACTGACCCATGATGGAGGCCTCGCTGAGGAAGTCCCGCCGCTGCCTCTCCGTGTAACCCACCTTCAGGGTCTTGATAGCCACAAACACCTCCCGGCGGCCCGGCTGTTTCAGCCGACCCCGGCACACTTCTCCAAACTCCCCTGCACAGCACAGGGCACAGGTACTAAGCTATTTCTGTACCTAACTGGCCTCCACCCTCCCCCAGGGGTAACCATCAGCCTCTCCTCCCCACTGTGTGCCCCAACAGACTCACCAGCTCCAATCACCTCCTCTATCTTGACGCAGGACACATCAATCTCCTTAGCAAATTCCCGCACAGCCTCATTAGGGTCTTCATAGGTAAAGGGGTCGATATAAACCTTCATTCCAGGAGCAACTAGAGGAAGAAAAGGTGGGCATGAGAGGGAGCCAGATCCTTGGGCTGAGGACAGTGAGGGAACTCTGCCACCCAGATCCTGCCCCAGTCTTCCTCCCTATCCCCTGCCCCCATAGGAGCACATTCCAACCTCCCTGCTAAGCCTGCTCTGTATTCCTTTCTGATGAAGCTGGAGCTCCCCTGTCCCCACCCCACCACTGTCCCCTTGGTGAGAACTAGCAACCATAAAGCCTAGACAACTAGTATTCTTCTCCTTTCTCCCTCATCTCTCATCACGTCAAAGCCTGTTTCAGACCCATCCCTCCCCTCATTCCCTCTGCCCCTGACCTTGCCAGGCCGTCAACACCCAGACTACTGCAACAGCCGCCCAGCTGGGCTCTCTGCCTCTGGACTTTTCTCACCTATCTAGCCCGCATACCTGTCTTTCTACAACAATGCTTTCATTGTATTGCTCCCCAGCTTGAGAGCCTTTCAGATTACCTATGGTGCAGTCAAGTCCAAACTCCTCTGCCTGCCTTTCACGACCCTCCAAGGACTGGCCGCAACTACCCAGCTTGACTTTCCAGCAGCTGTCAAACCAGTCTTCTCACTGCCCCCACAGTTGGGCATTCTCTCCACCCCACCCACTACCTTCCAGAGGCTCCTCTAGCCCAGAATGCTCCCCCTTCCACCTCTCTAAACCCCACTAAATCTCACCAGTCTCAGCTCAGCCCAAGGCTACCTCCTCCAGAAAGCCTTCCTCTCTTCTGAACTCTCACTGCCCTCTGTAGCAGGAACCCCTGACTTAACCCTGAATTGTTCTCTCATTGTTTCCTGTGTGTACGTATGTTGTCTTTCTCACAAGACTAACTACCCCTAGGACAGGGGTCACATCTCACTCATCTCTGGGGCTAGCAGGAGTGAGGTAGGGGCTCAGGAAATGGCACTTAATTGGAAGCAGGACGGGGCAGCCAGGGGAGGAGTTCAAGGAATGAAGTCCCAGCCAGGGAAGAGGGTATCCCCAAGCCCTGCAGGGACCAAGGGAGCTTTGGGAGGTGGGAATGAGGAGACAGACTCACTGTATTGCTGCAGCTTCTCCGTATACTCTGAATCAGAGCTGTGCCGCTGCTTCCTAGGGGGAAGGGGAGAAGGGAGGCCTCAGACAAGTCCAAGCTCCCTCCGTTCAGGGAACCCCTGGGCTCATAGGAGGGGCAGAATGCACAGGGGATGGCCCAGTGCCTGGTCCCATGGTCAGTGGTTACAGCTGCCTCTGGGTCTGTGGGCAAGGGGCTCCGTGGACTTGATCCCGGAGGGAATCTGGGGACAGGGTGAGGACAGAATGAAGACATGGGTGTGGATTGGAAAGGGCCTCTCCAGCAATGACACCCTGGGCCTAGGAAGGCTGTGGTTCCAGGTCTGATGTGGGTGATGGTCATGCATGTGCTGAGAGGTTTCAAGGGCACTAAAGGAATGCTCCAGTGGACCCCGAGCCCATCAGTACCTGAGGCAGACGACAGCGATGACCACCACAGCCACTACAAAGACCAGCCCAGCTGTGGCTGAGCCCACGATGAGGGGGAGTTGTTCCTGGAGCTGCTGGGCACCAGAGCCTAGAGACGAGGGGGAGGCACAGGTGAGTGGAGGGGTGGCAAGTGTGGGCGGTGCAGGGACAGGTGGGGGGGGACATGTACCTCTCTCGCTTGTGGTCTCAAACTCAGCTGGGTGGCTGTATTGCCCATAGCCAGCTACCGTGCGGGCACGGACCTGGACCACGTAGCGGGCATCGGGCCGCAGCCCATCCAGCTGCACGGAGTTCTTCTGGCTGGTCACGGTGGAGGCAATGCCCTCACTCTGCAACGCCAGGAGGACACTGAGTCTCAGTGGGTCCTGACGTCCCTTGGCCCCTGCCCACCCTCCTCAGTACCCAAAGCTTCCCTCCCAGGGCCCCCGACACTATCTGGGGCGATCTTCTTGCCCCAGGGCTTCTTCCTGCCCTGTGAGGCTCTGACCTTCTCAAAGTACTTCATCTCGTAGTCCAGGATGACTCCATTGGGCCGCTCTGGGGGTGCCCAGGACAGGGTCAGGCTGCTCCCGGAGCTGCTGTGCAGGCGCAGTGTCGGCACTTCGGAGGGGGCTGGGGAAGGGGTGGGGCTCAGCACGGGCATCCTCCCCAAGGACCCAGTTCCCAGGGGCCCCCCGGTGGTCCATGGGCAGGCCCCAGACAACTCCGCTCTGGGTGGGGAAAGATGAACCAGGCCCTACCCTCCCGTGTGCCCTCCTCACCAGCCTGGTTGGTGGTGATATTCACAGCCGCGTAGCGGGGGGGCAGAGGGCTCTTGCCCGAGACGCCGTTGACCGCCTGCACCTCGAAGGTGTAGCGCGTGTGGGCGAGCAGGTGGCTGACGTGCACCCGGCGCTCGGTCAGGCCCAGCTGCCGAGGCACAAACTCCACGTTGTCATCACAGCGTGAGCAGGTCATGGTCCCAGGGCCCCCATGGCACTTCTTGCAGATGACATTGTAGAGGAGGTCGTCCCGGCCACCCAGGTCCCGGGGCTCACTCCACTCAAGGATCAGTGAGGTCTCATTCACATTAGAGATCACACCCCGGGGCGGAGATGGCACAGCTGTGGGGAAGATGAAGGGGAGAGCAGTGAGCTGGGGTCCCGGGACCACCCTCTGCCCAGGGTGCCGGTGTTCTCCAAGCTGCTTCCTACCTCTGCTTTTGCCTCTGCTTTCATATGCAGAATACCCTTCCTATGCCTCTTCATGCTCCTATTTGGGCACACTCCTATTTGGCCTTTAAGGCTCAACTTGAGAGGTCACCTCCTCTTGGAAACCTTCCTTGATTCCTCCTCTCCCCATCCTCCGTACTCCCGTAACCATTCCTGGGCATCCCTCCAGCTTTGCATTTAGCACATTATATGGTTGTTATCTGTTTCCACATCTGTTTCTCCCACCAGGTTGCAAGTTCCTAGGACAGTTGACTGCATCATTCCTGGCACCTGGCAATGCCTGGCACCAAAGGCCAGAGTAGAGAGAAAGCAGAATACCAGGCTGCCCCAGGGATGTGAGGCCCCCTCTCTGGCTGGAGCTAGACCAAAAGAATAGCAGTCCTAGACAGAAGCAGCAGCAGTAAACTGGAGGGTCCTAGACAATTCCTGATACCCGGCTAGGAGCTAGCAGATGCTTATTAAGTATTGGTGGAGGGCTAAGCCTTTCAGTTCACCTGGATTCTGGCTCAGGGGCTGGTCACTTCCTACCTGTGCCATGGTTGAGCACAACATCTAACCCCCACCCTGAGCCTCAGTCCCCATCTGGAAAGTGGAGATATTCATAGAGACGGTTTAGGCATCCCCAGCCTGGCCTGCAGAGGGAAGGCCTGGAGTGGAGAACATGAGGATGCGCCACCACTCACTGGTGCAGGCACTGTCTGCGGAGTCGGAGTCTGCGCGGTAGAAGTTGTTATGGCAGGTGCAGATGCCAGCGGCTGGTGAAGTGGTGCGGCTATTGGGTGGACAGGGGAGGCAGGGCCCTTCTCCCTGCTTTGCCTTGTAGCTCCCGGGGGGACAGGCTGTGGGGGAGAAGAGGATGGAAGTCTCAGCTCCATCTCCTGTAGACACAACCCTCCACACCTCCATGGGAATCTGGCCCTTCCCCAGCAGAGGTCTTGGCCCCTCCACCTCCCAGACTGTGCGGGCCATGCTAGTATTGCCTAACTCTGACTGTAGCTACAAAAGGCCCTTCTGCCTCGTGGAAACCCCACGTCAGCGGATTCCTCCCCACCCCTCCCCCACCCCCACCCCTGGGGCCTCATGGAAGAAGACGTCAGCTCCATCACCTGGACAGCCTGGACTTGTTGAGGCAGGGAAGAGAGAGGGAGGAGGAGGAAGAGGAGGGGGATGGGAAGAGACCACTAGCAGGCTGGCATCCTCTACTCTGCTGGGATGCCCCCACCCCTCCCTGAAACTCAAGGACAACTCCTGAAGAGCCTCAAGAACACTCCAGAACAACCAGCGGTGGGGACTCTGAGGACTCTGAGTTTCATGGCCCATCTCTCTCCCCGCCCACCAGGAGCAGGGCATCAGCTCCTTTCTGCCCTGGGGCAGGGGTGGGGGCTGAGAAGGGGTGAGAAAAGGAGAGAAAGAAACCAGGCAGGAAGGCTGAGGTCACCTGGAGTTCAGAGGCCTCAAAGTGTCCACAAGGGGAACCCCAATCGCAAGAGGGAGCCCAGAGCTCGGTGCCTGAACACCTGGCACCTCTATTTGGACTTGGTGATGGCCGTATGATTTATTACTCAAACTGGACTGCTTTGAGAGTAAAAGGGGTCACAATAATCACAATAGCTTGATGGGTGTAAACCAGGGCTGCCCTGGACACACTAACACATATGGTCACCCTGTCCATACACAACTGCTTTCTAGAAGGTTATCCTGAGTGTGGGATGTCCGGAGTTGGGGCTATGCCTTCTCTGGGGTTTAATCTCCCCTGACTAAGGTGATATTCCATCCAAGCTCTTTTGAGCCAGTGGGAGAGGGGGCAGGGGCCAGGCCAGCCTGGTTGCCATGGGAACCAGCATGCATTTCCTGCCAGGGACCTGCAGAGTGTTAGCCCCTCTTCAGGCTGTCAGGCTCATCACCCCCACCCCCTTTCTCCACTTAGGAGGAGGAAGTCTGGGGGCAGGTTCCCATACTGAAGTGGAGAGGCGCCGGGCAAGGCACTGTTCACCTTCCCATGACAGCACAGACATGAAGTCTCACAGCCAGGTTGGGCCACCAGCCCCCCCACACCAAGGCCTGTGCAAAGAGCAGGCTCCCACCCTTTGGCGCTTCAGGCTGCAAGCACCAGGAGGGCAGACAAGGCCTTCAGCACTTTGACACGCATGGAACAGCAGTTGAATGAGGCTGTGGTCCCAGTGCCCACATTTCCCACCATGAGGCCTGGAGAGCAGAACCTCTCTGAGCCTCCTTATTGGCTAAACAGAAGAGGTAAGTGGAATCTCCCATACAAGACTGTGGTGAGGCTCAGGTGAGAGAACCTCTTGTGAACGGGGGTTATAGGTGGAAAGTCTAGTACTGTGAGGTCTTAGGAGTCTTGGCGAACCACCAGAGGCAGGCCCCCTACCCTCCTTGTTGCATGCCTGCGTGTGCACATGCTCAGTCGCTCAGTCGTGTCTGACTCTGCGACCCCATGGACTATAGCCCACCAGGCTCCTCTGTCCATGGGATTTCCCCAGCAAGAATACTGGAGTGAGCTGGCATTTCCAGGGGATCTTCCCAACCCAGGATCGAACCCACGTCTTCTGCATTGGCAGGTGCATTCGTTACTACCGTGCCACCTGGGAAGCCTGCTCTTGTGTGTCAATCAAGGACAAAACAACCCCTGTCCCCTCATCCCAGGACTCCTGCAAGTCACAGCAGACACTTGCATGGTGCTCTGCTCCCCCATGTGCCGGGCACTGTTCCAAGGGTGCCCATGCATTGGCTCAGTTCAGCCCCATTACAGCTCCATGAAGGGATCACCACTAATGCCCCCATTTTGCACACAATAAGGAAATCAGGGTTCAAGAGTTCAATGACTTGCCCAAGGTCTCACAGGTGGTAAGTGGCAGAGTCAGAACTTAGGAGTTAAGAGACTGGGCCTCTGATCTCCGTACTATAAATGTAGCGTCGTAAGATGCAGACGAGACACCCAGGTTAAATGGCCAAGCATGAGGTGCCTGGAGCTCCACGGCCCACCCAATATTTCCAGGTGACACATACACTCGGGCCTGGACAAGCAGGCATCTCTGCCGGCCTCACGAGGCTCTGAGCACGTTCTCCAGGTGCCTCTTTGTCAAGGATTCCCCATGGTTTCCTTCCTCTCTCTTTAGTTTCATTATTTCTCTTACGATCCTGGTGTCTCTCCTCATTTTCTCTCATCTCCCTTCTTGTACAACATTTTTGGCACCTGATACCCCTCTTCCCTTTCCTCCCTCTGCCCCAGATCTGGCAGGCAGGAAAGTGGTGGGTAGGGGGCAATGGGCAGTGGTGGCCCAGGCCTGTCCTCCATCCCCTCCCCCAGGCCAGTCCTCACTCACGGCGGCACTGGGACTCCTTGGCGGCTGGCTCGTGGCCGGTGGCACAGGTACAAGCGCCCACAGGCACCATCCACTCCCCATCACCGTTGCAGTAGAGTTTGAGGGGCACGGACACCTCCACAGCGTTGGCGATGCAGGTGCCGGGGGCGATGACCAGTGAAGTGGGCTCAGCCCCAGTGAGGGTCTCAGGGAAGAGTGCAAAGCCTGCGGTGGTGGACGCACACTTCTTGTAGAATGCGCGCACGGAGATGAGCGACATGCAGGCGCCCTGGTCCTGGAAGGCCAAGTAGAAGCCAGCCTTGGAGAGCGGCCCAAAGCTGCGCACCTTGGTGTTGACACGGCCAGTATCGAGCCGGGAGAAGCTCTCATCGGGTGCAATGGTGTCCACCTTCACATAGGGGTTCTCCATCCAGAAGGGGGAGGAGGCTGAGGCCACGTCACTGTCAGCCTCATAGTAGAAGAGGTTAAAGGTCTCCTTGCAGGAGCCAGGGATGTTGGGAATGCTATTGCAGTCCCGCACAGTGAACTTGAGCTCCACGTAGACCCGCTGCACATCTCGCCGCCAGATGAACCCTGTGCGAAGCCAGTTGTTCTGGCTGGACTCCCGCACGTTACACACCTGGTACGTACGGATGGGGTTCATGGCTTCATCATAGCCGCTCACCTCTTCCCACTGCGCAAGTGAGAAAGACAGACAGGGAGACCAGCATTTGCCGGATGCTGACCACAAGCCCAGGTCTGGCCTGTTACGCGTACTTCACAGAGATGCTCCCATGGCGCAGTGGCTGAGCATATAGACTAGTGGGCTCCAGTCTAGGTTCTCTGTTTGCTGTGTGACTACAGGTAAGTCTCCTAACCTCCCTGGCCTCCCTTTCCCCGTCTGGAACATGGTAAGAACAAAGATATTTAAGGAATAAATGACTTTAACTGAATAAAGCGCTTAGAATGGGGCACCTGATAAGTACTTTGTAAGTATCAGCTATATTGCTTATTATCATTATGCCTCAGTTTCATTGTCTATAAAATGGGACTGAATGAAAGTAAATGAGGCTGTGAGGAATTAAATAGGTCCAATAAACACTGATTACCACTATGACCATCACATTTAACCTTCACAGTTCCTTAAGAAGATGCATCTGTTGTTCCCACTCCAGAGAAGAGGAAGCCAAGACTCACAAAGGCAGGGACTTGCCCAAGGTCACAGAATCAGGTCTGATGACTTGCGGGTCTGTAATGTCACTCAAACCCAGTGTTCCAGAACTTAGTACAGTTGTGAAGGCCAACGAGGGAGGTCAATTAGAACACGTTAGAGATGTCAAGGACTATAGGAATGTAACATTCAAGAAATGGAGGCCCAGAAAGGTAAACTGTCTTGCTCAAAGTCACAGCAAGTCAGAGATCTGGCACCAAAGCTTCCTTGTTTCCAAGCCAGGGCTCTTCCCAAGGACCCAGGAAGGAGGGAGACGACAGACATGCAAAGGGCTGCCAGGTAGAAAGGGATGGGAATGGGCTGAAGACAGGCTGAGGGGTGGGCAGAGGGAGAATGGGACAAAGATGGTGTATATGTCGGAGGAAGGACAGAGGCAGGCTGAAGGGTCAGAGATGAAAACACTTTCAGAGATGGACCAGCAGGCAAGGAGGAAGGTGACAGGTGCAGACAATGTGGATACCACAGGTGGGAAACTGACAAGTAGGGGACAGAGGCAGCCCTGCTGAGGCAAAGGGGCTAATTGGCAAGCAACACTCAGAAATGGAGAGGCAGTCTTACCCCACTTTCTGGATGAGAGGTCCATGCCAACTCAGATGTCACCCATTTTGTATCCATGAGGGTCTCTGTGGAAGCAACAAGAGAAAAAAGGCCAGGGGCCAAGCTTAGGATAAGGAGAAAGGGGGTTGCCCAGGAAAGTCCAGGATGCCAGACATCAGTTCCCACCAGGTACTCCCAGGTTCCCAAAGCTCTCAGCTCCCCAGGCCCAGAGGAGACCCTGCAGCCACTCCCAGAGATGTCACAGCCTCAAAGATGTCTTGTCGGGCCAGCTGGGAGTGGGTGTTAGTTGCTGACCCCAGGTCTGGGTTAATGAGGCAGGAGCCAGGGCCGGTTCACACACCTACAGGCTCTGCTAATCTCCACACAAAGGGGCTGGCAGGGCCTTTATCCTGGAACAAAGGGCCGTGTGCTTCAGACCCTGTTGCCCAGGCCTCCCCTGACTCCATTCCCAACACAAAGGCGCAGCCCCGCAGCCCCACGCAAGCCTAGAGGAATGGGAGAACAGTCGCAGGCCAGAGCCCACACCCACCCAGCCTCCTACACAACCACCTCCGGCAGACAGGACAGGAATGCTCTTTGAGAATGGGGTGAGGACCACCAAGGCCCAGCCAGCTCCTCTAGAGCTAGTTCAGTTGTTTCTGCAATCCTTGGATAAAAGTACTGTTGGTGTATCCCTTTTACAGATGAGAAAACTGATGCCTGGATACAGTATGTGAAAAAAAATGAAAGTATTAGTCGCTCAGTTGTGCCCGACTCTGCCATCCCACGGACTGTAGCCCACCCGGCTCCTCTGTCCATGGGATTCTCCAGGCAAGAATACTGGAGTGGGCAGCCATTCCCTTCTCCAGGGGATCTTCCCAACCCAGGGATCGAACTCAGGTCTCCTGCACAGTAGGCAGATTCTATACTGTCTAAGCTACCAGGGAAGCCCAAGTACAATATATATAGGACCTAAGGTAACTGCTAGAATTTGAGGTTAAAAGTTTTGAAACGTGTCTCAAATTCAAGTCTGACTCCACAACCAATCTCTTAACCAGGGTACTGTGACTGCAATATGCCCTTCTGTAAAGAGGAAACAGAAAGCCTGGAAAGCTCCTGTGTATACTTTGTCTCAACCAAGCTGTCACCTCCTCCGAGAAGCCCAAGTTAGTGTTAGATGCCTCTGTGTATCCAGGGTTAGGGGCTTTGTTGCAGCATCAATGTCATTCTAAGCTTCGGGTTTTTTGTCTGTTTCCTTTTGCTTGGCCATAGGATGGGTCTAGTAATGCTTCTGACATAAACTTGCTCCCCTAGGAACTGGATCTGGGTTTTGCCTTAAGAAATCTCCTCTCAGCAGTGAAACGCCAACATTAGACCTATGAGTGGGAAAGAGGTCCTGAGTCTTTTCTCATAGCCTGGAAGACAGCCAGTGGTTCTCCCCTCAACTCCAAGCTGGAATGGGGCAGGACTGCCCCAGAACTCCTGGGGGCCTCTACATCAACAGTAGGGGCAGGCTGGAGGTACTTGGAGAAGGCAGACCCAAACCCTACAGACTCCCGGCTTACGGTCTTCGCCAGTTTCCTGCAGTCTGGCTCTGAGCTGGGGATGGTGGACGGGGCAGCTGTGGGCCCAGGCCCTCATGTGAGGCAAAGGGGGCCCGCCAGCAGCAGCCATTCACTTGGGAATCGCGGCTCCCTCCTTCCTGCAGCAGCAGCTGGCCCCTGGAGGGCCAGGCTGAGGGGTGAGCCATCCCAGCTTCGTCGTCGGTGGCCTGACAGGCCCCTCTGGCAGACAGACAGACAGACACCACGTTCAGCAGGGGTGGAGGGGTCGGGGAGAGAAATGGGGGTGGGCAGAAGCAAGGGCCCAGAGACAGGCAGGGAGGGAGACAGGCAGGGAGGGGCGGAGCGAGCGGATGGTGGGCGGCACCCAAACTGGAGGGATGTGCGGGGTGGCGGGCTAGGACCAGACAGCCGGGATGGCCGGCGGTGGACTACAAAGACAGCGAGATGGAGAGACAAGGAGGCCTAAGGAGACAGACACGGAGAGGGAGTTGCCAAGTAGCCTCTTCCCCAGCCAGCAGCCCGGAGTGCTGCGGTCCCTGGGAGCCCCTGGGAGCCGCGAGCCAAGTGCACCCCCTCCCCCCAGCCAGTCCGCCTGCTGGTCTGCCCGCTGCCCGCCGCCCGCCGCCCGCCGCCCGCCGCCCGCCGCCCGCCGCCGAGCCGGCCGGGGCTCCCACCGCTCCCTCGAGCTGCCTCCCTCCTCCCTCTCCCTCACTTCCTTCTGCTCAGCCTGTGCCAAACCCATCTGGAACTGTTTAAACCCAAATATTCAGCCCCCTCCCCCCTCCAAGCCAGATTCCTCCACAGTTTAAAACAAGCCCTGCGCTGGCTCTGAGAGGCGGGAGGGAGGGGGCGCTGGGGAGGGGGACGGGGGGGGGAGGTTGGTGAGGGGAGGCTCTTCATTTCTGTTTAATTTCTGGGGAGCGAGAGGGGGAGGGGCGGGGGGATCGGCCCTCGGCCATCGCTCAGCCTTGGCCATCGCTCAATCTCGGCACATTTTTCCCATTAATGAGGAGAGGACTTAGATTTCGAGTCCTGTGTGCCTGAGGAAGGGCTCGGTCACCCTGCTGGGGAGGGGCTTGCTCTCTGGGGGAGGGGAAGGGCCTACTCCCTTCTGCAGGAGGGAGACCCTGAGGTGCCTGTGTCCCAGCCTCAGGAAGAACGTGGGGGGGGGGGGCCCAGTGGTGTGTGTGAATCTATCTGTCTGTGGTGTTGCGGGGGAGAGGCTCACCTCTCCAGAGCCCACCTTTCCTATGTGTAGGGTGTGTGTGTGTAAGTACACACTTGCTGGGGTAAAGGATACAGGTACAGGGGACAAGGACAAAAGAGGAATGAAGGAGCAGTCTCCAAACTCCCCAGCTGCCCACCTCACGCCCACCCCCGTCTGTCCCGCCATGTGGCTGCTGGAGGGGAACCAGAGGGCGGTGGACACTTGCAGACACAGGCTCCGTTGGGCAGGGAACCCCACCACCACCCCCGCCCCCCCGCAAGAAAGCAGAGGAAGTGGCCGCCGGGCCTTTCTGGAACTCTCTGGGACTGGGGCTCCAGTGCTCAGAAGGAAAGCAGCACCCCTTTCGGGTTTCACGGGGCCAACGGGAATGGCCACGTGGCAGCAGCTGTGTGGCTCTCGCTTGTGCACACAGAGGCACACACCTCACCGAGTTCTCAGTGGCTGGGCTCCTTCCCACCACTGGGGCTAAAGAGCGACCAATCCCACATATGGTGGACAAAAACACACAAAGCCAAAGCCACCCGCAGACACACACATGCTTTCACACACAGCCTGCCTTTCACAGACACACGGACGCATCTGGTCCAAACAGATCAGTCTTCCTGAGACGTCCATATACAATGAATCTTTCCTACACACAGATTCGGCATGCCTTAGGCAAAGACTCACTCTCTCAGCCTTCATATGTGCGGATTTCCTGAGACATATGCATCCGCGAGGGCGTGTGCAGCCAACAGTGCGTTCTCCCTACACACCCAGCCGCACGCTATTGCCAACCACACGTCACAGTCTTAAGTGTAGTCAAGTGCAAACACAAACACCAGTTTGCCTGTACAGATGCCGTGACATGCTCTTACACAGTCATACACAACTAGCATCAGCTGCACACGCGCAGATGCCCACTTGCACTGAAACGTTCCACAGGAGCATGCAGACATAGTATGCGTATCAATATCTAGAGGTGGCGTAAAGCCTCGGAGTTGCATTCTCGATGCACATGCCACACACACACATTCTGCAAGCCTGTTCTTTCTGTGAGGTGAGTTTTCAAGCGAAATGGAGAAGAGTTGGGAGAGGGCACTCTTCTGCTGAGAAAGCAGAGAGACTGGGGCAGCCTTGACCAGAGGCACAGGGAAGGAACAAGCCCCAGACCGGCTTCCTGTGGCCCTGGCCCAGGCAGGAGCTGTCACAGGTCACGAGGCTGGGGTTGGGGCAGGGGCATGAAGATGCTTCTGGGTGTGGCAGGGTGCAGCCTCCCCAGGTACAGCCCTTGCCCAAGCAGCAGGCCACTTCCCTGCTAGCACAATGGTACCATCCCCAGCTCTGGGGCCGTGCTAGGGTGGGGGTGCTAGGATGAAGGCAGGTAGCCTCAGGAGCTTCGGGCAGCACATACACGCATAAGTTGGGGGTCCAGGAGGATAACATCATGGGCAACCAGCCTGTGTCTGAGGGCCTCACTGGGCCATACAGGAGCCTGGCACCTGCCCTAGTGAAGGGCCAGGGGCACATGACTTTAAGGAGCTACTAGATCCCACAGCATCCCCAAGCCCCAAGTCACACAAAGCACCCCACCCTGCGAGCAGGTGTGCCAGTGAGACCCAGAGAATAAAACACAATCTAGAGAACAGGAGCAAGGAACAACCAGCCCAAACTCCAGACCACGGACTGTGAGGCGGCAGGAAAGGTCACACTCCTGGACTGGGCCAACAGAATGTGCAGGGCCAGGAGGACAGACACACAGGGTCTGAGCAAGGAGGCACGCCCTGGGACGCTGCCTGCAAAGAGAAAGGGAAGACTCGTCCAGAGTCGGTCCCCCTCTCCCGCCTGGGATCCCTACTTCAGACAACCAACCTGAGCGATCTGTCCTGTCTTCTCCCCTCCCGCCCCTCCCCTGTGTCTCAGCGTGTGCACATGCGTGTACCAACCTGCACACCCAAGTGGTCAGCCAAGAGGAAGGGATCTAAAGCAGACCCTGCCACAGGACCTGGAGGACCTCCTCTCCCTCCCGCTGCCACGGCCCCAAGCCCCTCAGGTCTGGGTCAGAGAGGAGAGGCGCATCTCAGAACAGGGAACACATTTTGTTTTTCATTCTTCCCCTCAGATCACAGGGATTTATAATTAAATAAACCTGAGAGGGAGGAGAAGGGAGGCGGAAGCAAGAGGCAGGAGCCCAGATGCCTCCGTGCTCATCCACGGCCCCCACCCTGCAATGCAAGAGACCAGGGTTCGATCCTTGGGTTGGGAAGATCCCCTGGGGTCGCAAAGAGTCGGACACGACTAAAGCGACTAACACTAAGAGGACTAATGGCCCCCACCCCAGTCGTGGCCCTGCCAGCCAGCCAGAGGGCGGAGGCACAGCTCGCCTTTAAGGGCTTCCCTGGGATCCTGGCTGCAGCCGGTCTGACCAGGAGTCTCAGGGCAGAGAGGCGACAGGAGACCGGGTGCCAGGGCCAGCCCTCGGGGCAGGGGCCGCTCCCACCCCATCAGGTGCCCAGCTGTGCCCAGTCTCCCTCCCCACCACCCCCAGCTGCCCAATCCCGACAAACCAGTTTGACTCAGCACAACAGGCAGGGCTACAATTTTCAAACTATGCAGGCCTGGTGATTCAGCCTCTTCATGCTGTTTAATTAGTGGAAGGCCGGGTGGCAGAGGCCTTGCCCATGGCAGCTTTGGGCTAGCTTGCTGCCACTGAGGCCACAGTGGCGGCGGCGGCGGCAGTTCTGGTTAAAGGGAAGACGATGACAGGCAAGCTGGTTCCCTCGAGTACCCGCCACTGTCCCTCGTCGCAGCTCTGAGGTGCCAGCTCAAGACAGACGGGTGAGGGGCACCAGAGGCCACTCAAACACATGCGAAAGCCACAGAAACCCCAGCCCGCTGTCACTTTTCAGCTGCCACCTCCTCAGTGGTCACTGCCGCTGAGAAAGAGGTGGACTCACACACGCCTCTCTCCCCAGGGAGAGTCTGCCACTGCAGCAACAGGGCTTGCCTGGGAGAAGGCCGACCAGCCCCCACCTCTTACATCTGGTAACTGTTTCTCTTTTCTCCAAAGGGTCTCTTCCTAGCAGGGACCTCCCCATCCTACCTGAGGTATAAGGACCCTGTGGTCTGGATATCCTTCTTCATCCCACGCCCCGTTCCTAGTCCGCTCACCTACTAGACTCCACTCACGATCCGTAAGGGGAGAACGGTCTTGGCTTGGGGGACTGGGGAACATGATACGAAAGAGGAGTGAGCAACCAGGTGGCCCTGTTTCCCCGTGACTGAGGGTAAATTCGAGGGCAATTTGTACGCATGTTGGGGGTGGAGGAATCAATTAGAGGGCAAGGAAAGCTATTTCTTTAACCAAGGAGGACAAGTAAGGACCCTGGCTCTATCCTCATGGAAAACTGAAATATTTGCAGGCAGAACCTTGGTGAACCCCAAGTGTGTAGATGGAAGAGCAACTAGGTGCTAGTTGGCATCTAACCAATGAGACCATGAGGGACAACACCCACAGCTTAAGAACCTGGCCTAAATATAATGACCCCAGAGGCCAAGGGCAAACCAAATACTAGCAAAACCAAAGGGAAGGCTGGAGTAAAGGGTTGAGATCCTCCACCCATAAAGCTTGGGGATGCTGAAGAGATCTTCGGTGCTGGGTGTCCCACCTAGCCCTGCCCTCTGGCCTAGCCCAGGACCCCCAAATCTACCCATCGCCCATTCAAGTTCCCAAATAAGGATGGGGTACAGGCAGGAGTCAAGGTAAAGTCTCCTCCTACCCCATCCTGTCCCTCCCAAAGCTGGAGAGAAATGGAGGTTGGGGGAGGCGGGATAGCAACTTCCCCAGACCAACTTCTCCTCCCCGCCATCATTGCTTCCTCTAAGCTCCCTCCTGCAGGGCAAGGGTACACACCAGTTTCACTTTCTGGTGCTCCCCAAGGAGCAGACCCTCGGGTAATAATAATAACAACAGTTAATCCTTGAATAACAATAGCTATGTGCCAAGCACTTGACACACATTAAGGGTTCAATCTTCATAACACCCCCTAGGAGGTGGGCTCCACTGCTCTCCCAGGTCACAGTGAGGGAGGGCAGGAGGGCGGGTAGGGGGACCACTGGGCTGGGGTCAGCACCTGAGGCATCATCTCTCTTCTTTCTTTCATTCTCACACTAACTGAAGACCCTAAATTCTGATATATGGCAAACGTGAAGGGATTAATGAAAGCCACACTTGGGAGGCACTGCCACCTTCTTAGGAGCGCCCCACACTGGCCTGGCCTCCCAGCTACCACCCACGCAGTCAGGGAAGAGCCCCAGACCCCACTTCACAGCTGAGGGAGGAAGGGACAGAGGAGGGGCCACAGCCCCACTGCCCTCTCTTTCCTGGGCTGCTGCAGCTCACCAGGCTTCTGCCTCTTGGTCGGCCCCTCATGTCCTGGGCCTGGAAAGCCAGATGCCAGCTCCCAGCTAGGGTCTGCCAGCTAGGGTCTAAAGGGACCAGCAGATTGTGAAAAGTGAAAAGGAGAAATAAAGGAAGGGAAACAGGAAAAAGGGACACAGGGAGGGAAGAAGGAAGGAAGGGGGTGAGCCTTTTCAGGTAGCCCTTGCTCACCTGACCCAAACCACCCCCCTTCGCCCCACTCTTAGCATCAGCACCCACTGCACCCCACAACAAGGGCTCTGGGGCCTGGCACACACAGCCCCGTAAGCCCGTGTGCCGGTGTCGGCTCTCCTAGGCTAAGACACAGACCTGGGAACTCCAGCAGGCTCACACCCTTGAGGCGATCAACAACAAAGCTCCACACTGGTTTCTCACGCCTGTGATCCTATCACACACATGTGGGTGAGTGTGCGCCAAGTGTGGGTGCGACCTCGGTGTGTCTCTGGATTTGCATGTGTCCACCCGTGTGAATCAGTCTGTCAGCACCAATGGGCTCAGAGATAAAAGACGATGGGGATTCAGAAGAATGTTTTTTTTTCCTCCTGGAGAAAATGAAAAAGCACCAGAAGATGCCTTTCTCTCGTAACTCTGTTCTTTTTTCCTTCCAACCTTCAAGTTGACCGACTGTGAACATGCGAACAAACCAAGTCACACAGAATTCATGTTTTTGTTCTTAAACTAAGAAAGTGACTAGATCAGTTAAAGATACCAAATAGAAGTACTGCCTGTCATCTCAGTTTCCCCCAGTCTGTGGTGTCCTTCCCTCCACATTCAGGAAGGTTTTTATTCCCTCATTTAATGGCTCCAAAAATTTTAGAAAACCGTGTGTGTATGTATATGTATCTGTCTGTCTGTCTATTGTTTGCCGGGGGTCAGTGCCTCTGTCCCCGCAGGCTCGTGTCAAATGGATGTATGTGAGCTCTCCCACGGGGGGCAAAACCACTTAGGCTGTTCATCCAGGCACAGTCCTGTGGAAGTTGGAGCAACCCCCACCTCCCAGCAGCCCTCTCTGCAGGTTTCACACAACCCACGGAGAAGCCTGGCCTTTTCCACTGGATAATGGGTAAGGCATCAGCTCTAGCTCTACCTGAGACAAACCCCACAACCTCTGGAGTTCGGTGGAGACCCCAGCACTGGGGGTGGGGGTCCTGCAAGAAGGCAGAGGGGGAGCGCCAGAGCAGTGTGCAACGGCGGTGCACACAGCACCTTGTGGGTAGTTGGCGCTCGGTAAACCGTCAACAATAACAGGCTCCCGCCTCACCATCCCAGCAGCCATCCCCTGACAAAGCGGAGTGCACGCACTCACACTCTCCCGGTCAACTCCAAGAGGTTCCTCGCCGACGCGGCCCCTCAACCCGGGGAGCCCAGCAGCAGCCTCAGAGCCCTGGCCTTGCCTGGTGGGGGTCGCGCACACTTCCCTGCATCCAGGAGGTGCGGAGGACGCCGCTCCTCTGTCCTGAGTGCCTGGCACTCCTACAGAAGCTCACCGCCGGGCCATGACTTTTCAGGGACGCTCACCCAGGTCGAGCTGCCTGCGATCCCACAACCGGCAGACAGCCGGCAGCTGGAACCTACGAGGCGGCGCCCAAGGCGTCCCCGCCACCCCAGCTCCAGCCTCTGGAGAGGGTGCGGGTGTCCGAGCCTCCTCCGAAGTGCGCCTGGACCGCATCGGACCGACACCGCGGACCCACCCCCGGCCCCCGCTCAGGCGACCCGGACACCTTAAGCCTTGGACGCACTCCCCCGACGCCGCTCACCTTCCAGCGCCCGGCAGCCGGCGGGCAGCAGCAGGGGCAGCAGCAGCAACGGAGAGAGCAGCGGCAGGAGCCCCGGCGGCAGCGGCGGCGGCGGCGGGCGGGCTCGGGCCATGGCCGGGACTGGCTCTGGGAGCCGAGCCGGGCCGCGCCGGGCCGCGCCGGCGGGGCTGCGGGCACCCGCAGGAGGATCCGCTCGGCGGACGCGAGAAGGCTCGCGCACGGTCCCAGGAGATCCAGGCAAGGAGAGGGTGCAATCCAGGCAGGCGGCTCCGGGACCCAGGCGGCGCCCTGAGCCGGCGATCCTGGGGTAAGCGGGCAGGTTGGTCCTGGGGTAATCTGGACGGACCGGTCCAGGAGGATCCCGGGCGCTTGGAAAGCTCGGAGCCAGAGAACTCGGGGAGGCGGGCCGGGGCGGGAGGGAGCGAGTGGTAGTAGTTCGGTGTGCACAGTAATCCAGCGGTCTCCTGCGGGCCCGACTCGGATCTGAGACTCCGGGTGCGCGCGCCGTCCGGGGTCCGAGCTGGGTTCTTGCTGCGCCGCTCACGTACTCACTTCTGCTCTCCCCAGCGCTGGCGCGGCCGCTCTGGACGAGAGGGGCGGGGCTGTCCGCCTGCCTGTCATCGCGGAGTCCCCGCCCCTAGCCACCCACCGCCCACTCACAGACCGCCAGGCGCGCTGGTTCGGCCTCAACAGCACTCCGCCGGAGTTCAGTTGGCAGCGGTTCCGTCACGCCCACCCTCAGGTTCTCTGAGGCCTGGGGTGGGCGGGGCCAAAGAAAAGATGAATTAGATTGGGCGGAGCGATACTGTCCATCAGAAAGAGAAGCCCGCCTCCTGTCCCCAGTAGTGATTAGTAACCGAACCTGAGTCCGAGGTGCCATTCACGTAAAACGAGCCGGGGGCGCCCCCGTGTGGTCTGTGCGTGCCTGAGGCCGCCCCATGTGGCTGTCTTTACAGGCACGTCCGGACCCAACCTAATCGCGGCTTACGCACTACCAGGTGGGCGTCCTCTGCGACACATCCTGTGACCAGGACCTTCTCACTTGTTTATTCATTCGTGTATTTCATCATTCTTTGAGCCAAAGACTGACTAGAGTTTTCTGGCGATACAGCAATGGATAAGACAGAGGTTTGTGTTCTCTTGGAGCTAACACAGCGGTGGAGGCAGGCATGAAGTCATCACCGCAGAGTGTAACAGTTATGGAGGAAGGACGGAGTTGCTGGAGCCCATGCGAGAGGCATGGCTATGTCTGGCCTTGAGGAAATGACGTTCAAGTCGAAATATGAAAGGTGAATAGTAGGCGAAGACTATGTGTTTGGGGACCGGTGAGGGCAGTCTCAAGCAAAGCAAACACGCTTTGTGTGAAGTCCCAGGGGCAAGAGAAACTGATATTCATTGGAGGAAATGGAAAGAAGTTCAGAGTATCTTAAATATAGAGTTGGAGGCTGAGGGGAGCCAAAAGGAAGCTTGGGAGTAGCTGTGGGGAGCAGAGGAATTTTTTTTTTTTTTTTTTTGGACTCAGAAGGCCTTCCTAAGAGCTAGGGTCTGAAGCAGGGGCATTACTTTATCAGGTTAACATGGCTTCTCTGGGAAGGAAGAATGAGATGAGGCAAGGGTGGAATCAGGGAGGTCAGTGAGGAAGCTGTGCAGTGGGCAGGCAGAGGAAGGTGCTGGCTTGGACCAGGGTGGTGGCTGTGGGGATGGAGAAAAGTGGGTAGGTCTAAGATATTTTAGGACACAGAGCTCAGGGGAATTGTGATTGGGTGGTTGAGAAGCATGGGGTAGATAGAGACATTAAGAAGAATCCCCAGGTTTCTGAACTGGGCAAATAGACTACTACCCCATTTGCTCAACAAACGTTTGCAAAGTGCAAAATCACTTTGAAAAAAAATCAGTCTAGTTTACTAAGATGTAGATGTTATTATAGCCCCATTTTACAAACGAAACTGACATCTAGAAAGGCTTAGTGATTTGCCCCAAGTCACAGTGCTTATAAGTAGCAGGATGGGATTTGAATTAGAGTGTATAGCTCTTTTTTTTTTTTTTTTTTAAGGATTATATAGCTTTCAGACTCACTCATTCTACTTCATCAGACACCTTAGGATCACTGAGGTGCCTGCTAAAAACTCAGAATTCTAAGCCACCTTGGATGTTGGGACTCAGAATTTCTGGGGGTATGGAGCCCAACAGTCTGCATTTCAAATAAGCATTCCAGGGGATTCTGATGCACTCTAAAGTCCGAGAGTCACTATCACCATGCAGCCTCTCACTATCCTAACTGGAGAAACATCCGTCCCTCTGAACCTCCTCCAGATACCATGAGATTTCTCAGGACAGAGAGTAAGAGATCAGATTCTGAGCTGCCTCAGAAGCAAAATGGTCACACTTAATCCTTTGACCATGAAGTATCCTAGATCCAGTCCTAAAAGTTCCATTAGTGTAAACTGATCCATGGATCCAGTGCTCAGGGACATTGCTCTAGAGAGGTTAGTCCTACTGGCCAGAGGCATGTGAGAGTACATGGGACTGGAGTGTGGGTAAGGGGTGGGGGAGGATGCCATGAGATTCCCAGATTTCACCCCTTCAATCTGGTCTCAAGCCCCAGAGACTCCCAGAAACATCATTCAAGGTTCTAGGTCACAGAAAGGATCTTGGAGATCACCTTGTGCAACTCTCCCATTGAAGAGCTGGAAGCCTAAGGCCCAGAGACAGGAGGGCTGGCCCTAGAGTCCCCTCTGCCCTGGGGTGCTGGTTGCAGTAGGACAGGGTAACATTTCGGCAGGTGGCCTGGCAGCAACACCTCCCAGCTGAAGTCCTGCTCGTAAGGTGGATCTGTGAGGCCGGCAGTCCTGTTTGCTCAACATCTGTGCCAGGGTAGGCCTCGCCCTGGACAAACACAGCCTGCCTAGCGGCAGGCACCAGGCTCCTTTGTTCTCGGGCCTGATAGCAGAGGCTGCAGGGCCAGCAGGTAACGGAGGGCCCGTCCTCACCGGATGTTGGCACTATGGTTCCCACGGGACTGGCTCCTGATCAAGAGGCCGACAGGCTGGAGGGCACCTGAGTACTGGCTACAGCAACCTTGGGCAGGAAGGTGACCACCTGGCAACAGAACAGACGTGAGCAGAGGGCAGGTGGAGGGACAGGAACTGAGAGCCAGGCCAGATAAGGAGGGCTTTCATCTCTGCAGGGCTAAGTGAGCAGACAGTCTTCGCCCTCTTATCTTTTCAGGCTGATGAAGTACCAAGGAACCCAGGAGCAGGCTCCTCCAGCTTTTGATTTGGAGTGGAAGGAGAACGTCCAGACTGAGGTCAAGATGCCTCTCTCTGGGCCCATCATTCTTTGCCGGTTTGTTTCTAGGAGGGAGATTAATGTAGAAGGAAAACCTTGGACTTTGGCATCAGGGGGAGCTAAGTCTAAATCCTAGCTCAGTCATTTACCAGCTGGGGGACTTATGATAAGAAGCTGGAACTTTCTGAGCCCAAGTATCCATGGGAATGAAGGTGGGACAATGATCGTACCGCCCTTACAGGGCTATGATGATGCTCTGGCCACAGGGCCGGGAGCACTGCAAATATCTAATAAATGCAGGTGCCATATAATAATTAACACTCATGCCCCAGAACCAATCTGGACACACGGTCAGTTTTGGGATAATTAAAATAGAAGAATGTATGTGAATTGAATTGGGGCTGGAACCAACTCCAGATTCTCTTTTTAAAAAATGATAAATATGTGTTCCTGGGTTTGTGGTTTGGGGATGGTGGTGAGAAAGACAAAACTAGGAGAAGAGGGCTTTGGGGAAATAAGTGATGGGGGATGAGTGCTTTTGGGGTTTCAGTTAAGAACTAGCATGGAGGCAGAGAGTCCAGCGAGGAGGGCAAGGAGTGATGGTGACAGGGCTGGCTTTGTATAGCATGGTAGTCTGAGCAATGGGATGGGTGGTCATTTATAGGAAGAGAAGTAAAATCTTGAGGAGGGGTAATGTGGTTGGGGCAGGAAGGGGGAATAGGGACTGAGGATGTCATTTTGGACTGGCTAGGTTTGGGAGGCCTGTCAGCATTCAGATGGGCTCATGGAGCTGACAGCTGACAATACCACTCCCACCTCCTTCGCTGACCTCCAGTGCCACCTAGGCAGCCTCAGATCTGATCTCTCTCTGTCACTTGTAGGCACCACCTCAGGACCTTTGCACTGGCTGTTCCCTCTGTCTGGATCTCTTCTTCTTCCAGCTCCTATAGAGCTGCCTCTCAGAATTTAGGTCTCCACTTAAATATCACCTTTCTGACCACTTTGATCTCCTCCCTCCTCCCCCACACCATCACTGTCTCTCCCATTGCACTATTTTATTTTCCTTATACTTAGCACTAGTTGAGATTATATTACATAGTCATTTGTCTATGTATGCACTGTCTGTCTCCCTTTCTAAAACGTTAGCTTCCTGAGAGCAAGGGCTTGTCTTATTTTCCACTGAATCTGCAGTATAAGGACCACTGACCTGCATGAAGTAGCAATTTACTGAATCAACCAGTAAGAAGGGCAAATATATGGGATTCCTATTGCCGCTTCCTCCTCCCAAGCCTATGGCAGAAGCTGCTCATCAACTATGGGCTGTTTCCTCAATGCCATGCTGCAGACGGCCCTTATCCTCGTCAATCTCTGAGAGTTGGCATAGGAAGTTCCACCAACCTGCCATCCCTGTAGTAGACAAAGGTCCTCTGCTGGCTACGATGTGATCATGTGTGAGTCTTTTAAAACTCCTTGGGGGACTTCCCTGGTAGTCCAATGGCTAAGACCCCAAGCCCCCAATGCAGGGGCCAGGGTTCAATCCCTGATCAGGGAATTAGATCCCACATGCTGCAACAAGTGTTCACATGCAGATCCCGAGTGCCGCAACTAAGACCCGGTGCAGCCAAATCAATAAACATTTTAAAAACGTAAATAAAGCTCCATGGGCTTCAGTTTCCTCATCTGATGTCTCATCTGAGAGGTAGGGGAGACTATCCACCCTTCCTTTATGAGCAGGGATTCCTGTCAAGAACTGTGGTCATCTGCAGACATGCACTGAGTCACAATCACTCCCGCACTTTTCTCTGCTTTCTCCGTTTTCTCACCAGCCCCAGAAGGCAAGCCTAGAAATAACCTTTGACACCTGGCCCAACAACACCCTCATGTTCGGATGAGGAAACTGATCCCAGAGAAGAAAAGTCAGTGGAGCCAGAAATCTAACAAAGCTTAGTTGTCCACATGCAATGCTCTGGCAACAGCCATTCCTCTCCTCTGATCCCCGCAGGGCCGGGCACTGGCTGCCGTCAGCACCTCATCTCCGGGATGGGAGCCGGGCCGCAGCTTCCTTTATTCTCGGGCTCATTCCCAAGCCCCAGGAGGCGGGCAGCCTGGCTTCCGTCCAGGCTCTGGGCAGTTGGTGGAGGAAAAGGATGCCCCGTGGATTCCTGGCTCCTTCCCCCACTTCCGAGCTGCCCATTCAAGGAGGCGAGAAAGGTACAGGCCTCTTCCTCCAAAGTTGCTTTCGGAAATTGGAAATTGCCTCGGGGTGTTTGGACCAGGGTGAAGTTCTCAGCTGTTCCAAAGCCAATTAACGCCCTGTTGGCAGCTTCTGGCCTTCATCTTCTTCCGATCCAACCTGGATCATCCCCTCCGCTTTCTTGAAGCTGTTCAACGGCCTGTATCTTCTCTGACAGGAGCTCAGTTCTGGCTTCCCTTGAGGAAGGGTGGAGGAGGAAATAGAGGAGTATTGACTAAATCTCTCTGTGATCTTAAGTGGAGGTGCTTTAAACATCTCCCAGAGAGAGGGATGCCTCAGTTGCCGCTGAGCCTGCCTGCGCAGAGCTCCTGTTTGAAAACTGTCTTTTCTTGTGGAGACACGGCACTTCCTTTTTCTAGGAGCTATTTGGGGAAACACTAATGTTTGCAGGAACAGAGAGCCAGCTCCCCGCTCAGGAGGACAGCGAGGACCCAGAGGGATCCAAAAGTCCTAATTAAAGACCAATACCCATAGCCGTTTGGGGAAAGTTAAAAAATGGAAAAGACTGGGGCTTTCATGTTTAATTAGGAAGGAAGAAATATCAGGGACTAAGGATGACTTTTTTTTTTGGCTGCACCTTACGGCTTGCAGGATCTTAGTTCTCAGACCAGAGATGGAAGCCCACGCCCCCTGCCGTGGAAGTGCAGAGTCCTAACCACTGGACTGCCAGGGAATTCCCTAAGGGTGACTTTTAGCGAGGCGGATTTTGACTTGATATTTATCATTTCAGCCATTTATTGAATAGCTACTGCATGCCAGGTGTGAGGGAACAACTGTGATCAGGTCCCCTGACCGCAGGGAGGTCACGGTCAGAGGGGGAAGGCAGGTGTCCAGGAAACACAGGACAAGCCCAGGACAGTAGGGGGCCCAGGCACAGACATGCACCCAGCCCACCTTGTCAAGAATACCATGATGGGAGTGAGGGAAGTTTTCCTAAGGAGGCAGGCATGGCGCTGAGACAGGGCTAAGGCCTGGCGAGTAAGAGAAGCTGGCCAGTAGAGGGTGACAGACAAGAAGGCCGAGCAGCAGGCGTTCTCAGCTTCCACACATCAGAATCACCTGGGCAGTTTTTAAAAATGAGGGCTGCCCATGTCTAGGGATCTCAGCAGGGGGCAGGGCCCGGCACTGATGTATCTTAGAAGCTCCCAAAAGGGGGATTTAGGGGAGAATGGATCCATGTATGTACATGGCTGAGACCCTTCGCTGTTCACCCGAAATTATCACAACATTGTTAATGGGCTGTACCCCAACACAAAATAAAAGTTCAGTAAATAAATAAAAAGTTGAGCCTAATGTCAGAGGGAGGTCAGGAGAAACACCAGATCGTAAAGTAGGTGTTGGGGGTGGTGACAGTCCAGGAGTCACTGGTGGGTCAGCAGTGCCACATTGCAGAGGACTCCAGCAGCCATGTGAAGGAGGTTGGAGCTCTCGCCAGGGAAGATAGGAAATCCCCATAGGTTTTAAGGTTTCAGGGAGAGAAGTCGATCAGTTACATTTGCTTTACAAGATAATGCCTTTGCGTCTTGCATTTTCCCTCCTCTTCCCTTCACCTCCACCTGATGTGAAAGGATCCCTAGAGAGGCCCACTCGGGGCCAGCAGGGTCAGTGGTTCCCCTCTCCCCCTCCGCCAGGGGCTCTCCTTTCCTCTGCAGAGCTCAAGCCCTCGCCAGGCCCTGCCTTGAGTCTCTGGGTAGTGCAAGTCCTCTGTACCTACCCCAGGTGGGGAGGGGTCACTGGAATCCCCAGCCCCTTCTCCCCACTTGTCCCTGCTCCCCAGTATCTGCCCTGATACTGGCTCTGGCCAGTTTCATCCAGTTCCAGCCCAGCTGAAAATGGCCCCTGACCTGCCCGAGTTCTGCAGTCACTGGACAGGTGAGGCATTTGCTTCTCCCTGTTTGCCAAAGCTACCGCTCTGCGGTCAGACCCACTAGCTGCCTCCTTCTGGGAATGTGTGTCGTCAGGCCTGTCTGAGTCCCTGCTGCTACTCTTGGAGTCTCCATGGCACCTATTGCTCCCAGCCGGAGGGAGAGCAGTACAGCGGCGAAAGAACGGGGCTTCAGAGTCCATCAGACTTGGCTTACGAACCGGACTCCACCTCTCCTCAGCACTGTGACCTGAGCAAGTCGCTTCCTCTCTCTGAATCTCCACTTCCATATTCCTAAAATAACAACACCGACCTCCTAGGAGAAACATGTAAAAGCCTGAATGGAATACCTAGCCCACAATAAGTCATCAATAAATGGTAGGGTCATTTACTACTATTAGTCAATGCTAATTATTATTGCTAGTGCTGGACGCTCTGCTAAATGAACAAAAGTTGTAGAACAAGGAGAAGACAGGACGCTCAGCTTGTAGAGTTACTTTGAACGCAGAGCACAGGCTGTTTGAGAGACTTTTATCAGAGCTGGAGGCTGCTCATGGGCCAAGGAAATGCTACCTACCTAATCGGCCCTTCGGACCTTTGGACTCCTGCTCCCTTCTTGATATTTACACCGCTACTTGCTGGCAAACCGACAGGGGCCTTTCAAAAACGCGTCAGGATGAAGCCTGGGACTGTTGTAACGTCACCATCGTCTGGCACGGTGTGTGGACTGTGCGCACAAGAACACTGCCCAGGATTTGCGTTGCATTCAGAGCTCCGAGACCGATGCTCTCACTCAGCTGATATTAATGATAAAGAGGCATGTTGGTTTCTCACTTATTTTATCCTCCCCACCTTGGGAACTTTATAGGAAGGGGAGTGACGGTAGGACAAGACTTAGCCATCTCTGTCTCCTGTCTTCCCAGGGACGGAGCTTCATAAACGGCTGTGATTGGAGGCCAGAAGCCTGCTCTGGTCTTTCCAGATCTGCCTTCCTTCTTTCCCTGATTAAATGAGGTAAGGGGTCCAGTAGGTGGCCAAGTCTTACCCTCCCATCAGCCTCCCTTTCCATAAAGTTCCCAAGGCACTGAGGATAAAAATAAGTGAGAAACCAAGGTTCCTCTTTATTATTAATATTAGCTGAGTGAGTGTATGAGACATCCCAAAGTCGGTGTCTCTCTGAGCCGATGGAGCACCTCCTCAGCCTCACAGCCTAGACCAGGGCCTTATCAGGGGCACTGGCCCAAATGCAGAGCCCTCCCAGGGGCCCTGTACTTGTGCAGAAAAACAGGAGAGGAGAAGACACCAGCTCCCAGGATAGCCTGGCTGTCCATGGATTCAGGGGCATAGGTGAAGGAAGGGAGAGAAGGGCCACAGGAATGTGAGTGAGTTTTAATACATGAAACCCAGTCCCCATCTGAGCCTTGGAAACTAACCACGTAAATAGACATCCCTGGAAAAGGGCAGGGAGTGTCTCCACCTCCTACAAGGATACCCCAGAGAGACAGGCACGGCTCCTGCCTGCATGGAATCTCAGGTCTAGCAGGGCAAGTATTTACTGACCTGATTAAGTTGCTATAATGTAGTAAGTGCTGCAGCACCACAAAGCGCGCTCGGCAAGCCAGACCAAGATACTGGAACATAAGGACTGACTTACAGACTGGGTGAGGCACAGTGGGGAGAGAGGGCGGGGCAGAAAGAACCGCACTGATGGGCAGTAACAAATGAGAACTCTTCCCTGATGTTTTCTCATGAAATCTAGTTCCTGGGAAGTATTCTGAATGGCCCCTAAATGCTGCAACTCCCAGGCTTGCCTTTGGGAGTCTTATGCTACCTGGTGCCCTCAGGGGACACCAGCTATGCCAGCGGCTCTTCCCCACACTCAGACCCCATCTCCACGGGCTCCTGGACATCTCCATTGGGGTGTTCTTCAGCCATCTCAACTCCAACATGTCCAAAATTAGACTCATCTCCCTTCCACCCTCAACCCCCTACCTCCTCCTCTGGGTTCTGCTCCAGGAAGGACAGTGCCGTCCACCAGGTGCCCACACAGGATACCTGTGCGGCTGCACAGACTTCTCTTCTTCCTTTTTTCCTTCATCCCATTCGTTATCAACTGTGACAGGTCTTAGCTCCTTAACATTCCTCTTCCTGCTCTCCAGTCATTCATGTCCTCCCATCCATCTTAACTCCTGCCTTGATGTAAGTTAGTCCTTCCTCTCTGGCCTGTTTGATTGTGATTCCCTTCTAACTGGTCCACAAACTCTTCACCACTATGTTATCCTGTTAAATTACTGTTTCTGATCAAGTGAGGTACCCCCACTATCCCCCACCCATGGTATAGAGATTAAGAGTGTGGGCTCTGCAGCCAAGAAGTTTGGGTTTAGGTCCTGTCACTCACCATCACTGTGACCTTGAGCAAGCCTTTTAACCTCTCTAAGCCTAGAAGGTGGAGATAATAACAGCATCTAGTCGGTACATGGCTGCTGTTTTTGTCCACCCCAAATACACCACCTGGGCTTCCCAGGTGGGTCAGTGGTAAAGAACTTACCTGCCAATGCAGGAGACATAAGAGACCCGGGTTCGATCCCTGGGTCAGGAAGATCCCCTGGAGGAGGGCATAGCAATCCACCCCAGTTTTCTTGCCTGTAAAATTCCATGGACAGAGGAGCCTGGCCCGGCTACATACAGTCCATGGGGTTGCACAGAGTCGGACATGACTGAACACACACTCACGCAATACATTTCCCTCCTTCTCACCCTTCCTTTGGGTGACCTGCCCTTCCTCAAGTCCACAGGGCAAGGTTGCCAATCACAGAACCTGACCCCCATCCCAGAGATGGGCATCGGCCCAGGTCAGGTCAGTCAGAGCCTTGTTCCGGGCACTGGAGGCCTGAGAGAAGTCGCGGGGACAGAAGGTAGCTGATGCTGAGCCCGTGGAGCAGCACCCTCTAGAGTCCGCATACAGCCACTGCAGGCCCTGGTTCCATCCCAGCCCACTCCAAAGCGGGGCTGTCCATGGTTTCCTTCAGCTCGGTGAACTGACTCTCCGGTTCTCTCTCTCTCTTTCCACCCTCGCATTTCCTCTCTCCGGCTTTTTTTTTTTTTTTTCTTTTTTTCTTGAGTTAGGACCTGTTTCTGACTCTAAGGCCTAAAATCTACAGATAGCACTGTTGCCAGAACGAAATGGGGCTGTGCTGTCAAGCCCAGTTCTGAGGATGTTAGCTGTTGGGAAGTTGGCCCCACCCCAGTCATCCTGGAATCAAAGCCTGCTAGGTGGTGAGACTCAGTGGAGACCACTCAGTGGACATAGCCATCAAATAGATGGCCAGCCATGGGAAGGCAGGGGATGTGTCAGATTTGCTGACTACTGAGCCCCACCCCCCACCAGGCCTGCACGGTGTCTGGTATCGAGCAGGCCCTCAGTTGACATCCACTCACTGTTGACTGATGTCCAGAACCTGCAGGTATAACAACTTCTTGTGCTTGCAGAGGGGATGTCCTTGTAAAACTTGGCCAGGCCTAAGCTCCTTGGCTGTTGTTATTAGAGGCTTCCAGAGTCCTCTAGCTCTAAATCTCTCTTCCTAGGAATTCCTCAAGCTTCAGTGCTATGCTCTGGATGTCCATTAACTCTGTCTTTTCAGGACCACCTCCATCCCCTCACTTTGGGGAACTGTCTCTCCCCAGTGCAACCGTAGGATTCTAGTGGGCATTCCAGTCAGAGGACCGCCCCCCCCACCCACCATGGGCCCAGGGGTGGTTGAGGGACTATGGGAAGCCCATGGAGCTGCCTTCTTTTCCCAGAGCAGAAATGCTAAGAATTAGGGCTCGCTGGTGACCATCCTCCCCGAACATGGAAACAGTCTGTCCGCACAGCGGAAACTGAGACAGACAAAAATGAGGAAGGCGAAAAAGAGACTTGACCTGTCATTTGAGTTCCTCTATCCAGCCAGCTTCCGGGATCAACCCCTCTAGGTGCAGGATTGACTCATTTCTTCATTCAGGAAACTTGTACTAAGCACCTAGTGCATAAAGGGGGATGCAGAACTAAATGAGATCCTGTCACTGTCCTTGGGGGAATAATTCTGCTGTGATAGGCATGTGTGCGCGCGTATGTGTGTGTGTGTCTACAGTCGTCATGGATCATGGGGGAGGCACAATTGCAAGAGGGCACACTATTATCTGGGCCTAGGTGGGGGTGGGGCAGCTCAACAAAGACTTCATGGAGGTGGTAACCCCAGAGGCATCTGGAAACGCCACTGGTAGGAGTCATCCTCAGTGGGTCTATTCTTTAAAGTAAGAGACTCAGCTGCTGAGGCGGCTCAGTTGGAAATCCCACGTGGACTTATTTCTAAGGATAAGCCTTTGTCACATGAGCATGCTGCTAAGCTGGTGGCCTGAGCCTGGGAGGTGGCCCCGTGCTGGAAGAGAGCCCCTGAACACTGGTGCCCTGAGCTGCCTCCCACCACAGGTCTCCCATGTGCCCTGTCATTGCCTCCGGAAGCTTTAACGCTGGAAGGCCGCCCTGACCTACCTCTTCAGGTTGATCAGATGGCCCAATTATCCATCCAGGATCCCAGATTGTCTGGAAGTGAATGGACAGGAGTGAGGGGGCTGTCTAGTAAAGAAAGCGCCAGGGGGAGTCCAGCCATCCACAAGCTGTTAGCTGGAGCCGGCTGCCCACAAAGGATCTCTTTGTAATTCCAGGAGGTGGTGTCACAAGAGCTTGGCCACAACTCACGAAGCACGTCCAGGAACCGTTTTTGTGAACGGGCTGGCAGGGAGCGCTGTCTGGTGGCCTGGAACAGATTCCAATCTTGAGGAGCCTGGGAGGGGGCGGGCCTGCCAGGCTGCCCGGCACCACCTGCCCCTGGCCGTCCCATGGGCAGTGCCCGGGAAGCAAGGCCAGGCCTCCTCAGTGAGCACACCAGGCCTTCTCAGGGGAAGGGGCTGTGGTCAGCTCTCTGAAAGTTTCTGAGGGCTTGTACCTCCATCTTCAATCTTGTTTTTGCAGCAACAGTGGCGGCTCTGACCCCAGGATTCACAGCCCCCAGGCTCTCAAAGTCCTCCATCATCTCTGCATCAATCCCAGCAGAGTATCAAAAATCAGAATGCTTTGGATAGGAAATTGATCTGAATTGTTGCTCTTATAGCTAGGGTGACCGTGTAATTTATCTTTCCAAGCTAAGCACTTTGAAGATGCTATTAATACTTTTGCTGGGACAACCGGCATGAACCAGGATCATGCCAGGCAAACCCAGAAGACTGAGCTCCCTGTTTATTCGCTCAAACACAAGGTTGAGACAAAAAGATGGTGCCTTGAAGCAGATTGCTGGTGGAGATGGCCAACAGGCACGTCCAAGTTCCCAGCACACTCCACCTCTCTCACTCCATGTTTCCTAACAGGATGTTCTTCCTGAATTAATAATGGCACAGCTTGCCTTAGCGACCTCCATCCAGGCTTTGCTGAGGACTTAACAGCCAAGAACGTGGTCTAGATGCATTCTCTGTGTAACTGTTCTGTTGTTTTTATCACAAAAGGCTATTCAGCCCAGAATAGGAAGGTAGGCTTGTACATGTGAAATCTGGCTCCTCCAAATGTGGGGGAGGCCATAGGGCACATAGCTGGCACATGGACTGCAGGAATTGAAGAGCACAACGCCCTGAGCCCAGGAGCTCCACTCCTACATGTGCACCCACACTTGTGAAACTCTCCCATGCCTGCACAAGGTCACCCACACAGAAATGTCTGTGGTAGCACTGTCTATAATAGCGGAAAATTGAGAGCAACCTAAGGGGCCATCAACAGAATCATGACTTTTAAAAGGTGACTGTAAAAACAATAGAAAAAATGGGCAGAGGATCTGATTAGACATTTTTCCAAAGAAGACACACAGATGGCCACAGGAGCAAAAAAAGGCTCACAGCCATTTGCAACAATGTGGACAGACTTGGAGGGTGATATGCTAACCAAAATAAGACAGAGAAAGACAAATACTGTGTGATCTTGCCAACATGTGGAATCTAAAAAATAAAGTAATGACTATAACAAAAAAGAAACAGAGGGGTACATTAGGAGTAAGGGATTAAGAAGTATAAACTATGATGTATAAAAGAAGCTACAAAGATATATTGTACAGCACAGAGGATATAGCTAGTATTTTGTAATAATGATAAATGCTGTATAACCTTTAAAAATTGTGATCACTATGTTGTACACCTGAAACATATATAATATTGCACATCAAATATACCCCAATAAAAAAATGTTTAATGCACTATCCACAGGGTGCATTAAAGTGAAGCTCAATAAAATGAAGTATGCCTGTACCTTTAAAAGAAAGAAAAGGTTCAACATCACTAATCACTGGGCAAATGCAAATCAACATCATAATGATAAACCACTTCACTCCTGTTAGAATGGCAATTATGAAAAAAAACAAGAGATAAAAATGCTGGTGTAGAGAAAAATGTAAATTAGTGCAGCCACTGTGGAAAACAGTATGGTGATACCTCAAAAAACTAAGAATAGAACAATACAGAGAACTACCATGCTGCTGCTGCTGCTGCTAAGTCGCTTCAGTCATGTCTGACTCTGTGCAACCCCATAGATGGCAGCCCACCAGGCTCCCCCGTCCCTGGGATTCTCAAGGCAAGAACACTGGAGTGAGTTGCCATGTCCTTCTCCAATGCATGAAAGTGAAAAGTAAAAGGGAAGACGCTCAGTCTATCTGACTCTTAGCGACCCCATGGACTGCAGCCTACCAGGCTCCTCCGTCCATGGGATTTTCCAGGCAAGAGTACTGGAGTGGGGTGCCATTGCCTTCTCCGAGAATTACCATATGACCCAGCAAATCATGTCATTCTGGGTATTTATCCAAAAGAAATTAAAAAACTCAAAAACATATCTGTATCCCCATGTTCGTGGCAGCATTATTTTCAATACCCAAGACATGAAAACAAGCTAAGTGTCCACTGACAGACAGATGGATAAAGACAATGTGGCAAATATACACAGTGGAATGGTATTCAGCCCCAGGAAGAAGGAGATTCTCCCGTTTGTGACAACATGGATAGACCTTAAGGACATTATACTAAGTGAACTGTCAGACAGAAAAAGACAAATACTCTGTGACCTCACTCATATGGAGAAGCTTATTTTTTTAAAAAAAAGCAGAATTCATAGATACAGAAAACAGACTGTGGTTGCCAGAGGAAGGAGGTGAGGGGTGGGTGGGCAAAGTGGGTGAAGGTGGTGGAAAGAGACAGACTCCAAGTTATAAGGTAGGTCCTGGAGATGGAACATACAGTATGATGACGACAGCTAACCAGACTGAGTTACATATTTGAAAGCTGCCGTAAGAGTAGGTGTTAAAGGTTTTCATCAGGAGTTTCCGGGTGGTCCCACGGCTAAGAATCTGCCTGCCAATGCAGGGACTATGGGTTCAATCTCTGATCCAGGAAGATCTCACATGCCTCTGAGCAACTAAGCCTGAGCACCGCAGCTACTGGGCCTGCGTGCCCTCAAGCTTGCGCTCCACAACAAGAGAGCCCACTGCAATGAGATGCCCGCGTACTGCAATTAGAGAGCATCCCCTGCTCACTGCGACTAGAGAAAACCCAAGTGCCGCCACAAAGACCCAGCACAGCCAAAAAATTAATTAATTTTTAAAATTTTTCATAAGAAGAACATCCATAACTCTGTGTGGTGATGGATGTTACTTGGACTTATTGTGGTGACCATTTCACAATACAGACATACATCAAATCATTGTCCCACACCTGCAACTAATACAATGTTATATGTCAATTATATCTCAAATTTCAAAATACGTAAGTAAAAATTTTTAGGACTTCCCTGGTGGTACAGTGGATAGGAGTCTGCTTGTCAGTGAAGGGGACAGGGCTTTGATCCCGTCTGGAAAGATTCCACATGCAGCAAAGCAACAAAGCCCGTGCACCAGAACTCCTGAGTCTGTGCCCTGCAACAAGAGAAGCCGCCGCAACGAGAAGCCCAGCACCGCAACGAAGACAAGCCCTTGCTCCCCACAACTAGAGAAACTCCAGGCACAGCAACGAAGACTCGGCGCAACTAAAAAAAAAATTTAAGTGATGATAAAACATAATTTAGAGATACATGTAATCAACATGGATAAATGTCAAGAACTATTTTGAGAAGAAAACACCAATAGCAAGAGGTTTTCATTGCTATGACACTGTAAATGGTTCAAAACATGCAGTAGAATACCATGTACTGTTTATGAATTTTTGCATGTATGGTAAAGTTATACAAAGATGCCTGAAAATGATAAACGCCAAGTTCAGGAGAATGGTTGTAGAGGAGAGAGTTAAGGAGTTCAGCTGGGGACTACAGAGGCTTCAACTATGTCTATGATATTTTATTTCTTAAGCTGGATAGTGAGTAAGGCAGACTCATTCTACGCTTTTGCCTGAGATAGGTCTGCATTCTAATTCAGTCCAAGACTTAACTTCGGGTGTCTTAGACAAACCACTTAACCCGGTGCACCCGTTTCTTTCTCTGTAATGGATACTCATGGGGTACCCACGTCACAGAGTGTTGGTGAAAATCCTTCTATAATGTTTTGGGGTTTTTTAAAGATTTTTTTGACATGGACCATTTTTAAAGTCTTTATTGAATTTGTTATAATATTGTTTCTGTTTTATGCTTTGGTGTTTTGGCCACAAGGCATGTAGGATCTTAGCTTCCCAACCAGGGATTGAACCCACACCCTGTGCATTGAAAGGCAAAGTCTTAACCACTGGACCACCAGGGAAGTTCCCTTCCATAACATTTTGCAAGGATTTACTGTGTTGCCTGGGCTTCCCAGGTGATGCTAGTGGTAAAGAACCTGTCTGCCAGTGCAGGAGACATAAGAGACTCAGGTTGATCCCTGGGTCGGGAAGATCCCCTGAAGGAGGGCATGCCAATCCACCCCAGTATTCTCTCCTGGAGAATCACATGGACAGAGGAGCCTGGCAGGAGTCCATAGTGTCGCAAAGCATCAGACACAATTGAAGCGACTTAGCATGCACGCATGAATGTATGCACGCATGAATGTATGCACGCACTGTGTTCCCTATGTGAAGGTGCCATCTTGGTTCCTTCTATAACAAGTCTGGTGGCAGATGCTCCAGAAATGGCAACTACAATGTGTGGGTGCCCACGACTGTGCCCGGGCCTGGAGTGCAGCAGTGTCTGTGTGATGTGGCCATTTGCAAAGACACCTGCCTGCAGCCTGGTGATCTCTGGCCAGGCATGCTACCCAAGAAATCTCTGCTTGTCTCCTCTATCCCTCCCTCCTTCTTGTTCCTCCTGATCATTTCCAGCGCTATAGAGGTAGATGCCACAGGCACAGCTGTCAAGAGGCAACACTGGGATTCTAATCCAGGTGTCCTGAAACTCTTCCCAGTGAAATCAGGGACCCGCACCCTTACTCATCTTAGAAACACCTGAAGATCTTTAAAAACCACCCAAGCCTGGACACCACCCTTGGACTCTCCAGATACCATGACCATGTGGCTCCCTGGGTGAGTGATGCCCGGCCAGCATTGATTTGACACTGTCCAGTTCATGTGTGCTCTGCCCTTCCCTCACCCTCCACCTTAGTCCAGCATCATCCTCAAGGAACGGTAACTCCTTGCCAGCCCAGATCCCCGGTCTGTGAACTTTCTCAACACAGAGTTTACACCTTGCATCTCTATGCTCCCAACATGCAGCATCATCTCCAGCAGGGTTTTGGAGGAGTGATCAGAACTCTGCAAAGGGGAAGAAGAGGGGCCGAGACAAGGAAGTTGCCAAGAGGCAGACAGACTTGGCCTGCCCAGCATTTGAAGAGGAAGAAAGGGCTGCCCATCAAATTCTGTGCTCCTCTCTGGAGGAAGTGTTCCAGAAGAAGCAGAGGCTGACCCTTCCTAAACGGGTACTGCATGTGTTCAGATTCTATTTATCTTGCCACCACCAACAAAGCGGGGATTTCCTTCTCACATTTCTTGTTTCCAGAGATAGAAAATTCTGGGACAGGAAGGCAGCAGGAGATGACCCACTGCAGCCCCCAGTCAGCCTCGGACAGAAATCTTCTCAGAACCACTCTGCACGGCCCCAGCAGGACCTCACCCCTTGTGGAGCAGACAACCCGAATGGCTTTGATTATTAGAAAATGCCTCCCTTCCTGTGTCAAAGTTCAAGCTCTGCCACTCCTATCATTTGGTCCTGGGCCCACCCTCTGTGATGACATCTTTCTACACATAGGCCACAGGGAGGCGTTTGGGTTTTATTTCAAGTGAAATGAGGAACAAGAGAAGCCTTCTTAAACAAAGGCCTGGCAATGTGAGCTGGTTTATGATTTTAGAAGAACTTTCCGTCACTATATGGAGTCTGGATTGTAGGGGAGGAAGAGCAGAACCCAGGCAATGTGCCAGGAGGCTGTGGGGACAAGTCAAGTTGCAGGTGATGGTGGCTCGGGCAATGGTCTGGCTGTGGGGATGGGTTTGGGATGTGGTTTGGGTTCAGAACCAACAAGATTTGCTGATGGATTAGGTGTGGGTGTCAAGTATTAGGCTGATAGGAGAGAATTTTTATCTTTGTGTGCCATCTTGCCTTAGATACCTTTTTTTTTTTTAGCTAACAGAATCAAGACATCTGTTGAGTCATTTTTGCCTGAGAAGAGAGGGTTGGGAAGAAAGCTGTGGTCTGACTTTCCTCTGCCCCTGCCTTTGGAGGGCTCAGATCTGGTTGGCTGACTTCAACCCCCTCCCCAGTGTGACCCCAGCCTCAACCCACACAGCCTCAGCTCCTGCTGAGCCTCGCTCTCTGCATGACAGAATGACCAGCAGTAACGGAGGCCAAGCCTGACTGGCTTCTGAGGACAAACTTCTATGCTTTCC
This sequence comes from Oryx dammah, assembly GCF_014754425.2. Classification (NCBI taxonomy): domain Eukaryota; kingdom Metazoa; phylum Chordata; class Mammalia; order Artiodactyla; family Bovidae; genus Oryx; species Oryx dammah. The sequence continues at coordinate 74,100,579 of NW_024070186.1, read as the reverse complement.
AGCTCAAGGATTAGTGTCGCCACAAGTCGGAGTTCATGAAGTTCAGAGAGAATCCACTAGAGGGCACTGCAGCACTGCCCAGAATACACCATTCCAGGACTGCTTTTTCACCTATTGAATTACGGAAGCACCTACAGAATTGAGCAAACTTTTAGCCAGAGCCCTAGGTTAGATGCTGAGATACAAATATTACAATATTATATTTGTATATAAAAATATGCATAGATGCTGTCTCCAGTCAAGTTGGGAGAGCAGGGTGGGGCTCCATGTCCTCAGAGGTGGATAAAGCACCAGGATTGTTCCTAGGAAGGGTCAGTCTGTGACTTTTTCCTGCTTCTAGGGACTTAACTGTAGGACACATACATACATACCACACATAAAGAGCACACACACATACATACAAACAATACACGCATGCACAAACCACACAAACCACATACACATACACCCTGCAGTCCTGGGCTCAGGGTGTCTGTGAGACCGCAGGTTATGGAGCAGGTGGGCTGGAAACACTGAGAAGAGTGTGGAGCAGAGCAGTGCCGGGTTCACAGCTTGAGAGAACAACCCCCTAGCCCCCAAAGAATCCGCACATCATTAGAAGCACTGTAAACACACCTATTAAAACACGCACATGCTAACCACATATGATCCAAGGGTTACATGAACTCATCGACACCCACTAACACATTAGCATAGATTTACTGAGCACTGGGATAGGGGTGGGCTTTTTGTCAGAGGGTCACAGGGGAGAATGCTAGCCAGCCCTTAAGGGGCTGACTGTGTGCAGACACCATTTGGGGGGCTGTGTGTTTTCTTTCTCTTAATGCTCACAGCACCATGGTGGGCTCTGACGTTATCCCCAGTTTATAGAGGGGAAACATCAAGGCCCAGAGAAGTGACGTGGTTTGCCCAGGATCCCAGAGCTAGGTGGGCAGAGGGGCTGTGATCCTAATTCTGCCCTAAAGCAAGCCAGAACTAGTTGGGAGACATGTGCATACAATGATCCAAAACAACACACAACGGGCCGAAAAAGAGCAACTTCATTTTCTTTCTGGTTCTGTCTTTCTAAGAACTTAACACGTTTAGCTTGCAGATCCTCACCTGAGAAGGAAGGGGAAGCCCCCTTTAGGTGCCCACCCCCCACACTAGTATCTGCAAGTGGCCCAGTGTTACCCAAGAACACAAGCAACTCTGAGCCATATCACCCAGCTGACATTGCGGTGCTGAAGTCCTCGGTGGTGGGAAAAGGGGCCTTGTGGGGTTGGGGACAAGCTCTAGGGAAACTCACAATGAGACCCCCGGGTTCACTAGCAAGGCTATGCTCTCTGCAGCAGAGAACTATGCATCCACCAATAAAATAAAACAAACATGCATGGGGCCGAGCAGCCAGAACTGCCCACTCTGAGTTGGGTCTTGTCAGGCCCTCTGAGCTGTAAGATCTGGTAGGCCCAGCATCGGTCCACTGTAAGGTGGAGATGGCTCAGCCAGGGCTGAGCAGGGGTAGGACCAGAAGCCACAGGCCTGCTGCACAGCCCCCACCACTGGGGCCCCAGTGCACTGCCCTCAGCTCACTCCCAGGTGGGACTCCTGGCCAGCCAGCCAGGGGAGGAAGAAAAAGCCTGAGCTTGGGTTACAGATGGGCCAGCTTCCTACACACGTGTAAACTGAATGTGATGTTAGCCACACTACAGCCTCATCTAGGGTGGCCTTGAAAAACAGGGATGCAGCCCTCCAATAAACAGGTAGTGTTTCAGATGGTACATCTAATCATCCCCTTTGTGTGGAAAGAAAGTGTCCTGAAGTTAGAATATGTACAGTACATAGGCAGCGACTGATGTCTTGGCTGACTGGTCAGGGGCCTGGAAGGAAGAAGATTGGAAGATAAGGGCTGGGCAGAGGATGTGAGCAGACACATGAAAATGGGCCCAAGTGTGCAGATCTCAGTATTACATGGTAACACCCACCAGAGAGCATCTAGTGAAGAGGCGCAGAATAACCAAGTAGGTGAAATGACCCAGTCAACAGATGTCAGCCAGCCTCCTTCGGCTAGCTTCTGCCAGTGGTGCCCTGGAACCAGAGTGCATCACAGCCCCTCGCTGTTCACAGCAAAGCACACTGCATGCAGGCAAAGTGCAGCTGTTGAGCTTCATCTCAGGTGGGCCTCAGCACTGCCCAGCAGGCAGACTACAATCCTCCAATCCAGTGGCCTTCAACCTGGCTGCACAACAGCATCTCCTGGGCAGCTTCTCAAAGACACCTGGCCCTGCTTACCCCAGATTAAATGTGGGGCCCTTGGGAGCGCAGAGGCCCCCAGGTGGTACTGATGCAGGTGGCAGAAAAGGACGACTCCTCGCACCACTGAGGGGAAGAGCTGATGATGCCGTCTCGTCTGGGTCCCCCCTTGCTGCACAGAGGAGGGGCCCATGTGACTGAAGTGTGGGGTAAGCAAGTTGGTGTGAAACTTGTCTTTCGCATCCCTGGTCTTTATCCATGAAGCATCAGAGCAGTGATACCAGTGGGAACTGAGGCACTGAGGGCCCCTGCTTCCCCTGCCCAGGACACACAGAGGTTCACACACAGATCAAGCCATAGTAGTCCCGGAGTGTGGCCTCAGGCTCTTAACTGCCATAACAGAAGCCACTTGTTTTAAAAGGACCAGGCCATCCTGTACACATTTAACTTACACAGTAATGTATGTCATTTACTTCTTATTAAAACTGGAAATAAAAACCACAATAAAGGGCCCTGGGATAGAGGCAACATCCTGCCTTTCTAACCAGGAACCATAGGACCTTACCTTAAGTCTGATACTCTATTTCATCTATAAAATGAAGATAAATATCTATTTCTCAAGATTGTTTTGAAGTTTGAATAAAAACCATATATATATATTGATATTTTGACAACATTAAAACACTAATACAATACAGTGTGTTCTTTTTAAAACTTAAATTTTACTTATTTAAAAAAAAAAAAGAAATGGACATATATGGGCAAAATTCAAAAAATAAATGACCCTCCCTCCCATGCCTGTGGTAACCATTTCTACTTCTGGGAGGCAACTGCCATTTGCAGTTCCTCAGGTGGTAACCAATGTATTCCTAACAGGAGTTCTGCCACACCAGACAATTTCCTGTACAGACCACGAGGCCTACTGATTTTGCCAGATTCAGGCTTCTCTAATGTTATGGAGCACTGACTACATGCCAGGCTCTTTCACACCAACTCTCTTGTAATTATCAAAATCAAAACAACAAGAAAACCTGTAAGGTAGCATTAAGACTCCAACTTTTCAGCTCCATAAACTGTGGTTAAGCAGTTTGGCTAAGATCAGCTCAAGAAAGTCATAATACCAGGGCCCCAGTCCAGGACATGTAACTCGCACGCCCTAACCACTGCTCCACGGCCACTCCAGAAATCCACCCATGTGCCTGCCACAAGCACAATCACAGTCCATTTAGCCCCTGTGGCTCCTTAGTCAGCTAGGTCTTCACTGCACATGGGTGTTTTCACGTCTTTTATTCTTTTCTGTAAATACAGTGCATGGTGCCCGTAAGCAAGCCCACATGCATGCCTAAAGTCTTTCCTTTCTAAGGATACTGCGTTCCCTGAGGAAGGCAGCTGGTGAGGTACCTCCCGTGGGCCTTTGCACCCAAGCCAGTGCTGCCACAAGACCAAATGCCCCAGCGGTAGTGGCTGGGCAGCGGGGGTTTCTGCTCAGGGGGCTGGGACCAGGCCTCCTTCTGCATACACACACCCACTGCACAATCATTCTCATTTTGTATTTCCTGGAATCCTCCCCTGCCCTGGAGGAGGTTGGCACATCCAGGTGGGGACACCAGAAGCCGTGAGTCCTGCATGCAGGACGTGATCCAAGCTCATCCAGTGTCTGGCTATCCTCAGCTCCGTGCTGTGCCCGCAGGAGTGCCAGAGAGAAATCCTGGGACCTGTCTGCCCAGCAGCCCCTTGAGAGCAAGCGCTGGGCTTCCTGCGGTATCTGAGACTGAAAGACGGTCCTCAGGGATCTGACAGCTCCTGTGACACATCCCTGATCCACACGAGGAAAAGCAGGCTTGAAATACGGATAGGGGTCTGGGACGGAATTTAAACAGATTTCTCATTAAATGGGTTTCTCATTTTACAGATGGGGCCTGTTGAAAGTCAGCACCTCCCTTCTGAGAAGTTCAAGAAGATTCCCAAGGGTGTGGCTTGAATGACAAAGAGGGAAGAGACAGGAAGGAAAGGCTGGGCCTGGCGGGGGCTGGGAGAGGCCATGGAAAAGGGTGAAAGAAGAAAAGGAAGAAGGGGGCGGGAGTAGTCCCCAGACACCTGGTGGGAGAGCCTTGGAATAGAGATAGAACAGGTGAGAGCCTGGAGACTACAGCCGACTTCCCAGTGGGTCACCTCTTCTTGGCAGGTCATCAATCAATCCATCAGTCAGCATTCCGTTGCCCATCCCTCCCATTCGCTTTCAAGGAAGGTTAGATTTTCACCAGACTAGTCGCAAGAGTCGGACACGACTGAGCAACTGAACTGAACTGACTGAGTCAACTTTCCACCCTATTCCATATTCTTAACTGACAAGCAAAGAGTATTTTAGGATTTTGGAATTATCTACCTGAGTGGAATTCTCAACCTACCCCCACCCCTGTCCTATGAAAAATCTAAAAAGAGGTAAACTGCATTTTATGAGGTTTCCTAAACTATTTTGCTGGGGGTGGTTTTCTGCTTTTAAAAGTAGTTGCATCCACATTGAGTGTCTCCAAGTTCCCTCGCTGGCACAACAGAGTTATTAACCATACAGACTCCAAAGGTTTGCCTCAAGAGTTAAAGGAAACAAAGTCTGTAAAGCGCTGAGCACCGTGTTTGAGGGTGTTTGGTGCACAGTAAACACTGGTAAATGTTAGCTATTACTCTGTAACAGCTGAATCACTTCCAAAACTGAGACCCAATTTGCCAGCTTCCAGTCTGGTCCTTTTCTCTATCTTGATTTTAACAGCTGTTAATTGTTTCACAAGCTAAATTTCACTTATTGAGGCATTTCTCTTAGGCTATCTTGGAGAGCAAGCTCCCTTAGTAAGTAAAAAATGTGACTCAATTTATAAAACTTCTATTTTTGTCCCCCCATTTTTAGATCTATCTTCTTCTTCCATCAGCTGAGTTGGATCAGATAAAACCGTGAAATCTCTCCCCATGCAACATTGATAACTGTTGTACAAAGTGAGGAACTGTCTGTCTACTCAAGTATCTTAGGGCCAACTATCAACAAAAACAGACTAATATTTTGCAGAGAGCAATTTGCAAACTTAGAGAGCTGAACCAAAACATTTAACATCCAGTGATGAACGGCTTGTCAATAATGAGGTCCTTTGTATGCAATGCATAATTCAGAAAGGAAGTAGAGACTCATCTGCCTAATTTAGCAAACTTTAAAAGATAAAAAAGAATGAATCCTAAGGAATTAATCTGTGATGGAGGGGAAAAGAGCTGTTAAGATGTTCAGCAATGCATTATTTATAGAGGCCCCAATGATACATAATCTAAATATCTCACAGTATGAAAATGGCTAAGTAAAATTTGTCTCATCCAAACATTCAGCATATCATGCAGTCTTTAAAGAGGTGCAGCGTTAAAATGGTGGTTATGGCCATATGCTCTGGTCTCAGGTTGCCTGAGTTCAAATCCAGACTCCACCTGTTAGACAACCAATTTCTCTACATCTCTGTTTCCTCGCTTGTAAAATGGAGATTAAACTAGTATGTACCTCAGAGTGTTGTTGATTAAACATAAAGCCCTTAGAACAATTGCTGGTGAACAGTAAATACTTAACACAGGCTAGCTAATAACACGCTGTGGCAGGGACTGCTAAGGTCAAATCCTTTTCATCACCTTCTAAGGCTGTTGGCTAGACTACAAAATGACCTGCCTTTCATCAGTTAGGTATAGCTATGTGGTGAAATTCAGGCCAACAGAAGGAGAGAAAAATGATGTGTGTCTCTGCTAGGCATGGTCCATACAGACCTCACATGCCCTCTCTCAGCTCTAACCCTACTGCTGCTGCTGCTGCTGCTGCTGCTGCTGCTGCTAAGTCGCTTCAGTCGTGTCCGACTCTGTGCGACCCCATAGACGGAAGCCCACCAGGCTCCCCTGTCCCTGGGATTCTCAAGGCAAGAACACTGGAGTGGGTTGCCATTTCCTTATCCAATGCATGAAAGTGAAAAGTGAAAGTGAAGTCGCCCAGTCATGTCCAACTCTTAGCGACCCCATGGACTGTAGCCCACCAGGCTCCTCCATCCATGGGATTTTCCAGGCAAGAGTACTGGAGTGGGGTGCCATTGCCTTCTCTGAACCCTACTGCTGGCTTGATGCAAACAAATGCAATGATCAGGAGCACCCATTTGGCTTCCTGTGAATTAGAAACATTTTAGTGTTAAGACAGTTTAATTTAGGGATTCATCAATTACAGCAGCAAACATTAACTGTACAAACGGATTTTTACATTACGTGAAAAAAATATATACGATATATAAATGACATATCAGAGACTGGGAGATGTCCCCCAATATTTGTTTTTCCTTTCTAAAAAATCTTTTGGCTGCACCACATGACATGTGGGGATCTTAGTCCCTGACCAGGGGTCCACTCCCAGCCCCACAGTGGCAGTGTGGAGTCTTAACCACTGGACCACCAGGGAAGGCCTTTAAGCACAGTGAAGTGCAAAGATCTCAACTGTATAAGACAAAAGGTTTCAATAAGGTTTTATTCCTATGCAACCAACACATTAATCAAAACACAGGCTATGTCCATCACCCCAGAAAATTCCCTTGTGCTCAAACCCCACAGACAACCATCATTCCAATGTTTACCATCATAAATCAGTTTTGCCCCTTCTTGAACACCATGTGAATGGAATCATACAGTATATACCCATTTGTGTCTGGTCTCTTTCACTCAACAAACATGTTTTTGAGCTTCATCCACACTGCTGCATATAACAATACTTCATTCTTTTTAAACTGTTAAACAATATCCCATTGTCTGATTATGGCACAATTTGTTTATTAGTTCTCCTGTTGATGGACATTTGGATTATTTCTAGGTTTTCATTATTGTGAATAAAGCTACCAGGAATATTCATGTACAAGTATTCTTATAGTGTTTTTTGTTTTCTTTTCTCTTGGGTAAATATCTAGAAGAGAAATTGCTGAGTGTATTCATGTTTTTATTGCTCCTGTAACAAATTACCACAAACAGTGGCTTAAAACAACATAGATTCATTATTTTATAGTTCTGTGGTCAGAAGTCAGACACAGGTCTCGCTGGGCTAAAATTGTGGTCATCAGGGCTACATTTCTTCCTGGAGGCTCTAGGGGTAACTTGGTCCGCTCAGCTGCCATAAGGAAGTACCGTAGGCTGGGTGGCTTAATCGGCAGGAATATAATTTTCTCGGGTTTGGCCCCTGGAAGGCTGAGATCAGAGTGCCAGCACAGTCCGGTTCTGGTGAAGGTTTTCTTCCTGGCTTATACATGGCCCCCTTCTTACGGTGTGCTCACAGTGGTAGGGGGCTAGAGATGGAGGGGTGCTCTCTGGTGTCTTTTTTTGAAGGGCACTAATCCCATCATGAGGGCCTCATTCTTATGACCTCATCATGCTGGAGAAGACTCTTGAGAGTCCCTGGACTAAGAGGAGATCAAACCAGTCAGCCCTAAACAAAATCAACCCTGAATATTCATGGGAAGGACTGAGGATGAAGCTGAAGCTCCAATACTTTAGCCAGCTGATGCGAACAGCCAGCTCATTGGAAAAGACCCTGATGCTGGGAAAGATTGAGAGCAGGAGGAGAAGGGGACGATAGAGGATGAGATGGTTGGATGGCATCACAGACTCAATGAACGTGAGCTTGGACAAACTTTGGGAGATAATAAAGGACAGGGAAGCCTGGTGTGCTGTAGCTCATGGAGTCACAAAGAATCAGACGCGACTTAGCTACAGAACAACGTGAACGTGAAGTCGCTCAGTCGTGTCCGACTCTTTGCGACCCCATGGACTGTAGCCTACCAGGCTCCTCTGTCCATGGGATTTTCCAGGCAATAGTACTGGAGTGGATCGCCATTTCCTTCTCCAAGGAACAACAACAAACATTAAAGACTTCCAAAAGGCCTCATCTCTAAGTACCATTACACTGGGTTTAGGGCTTTTAACATATAGGGACCCATCAATTGCGGAGAGTGATAGTTCAGTCCATAGCAAGGGTGAATCAGTTTCTGGACTTTTTTCAGCTTCTAGAAGCTGCCTGAATTCTCTGGCTTATGGCTCCCTGCCCTCGTGATTACACTGAGCCCACCTTGATAATCTGAGACAATTTCTTAATCACAAAATCCTTAATTTAATCACATCCTCAAGGTCCCTTTTGCCACATATTGTAATATAGTTACAAGCTCTGGGGATTGGGATGTGGACATCTTTGTATGGGGTCAGGGGGTATTGTTCTGCCACCACACCGGGTTATAAGATGGTATATGTTTACCTTTACATAAGAAGCTGCAACACAATTTTGCTAAACAGTTGTCCCATTTCATTGATACATAGACACCAGCAATATATGGAAGTCCAACTGTTCCACATTCCTGCTAACCCTTGGAATTTCAGTCTTTTTAATTTTATTCATCCTAAAGGGTGTAAAGCAATGTCTTACTGTGGCTTTAATATGTATTTCCCTGATGACTAAAAAATCGAACATCTCTTGTGCTTATTGATCAGGGAATTTTGTTTTATAAAGTTTTTCTTTTCAAGCCTTTTATCTATCTTTAATAAGGTTGTTTGTCTTTTTATTATTGATTTATAAGAGTTTGTTTTGGGGGCTGTGCCGTGTGCCATGAAATCTTAATTCCCTGACCAGGGACTGAACCCATGCCCCCTGCAGGGGAAGCACGGAGTTCACTAGACCAGATAATTCCCTACAATAGTTCTTTTTGTATTCTGGATAAAAGTTCTTTGCCATATATATGTACTGTGTGGAGGAGGGGTAAACTCCCCTCTACCCTTCTTGACCAAGTTTTTTTGGCTGGTCTAATAATTAAATTGACACGAGACAGATTAGCAGGAGAAAAAAAATTGTACACACATAAGTTTTATAGAACAGGAACCCCCAAAGTGACCAAAGAAGGCTATTCATATATCATTTTTAGACAAAGAAACAATTATTTGTGAAGATTTAACAAAGGGGCTTGGGCTTGGATGGTAGATGAATGAAGAGGTAACAAAGTTTGTTTATCCAGCTTTCTTAGCCTTGAATTCCCTAACTTGGGTGATAAGAATGATTTCTATCCTGGTATAGGGAGGATAACTTCACACGGAAGATTTAGTTCCTGCTTCAGGGGGAAAGTGGTGGGGGTGATGGTGGTCAGAATGTTTTTAAATAGTTTTCCTCATTTTTTCCCAGATAGTTCTCAACGACCTCCCATCTAACTGGTTGCATGAATGTGACCCAATCCTGGACAGCAGCACGTGAGTTAATGTGCTGTGCAGGACTCCCAGCTCAGGCCCCGACTGGGACTGGAGGGTAGTGTGACTTGAGTGAATTGTCGTCCCTCACCCCACTAGCTGGAAAGCAGACAGGATGCCAAGCGCTAGAACAGACGTCCCAGACAATGAGACAGAAGTCATGTGTTGAGAACAGAAGGGCAACAAGAAAGGAGCTTAGGTCCAGACCCCCTCAAGCTGCCGTTCCAGATCTGTCCACGCAGACTTTCATCCAACAGAGAAACCAGCTTCTATTTTTTTTAAGGCACCTATTTTAAGATCTTTTTATTGCAGTCACCCTATTCATTACTTTAACTCTAATACTCCTCTTCCTGTTAATTCTCTGAGATGGCATTTGGGTATATAGGGGATGGAGTTTGTATGATCTCGCGGTGAAGGGGAGGACAGTCCCCTAAGTTCCTGAGCATAGGTACTGGTACTGCCTCTTATTTTTGTAGCCATGTTTCTTCTTGGTCACCGAGCAGACATTTGGCCGACATTTGTTGCTAACATCTCTAGCTGATAAACTTGAAGTCTTCCTTAGCTTGTTCAGAATCCAGTCCTTTCAATGAACTCTTCACTCCAGTCTTATTGGTGCCCCATGAACCCTGGCTGCAAATCCCATTTAGGTCCCAGCCTGGAAGAGCACTCAGTCCTCACTTGTAGGGTCAGTCCCTTCTTCCCAAGGATATGCAGGAAATTTTGGACACCTTTCATGCGAACAAACACAGGAAAAGACTCTTGGTAGCTAAATGCTGGACTTCTGTCTACCTAAACAAGCAGAAGGGTTGCGCCAGGGCAGGTACCTGGTGAGGCTTCTCTTGCCAGAACCCCCAAAGAAAACAGAGTTAGAGGCCTCTTTTTTAATAATTTTATTTAATTAATTACTTACATTTTGGCTCTGTTGGGTCCTCGTTGCTGCATGGGTTTTCCCTAGTTGCAGCAAGCAGAGGCTACTCTCTAATTTCAGTGCACCAGCTTCTCACTGAGTGGCTTCTCTTGTTACAGAGCCCGGGCTCTAGGATTCACGGGCTTCAGTAGTTGCAGTTCCCAGGCTCTAGAGTACAGGCTCAGTAGTCGTGGCGCAGGGCTTAGTTGCTCCAGAGCATGTGAGATCTTCCTGGTGGTTTAGTCACTAAGTCGTGTCCGACTCTTGCGACCGCGTGGACTGTACCCCGCCAGGCTCCTCTGTCCACGGGATTTTGCTTCCCTTGTAGCTCAGTTGGTAAAGAATCCACCTGCAATGCAGGAGTCTGTCTGCAATGCAGGAGACCTGGGTTCAATTCCTGGGTCTGAAAGATCCCCTGGAGGAGGAAATGGCAACCCACTCCAGTATTCTTGCCTGGAAAATCCCATGGACAGAGGAGATCTTCCTGGATCAGGAATCAAACCTGTGTCTCCTGTATGGGCATGTGGATTCTTTACCACTAGGCTACCAGGGAAGCCCAGGGGTCTCTCTTCTGTTTTGACATTCCCTTCCATCTATCTATCTACAACTCTGGGACACTCAGGATGCACAGCTCTCACCAACTACTCCTCCTGACCTCCTCTTCTGCCCACAGTCCTCCCTGAAGAAGGGCTGGCTATGTTTCCCACTTCCTCTTGGTAGTAGTTCTCGCTGTGTAGACATTTATGCTCAAGTCCATCCAAATTGGTCCTTGATTTATTAAAGGCTAAGCTTCAGGATAAAATCATTCTTCTTCTTTTCTCCACAAAGGCTGGTGTCTGAGACCCCTGTCTTGCTAACAGGGTGAAGGAAGTCAGCATTGAGACTCAGTCTCTCAAGGGCCTCCCAGCCCCAGGCAGTCCCTCCCCTCTTTTTCTGGGACATGCGCTTCCTGGCTCAACCTTGGAAAAGAGAAGCTGAAAGAAAGAATGATTTATGGAGAAAATTAAAATACATGACTTTAATGTTGTTCCTGGTGCATAATTCATCTCAGTTTGTCGTTCATATTTTCACTTTGTTTATGGTGTCTTTCAAGGACAAGCCTTTTTAATATATGGTGTCAAATCTGTTAGCTTGCCTTTAATGGCTTCTGGGTTTGGTGCCCTGCATAGGAAATCTTTCTTCACTCTAAGACCAAATAGAACTTTTAATGGCTGCAAAATATGCCATGTGAAAATATGCAAATATGCTCTAATTTATTTACAGATGAATATTTAGTGTGCTTCTGATTTTAAGATATCATAAATAATGTAACGAACATTTTTGTAAGTACATTTTTTTCTTCTGCAATTTAAATCACTTCTTTAGGATAGATTCTTAAGAGGTTCATGGGTCTTTTTCACTATTTTAAAAGCTTCAACAACAGTTAAATATTTACCTTTTATAAAGCTGCACAGGCCAACAAAATGCCAAATTCCCTTCTTTTGCATAGAACTGCAGCTGCTCAGTGTGGTGACATTTATATTTCATGTTGATTAGAAGCTGCGGTAGTTACCAGTGACTTTGATTAATAAAAGAACACAAAAGCAATTATTAGTCAAAAAATGCAGTTGGTTTTGTCAGACGAGTGTATGCTCCTCGGTCCTGTCTCATCACAACAAAGATTTGGAGTGACGGACATTAAAGCACTCGGCGCGTCACAGCTCTCGGCTCTTGGACAAACCGTGTTATAGCTTTTAGACAAATCAATGTTACAGCTCTATTTTATTTAGATAATAGCAGGAGAATCCATCCTCGAAGTGTGAGGGCATGTCAACCCAAAGATGCTAAGAGAAGAGGGTGGAGGAGCACACCAGCGTGTGGGAGAGAGAGAACATGCTTTGGCTCCTCTTTTTATATGTTTTTTCCTCCCCCTGGGCCTGCCCTCTGTAAATTGGGCTAGCCAGGAGTGCTGTTTGTTCTACCTGAGGTCCTCACTCAGGTCCTTGGACCTTCCTTTGTTCTATTTTCGCGGGCTTTTCCCTTCCTTGTCTTTTATCCACCGCCATTTTGGACTCCTGTTTCCTATTCTAACTACCTAACATTCCCCCATCAAGAGATGGGAGGCCCAATTCTTTGGGAATAGGGGCATCGAGGTCTTTCTGGCTAATTTCTGCTGAATTGGGACGGCGAGGGGTGTTGGGCCTCTCCCTCTTGCCAGTCTCAGGCCTCAGAGTCCTCATAGCGGTGTCCATCTAAGGGTGAGTGATGTTTTCCATGGTCGGCTATAGTTTTGTGTCTTTGTTGAACTGGTACCGCATGTTGTAGCTTGTTGACCTGAGCAGAGACAAAACAGGTTAGACAATTGATAATACATGAAACAATCATAAGCGGCATCAATATGGCATAACAAGGACTAGTAGGGGCATTAGCCAATTCCAAATTCACATCGCCAGGATGGCTCAGGTCCCTCCTCGTTCAGGGATCAGAAGATCTATCTCCTGTCTGTTTTGGAATACAATCCCTGCCAAGCTGTGCTGCTCTTTAGAGCGATCCTGAGAAATCTTATCCCCAGAAACTTAATTTTGGGGGTGTTCATTAGAATGGTACTCATTTGCAGTCCTGAATAGGTGTCTGAGATCTCCCAGGGGCCCACAGGTGTATTGAGTGTCCTCTTCTGTTTTCTTCCATGGCTTGACTCGTGAGTAGTGAATCCAGGAGTCGTGTCCTGGTACCTTGACTGCTGTGGGGGTAGAAAGTATTACTGGGTAGGGTCCCTTCCATGTGGGCTGTAGTTGAGCCTTTGGGGACCCATCTTTCCAGACTTTAATTAGGACTTGCATCCCCGGAGCATATAGTGGTGTCTCCTTAGAATCTTTTGGGTCCTTGTTCACACCCCCCAAGCATATATCATGTTGGAATTGCCCAGTGGCCATGGTGTAAGACTAGAGGGTCTGAACCTCTGGATCTAGGAAGAGGTCATTGACATAAACAAAAGGTCTCCCATATAGCATCTCATAAGGACTAAGACCAACCTGTTCCTTAGGGGCAATATGGGTGCGGAGGAGAGCTACTGGTAAAGCCTCCTTACATCCCAGGGAGGTCTCCTGGGTTATCTTTTTTATCACTGATTTTAAGAATTGGTTGGCTCTTTCTACTTTTCCTGAAGGCTGAGGCCTCCAGGCACAAAGGAGATAATAAGTAATGGCCAATGCTTTAGAGACCCCTTGGGTGACCTTAGAAGTAAATGATGTCCCATTGTCACTTTGTAATGACCTGGGCAGACCAAATCTTGGAATGATTTCATGGAGCAGTTTTTTTTTTTTACTACCTCCTCAGCCTTCTCAGTCTGGGTAGGAAATCCTTCAATCCATCCTGTGTATGTATCTATCATGACTAATAGGTATTTATACCCTTGAGAAACTGGCATCTGGGTGAAGTCCATCTGCCAGTCCTCTCCTGGGTAAGTCCCACGTCGTTGAACGGGCTGGGCCAGCTGGGGTCTTTGAGCTCCTTGGGGGTTAATTGGCAAGTGGGACAAGAGGAGACCACTTGCCTTATAGTTGTTTGGAAGCCTGTTCCTCTGAAGGACCTTTCTAGTAATCTTTGGAGGGGATTTTCTCCTAAATGAGTGGTGGCATGTAAGGAGTTAACCAACTTCCATTGAAGGTTTCCAGGCAGAAAAAGGAGTCTCTCCTTTTGGAACCACCCCATATGATCTTCTTGAAAGCCCTCACTCTTAGCTCTAAGAGTCTCACCTTCAGGATATGAAGGAGTTTCTGGCAAATCAGTCTGTGGAACTAAGGTGGCAACCCCTATTAGGTCATGGTTCTGTAATGCTGCTCTCTTAGCTGCCTGATCAGCTGTTTGGTTCCCTCGTGCCACTTCCGTGCTCCCTTTTTGGTGTCCTTTACAGTGGGAGACTGAAACCTCAGTGGGCAGACGGACTGCCTCCAAGAGTCTAAGGATTTGACCACCGTATTTGATTGGGGACCCTCGGGTGGTCAAGCGGCCCCTTTCTTTCCAAACAGCAGCATGTGCATGTAGCACCAGAAAGGCATACTTGGAATCAGTGTAAATGGCTACTCTTTTTCCTTTTCCCAGCTCCAAAACTCAAGTCAGGGCTATGAGCTCAGCTAATTGGGCTGAAGTACCTGGTGGCAGAGGCTTAGCCTCTATGATAGCAAAATTGGAGACTACTGCATACCCAGCTCTTCTTTATCCATCTAAGACAAAGCTGCTTCCATCAGTGTACCAGATTTCCTCAGGATTGGTTAGAGGATCTTCTGACAATCCCTCTCAGGGTTTTGTCCAGTGGTCCAAGGTTTCTAGACAAGAGTGAAAGGGGAGAGAGCCCTCGGGGGTAGGCAGGAGGGTGGCTGGGTTAAGAACCTCACAAGGGGATATAGTGAGGCCTGGATTTTCCATCAGCATTTCTTGATATCTGAGGATTCTTTGATCAGACATCCATGAATTGCCTCTTCCATTTAGGAGTTGTTTTACTTGGTGGCTGGTAAAAATAGTTTGACCCCAAAGGAGAGTTTTAAAGCATCTTCTATCATGATTGCAATAGCTGCAAGATTTCAAAAGCGGGGTGGGCAGCCTTGGGCAGTTGGATCGAGCCTCTTGGATAAGTAAGCTACAGGCTGGGGCTCAGATCCCAACCTTTGAGTTAACACTCCCAAGGCTATTCCCTCTCTTTCTTGGACATAAAGGTGGAATGTTTTTTCTGGGTCTGGCAATCTCAAGGCAGGTGCCTGAGTTAAGGCCTGTTTTAATGTAGCCTCCACCTTCTCAGAGGAGTTTCCCACATCAGTGGGATTGAATCATCCCGTCCCTTTAAGCTTTCATATAAGGGCTGGGCAATTAGACCATAGTTGGGTATCCAGAGTCTACAATATCCAGTTAGCCCCAGGAAAGCTCGCAATTGTTTTCAAGTCGTGGGGGAGGGCAACTGGAGGATTCCTTGTACCCGACCAGAGGACAGCCTCCTGGACCCGTGTGTAATCTGAACTCCCAGGTAAGTGACCTTTGCCTTGACCATCTGTGCCTTAGCACAGGAGACTTTATATCCCCTCTCTGCCAAAAAGTTTAGAACCTGAATTGCATGTTGTTGGGAATTTTTTTCATCTGGAGAGCAGATTAGTAGGTCATCTACATATTGTAATATTTTCCCATTAGGTCCCAGGTCCAGATCTAGGAGATCCCGGCTAAGGGGCTGTCCAAACAGGTGGGGGCTATCTCTGAACCCCTGAGGTAATACTGTCCAAGTCATCTGTTGGTGTTTTTCTCCTGGGGCCTCCCACTCAAAGGCAAAAAGACTGGGATTCTTTAGCCAGTGATATGCAAAAAAAAATGCATCTTTGAGATGCAAGACTGTAAACCACTTGGCACGGGGTGGGATTTCTCCCAAGATTACATAGGGACTGGGTACTGTGGGATGGGGGGGACTTCAGCTTCACTTATGATCCGGAGATCTTGCACCATTCGCCAGGTTCTGTCCTTTCTCTTTACTGAGAGGATTGGGGTGGTACATGGTGAATTTGTGGGGACCAATAGCCCACAAGCAAGGAATTTATTTATTAAAGGCTGTAGTCCCTCCCAAGTCTCTCTTTTGAGGGGATATTGTTTCCGGTTAGGAAACCGAGTGGGATCTCTGAGGACAATGATGACCGGTTCAGATTTGTGGGCTCATCCAGGAATTCCCTGGTCCCACACCTGGGGGTTAATTTTATCTTCCCATTGGAGAAGGTGTAATGGGTTCTTCAGTAGTAACCAGAGCTGTAAGGTTCTAGGGGCTGTAAAGTTTCCCATCAAAAGGGTGGTACCCAGTTTAGTGAGTATATATCTTCCCAATAAGGGAGTAGGACACTCAGGGACCACCAGAAACTGGTGGAAAAATATTTGCCTATCCCAGCAACAAAGAAGTGCTCGGGTGAAATTTTTAGAAGTTGCTTCAAAATGGTACAGGTTTGGGAGAAGGTTCTGGAGTAGGAGATCAAAACAGAGTAGGTAGCCCCCGTGTCAACCAAGAAATTCTCGGACCTACCTGCCACATCCAGTTGCACCCTTGGCTGCAGGCCCGTGATGGTTATCTGTGACAAGCAGGCTGGCTGGAGGGGGCCGCTTCAGTCCTGTTGAACCATCATGAGGGAAAGCTTGGTGCTTGACCTTGAGGCTCTTGGGTCCCGAGGGCAGAGTGCTGCCCAATGTCCCAGTTGATGGCATTTGTAGCAAGCCGTTCTAGGAGACTTGTCACGGTTTGGACACTCTGGCCCAATGCCCTGCCTGTCTACAGATTAGGCATTTGCCTCGTGCTTTGTCCTTCAAGGACTTGGGGTTTGCCATAGGGCTTCCCTGGAGGGCGGCCAGCATTTGGGCATGGCTTGTCTCTTTCCTTCTCTCCTTCTCCTGGGCCTTGGCCTCCTTCTCCTGTTCTCTGTTATAAAAGGTATTGGTGGCTGTCTGGACCATCTCATCTAAAGAGGCAGCAGGGTCCTGCTGCTGTAGCTGTTGTAACTTAATTCTGATATCTGATGCACATTGGGACAGGAATTTGTCCTTTAAAATCACCTGTCCCTTGTAAGAGTCTAAGTCCAGACTGGTAAACTTTTGGAGGACCTCTTTTAGCCTTTCCAGAAAGGCAATGGGGTTCTCATTGGGCTCCTAAGTTATTGCTGAGACTGGGCACAGTCCCACAGTAATAGGCTTCCTTCTGTTTTCATGGTTGGACTTCCTTAGGGGTGAGTCTTTCTGAAGCTTATCCTACCCAGTACTGTTGAAACCTGAGAGCCAGGCATCCCCACCCGGGTCAGGATGCAGATCCCCAGGCAGGCTGGGGCATGACAGCCTCCTGGAGATCGAATCCCTGGGCAGGTCGAAGTGTGACAGCCTCCCAAGAATTGGGTCCCTGGGCAGGTTGAGCCGTGATGACCTCCTGGGACCCCTGGGACTGGTGGATCCCTGAGCAGGTTGAGGTCCTTTGAGGACCAGATCCCTAGGCAGGTCAAGGCAGGTTGACCTTCTGGGATCCCCGTACTGGAGTTGGGTGTCCCCAAGATCTCCAGCATGACCAGTGCTTGGCAGGATTAAGGGGTTGGATATTATACAGTATTTCCCTCCCAAGGCCAGCTATTTTCTGGTTGTCCCTCCAGAAGGCAGTAGAGGCAACATTGTAGGCCCGGATGGGGCTGAGGAAAGGCTCATGAAACAGGAGGGAAGGAGGCAGAGCACAACCTTTGAAAGAATGACATAGCACAAGGGCATAATGCAAACCGATTAAAATCATTTGGGTCCAACATGACAAATCAAATTCAAGTAAACCTTAATCCCCAATCAGTAAGCCAACAGACACACCCAGAGGTGGCAGGACAGTTCTAAGGCACTGTCAAAAGAGGGAGGAGTGGGTGGTTCCCCAGTGGTTGGGGTGATCCTCCCACTCACTAGCATATGAATTCACCCCGTTTGCAAAACCTAGCTAGGCCACATTCTATGGCCCCAGCCCTTGCCCTCAACAATGGCCCACACTCTGAAGAGTGGCTTCTCCCTGAAACCTAACAAATCCACCTCTTACTTATTGCTTTGTCTCTCACTGAATTTTTGCAATGAGACATCAGAGCCTGAGCTTCATTAGGTCCTGAAGCCAGGCATCCTGGCTTTTGGCTGGGCTCAAGTCCCGGGAGAGAGCTGAGGGACAGGAGGAAAAAGCAGTGGGGAAATCGTGCCAAGGGATCCACTTCATAGCCTGCTGAAAAATCTGCTAAATACCTGACCTGTGCTCACAGATTTCATTGGCCTGATCCTTGGCACAGAGAAGATTAAGGACAGAACCCCCACTGGCTTGGGTAACAGCTACTGGGGCTCAGCAGATAGTGCCTTTGGGACATACCAAAGAGTAGCCTCTCCAGAGTCCCTCAATTCACCCACTGCCACTCGACTGTTCGCAGTGGGTTGAGGAGACAAGAAATGAGAGATTGTAAAGGAATTAAGATTTCGTTAGGCATATGTCCCTCCAGCCATAGGAGCGAGGACTTTCTACCTTAACCAGAGGTCTTCTGGAATCTGAGACTGAGCCGTGTTAGCTTTATGCTGAATTTGTTTTTCGGTGTCCCAGTTTCCAGCTCGATGGGCCTCTTGTCACTTCCCTTGCGAGATGTCAGGCGAGTGTATGCTCCTCAGTTCTGTCTCGTCACAACAAAGATTTGGAGCAATGGATATTAAAGCCCTCGGTGCGTCACAGCTCTCGGGTCTTGGACAAACCGTGTTATATAGCTCTTAGACAAATCAGTGTTACAGCTCTATTTTATTTAGATAATAGCTGGAGAATCCATCCTCGAAGTGTGAGGGCATGCCACCCCAAAGACGCAAAGAGAAGAGAGTGGAGGAACACGCCAGTGCGGGGAAAAAGAGAGAGCGCGTGCTTTGGCTCCTCTTTTTATACGTTTTTTCCTCCCCCTGGGCCTGCCCTCTGTAAATAGGGCTAGCCAGGAGTGCTGTTTGTTCTACCTGAGGTCCTCACTCAGGTCCTCGGACCTTCCTTTGACCTTCCTTTGTTCTATTTTCGAGGGCTTTTCCCTTCCTTGTCTTTTATCCACCGCCATTTTGGACTCCTGTTTCCTATTCTAACTACCTAACAGTTTGATATACTAAATCCTTTTGAAGACGGGGGAAACATAATAGAAGTGTTTCTTATTTTGCAGAGAAGTCTAGAGAAGAAAAAAAGATTATCTTAAAGACATTCAGTTAATTCAAAGTAATCAGCTTGTGGGCTTCCCAGGTGACATGAGTGGTAAAGAATCTGCCTGCCCATGCAGGAGACATAAGAGTCACAGGTTCAGTCTCTGGGTCAGGAAGATCCCCTGGAGAAGGACATGGCAGCCCACTCCAGTATTTTTGCCTAGAAAATCCTACAGACAGAGGAGCCTGGCAGGCTACAGTCCATGGGGCCCCAAAGAGTTGGACATGACTGAAGTGACTTAGCATGCACGCACAAACAGCTTTTAGATTTCATAGCCACATGAATAAACTCATCATCCCCACCCTGCCATCATCACATCATTCCTTCCACATGCCCAGTTTTGCTTTAAGGGAACCCACTCAGCTCCCCCACACCAAAGACAGAGCCATGCTGTACAGGCTTTGTCACCCCTGACCCCTGCACACACCCACACCCCCACACACACCCTCCCCCACACACAAGAAAACAGAGCTCCAGAGACGTGGATACACATGAATTGGAAGGATAGGTTTCTGAACCTGAGTCCAGTGTCTTGTGAGACGCAGTACAGCACAGAAGTCAAGAAACTAGATTCTCAAGTGAGACATTCTGGGTTAAGAGACTCAGGACTTGGCATCTTACCAGTTGTTGGTCTTGGGCAAGTTTATTTAACTCCCTGAAGTTTAGTTGCTTTTTCCATAGAAGGGAGACAAATACAAGCACTGACCTCTGAGGATAAAATGATCAATACCAAAGCATAAATTACAGGATGACATAGAAATGGAAGAGGTTATCCATTCATAATACTAAGGTCTCCAGCCTCAGGGAGTACATATAATACAAGCAACAATATAAGTGATAGCCACTAAGAGCATTTCATGTTAATGCTTCTATTCAAATGTACTCATAGAGTTTGCCATAACCAAATTTACCTCAGTGGGACTTTGTCCCCTGGGGTCACTCAGGCAATCATACATTTATAGGGAGTTTATGCAAAACTCTAGCAGGATGAAGGTAAGCCCAAAGGCCAAGTTTCAGAGACTGGGATTCCCATCCCCATACGGTGTGTAAACAGATGCCCCAGGAGATTAGATGAACAGCTAGTCCAGTTGAGGGAAATCTATGAACTTCTGCCTGAGTTTTCTTCTTAAAATAGGTAACTTCTGTGGTTTTGAGAGAACCTTTTTTCTTGCAATCAGAATATATGTTTATTGAAGAAAATTCAGAAAATAGTGATAAGCAAGAAGTAGGAAATATCATTTGTAATCCCATCTCCAAGGGAAAAATAGAGTTGGTATATTTTTTGCATCTTTTTTGTGCATGTATGCATTTATGTGTTTGTGTAAGATATACTTTTTAAAAAGCCCAAATGGCGCCCATCCCATACAGACTATTTTATTTTCACTTTACCATAAACCTAAATATTTCCCCATGTCAACACACGAGGCCCTACATTCCTGCTGCTCACTATGGTGCTGAGACAGCAGCACAGGTCCCACCTCGGAGCTAGTGAGAAATGGAGCATCCCGGATCCCACTTCAGATCTGCTGAATCAGAACCTGCATCTTAACAAGCTCTCCCAAAGGATGTGCCCCACAGGGTTTGAGGAGCATCAGCTGATAGCTGACAGTGTTTAAAGGCCACACAGTCTCCCATAGCATGGCTGAACCATAATCGATTTCACCTCTCACTGGTGGGGATTTTCTTGCTTGACAGAAGCCGATTCCTGGAGAATCTTGGACTTCCCAAGGCTGTCCTTGACCTTCCCATCCTCCCTCTAGCAGAGAACTCTTCCCTGGCTGTGGGTCCCCTCTCTGTTTCCCAGATGACCTCTTTGGCCCCTTCAGAGTCCACCCTCAGGAGAGTTCTGACAGCTGGGGAGATACATCCTTGCATGTTCTCCATGGGCTGAATGCACCTGCTCACCTCTGTCATCACCTTCCTCCACCTGGACCCCCGGTATGGAGCCACAGACTTTCCTCAGGCCTCGTGGAGGATTGGAGCAGAGACCTTGGCCAAAGCAACGGCCAGGCCCCTCCAGGGGGCAACCCAAACTCAGCAAGGCCTCAGCCCTTCCTGAAATTCCTTTCAACCTGCTACTCTCATAATCCCTTCTCACTCTGGTAAACTTCAGCCCAGTCTGAACTGCCCCCTTAAATGCTGCCTGGGCCTCCACTTCCGGCCCCCCACCCCACATCTCCCTGTCCCACCCTCAGCCCCTCCCTTCCAAAGGTCCCCTCTCGCATCAGGAAACCCGTCTCAGCCCCTCCTCTCCACCCACAACGTTCCTCCCCTCCCTCCCCTAGAAACAGCCTCCCACTTCTCACCCACGCCCTCACGCCTCCCTTTCCAACTTACTCAGTTTTCACCTCTCCCCCAAATTCCAATCCGGTCCCTGGGAAAGGAAAAGCGCCTCTGGTCCCACCCTGCCTGTGTGTGGTCCGAGGTGGGGTGGGGGTCGCTGGGGGCGGGGGAGGAGGATGCCCTGCCGACCCACCCACCCGGGCTGGAGAGGGTGAATGGAGCCCTGTGTGCCCCTGCTCTGTGGGCGGATGTCAACGGCCGGGGTGTCACTGGGTGAAAAGGGGCCAGTGACGGCTGTGAGGGAGCCCTGAAAATTCTCCCCGGTCCGCCAGCCCAGGGGAGAGCCAGATGCGTGCGGCGAGTTGGGCGAGAAAGAATGACAGTGAACAGTAAACTATGACCCCGACCGCAACCACCTCGCTGGGCTTCCGTGGGGGCTGGGCGCCCCGAATCACAGCCACCGTCCCCGGGGCGCTGAGAACTAAAGTCCCGAAGAAGCAAAGGAGAACCGAAGCTGGATGCTCGCGCTGCACCTGCCTCGGTGCCGCAGGGAGAGACGACGGGTCCCACGGCGCCCTCCACAGTCGAACTTCCTCCCTTTATGCACTTTTGATAAGCAAATGGGGAAGATATTCTCAAAATAATACAGATAAGCTTCTATTTTCACCGATCAGAATAGTAAGCTTCTTTAAAAAAAAATGAGAAAGTTTTTTTGTGCTTAGTGCTGACAAAGATGCAGAGACAGGTAGTCAACCATGCTTATTAACACTGGAATCAACATATTGGGAATTGATAAGTATATTACAATAAGTTGGGATATCATTCTGTCATTAACAACACTGATTGCCGGGGTGGATCCAGGGTAATTTGAAGGTGGGGACAGAATCGGCGTCCTGGAAAAAACTTATTTAATTACAGATATAGGGGGAGATTAGAAACAGATAGTGTAGTAGGAGATTTAGTGGAGAAAAGAGGCTCAATAACTGGTTTACATGGAATACCAATCACCACCTACGTAGGCCACAGGCGTCTTTCCATTCTCCCGAAAGAGAGGAGGCACTGAGGCCTACCCCAGTCCGATCTCAGAAGCCCAGGCAGAATTAGCAGGCTTGGTGAGTACCCACATTTCAGATGGGAATTCAGCCAGGAAAGCAGGGAGCAAGAAAGAAACGACACGGGGGAATCAGTCTTTCCAGAAACTGATCCGATTTCTTTATTTTTCAGGTTTGTTTATATACCTTTTTGTTATACATAGGGATGAATACAGAGTCACGCGGAGGTGAGCAGACCTGACCCTGGTCACAATCAGGTACTTCATATAAAATTATACAAAGGTCTTATGAGTTTCATCATCTTCTGGCCATGAGGTCTGCTGACATTATATGGCCCTTTCTGATACCTGTCAGTTAACCAGAAAACTTATTTTTCCAGGGGTGATTTTTTTCTTAAATCAGGCGCCACCATCCAAATAAAGTTGCATTCCTATAGGGTGAGGGTGTAGTGAGTTACAATCAAGAAAGGAATTTACTTAACCTAAGGTTTAACATGATTAATCTTAAAGGTTAATACTTATTTCTCCTATATGCTAGTCATATTCATTATAAGGGCAGGGAATATGGAGATTTAGCAGCAAACATCAGCCCAACAAATGAAAACCCTTCACCAATGTTCCCTTTAAGATCTATTTTGTCTTAAGATAGTGATAAAGTTACATTTTTGCATAGCAAGGACACAGTGATTTATAACAAAGTACAGTGATCTATAACAAAAGAGAAGATTCATTAACTCAAAAGTCTAGTATTGCTAACATCAAAAAACTACTATATTTCCTTTTCTATATTCCAAATACATTGATTAAGATATTCCCAGGTGCCTAAGGATATGGAGGCCTGATGGCAATCATTGACTCATCAATGAAAAAAGCCCTACGCTAATACTCCAAACTCTCTGTGCTGTTTATGGTTGAGGGGTTGTCACACAAGCTAGTCTGTCAGCAGAGAGGTTTGACCTGAGACATCCTTGTCACACCCAGGGCAGGGAATTAGCAGTAATAATGGCAGACAAATGAAAAAACCCTTCACCAATATAATTACTAATCAACCCACTAATACTATACTAATGATCTTCTAACTTTTCAAAAGAGTCTGTATTTAGAAAGTTTTAAAACATCCCATGCCTCTCACAGTTGGGAGGCTGTAAACAATCACATGCGGCCGGACGAGCCTGATCAGGCAGGCCAGAGAACCTTCAGAGTTCGTAAGTTGAAACACTCTTATCACGCCCAGGAATTTTTATTAACTGGAGCTGCAAGTTAACTCCTTCTCTGAGAGAAATGGTTATGGGGGAGAGCTCCCCGTAAAGTACTCTGGTTTTGGGGGTAGATGCTCGGGAACAGGGGGTTTCCTGAGGCTTGATCACACCTTTGCGTATGCCAAGCTTCCTTCCTCATGACCTTTGCCATGGGCGGAGTTCCTCACGCTGGCCCCCAACAGCTGATGAGTTTTTGATAACATGAGGAAATCCTAAGAGAAAGAAACAGAATTTCATATATATGGGATAATCACAAGTATACAAAAATAAACATAAAAGACTGGAGAAAATGGGAGTGGGTGATTTTCCCTTTTACCGTTTTATGAACTATTTCAGAGCTACATCTAGATATAGAGAATAATTTAGCCATCACTAAGCACTAGAAATGCAACATTCTGCCTGATATGGCCCCTCAGGGACCCCCGAAGGAAAACCCTACATGCTTTTATTAAATGTGAATGATTCCTGAACATTATATAACATTGCTTTAACTATTTCAGGCTTTCTTATTCGGATACTTCTGTGACTTGCTTTTTCCAGTCAACATCATGCTTTGGGGATTTACCCATCCTGACTCACTGTTGATAAATTCAAATCTGGTTCACTTAGTAAATGAGTTAATATTCATAAGGAACTTAGAGCAGGGTGCTACATGAGTTTTGGGGTTTTTGATAAATACAAATCCATTTTCCCTGAGGTATAGTATACTACTGTGTTAATATTAGGTTGCATTTATTTATCCGTTCTCCTACTGATGAAAAAATCAGACTGTTTGTCTTTTGTTCTGACTACAAACAATGCTGCTATGGACATTCTAGTCCATATCTGCTTGTGCACGTGTGTGAGCGTGAGAGTTTCTGTAGGGTGCACACCTAGAATCGGGGCTGCACTGTTGCAATGGATGCTCAGCAGCAGTGTGGTAAGTTACTGCCAACAAATGAATCATCGTGTTCCCAATCCTCACCCCCACATTTGCTATGGTCAGATTTGTTCATTTTCCCCCCAGTTTAATGGCCCTGTAGAGAAGGCAATGGCACCCCACTTCAGTACTCTTGCCTGGAAAATCCCATGGATGAAGGAGCCTGGTAGGCTGGGCGACTTCACTTTCACTTTCACTTTCATGCACTGGAGAAGGACATGGCAACCCATTTCAGTGTTCTTGCCTGGAGAATTCAGGGATGGGGGAGCCTGGTGGGCTGCAGTCTATGGGGTCGCACAGAGTCGGACACGACTGAAGCGACTTAGCAGCAGCAGCAGCAGTATATTTCTGGATGCTTTTAATTTGCATTTCCCTGATAACCATGAGTTTAGAGGTGAGGTATCTATTCACATGTTTACTGGTTATTTGTATTATTTTTTTCATTCTGTAAATGCCTTTTCCTTTCTTTGTACTGGCTGTTGTCATTTTCTTGTTGACTTACAAGAATTCTTATATATTTTGGATACTAACTATGACAATAAATGTGAATGAGCTGACTTTCCACATAAAATATAGCAATTATTAAATCAAACAACAAAATGCACATATATAACATTTATCGGAAGCACACTTAAAATGAAGTGATACAGAAAGGTTGATGATTAAAGAAATGGCAGATAAATGCAAACAAAAGGAAAGAAGAAATGACAACATAGATGATGTGAAACTTAAGATAAAAAGTACTAAATAAGACAAAGATAATGTGTAATCACAAAAGGCTCATTTTAAGGAGAAGGCATTAGTCATAAACCTCTAAAACTAAACATCTTGGCAGCCAAATATATAATGCAAAAACTTTTAGAAATATAAGAAGAACCTCATTTTAAAACATGCATGCATAATTAAAGGAATCTAATATAATTCTTTCAAATTCTGACAGATCTAGATGATAAAAATTTAGCCAGAACATAGAGGATTTGAGTATTAAAATCAACCAGCTGAATTTAATAAATGCATATAGAACTTTTAAACCTAAAAATACAGAACATGCTTTTTTTCTTATGTCAATAAAACATTTAACTATTTATATAGCATATTTCAATATTATATATGTTTCTATATTCAGGTATCACATATACTATATATCCACCATGTACTTGGCCACAAATAAAACTTGACAAATTCAAAAAAGTGAAGATTTTGTAAGAAGTGTTCTTCTGATCACTGTTTTAGAATTCAAATGAATAATAAACAGAGGACCCCCAAACTATTAGCAACTTAGAATAAAAATAACCTCTAAATCAATACATAAATCAAAATAGAAACCAAGAACTATCTAGAAAGCAATGAAACATATGTTTTAGTATGTTAAACCCATATTCCGGGGAAAATTATAGTCTTCAATGCCTTCACTGTTAAAGAAAGCTGAAATTAAAGGAATCAAGAACTCTTCTTAGGAAATTAAAAACAAACAAACAATCTAGCCAAACAGATTAGTAAAAGTAGAAGCCAAAATCACTGAAATAGACAAAAAAGAAAGAAGAAATCACAAATCTAATTTTTGTATTGTGGTAAAATATACATGATATTTATCATTTAAACCTTTCATAAGTGTGCAATTCCATGGCATTAAATACATTCATAATGTTGTAATAACTATCACCACTATTTATATTCAAAACTTTATCATCATCCTCAACAAAAACTCTGTACCCATTAAAAGAAACCCCTCCTTTCTCCCTCCCCCACAACCCCTGGTAACCTATTTTCTGTCTCTATGAATTGTTACTCTAGATACCTCATAAGTGGAATCATTACAATATTGGTCCTTTTGTGTCTTGTGTATTACAGTAAGTATATTTTCAAGATACATACATGTTGTAGCATGTATAAAAATTTAATTTCTTTTTATGGTTGAATAATATTCTACTGTAAGTATATTCTACATTTTGTTTATCCATATTTTGGTTATCTGTTGACAGACACTTGGACTGTTGCCACCTTTTACCTATTGTGAATAATTCTACTATGAACATTGGTGTACAAGTATTTGTTTGAGTTTCTGTATTCAATTCTTGGAATGTATACATACATAGGTGTGTAATTCTTGAGTCACATGGCAGTCCTATGCCAAATCTAAGTGTTTTGTAAGATCAACTGATCTTATCTTACAAACAAGAGAGACAATGCCCACCATCAGGGACAAACAAGAGAGATCAAATATAAGCAGTAGTAGAAATTAGAAAAGCCATACAGATACAAAAGAGAGAAAAATAATTATAAGACAATATCATTAACAACTCTATAACAGCCAACTTGAAAATCTAGAGAAAACTGTTGAACTCCTGGAAAAATACAAATTGACACCAAAAGAAACAGAAAATTCAAATAGATTGGCTACTACAAGAGACCAAAAAAGTAAAAACAGTACAGCATAGGAACAGAAGGACACTTCTTAACTGTGATAAAGAATATTTACCAAAAATCAGTAGCAAATATCTTACTAAAACAGTGAAACCTTCAAATCATTTCCATTAATATTATGCAGGAAGAAGGGATACCCACTGTGACTGTTATTAGCTAACTTACTTTAAAGGGTCTATAAAGTGAAAGGGAAGTCGCTCAGTCACATCCAACTCTTTGAGACTCTATGGACTGTAGCCTACCAGGCTCCTCCGTCCATGGAATTTTCCAGGCAAGAGTACTGCAGTGGGTTGCCATTTGGTTCTCCAGGGGATCTTCCCGACCCAGCGATGGAACTCTGGTCTTCTGCATTGCAGGCAGAGGCTTTACCATCTGAGCCACCAGGGAAGCCCTTAAAGGCTCTATAGCATTATTAAAACAAAATAAAATTGTAAGAATAAATTCTGACAGCAGAAAAAAGTTCTGTACTTGCAGATGGTGTGATTGTATATTGAGAAGAACCCAAGAGACCGTAGTAAAAAAAAAAAAATCTATCAAAGAAGAAATAAATAAACAAGATATTTACAGACTGCAATAACTACTCTGCAGGAAAGGAACAGAGTAATGACAGAAAGTAGCTAGGCGAAGGGCCCTGCTTTAGACAGGCTGTGCAAAGAAGACTTCTGTAGGGGGTGGATACTGAAACTGGACCTGGGCAATGAGAAGAAAGAGCTCAGGGTGGCATTCCAGCCAGGGAAAACACTGTGTGCACAGGGAGCTTGAGGAACTGCAGGAAGGCCATCATGGATGGTACGGCTGGGAGGGGGTGGTGCAGGCTGGTGGTGGGCATAACCCCGAGTCTGGGCGCGCAGAGCCCCGGGACCTCAGGAAGTTCAGAGCTTGCCCACTGGAGGGCAGTGGCGCGCTTCTCAGAAGAGACCGCCCGGGAGTGTTCGGTTCTTGATCCCGGCTCCAGAATCCCACCGGAGGTTAGGAAAGCACGCCGCCAACATACACACAGTTCCGTGGAGAAAACGGGGGCAGACCGGTGGAAGAAGCCAGGTTAGGGATCAAGTTAAGTTGGTCCTTAACGTGGAGGGCAGCAGGGGTACTTAGTTCTGTTTGAGACTGAAACTCCTCTCACACCAGCTCCGAAGCAATTTTCCCAGTGTTGCCACCAAGCCTAAATCCCCACGTTAGAATCACTGCACTTATTACGGACGACCCCAGTCAAATGCGCATGTGTTAACCACCCAAGGACAACTCGTTAGTCCCATGGGACACAGTGACACATTAGCACAGATTAAATTTGTCCTGAAGTGGGATTGGGGAGATCTTTGGGCTGTAGGTTGTCGGGGATGTTGTTACTGCCGCAAGGACTGCAATGATGGCCAGTTTATTCACTTGTTTCTCGCCAGGTATCAGAGAGCTTTGTTGGATTATCCCCTCTAATAAAACAGCATCTTGAGATCTCTTTTTCTGCTGGATTTTCCCACTGCAAAGTTACTGTTTTTCCCTTCGTAATGAAGGGAATGAATACTGCGGGGGAGGGGGGGGGGAGTTACCGAGACTGCAATATTCTGCTTTTCCTCAAACTTCCCCTCACTTCTCCATATCCTTGGACTGCCTCTGCAACACCCCTCCAGGCTGGCATTGGTGGCTTTTGCTCTTGGTCCAGCTTTCCTTTCTCTCCAACCCCACCCGAGTAACTCACTGCGTGTGCACCTCCCTCCCCCTCAACTCCCGTCCTCTGCTCGCGCCCCTCCCCCTGCACCTGGCTTTGGCGCTCCTGTGGGTTTCGACCTCCAGGCTCTGGACCCCTCTGCGGACCTCTTCCTCTTTCATCGGACTCCACTCTTTTCCTCTCTTCTCCCCTCCTCCCCAGTGGATTCTTCCCTGGTGGCTCCTTCTTTGTTGAATTCCCACATCCTTCAAACTCCCCAAATCATATCCTTTACCATTTTCTTGGGAAGAACCAAGCCTGGATCCTGAACCACACTTTTGGGCTGCATCCTCCGGGCCCACAAGCTCTGTGCTTGCCCAGTTTCAAGACCAAAGAGCGAGCCTGGAGTCAGAAACACCAATGGCCTAACGCATGTGGAGCTTCCCTGTCTGAAGCAAGGTTCTGGAGGGACAGCCCACCGTGCTGGGCACCGGGCAGGGGAGCTTACCAGTTATGGGGGCATTTGTCAGACTGGCTCATGGTTTCACCAGGGAAACCAGCAGAGGAGCACGTCTCTCACCACCCCTTTGATAAGCTATCAGGTGGAGATGTCCTGCTCTCAAATTAGAACGCTCATTAGCTGGGGGGGGGTCAAGTGTGTAGGAAGGTCAGTCAGGTGAGCAGGGTAGGTGCAGCAGGCCCTGGCTGAGCAGGTGTACAGGCAGCAAGAGAGCCACCACTTTGGGTGGCCGGATGATAGGTATCGTTGGTGTCTCGTCACTAAGTCGTGTTTAACTCTTTTGCGACCCCATGGGCTGTAGCCTGCCAGGTTCATCAGTCAGTGGGATTTCCCAGATAAGAATCCTGGAGCGAGTTGCCATTTCCTTCTCCAGGTTATAACTATGTTAACTTCCTAATCCTTTCTCTATATTCTCCAAACATCTCCACCTCCACAAGCATCCTTTCCTTCTTCCATCCAATCTCAGACAACCAGCAAAGGCCTTTGGGGCCAGCTGGAGCTCTGACACCACCTGGTAGAGTAGAACGAACACTGGCTTTGGGGGAAGTCAGATCTGATGTGGCTCCTAGTGCCACCATTTACTAACTATGTGACCACTGTCTTTTCCTTTGAACTTTCTGAGCATCAGTGGACCTGTCAGTGACGTCTGGATAAAAACACTGATTATTAAATATTTTAAGAAATAATATTGATGTGTGACAAGTTCCTGAAGCACACTCTGACATGTAATGCTCAATAAATGGTGCATGCGTGCTTAGTCCTGTCCGACTCCTTGTGACCCCACGGTCTGTAGCCTGCCAGGCTCCTCTGTCCATGGGGATTCTCCAGGCAAGAATATAGGAGTGGGTTTTTATTTCCTCCTCCAGGGGATCTTCCCAACCCAGGGATCGAACCCACATCTCCTACATCTCTGGCACTGGCAGGTGGATTCTTTACTCTGTGCCACCTGGGAAGCCCTCAATAAATGATGACTGTTATAATTATTCATGGTATGGGTCCGACTCTCTCTACAAACTTTATGTATTACCTCTCCTCTCTCCTGTGTTTTCAACCTCTCACTCCCAACTGGTTTCTTCCCTCAGCTTATGAACAAGGTCAAACCTCTCCCATCTTTAAAAACAAACTAAATAAATAAATAGAAGAACAAAAAGTCCTGTGGAAAAAAAAAATACCCCACCAGCTCCCACAAGTATTTTCACACCTGGTCGGGAAAGGAGAACTTCCACAGGAGGGAATTCTTGGCTTAACTAATGCCTGGTTCTCCATCACCTATGGGAGTTTCTTGTCTGGCCTTTCTGAATCAGAGAATTGACTCATGTCATCAATTCTGGAAAATTCTCAACCATTATCTTTTCAAAAATTGTCTCTGCTCCATTTTCTCTCTCCCTTCCTTCCAAAACTCCAGTTAAACATATATTGGACTTTCTCATTGTATTGTCTCTTTATCTTCTCATCTGTATTTTCCACTTTGGAGCCCTCTGGGTTTCGTTCTGAATGGCTTCTGACTTATCTTCCTTTCCACTTTCTTGTTAACCTTATTGCATAATCCTACTTTTCAGTTCTATACTATCTAGTTGATTCTTTTTAAAGCCAGCAATCTGCTTTCAGAGTTTCCATATCCTTACATAAAACTCTAAATCCTGCTTTTATCTCCATGGACACAGTAAGCATTGCTTTATTGCAAGTTGAATCTAGTGACTCTAGTATCTGGGATCCTGGTGGGTCTGTTTCTATGGCTTCCGCTGACTCTACCTCTTATTTTGTTGTTTGTTTTACATGCCATGTATCCTGGTGTACTTTCTGGACATTTTATCTGAAATGACTATTTTGAGAATTAATTTGAGACCTAGGCTCTTCTTCCAGAGAGGGTTTTCTTTCCTTCTGCCAGAACCTGAGGTCACTCAGTCCAGGAACAAGACCTGAGGATATTCTAGATGACCACAGAGTCAGTCCCTGCCCCATATCCAATCGCAGCGCTTTAAGGTCTCTGCTCAATGCAGAAGGTGGGCATAATGGAAGGAAGAGCAGAAGGGAGGGGGAAGGAAGGAAGGAAAAGAGACAAGAAAATATGTCTTTATATACAGGGTGAAGATGGGCTTGGGTAGAGATGAAACCCTTTACCTTAGGCAGAGTTCTTAGCCACAGACCACAAATCTGTCTTTGGCAGTTTTACTTAGAAAGGAAGTTTAGTACAGATATCATCTGGAGGGCTAAGATCCAAGGTAGAGTCCAGGGTGGGTGTGTAGCCTGTGTCCACTCCAAGGGAGGCCATGAAGGACAAAGGACAAACCTGGCATTTCTAGGTCCTTGTGAGGACCTGGACTCTTGCTGTATCTGCCCTGTAGGTGGGGAATCCCTTAAAAAGAGGAAGGGGGTTCAAATACTGAGCAGACTATGTCCATTAAGCTCCCCCTCTCCTCCACCCCTGAATGGTGCAAGCTTGAGGTATGTCCAGAAAAGTAATAACTTGAACTCTGTTAATAGCCAAGGTTCAGAGGTCACTGATCCCCTGGAGTCCTTGACAAGAACCATTGCAAGAAGAAACAACACAACACCAAAGAGAATATTGGCTGCAAAGGAGGAAGGCATCTTCTACTACAAACCCCACTTCTCTTCAAACCCAGAAGGTCTAAATGAGGGTGGCTTCAGAAAAACTGGGAGGCTGGTCCTCAGCCTTCTTCTCCACCCAGCTTCCCGCAGCCACAGGTATCGTACTCTGAGAAGATAGTCTAGGCGGAGGACCGAGGAGAGTGATCTCACAGAACGGAAGAGCCCCACAGAGCTCCAAGGATCTTCCTGCACGTAGGGTCCCCTATCTCATGGAAAAGGAGCTATTTCCACCTTACTTGGCATCAGCATCATTCCCTGGGGAGAACTGCCAGGGATCTAAACCAACAAGACCAGGGCCGTCCAAGCTGTCCATCAAGGCCATTGCCCATGGAGCCCCAGCCCAGAGACCCAGCTAGGCCAGTGGCAAGCCTGGGCAACCCTTGGTGATTGGCAGCACCATGGGCCAAGAAAGGGCTGGAAGCCAGCAGCCCCCAGGCCGCAGCGCCCCCGACGGCCTGCTGAGGGCAGCACTGCAGGATCAGTGCCCAGCACACAGTACGGGCGGTGCGTCTGTACCTGACCAGCAAGGTGCTGATGGAACAGGGCCCAGAGTTGACTCTTGCAGACAGAATTCCATAGAAGAGAAGTTCTGCACGATCCTAAGACCCTCTGTGACATTGCAAATCCTGGGGGCAAAGAACCACTAATAAGTAGACACTCGTGTTCATCAGACTGGACTTGTAGTCCCAGATGGTGAAACCTGGTGTGGTGGTACCATGGTTGTAACAACATACACAATTGTCTCATCGTGTCACATTCTCACACATTAGCCTGATGCTGGGCAGACATCACATCTTTGAAAGCACAGGGAGCAAAGTGGCACTACTGGGGCACTGCCTCCTGCCTCCGGGAACACCTTCTTGAGAGGTAAACTACCTGTTTATTTGTTGAGCCATTGCCAGGCTCCTCCCGGTGGGATGCGAGGGGCAGCTGTCCCCTGTGACGAGTCCTGGGCTCTTCTCAAGGGGATGTCCCTGCCCTGCTGGGACCACATTTAAGAAGAGACGTGACAGCAGAGGTGATGGCAGCAGGTACTCTTGGAAGAGGTGGGGGAAGCAGTTGCCTTCTTGCTGCTAAGTCGCTTCAGTCGTTTCCAACTCTGTGCGACCCCATAGACGGCAGCCCACCAGGCTCCCCCATCCCTGGGATTTTCCAGGCAAGAGTACTGGAGTGGGGTACCATTGCCTTCTCCAAGTTGCCTTCTTAGTATCCGTCATACTAAGTTCTGTTCCCAAGGTTAAGCAGATGGTGATGGTGGACTAGGAAGAGGCTGAGAAGCTGATCCTTCTCCACATGCTAGGGCAGCAGGTACCTCGCTCTTCTTGCTTGGCATTTGGAGCCATGATGAACCGGGCATGTCTGGCAGAGCAGCACACAAAGAGGGAATGGACGGCCAATGCCTTGGGTGTGGGTATTCAGGGCACAAACAGCCCGTTGAATAGCCCCCTGCTGCTGCAGCTGTGGGTGATCGTGTGACTCCCCCTACCTCCTGCCAGAGACCCCAAGCTTCCTCACCACCTTCTGCTGGCCCCTGGCCTGAGGAGCTATTGTGCTGCCACCATCTGCAGCCTCTGGCACCACTGTTGCCACTTCTGTGTAAGGGCATGTGCCAGGTCCCTCCATGCCCGGTGAGCCCCAAGCTGGAGCCCAGGAAGCTGGGGGCAAAGGTCATGCTGCAGCATGAAACTCCAGGCTCAGAGCTGTCCTTGGAGGAGCCCCACAGGTGAGCAGACTAAAGTGTCCTGAGTGTCATGACTGTCTATCCCATGAGCTGTGTTCTTATTTCCTGGAGCTGTTTAGCTCCTGAGATGGCTTCAGGACCTGTCTGTCTGTCTGTCTGTCTCATGGTGTGGGGGTGGGATGGATTCTTCATACTGATCCAGAAAGGGTCTGGATGGAGAGAGAGGATTGAGCAACATGTCTGGACATGAGGTTGCTGACCAGCTTCTTTTTTCATTGAAGCATAACAAAAATACAGACAAGTGGATAAATTATAAGTGTGCAGCTCAATAGATTTTTTGCAAATCACCTGTGTAACCGGCATCCAGTCAAGAAATTAAAATGTGCCAGAAGTCCCTCCTGACACCTCCTAGCCACTCCCCCTCACAAAGACCACTATCCTAACTTCTGACACTGTAAGTTAGTTTTGCCCATTGGAAGATGTAATAAGAATAGAATCATAAGATATTGCTGATGGGCTTTAAAAGAAAAAAAAACAAACAGAAATATCCAATACCTAATGCTGGGAGTTTTGCTTTGGATGATATTATCACCTAACATCATCGTCCTCACACTTGTAATAAACCCAGGCTCCTCTGTCCATGGGATTCTCCAGGCAAGAATACTGGAGTGGGTTGCCATGCCCTTCTCCAGGAGATCTTCCTGACTCAGTGATCGAACCTGCATCTCTTCTGTCTCCTGCATTAGTAGGCAGGTTCTTTACCACTAGCATCACCTGGGAAGCCTGAGCTCACCTCGGGACAGTGCAAAAACAGACCAAGCAGCGCTGTGCTGCAGGAAGTGTTTAGAGCAGATTCACACACTCAAAGTCTGAAGGGAGGGTAACTCCAGTCTTGGAATGCTCAGGAACCTTGGACAGAGTGTTGGATTTCAGAGAGTCTGGGATGGGTAGGCAATGAGTCAACTTCACCTACATTTCAAAAGGTAGGGCGATGCTCCACTAACATCTGGATCACACACTAGATAAGCACAACATCTCATTAGAGGAGATACAAAGAACCACACGTGGGCATCCGTATTTGACATTAACTGGCAGATTTATTCCTGTGTGAGTTACACCTGCATGAATCACCTGACAGGGCTGAAACAAACCAAGCACATCGAGGTCCGGAAAAAGAGAAGCGTGGGAGAAGTTGCCAGCCACAGGTATGGAAAGGGACCAGGAAGAAAGCCTGCTGGGAGAGGTGTCACCATCCAGGCACCCAAGAAGAAGAGCTGTGAGGGGCATGGAGAGGGTCTCCAGGGCCAGTCTTGGGCAAGGGACAGACAACTCTTAAAGGGACAGTGAGATTTCCTCACACCTTTCCGCAGCAGCAGCAATAAATGAAACCCGAACGGCTCCAGTTTGAGTCTCCCAGGGGAGTAGGAGGCCAGTTCAAGCACGAGGGCAAAACCCGTCCTTCCATCAGTCACCACAAAGAACGTAGAATGGTTTTCAACCTGACAGCAAATGACATCACCAGGAGAGAGTTCATCTTTCACTTAAAAAAAAAATTGTGGTTAAAAACTACACAACATAAAAAGGTACCATTTTAACCATTTTTAGGGATACAGTTCAGAGGCATTAAGTGCATCGATACTGTTGTGTAACCATCACCACTGTCCCTCTCCAGAACTCCTTCATCTTACCAAACTGAGATGGTCCTCATTAAACACTAATACCCATCCCCCCTCCCCCAACCCCTGGCAACCAACCTACTTTCTATCTCTAAGGATCTGACCACTCTAGGTGTCTCACATAATACGGATAGAAGTGGAATCATACAGCATTTGGTCCTTTGTGTCTGCAGGGGAGATTTTAAAAACATGAATGCCCAGGCCCAACAACTCCTGATCAATAAACCAGAACTTGGGGGCAGGAACCCCTCCCCACAGCAAACACATCCAAGCACCTGCTGGCTAATGCTTAAAATTCCTTTAGATGTGGGTAAAGCTAAGGATTTTTCCTATTTCAACTGGAGATGAAAGGTTTAAAATGACTGACTGAGATATCACAGTGACTGAAACTCATCTGCTCAAGATTAAACTATCAGTCAACAAGCACAGATGACTGTTATCAGGCACTGTCTCCTTCTGAGAGCCAGGAGCACTCAGATGACAGCAGATGATGAAATGGGGTGAGACAGACAAACTAGAGACTCGTGGTCACTTTTGGTGTGGGGGCTGGTCATAAAGGTTAGTTCTGTTTACCTTTACTTACCCTGTGGACAACATAGGAGTTGGGAGTAGAGGAATTTAGGTCCAACACAGCTGTGTACTCACCCGGTTTACTGGAACGTGGCCACCCTGACATATGGTTCCCATCAACTATATTTTTGCATGATTCTTGAATCCTGCCTCCCACCCCCCACCTTTTTCTGTTTGGCTGCACTGACTTCATTACAATGGAACTTCTCTTCCATGGGTTCTAATTGAGGCATGACCAGTGCCTTGTTCAAGAAGAGTTTCTTCTGCTGCTTGTTTCTGCAGAACTAGGACTACATAGAAAACAATCAGACAGGTTGGAGAGATACAGACATATGCAAAATAACAGAATGACAAGAAAGGTTCACACCAAGCCTGGCCCTACCTGTGAACGGAGAAAGGCATGGACTGGGGACTGAGAAGGACCTGAATGTTTATTTATTTTTTAAAATCCTGAAGCAAAACATGACAAAATGTTAACACTTATTCATTCTGTGTTGGCATTTGCTATGTTATATTACTCTTGTTACTTGTCTTCAGGACCTTTGGTGTCTTTAAAAGTTGTCAGTATTGCGTATATAACAGCACATGATTATAAATGTATAAAGAAATATTTTGATGACTAAAGAGAATTCTTAAAGTTTTTTATGTTAATGACTTTATCATAAAATTAAATTAATAAAGCCTCACAGAAAAGTTGAAAAATATAAGAAAATAGAGATGCAAATTAACATTTCCCATAAAACTACCATGCAGAATATGCCACAGTTAAAATTTTTTAGCACTTCTTTTTATTGTTTTTGTTTGCACTGGGTCTTCATTGCTGTTCACGGGCTTTTCTCTGGTTGGGGTGAGCGGGGGCTACTCTCAATTGCAGTGCAGGAGTTTCTCATTGTGGTGGCTTTCTTGTTGCAGAGCATGGGCTCTAGATGCATGGGCTCAGTAGTTGCAACATATGGGCTCAGTAGTTGAAGCACACAGGCTTAGTTGCTCACAGCCTGTGGAATCTTCCCAGAGCAGGAATCGAACCCATGTCCGCTCAATTGGTAGGTGGATTCCTATCCACTGTACCACCATGGAAGTCCCAGAATTTGCCACATTGTGATGTCTTGATAGCTAAGCTTTTTCTCCAGGCATTAAATAATTGCAACATTGGTTTTAAGTTTTCAGATAGCTTCCGATTATAAAAATAATACTTTCTCATTATAAAATGGAGAAAAAGATAGATAAGGAAAGAAAATTACTCATGGTCTTAATACCGGAGTGTCTCTGTCAAGGTTCTTGACGGCAAAAACCAAAATCTGATTCTAGTTGTGAGAAGAAAGATATCGTTGGAAAGACTGGAATAGCATACATCAACACTGGGGAAATGGGTTTCCCAGGGCTGTTTTTATTTCCTTCATCTTCTCTTCTGGTCTTTATGTAATAGGTTGACCCAAAAATTCAGTCAGATATTGAATGGCTAGACCCTAGAGAAGGAAATGGCAACCCACTCCAGTATTCTTGCCTGGAGAATCCCATAGGCAGCGGAGCCTGGCAGGCTACAGTCCACGGGGTCGCAAGGAGTTGGACATGATTGAAGCGACTTAGCACACACACACAGAGACCCTAATGCCAGTTTGATCTTGGTTTGAACATTATTTCTATGATGGGAAGGAGTCACTCAGTGTCACAATGGCCTTATTGTTGAGGGGAGAGAGCTTATCATTTGTCATTCTCTAGCATTTTTCTTGTTTTCTTGAGTATTTGTGTCTTGTCTCTCTTCTTTGTTGTATTCTCAGGGTTGGAACAGCATCTGGCATTAGCAGCATTCACTCTTGAATGAATAAGTGAATCAAAGAGCCTTCATTGGTCTTACCTACAAAGTACCTTCCTTTAACTACCACTAGACATGTCATCTAAGAAGCCAACCTGGGGAAGCACCATCTTTCATCTGCATTCCTGCCCCCAACCTCTTTGTGCAGCAGCAATCCCAATACATCTCTGTGTCCACTACCTGCAGCCAACATCATATCCCTCTTTTTAGCCTGTTTGCCTTGTGCCTTGAGGAGCCTGAACTATCCATGTGATGCCTCTGCTTCCGGTTCAATGACATCATCAATGTGTCCCTTGATGGGTATATTCTTCCCTTTGGTATTAAAACTCTCAACCCTCAGGGTCTAATGTTGCTAGGATGGAAAAAATATTTTTATATCTGTTCACTAATGCAGCAGCCATAAGTTGGTGTTTGGGGTTTTTTTTTTTTTTTTTGGCTCATCATTTATCATTCTTTACCACTTTTATTTGTCATCGAGGAGTGGGAGGAACTATGTCATCCTCTGTGGGAGGAAGTCGGTATTCTTAAGGCTACAGATAAGCTCCACCCCAGCCACCACGGCCACACTAAACATGAGGCCACTGAGCACACACTGGGTGGAGGGGAGGGGAGCAGAATGCCATTGCAGAGTGGACTGTCCTGGCCCCTGGTCAGTGAAAACCCCCACCAGGGGAACATTTTGTTCAGCATTCACAAGAGATGAATATTCTGGGCCCATTCCAAGAGTTTGAGCCTTTAATTCTTCCCCAAACTTCTCTGTTATAAATCCTCTCATCTGAGTTCTTCTAGGCCATTGATCATATGACAAGATTTTAACTATTACCCAGGATTTAGTGGGCCTTCCTCGGTGGCTCAGTGGTAAAGAATCTACCTGCAATGCAGAAGACACAGGAAACTCGGGTTCAATCCCTGGATCAGGAAGATCTCCCTGTAGGAGGGCATGGCAACCCACTCCAGTATTCTTGCCTGGAGAATCCCATGGACAGAGGAGCCTGGCGGGCTTCAGTCTATAGGTTCAGAAAGAGTCAAACATGACTGAAGCAACTGAGCACGAGCGCGCGCGTGCGCGCACACACACACACACACACACACACAGGATTTAGTGGTCCTTGAGCTGTTCCAGAAAAAGTAGAATTTTTTTTTTTAATGTTAATATTCTGTTCAAAGTTCTGCCCTCTAGAAGTGTTTGTTTCATACACTGTTCTTCAGGACCATCTGGAGCAAAACTATAGCACATCATCTCTGGGAGAGCCACCTGGAACCAAGCTTGACTGTTCCCTCTTCATCAAGTAGTCAGAGAGAGCTCTACTCTGCTCTACTAGGTGTTGGCAAAGGGAGCAGAGGGAGGAGGAAGAATGCTAGGAATGCGAGCGACACATTCCCGCCACTTATTTTTGCTTTCAGGTCATGCTCAAGCCTGGCCTCATTGTACATATCAGTTTGATGATGGAGCATTGTTATGCAGCATGACGTTAGATTCAGAAAATATCCAGAAAACATGGTTACCATACTAGTGTTCAGAATGGAAAGTGTTAAGTCTCCAGAAGAGCCCAATAGCAAGCTAAGATCCAGTTTCTCAAAATGTCACTCTGCCATTTGCCAACACGGTCATGGTTTTGCTCCAGAATCATGAAGCCTTCACTGTGATTCTCATATCTGGACTTGACACAGCCTCCATGAAATTTATTACCTCTGGATCCACTATGCAATAAAGGGCTGCTGGCACTGCAACCTGGGCCAATTGGAAGGTCTTCCCTTACATTGACCTCCACCTAAAAACAAACACATGTGGACCCTCTACCCAACAACAACAGAACACAAATTCTTCTCAAGTGCACGTGGACCTTCTCCAGGAGAGAACATGGGTTAGGTCACAATTCAGAAAACTTTAAAAGATAGATGTCATATCAAGTATCTTCTCCAACCACAATGGGATGAAGTTAGAAATCAACTACAGAAGGAAAACTCACAAATTTGTGGCAATTAGCACACTCTTAAACAACTGATGGGTCAATGTTTTACTCTGCTTGGGCCACCATGACAAACTATGACAGACTGAGTGGCTGAAAGAGCAGATATTTATTTCTTCAGCTCTGGAGGCTGGGCAATCCAAAACCAAGGAGCTAGCCAATTCAGTTCTTGGTGAAGACACACTTGCTGGCTTGCAGATGGCCACCTTCTCTGCTGTGTCCTTACAGAGTAGACAGAGCATTCTCATCTCTCTCTTCCTATAAGGACATTAATCCCACCATAGGGGCCAGACCCCCATAACCTCCTTTGAACCTAATTGCCTCCTAGAAGCCTCAGCTCCAGCTACTGTCACATTGGGGTATTAGTGCTTCAACATGTGAACTGTAAGGGGACACAAACATTCAGTCCATAACATTTTGCTCCTGGCCTCCCTTAAAGTCATAAAGATATGCAAAAAATTCATCCCATCCCAACAGTCCCAAAAGTGTCAACTCACTCCAGCATCAACTCTAAAATCAAAAGCCTAAAGGTTTATCTAAATAGTATCTAAGTCAGCTAACGGTGAGACTTAAGGTATGATTCATCCTGAGGCAAAACTCCTTCTCAGCTGTGAACCTGTGAAATCAGACAAGTTGTGTGGTTCCAAATACAGTCATGGGACAGGCATAGGCTATATGTACCCTTTCCAAAAGGGAGAAAGTGAAAGGAAGGGGTTATGGTCTTAAGGAAGTACGAAAGTTAGCAAGGTCAATATCATTACATCTTAAGGCTAGAGAAGAATTCTCTTTGGTCAGATACTCTGCCCTTAGTCCCTTGGAGCAATGGTCCTGCCTTTAAGACCCACTGGATTGGCAACACCATCCCTGTGGCTCTACTTGGCAGGTTACCACCCCACGGCTCCAGGTGGCCCCACCCACAAGGTTCCAGAAAACCACTGTCTGGCCTGTTGAGATTGAGGTGGTGTCCCCCCCACTCCCACATTCTGAAACCAAGGAAGCAGCCCTAATGATCTCTGAATTGCCTTCAGGGTCATTTTCCCCTTGTCTTGAAGAATAGCACATGTTCACAGCCAAATAGCTTTACCATCCAGTGCTGCCTCTAGGACCTAAGAAGCCAAATAGCCTTCCCTCCTTTAGTCTCAGCTCCACTCCCTTTGGTTGAAACTGGCAGTGTTTCTGATGGGGTGGCTAATCAGGTCTGTAGTCTCATCCCATGCTAATCCCCTTATCAAGAGGTTGTTGAGCCACACCTTCATGTTCTCTTCAGAACATCTCTTTCATTTTTTGCAATATGGACAGGCTGAGAATTTTGAAATCCTTAAGTTTAAGATCTTTTTTGCTTGACAATTCCTTCCTCAATGCGTTCCTCTCTTTTTGCATTTTACTATAAGCAGTTGGAGAAGGAAATGGCAACCCACTCCAGTGTTCTTGCCTGGGAAATCCTGTGATTAGAGGAGCCTAGTCCACGGAGGCTACAATCCATGGAGTCCCAAAGAGTCGGACACGACTTAATGACTAAACAACAATAACAATAGTCAATTAGGAGGCACCAAGCCTCTCTTTCAACACTTTGCTTAGTAACCTCTTCAGTTAATGGCATCCAGTCCCATGATTTGGGCTTCCCTGGTAGCTCAGCAGTAAAGAATTTCCCGGCAGTGTGGGAGATCTGAGTTCAATCCTTGGATTGGGAAGGTCCCCTGGAGAAGGGAAAGGCTACCCACTCCAGTATTCTGGCCTGGAGAACTCCATGGACTGCAGTCCATGGGGTTGCAGAGTCGGACAAAACTGAGTGACTTTCACATTCACATTCACAGTCCCATCATTTAATGGCAAACAGAAGGGGGAAAAGTGAATGCAGTGACAGACTTTACTCTTTGGGGTTCCAAAATCACTGTGGACGATGACTGCAGCCATGAAATTAAAAGACGCTTGCTCCTTTGAAGGAAAGCTAAGACAAATCTAGACAGTGTATTAAAAAGCTGAGGCATCACTTTGGTGATGGTCTGTATAGTCAAAGCAATGGTTTTTCCAGTAGTCATGTATGGATTTGAGAGTTTAACCATAAAGAAGGCTGAACTGTGGTGCTGGAAAAGACTCCTGAGAGTCCCTTGGACTGCAAGGAGATCAAACCAGTCAATCCTAAAGGAAATCAACCCTGAATATTCATTGGAAGGATTGATGTTGAAGCTGAAGCTCCAATACTTTGCCCACCTGATGTGAAGAGCTGGCTCCTGGAAAAGACCCTGATGCTGGGAAACATCAAGGGCAGGAAGAGAAGAGGACGACAGAGGATGAGATGGTTGGATGGCATCACTGACTCAATGCACATGAGTTTGAGCAAACTTAGGGAGATAGTGAAGGACAGGAAAGCCTGGCGTTCTGCAGTCCATGGGGTCACAGTCAGAAACAACTTGGTACAACAACTCCCCAGTTAAGTAGGCAATTTCTTTTCTCACAAATTCTACCTTCCACAAAACACTAGAACATGAACATAACTGAGCCGAGTTCTTTGCCACTTTTATAAGTACCACCTTTTCAACATGTCTTGTAACATGTTTCTCATTTCCATCTGAGACCTCACCAGAAAGGGCTTTATAGCTCATATTTCCACCAACATCCTGTTGGTGACTATTTAGGCATTCTCTAAGGAAAGGGACACTTTTTCTATAGTTGTCCTTTTTCCTTCTAGGTCATCAACTGAATTATTTTTAACTGTCCCTTCATGGCACTCTTGACCTAGAATTTTCTAGCAGGTACCTCCAGACTCTCCCAATTATCCAGTGGCAAAGCTGCCTCCACATTCTTAGGTGTTAACAGCAGCATCTCACCTCACAGTACCAAAATTCTGTCTTAGCTCAATCTGCTCACTGGGTGACTTAAATCACAAATATTCATTTTTCATGTTTTATAGGCTAGAAATCTGAGATCAGCGTGCCAAGATGGTTGGGTTCTTCTTCTTTTTTTTGGTGGGGGCCAAGGGGAGTCTTAACCACTGGACTGACAGGGAAGTCCAGATGGTTGGGTTCTGATGAAAGCCTTTTTCCTGACTTAAAGACAGCTACCTGCTGGCTGTGTGCTCACGTGGCCTTTCCTCAGTGCATGCGTATGGAGAAAAACACCAGACACAGGATAGATAAGGAAACAGAGGACTTGAACAACACAATAAGCCAACTAGATGAAATATATATGAACACTCTACCCAACAACAACAGAATTCACACTCTTCTGAGAGATCTTCGTTTCTCTTCCTCTTTCTGTAAGGAAATGAATGTCATCACAAGGGTCCCACTCTTATGACTTGATGTAAGCCTAATCATTCCCAAAGACCCCGCCTCCAAACACTGTCACTCTGGAGACTAGAGCATCAACATGAACCCTGCGGGAGACAAACTTTCAGGCCACAACAGGTACCATGTTTATTTGTATTATTATTTGCTTATTTACCAGTGAGATTCATTGTCTTGCATTTCATAGGTTGTTAAATTTATAGTTTTTGTTAATTTATAGTTTTTCTTAGATGAATAATCACTTTATATCCTTCACCCATGTTCCTATTAAGGTATTCATTTTTAACTTCTTGATTTATAAAAGCCTATTATACTATAAGAAGACTAACACTTTGTGACATATAGAGAAAAATTTTAGTTTGTTTTTCTTTCCAAATTGTTTTTTTAACAGTAATTTTAATACATAAATTATTAATTCTGATGTTGAAATTCTATTAAAAAACCTTCAAATTTTTAAAAATAATTAAGTTTTTTACTTTCTTCTTTATGATTCCTACTTTGGTATCATTCATAGAAATACTCCAATAACTTCAGCATCATGGGAATTTAGCAAGAAAT
This sequence comes from Oryx dammah, assembly GCF_014754425.2. NCBI lineage: Eukaryota > Metazoa > Chordata > Mammalia > Artiodactyla > Bovidae > Oryx > Oryx dammah. Next base: position 74,057,192 of record NW_024070186.1, on the reverse strand, counting down.
ATTAGTAATGACTCTAGTAAAGTTACTAATAATCCTGTCATTTTTTTGAGTATTTACTATAGATCAGATACTCTACGTACATTGTTCTACATGGATACCTCAGAGATATTGCAGGTCTAGTTCCAGATCATCACAATAAATAAAATGTCATGGGTTTTTGGTTTGTTTGTTTCTTTCTCAGTGCATGTAAAAAAAAAAGTTATATTTACACTATATACTATGGTCTATTAAGTGCGCAATAACATTGTGTCTAAAAAAGCAATATACATACCCTAGTTAAAAAGTATTTTATTACTTTAAAAAAAACAATTACAATAGCAACATCAAAGATCAGTGATCGCAGGCCATCATAACGATATAATAATAACAAAAATTTTGAAATATTGTGAAAACAACCCAAATGTGACACAGAGGCAAGAAGGGAACAAATGTTGTTGGAAAAATGACACCAATAGACTTGCCTCAATAAAGCAAAACACAATAACATACGCCTGCATTTAATCCTCAAAACAAACCCAGAAAGGAATTATTATTCCCATTCTACAGATCAAGAAACTGAGGCTCCAGAAGACAGTAACTTGCTTATCGTTCTGTGAGTTGCAAATGTTGGAGCCTAGATTCAGTCACAATACTGATAAACGAGTTGATCCAGTCCCATCCTGACTCTGCTGTGTTGGCTGCTGGATCCCTTCCCCAATTCTGAGCCTTCATGTCACCTGTAAAATTTGTTTGGTAATAACTTTCTCACAGAATTGGTGACAGATTTAACTGAGAAAAAATTTATATATGTAACGTGCCTGGCACCAAGAAAGAGTCAGCAGCCACCACTCTTGGCTGGCACACCCAACTATCTGCCTCCCCTCTCCTTGTGAAGCGGTGGGGTGGAGGCTGTGAGAGAAAGGGCCAACAGTGCGGGGCAAAGGTTGAAATCCCAGGCCTAGGATCTAAGTAAGGAACAGAGGGAGGCGCAAGGCACATACACCATTACGCCTCCGAAAGAGCCGCTCCCACCCGGGAGTGACTCAGAGGCTTCTGCACCTTTCCCTGTGTGGGAAGCACAGGTGCGGCCAGATCAGGAGAATCTCCCATCGCTCTAAAGCAGCCACTCTTGCTCCGGAGAAGCGCCCGTGAGGTCGCTGCTCATCTCCAGCCAGTGGCCCTGCCGCACACACCGGACCATGGCAACCCTCGGGGGACACCTGGTTGCAGCGCTGCTGTTCCTCATCGTAGCGCTCTACTACTCCGTGCTGGTGTCCTTGGCTCTGCTACGGGGACAGAGGTTGCTCAAACCCCCTCTGCCCCCGAGAGACAAGCGAGGGCACCGGTGGTGGCAGCTGGTTTCTGTGGAAGCAGTGGTGAAGGTGGTCTTCTCCCTGATCGTTATCTTGCCCGAGCTCTTCTACCCACCGGGAGCAAACCGGATGGTGATGGTGGACTGGGAGGACCCGAAGCGGCCGTTTTTGTTCCAGGACAGCTGGCAGCACGTCACCATGTACGGGTTCTTCCTCCTCAGCGGAGTGGTGGACATCGTGAGCCAGGCCTGCCAGGTGCGGCAGAACGTGAAGCTGGAGCGAGCGGCGGAGGCGCTGGCTTTCTGCGTGCTGGTGCTGCTGATGATAAACCACATTGAGAACAAGAGCACCCTGGAGAGCCGCGTGCACGCCCTGTTCATGCTGCCTGCCTTCCTGGTCGGCTTGGTGCTCATCATCGAGGTCTGGGTCCCGGACCAGCCCTCACTCTGGGTGCTCAAAACCTGGATGGGGCTGGTGCTCAGCAACTGGCTGTTGCATCTAACCGTCCTGATATATGCACCTCCCTCCGGACAGCCCTGGAATGGGGACAACCCTGTGGACCTCGCCTTTGTCACCACCTTCTTCTGCTGGCACCTGGGCTTGGCGGCTGTCATGCTGGCTGCCATCTATGGCCTCTGCAGCCTCTGGCACCATCGCTTCTCCTCCTGGAAAAGGGCCCCAGGTGCCAAGTACCAGCCGTGCCCCCTGCGTGAGGGCAGTGAAGAGCCTGAGAAGTTCAGGGCAGGGGCCCTACAGCTAGACGGGGGTGTCTAGGTATAGAATCTATCTCAGCACTTCACCCTTTGTAATGAGGATGCCCACTGTGTGCCTCGTGCAGGAACATCCTGGGATCTGCAATGTGGCTTTCCATCACAGGGGTCCCATTCCCTGTTCTGAAATGAACAAGGATTACTTCTGTCTACCACCCTCTTCTCCCCAGCCCTGTCTCTCTCCTATCCTGCCATAGCCAGTGTGGATCCTTATCATGCATTCACATGAAGCGAGAATAAGTGGTTTCCTCTGACAGCTTTTGGGATCCAAAAGGGAGAGAAGAAATGAGGAAATAGAAGAAAATGGAGGATGTCTGGGGGCATGGCAGGGCTCTGTATGTCTGGGGCAGAGCTGGCTTGGTGTGTGTGCTGTGTGGGCCTGCAGCTGAAATAGTAAAATGTGTCCCAGGGAGAGAGCTCTGTTTTCCCATCATGGTGAGGGCTTCTGCTTCATTTCTTTTTTCTTTTTAATTATTCATTTAATTTAATTGAAGGCTAATTACAATATTGTGGTGGTTTTTGCTCTATTACTCATACTAAGTGGGGCAGGAAGAAGAGCTGGTTTTGTTGTTACTGTTTTCTCATCTAAAGTGGATGACGCTACTTCTGCCCGAGGGAACGAGGGATGAGGGGATAGGGCAGCAATCAGGTTAGCAGGGCTCAAGTCTGGGAAGGAAGGGAGTGAGGGAGGGATTCCCAAAGGTGGGTGTAAGAAATGAGGATTATATTTGTATAATTTTAGGTTGTTTGGTTTTTTCTACGACATAAAAGTCCATTGGTTATGTAGAGTCTTTCAATAAAGTCTATGATACACATACACATGTCTATGTGAGTGATTCTGGGGTGAGATCAAAGAAAAGGCCCAGGTTTCAGTTGATGGGAGCAGAAGGCAAGGACCACCATGAAACTTGGGGCGCAAATAACCTCAGCAGTTCTGAAGACGCAGGGACTCCAAGCTGAGAGGGAATCTGAGGACGCCAGCTCCTGGAACCTGCAGAACTTTCAGCCACTGGACTCACTGAGTTCCCCCCAGAAGCAGGAGTTGTTAATAACTTCACATCCTCAGTGAAATATATGAAAGCAAACTATACAAAAAGACTTATCTCTGGGTACAACTAGAAAACTGCTCTTGACAGCACGTCTCTGCTTATGTGAGATGATAAAGCCAGCATTTGGAAGTCTGAAGAGGCAGGAAAAAGGGAGGAGATGCTCACCACAGTGGTGGAGAAAGGACCACAGAGAAAATTGCCCACACAATGAAGCAGCTGTAATTCTGCCACACCCACACAGTCAGAGGTGCTGTCCTCAAAGACAGAAAAGCTCTATGAAGCACAGAGAGGAATATGCATTTGCAGATGGAGGGCAAGATGGGCTGTACGTTGTCCTCCAAAACATCACAGGACACTCCCTAAAGAAGTAGGGTGCATGAGTGTGGAGACGAGCCCTGGAAACAGTGGGATAAGACTTAAAGCAAAGAAGGGGAACAAGGGAAGGAACGGAAGTGGGGCAGGGGCCTGGGAAGTCACAGGGCAGAGCTTGGATGGAAGGAACCCTCTGGGTCTAGAAAAGAGAAATGACTTCCTCCAGCTGGAACCAGGCCAGCCTCAGCTTTCCTCCCCAACCTAAGGAAAGGCCAACATCCTTCCTTGTGTCCCCACCTAAAAACCCAGAAACAGAGTCAGCTTTACCCCAAAGCTAGTAAACCTTAAACTTCAGGTCCCCTCACTTCATTCTTTATTCTTTTTTTTTCTGGAGAGGGGCACATCTCTCAGTTTGTGGGATCTCAGTTCCTAGGCTGTGGGCCCCAGCAGTAATAGTGCCGAGTCCTAACCACTGGACCACCAAGGAATTCCCAAGGCCCCCCACTTTATATCTCTCATATAAAGTCTTGAGAGGGGCCATAGCAAGTGTTCATATGATCACTTATCACTGAGAAACTGCAAAAGTTAGATTTTTCTATTCTTTTTTTCTCCATAAAATGTGGCTGTGCCCCCTCCCTGAAAACTCAGCACAGATTTACTTTCAGGATGACTTATGATAAACACATCTCTTCCTGTTAGTAGTGGAAAGTAAGAGTGAAAGTTAGTCCCTCAGTCACGTGCAGCTTTTGGGACCCCATGAACTGTAGCCCACCGGGCTCTCCTGTCCTTGGCATTTCCCAGGCAAAAATACTGGGGTGGGTTGCCCTTTCCTTCACCTGTTAGTAGAGCATTCTTTATTCAAAAATAATGGTAAGACTCTTCTTCCTTAGGCTTGAAAATAACAAGCTTAAAATGCTAATGACATCACACACTGGCTGAAAACCACCTTCCAAATTAGAATCTCTCAGTCAACAAATGTAAATATCTTATCAGATGCTGGGCCTGATGCAAGGAGCAGGAATTAAAGGTGCAGAAAACTGATGGCTTCCCTGTTGACTCAGACTGTAAAAGAATCCTCCTGCAATGCAGGAGATGTGGGTTCAATCTCTGGGTTGGGAGGTTCCCCTGGAGAAGGGAATGGAAACCCACTCCAGTATTCTTGCCTGGGAAATTTCATGGACAGAAGAGCCTGGTGCGCTACAGTCCATGGCGTCACAAAGAGCTAGACATGAATGAGTGACTAACACTAACACTTTTCTTCACTGAGGCAGAGGTGGGAGGTAATACACAGATGTGGGTCCTGCTTATCTCATTTGTGCTGTATGCAGAATTCTTGTCCTGCACATCTGGCCCTTGCCCAGAGTATTAGTCATGGCTCTCTAGGGAATCAGAACCAAGGGGATGCAGACAGATAGAGAATTCAAGGAACTGATTCATAAGATTGTGAAGACTGGCAAGTCCAGAATCTTCAGGGCATGCCAGCAGGCTGGAGACCCAGGGGAGAGTTGAGTTGATGTTGCCATATTGAATCTGAAGGTGGCCTGGAGGCAAAATTTAGTTTTCTTCAGGGCACCTCAGACTCTTCTTTTAATGCTTTCAACTGATGAAATGAGGCCAAACCACATTACCTAAATCTACTGATTTAAATCTTCATCACATTTGTAAAAATTACCTGCACAGCAACATCTAGACTGATGTTTGACCAAACAACTGGGTATCATGGCCCAGCCAAGTTAACACAAAAAATTAATCATTATACTCAGCATAACAGAACAGGACCACTCAAATATGATTTAAGTCAACATGTTTGTCATGTGTTGGAGACCTTCCAAAAGAGCAGTAAAAACTTCATTTTGGGTTTTCCTGATTGCTCAGACAGTAAAGAATCTGCCTGTAATGCAGGAGACCCAAGTTCGATCCCTGGGTCAGGAAGATCCCCTGGAGAAGGAAATGGCAAGCTGCTCCAGTATTCTTTCCTGGGAAATCCCATGGACAGAGGAGCCTGACAGGCAGTAGTTCATGAGGTCACAAAAGAGTTGGACACGACTTAGCGACTAAACAACAACAACAAACCTCATTTTAAATGAACTCCATCATTATAGGATCTGACTGCAGTGTGACTACAACTATATAATGTTCTATGGATTTCTTCCCTTCCCTGAACCCTCCAGGAGAATGATAGAGCGATGGGTGTGCAGGTAGGTGACACTGATTTTTAAATTAAAAAAAATTTTTAATAAATTTTTTTAATTAAAAAAAGAGGCTTTTTTTTTCTTTTCAGGTTATATATTTTAGACATCTTAGAAAATAACAAAAAATAGTTTAAAGTATTGGGAAATCTACCATAATGCTCTTACCCAGAATTAATTAGTGCCTCACAGAGCTAAAAGGGTAGGATATTATTTCAACTACCTTAAGAGGGTAGAGGGCTTCCCAGGCAGCTCAGAGGTAAAGAATCCACCTGTAATGCAGGAGACGAGAGTTCAATCCCTGGATCAGAAAGATCTCCTGGAGGAGGGCATGGCAGCCCACTCCCGTATTCTTGCCTGGAGAATCCCATGGACCAAAGAGCCGGGTGGACTACAGTCCATAGGCTTGCAAAGAGTTGGACACGACTGAAGCGACTTAGCAGCAGCAGCAGCAGCAGCAAGAGGGTAGAGGGCTTCCCAGGAGGCTCAGAGGTAAAGAATCCACCTATAATGAAGGAGATGAGAGTTCGCTCCCTGGATCAGGAAGATCTCCTGGAGGAGGGCATGGCAGCCCACTCCCGTATTCTTGCCTGGAGAATCCCATGGACCAAAGAGCCGGGTGGGCTACAGTCCATAGGCTTGCAAAGAGTCGGATGAGACTGAAGTGACTGAGCAGACATGCACAAGAGGGCAGAAGGTAGGGTTTAACATCAGAGACGAGGCCATTCCTGGTGATACTGCCTATGTACCTGATGACCAGGGGAAGGTCACTGAAGATAAGGAAGTCCAGAACTGGGAGTCTAGTACTATGAGAAAGAACTAAGGATATTGACATGCCTGGAAGATGGCAACCTTGGTGAGAAGAACCTGGAGCCCAGTTTTTGGTGAATTTGGAGGGGGGCAGTGTGGTAAGGCATCAAGGAAGTATAGAAGATACAAAATGTGACTAGCATGAGCTTCAAAGGAAGAAGTGATCAGGGTTAAGCAGACATGGTAATATCTACCCTACAGAGGTATTCTGGGAAATAAACATGGTTCTTCATACACAACACTTAACACAGAGTGTTGTGTATACCATACAGCAGACACTCAATATGTATTAGTTAGAGATTCTGAACACACATACAGGCAATGACCAGACCATATATTGAAAATAAAACTCTGACCCACAATCTGCAGCAACCAGCCCAGGAAGCCAGTCTGCGATCTATAAATCAGACTTGTAGAAAGTTAGCCAGCTATCACTCACTACCAACCAGTCCAGGTAGCCAAACAATAATTCCTATAACAACTGACACACAATGGACAGGACCTGATCAATAACTAAGAGCTTCCCTAATTTACTCCTTGGAAGAAAAGTTATGACCAACCTAGATAGCATATTCAAAAGCAGAGACATTACTTTGCCAACTAAGGTCCGTCTAGTCAAGGCTATGGTTTTTCCAGTAGGCATGTATGGATGTGAGAGTTGGACTGTGAAGAAGCTGAGGGCCGAAGAATTGATGCTTTTGAACTGTGGTGTTGGAGAAGACTCTTGAGAGTCCCTTGGACTGCAAGGAGATCCAACCAGTCCATTCTGAAGGAGATCAGCCCTGCTATTTCTGTGGAAGGAATGATGCTAAAGCTGAAACTCCAGTACTTTGGCCACCTCATGCGAAGAGTTGACTCATTGGAAAAGACTCTGATGCTGGGAGGGATTGGGGGCAGGAGGAGAAGGGGACAACAGAGGATGAGATGGCTGGATGGCATCATGGACTCAGTGGACGTGAGTCTGAGGCAACTCTGGGAGTTGGTGATGGACAGGGAGGCCTGGCGTGCTGCAATTCATGGGGTCGCAAAGAGTCGGACACGACTGAGCGACTGAACCGAACTGAACTGAACGCCCTAATTTTTGCCCTGTTTCTAGCTTAGGGAGCTTCCCTGGTGGTTCAGATGGTAAAAGCAACTGCTTGCAATGCGGGAGACCGGGGTTTGATCCCTGGGTCGGGAAGATCCCCTGGAGAAGGAAATGGCAACCCACTCCAGTAATCTTGCCTGGAAAATTCCATGGATGGAGGAACCTCATAGGCTACAGTCCATGGGATCGCAAAGAGTCGGACACAACTGAGTGACTTCACTCTCTAGCTTAGGACCACCCGGAAAAAGCCAAATATGCATCCTTAAGCAATCACATGAGACTCCACTTCTAGTTAGCCTGCCTACAGCTTCCCTATGACAACAGCTTCCAAGCAAAGCATCTCCTGAAGGCTTCTGTTTTTTTCCCCACGATGATGCTTTCCCATTCCTCTGCCTACCTGAGCCTTTGCCAAAAAGCAAATAATGGCAGCTGACTCCCTTGCTGCAGCAAGCCTGAAAAGAACACCTTTGCTTGTTCTCTGATTGGTTTTCATCTATTCGCACATGTTAAATTCTTTCATTTATTCATTTAAGCTGTTAATATTTATTGAGCATATACTATATGCCAGACTCCATGCTAGGATCTGAGAATAAAGAAGTGATTCAGATGCCCAGGTGTCTGACTTCAAGCCAACTGTGGCTGTGGGAGAAGAAAGGCAAATAGACAGCAAGGTAAGTGCAGTCTGTAAAGGACTGTGATGAAGGGCAACTAAGCCAGACTTGAGAATCTGGAAAAGCTTACTAGAACAGTGTGCAGACAGGGGCCTGAAGGAAGAAACCTGGAGGAAGGGAAAGAGCGGTGAGGAAACTGGTCAGGAAAAGAGAAAAAGCCATAGGAAAGTCCCCAGGTCATTGCATAAGCACTGCAGAAATTGCATGAAAGTAGGATGCTTCAAGACAAGCCAGGAAAGTAGAAAGGCAGACAAGTGTCAGAATCTTTCTAGGCCACTTGAAGGCATTTAGCATTTATCCTAAAACTGACAGTAGTGATCAAATTTCCATTCTGGAAATATCACTCAGGCTCCATGTGGATGAGGCCTGGAGGAAGGCAAACCTGGAAGCAGGGAGACCAGTTAGGTGACTAACAAGTGATGGTGGCTGGATGAGAAGAACAGTGTGTGGATTGGGGAGCTGATTTAGACCTCCCCAACCAGGACATCCGGAGAAGGCAATGGCACCCCACTCCAGTACTCTTGCCTGGAAAATCCCATGGGTGGAGGAGCCTGGTGGGCTTCCGTCTATGGGGTCGCACAGAGTCAGACACGACTGAAGTGACTCAGCAGCAGTAGCAGCAACCAGGACATCAAGGCTGGAGGTCAGTAGGGGAGGGGAGGGGCCTGGGGGGTGGGACAAGCCAAAGCTTGTATAGCTGAAGAAGAAAGTAAACGCAATCACCGAGAAAATGAAATCCATGATGGGGGCTGTGGAAGAAGAGATGAATTCTGGATGGAGACATGAAATTAAGGTGCTGTCCTGGAAGCAGGTGGATGTACGTGCCTGGAGCTCAAGAGGAAGGGATGGGTAGAGAGGGCAATCTGAAAATCAAAAACAGTCATTAAACCATTGATGAGGATGGATGAGATCGCCCAGGGGAAGGGTACAGGGAAGAGGGCTTGGAACAGGACTTGGAGGACCTTATCTGAGAAAAAGAAGACAGACACTTGTGAGACAGACCAATAAAGAGTAGCCAGGGAAGAGGGAGGAAAACCAGGACTTTGCTGTAATACAGAAACCAAATATTGATGCTGTCTTTATAAAGGGAGTAGCAAACAAAGGTTTGCTTCTTGTTCCCAGTTCCTCCTTCTCCTCCCCAGGAAACGACATTGGGAGGGAACTTACTCTACGAGTTACTAGTGGAACTGGTCCTGCATTGCCCCATAGTGTTGCCCAAGCTGCATCAACAAAGTGCTGGTGTTGGTACTGATCAATAAATAAAACTGGATGATGAAATAATGAGGAGAGATGCACACACTTAGGACAAGGATGTCCCCCTAAGCCACACCAGCTGAGGGTGTTACCAGTATCTTGGTGAGGTGGGGCTGGGAATTAATTCAAGGGCCACAGTGGGCATTATTCTGATTTGATGACTGAACAGTATACAGTTAACCACTCAGTTCATTCTGCTTGTACTCAGTCATGTCCAACTCTTTGCAACCCCAGGGACCATAGCCTGCCAGGGTCCTCTGTCCATGGAATTTTCCAGGCAAAAATACTGGAGTGAGTTGCTATTTCTTTCTCCAGGGGATCTTCCCAACCCAGGAACTGAACCCACGTCTCTTGAGTCTCCTGCATTGGCAGGTGGATTCTTTACCACTGCACCACCTGGGAAGCCACCCGGGTTGCCACCCGGGTTATGGAGCACCTACTGTCAAACTTCCTTGCTCTTCACTAGACTGCAGGTACAAAAGGGACCACGGGAAGGATATTTCAAGTTCTGGCACCTCTTCAACCCTGGCTGAGGTATCCCTCCCCATCCTCACAAGCCTCTCCCTTTCTCTACCCCTTTCTGGGGTATGGCATCCCCTCACTGGCAATGGCATCCTTGGTGGCAAAAGGGTTTTCCTCTCTAATTAGCAATTCTTTAAAGACAGTGACGCAAGTCACCCAACCCCCCTCACCAAGGAAAAAATGTCCTTCCCGCCTTCTCCCAGCGCTGCCTGCCCACCCTCATAGGCCCTCTGCCCTCCTGAAAACAGTTCCTTAACTTCCTCTGGCAACCCTACTCCTCAGGTACACATTCCCCAAGAACCCAAGAACCAATCTCAGAGTGGCAGCTTCCTCACTGCCTAGCCCATCTACCTGTCCTGATGTCTTGGGACAGGAGCTAGGAGCGTGAGTACTAGGAGACAGAATTGGAACAGACACTTGACTTTCACTCACTGTGTACTTCTGATTGTTTGTTTGCTCACAATGAAACCAAAATTAAAACTGTACTAAGTGCACGGAGCTACCTAGTAAACTGTAAGGAATGCACAGAGCCCAGTTCTGCCAGGCTGTCCGTGGGGCTGTGTCTGCTCCACGGCTACCCTCTTGTTAAAGAGGTTCTCAGCCAGGGTGCTAGGGCCCCTCACTCCTGTGTGCTTTCCTCTCCCCTCCTAGGGGCTGGGGCAAAGATCAGGAGCTCAGCCCCGAGCCCACCTCTAGTCAGATAAGAGGCTGCGGGGTCGCCGCCACGCCTTTGCGCGACTATCCCAGGGGGTGCCCAAGGGACGACCGCGCAGCATCGCGCCGGAATACCTGCCTCGCCGCCGCGGGGCCGGGGAGAGGGCAGGGAAGAGATTGTGTATCCGCCTCTCCCGGGTCGTTGGTACCGTCAGCTGCCTGGCAAGACACAGATTCACGACGCAGAGACTGCGCGGCTGAGAAGGTTTCCGCGTCCTGCGTGGATGCCCAGCCGGGACCCCCTAGCTGCCGAGCGCTCTTCTCCCACGCGGGCCGGGCAAGGGCTGGCTGGCCCCAGGTGCTCAGAGGTTGCACGCCTAATCTGGGGAAATGAGGAGGGAGATGGCTGAATCAGGGAGGGGTGGACTGATTCTTAGAATCTTTTCTGAGTACAGTATTTCTCTAGCTCCTTCTAAGCACTTGAGAAGAATCAGCGAACAAAACGAAGTTTCCCGGGCTCTCAGATCTAGAGTGGGAAGTAGCATTGACCTGATTAGTTCATACGTTGAGGTTTAGCCCTAAGCATCTAGAACCACCACCTCCTCCTGCTGCTGCTGCTGCTGCTAAGTCACTTCAGTCGTGTGCGACTCTGTGCGACCCCATAGATGGCAGCCCACCAGGCTCCCCCGTCCCTGGGATTCTCCAGGCAAGAATACTGGAGTGGGTTGCCATTTCCTTTTCCAATATGTGAAAATGAAAAGTGAAAGGGAAGTCGCTCAGTCGTGTCCGTGTCCGACTCTTCCTGACCCCATGGACTGCAGCCCACCAGGCTCCTCCACCCATGGGATTTTCCAGGCAAGAGTACTGGAGGGGGGTGCCATTGCCTTCTCCCACCTCCTCCTACACGCTGTTAAAAGCAAACTCCTTGACAAATTGCTCTCCAGTGTGCACCAACGGAGGCAGCAAGTGGCAAAAGCACGCTGATTGGGAGAGGTTGGGGGCAGGAAGAGCTATACCACTGGGAAACACAAAGCCTACGTTAAGCAGAGAAATCTTATTTTCATTGGTAAAACATCTTTTATCTTCATCATTGGGGCTTCTGAGAATTTCCTAAGTGCCCACCAACCTCTTTTTTAGTGGCTAATATTTGAAAAGTAAGAAAAGATGGCAGTTTCATTCCTCAGATCATAAAAACACTTCGGTTCACTCCTTATTCAACAGTTTCTGGCAAGATGGTTGAGATGCCAGATGTGGTGACAATCTGTTAGAAGAAATAGATCGGGTTTGAAAGGCAAATGATAGGGACTCACGAATGTTCTAAGTTAGAAATAACAAGGCTTAATGACCCGACAATAGTGCCCCAAACGTCCAGTTAACAGGAAGGGCAGAACAATTGACAAAGGATCAAAACTAGAGCACCATCAGACTAAAGGGACTCCAAACAGGTCCTTCCCAGGCATGTCTCTCTTCTTTTCTTTCTTTTTTTTTTCTTCCTTGTGATGAAAGCTTGTAAGGTCCACACTCATAACAACTTTCAAATATCTGATACACTAGTATTAGCTGTAAACCCCATGATTTATTTATGTATAGCTTGGAGTTCATACTTTTTAACCTTCTTTCATTTCACCCACCCGCATCTCTGGTGACCACCAATCTGTTCTCTCTATGCATGAGTTCAGTTTTTGTTTGTTGTCTGTTGTTAGATTCCACATATAAGTGGGATTATATGGTGCCGAACTTTCTCTGATTTATTCCACTTAGCATAATGTCCTCAAGGTTCATCCATGTTGTTGCAAATGACAAGATTTCATTCTTTTTCGTAGCTGAATGATATTCCAGTGTACATTTATACACAGCATTTTCTTTGTCCATTCATCCACTGACAGACATTTAGGTTGCTTCCATATCTTGGCTTTTGTAAATAACGCCACAGTGAACATGGGGTGATAGAGATATCTTTTCTAATTAGTATTTTTGTTTCCTTTGGATAAATGCCCAGAAGTGGAATTGTTGAATCACATAGTGGTTCTATTTTTAACATTTTGAGGAACCTCCGTACTGTTTCCACAGTGGCTGCACCAACGTAGATTCCCACCATCTGTGCACATCCTCACTAACACTTGTTACTTCTTGTCTTTTTGGATGACAGCCATTCTGACAGGTGTGAAGTAATATCTCACTGTAGTTTTGATTTGCATTTCCCTGATGATTAATGACATTGGGCACCTTTTCATTTAGTTGTTGACCATCTGTATGTCTATTTAGGCTTTTTGCCCATTCTTTGACTGGGTTGTTTGTTTTTCGGTTATTGAGTTGTATGAGCTACCAGACATCTTTAATCATAGCACCAACCCTGTAGGATTAGAGTTTATCCTTTTAGTCTGCCTCAGTTTGAGACTCAGGTTTAGCAACAAGTGCTGGTCAGGGGCCTGGAGAGAATCTCATTGTATTAAAATATGCATTATCTTTCAGTTTATTGTATATGCTCTATGATCTTAAAGATCTTTTAAATTCCTAGTGTGCATGCATTGAATGAATATTGAAATTTCAATACAGGAGATATGAACTCTGAGATATTTCTTCACTCTTTTGCTCCATGTCATACCAAAGGGTTTTTTTCCTTCACTATTCATAAATAAGGCCAATGTGTCATGAAAATATTGTTCTTCTTTATACTTTCTTCTTTGACAGCCTATAATTTGTTTGTTATTGCTGTTTCCATTAAGGCTATTGTTCCTTCTTTCTCTTATCATATATAAATGACCTGGTATGTTATTGTATATTTTAACACCAATTTAAATTCTGATGATAGCTGGAACCACTCTTTCATTCTTCTGCATTTATTGTAAGAAAACACTTCCAATGTTCTTACTTTTAAATCCAAACTGACTTATATAAGGGAGTGCAATCATTTGACTCTATTATGTGTTTTAGTATAATTATGCTACAGCATTTACTTATGGAAATGTACATTACTTAATTATGGATCATTTTTATGTCTCCTTTTAATTTCAGTTAGGATATGAACATTACAAAAGCCATCCCTAACAGCTGGGAGTCAGCCTGGCCCTCAGTGCTCAGCATTGTGTTCTCCCGTGGCACATTAACCATTTCAAAGATCACCAGGATCAGACCAGGCCACTCTGAGAGCCTGATGGATCAAGATGAAAACAAGAGCACTCTGTAATCATGTCTGAACACAGACAAATGTGAATGTGGTCCAAACCAGAGAAATGACTAAACATCTCCCTATGTTGGCTAGTACGGGTGACTACTGTTTTAAAATGATAGCTTTAGCTCTAATACGCCCTCCTTCTGGGCAACATTTATCAAAATATCCAACTATAGGACAATTCCCTCTTCTTGATAGCATCCAATTCAAAGCAAAGCACCACTTTCATGAATCTTCCTGAAAGTCATAAAACAAACAAACCCTCCAAGTCCCCTCTTTATGGTGCGTATTCTCACTTGCAGTGAGCAATAGGTTTAACTTATTCAACTGTAAGTATGTTCCTGAGGATCTTTGGTTGGGAGGCATTGACAGATATTACAGTGTCATCTGTCTACCTAGTCTTTGCAATAATGTATGTAGATAAATTATATCACCTATGAATTCCAGTTCAAGACAATACAGGGGCTTTACAAAGTATTTGTTATAAAAAGAGGGTATTGAGTTTGATAGTTGATAGTAATTTTCTGAACTTGATTCTGTCTACAGGTAAATCATGGTACACTGTTTTGTCTGCATATAAATCCTGTGTGCAAATGCAGGCTTCACACAGGATGTCACTTATATGAGCAAGTAGTGTCATACTACACAGAAAAATTCCTGAAACTAAATACAGCACAACTCTTCTGCTCTGCAACTTCAGGAAAATGATTGGTTAAAGGAAACCAACAGAATAGAAGAAAATATTTGCAAATCATAAATTGGATAAGGTATTGATATCCAAAATATGTAAAGAAGTCATACAACTCAATAGCAAAAAATAATCTAATTTTAAAAATGGACAGAAGATCTGAATAAACATTCTTCCGTAGAAGACATAGAGATGGCTGATAGGCACTTGAAAAGATATTCAATGTTGCTAATTATTAGAGAAATGCAAATCAAAACCATAATGAGATACTACATCACACTGGTCAGAATGACCATCATTTAAAAGTCTACAAATAGTAAATGCTGGAGAGGGTGTGGAGAAAAGGGAGCCCTCCTACACTGTAGGTGGGAATGTAAATTGCTGCAGCCACTATGGAAAACAATATAGAAGTTCCTCAAAAAACTAAAAATAGAGTTGCCATATGACCCAGCAATCCTTCTCCCAGGCATATATCCAGACAAAGTTATAATTCAAAAAGATACATACACCCCGATGGTCATAGCAGCCCTGTTTACAATATCCAAGAAAGACATGGAAGCAACCTAAATATCCACTGATAGATGAATGGATAAAGAAGATGTGGTACATATAATGGACTATTACTCAGCCATAAAAAGAATGAAACAATGTCATTTGCAGCAACCTGGATAGACCTAGAGATTATCATACTAAGTGAAATAAGACAAAGACAAATATCATATGATATTACTTATATGTGAAATCTGAAATAGGACATAAGTGAATTTATCTATGAAACAGAAACAGACAGACATAGAAAACAGACTTGTGGTTGCCAAGGAGGAAGGAGGAGGTGGAGAAAGGATGGATTGGGAGTTTGGGATTAGCAGATGCAAACTATTATATATAGAATGGATAAACAACATTCTTACTGTATAGCACAGGGAATTATATTCAACATTCTGTTATAAACTATAATGGGAAAGAATATGAAAAATAATATATATATATAAAACTTAATCACTTTGCTATACACTAAATCTGCCTGCAGTGCATGAGACACAGGAGACGTGGGTTTGATTCCTAAGTCTGAAAGATCCCTGGGTCGGGAAGATCCTCTGGAGGAGGAGATGGCAACCCACTCCAGTATTCTTGCCTGGGAAATGTCATGGACAGAGGAGCTTGGCAGGCTACAGTCCATGGGGTCTCAAAGAGTCCAGCATGACTGCACAGGAGCACCGTGCCTAGTATCCGTATCCATATGGTAGAAGCTAACTCAACATTGTAAATTAAATATACTTCAATAAAATAAAATTTCAAAAATAGATAACTCGGTGGACATGTATATTAATAGTTCATGGTGCTCTAAAAGCTAGCCATTTGTCATCATTTTTGTCTCTGTGCACAAGCATACACACACACACACACACACACACATGTTAAAAAAACAGATGGAGAGATAGGATGTGTGGTTGCTTGAGTCTCCATGATTACATGAAAGGTGCTTGACTCAGTGTGTGGCTGAGTTTGCAGGACAATCAGGCAATGCTGTTGCAGGCTTTTGAAAGTGCAGGCCAGGCTGGAGGGCAGGGGAGGTCATGGGAGAAACAGAGGACAAGTTGAACATCCCTGAATCAGAACCCAGTTGGGTATATGGATAGTTGTGTACAGCATGCTTCAATATGTTACCTTTGTGCCGTTTTTTTTTTTTTTTTTGATAATAGAGACCTCCCAGAAAATAGTTTTTACTACCATGGAAGCAACACAGTCCTACATTTTACACACGACTTTTGGACTTCATTTATTTCACTGTGGCCTGGGATTCTTTCATTTCATCAGGTGGTGAAGAATAGAGGCTCAATTGGAAGAGAAGACAAGCTTAGAGAATTTAGCCTTCAAAAGTGGCCTCCTTGGGACGGCATCAGAGTAACAGTGAAAATCATGAAAAATGGCAAGGAATCCAAAATGAATATAAAAATACAGTTTTCTTTGCATTGTGCTAAACATCTGTTGCTAATTTTTTTTAATGGCCCACAAACCTACATTGCCAGAAATTATAGCTGAGGCTCAAACTGTGGCACATACAATGGCATTAGAAAAGGGAGTTATTGTTTCTATGAAATCATTTTTAAGGGTTTCAACCCTTAAGCGTTGAAGGCTTTAAGGGTTTCAATGCTTCTGTGTCAATTGCCAATAATTTTGAAAACAAACTTCTGCAGCAGCTTTTTGTAGTCCTTAACCTCACTGATGTGAGCAGAGTGCTTCCTTATCCCCCAGGCGGCTCTCATCCACCAGAAATAAAAATGTCCAGCCTGATCTCATTACACAGCTGATGTTCAGCAGATTTCACGATCTCTTTGATTTTTCTTAGAACAGTATCATCAGAATTCAGTGGAATAAAAATATCATTTCAGCTGGATTTTTTTCCTGTCATGATTTATACAACCTATAATTCACTGGTAATTTGAGTTTTTTTCCTACAATATGTTATTCACCCTATTTTGCAAGCCTTTGTATGCTTAGTCACTCAGTCAGGTCCGACTCTTTGCAACCCCTTGAACTGTAGCCCATCAGGCTCTTCTGTCCATGGGGATTCTCCAGGTAAGAATACTGGAGTGGGTTGACATGCCCTCCTCCAGGCTGCAAGCCTTTAAACTATTTAAAAATTCTCATTTTCACACTTTTCCTTTAAATTTCAGAAGTATGATATGCTATCAGCTTTGTGTGTATGTGTGTGTTACTCATTCAGTCATGTCTGACTCTTTGCAATCCCATGGACTGAAGCCCACCAGGCCCCTCTGTCCATGGAATTCTCCAGGCAAGAATACTGGAGTGGGTAGCCATCCTCTTCTCCAGGGGATCTTCCCAATCCAGGGATCAGTTCTGGGTCTCCTGCACTGAAGATGGATTATTTACCATCCGAGCCACCAGGGAAGTAAGTCTATGCTATCAACTTTACAAATATGTTTCTTTGTAAAAAATCTTCACTTTATCTTGCTGGGGTCACTGTTTATTAGAAAAGAATTGCATAGTTTGCATAGTTTGCATGTTGGCAAGGATTCACTGTGGGCAGCTATAAAACCAAATCTTCAATATTCAACTGAATATTGTTGACTCTTTTCCTTTAGAAATGACATTTTGTCATATAGACTACATCACTATATTCCTATATAAATGTAGAATCACCATGAAAATGACAGTTAAAATGCAGACAGATTTGGTGACTCCAATAATACAAGAGGATTGCCACCAGTGACTTCTTAAAATGGTGAACTCTTTAGTAAAGTATTAAATAAAACACAGTACAATCTTTCCTTGATATTTACAGTTGTTGCTTCCCAGGAAATTTGGTATTTAACTAAACCTTGCCAATAAACCCCCCAAAACAAGCAAGCACTTTGTGTTCATTTGTAAAATGAAATTATTTCTGGGCTCAAATAATTATAAGCAGGTTTTCACCTATGTAATTCCAGGTTCAGTTAGATTATAGAAATGGATCATTATAAACAAGTTTTTTATATTTAAAAGTCCGAATTGATGCTTTTAAACTGTGGTGTTGGAGAAGACTCTTGAGAGTCCCTTGGACTGCAAGGAGATCCAACCAGTCCATTCTGAAGGAGATCAGCCCTGCTATTTCTGTGGAAGGAATGATGCTAAAGCTGAAACTCCAGTACTTTGGCCACCTCATGCGAAGAGTTGACTCATTGGAAAAGACTCTGATGCTGGGAGGGATTGGGGGCAAGAGGAGAAGGGGACGACAGAAAATGAGATGGCTGGATGGCATCACTGACTTGATGGACGTGAATCTGAGTGAACTCCGGGAGTTGGTGATGGACAGGGAGGCCTGGCGTGCTGCGATTCATGGGGTCACAAAGAGTCGGACACGACTGAGCGACTGAACTGAACTGAACTGAGGGACACAAGAGAAATCTTTTGCCAGCCCAACAAAATGCCAGCTTTAACCCCTGTTTGTCATGACCAAAAAATACGAATTTCCAAAATACTTTAGGGAGCAGTAGTGCCCTGCAGAGAACCATTAATATTTATGAAGATACAATGACATATCTGTGGTTTACAGGCTAGGTTACACCTAATTTTTGTAAAAAATATAGTCACTCAAACATGACCAGGGCTGTTTTAAGAACTTTCTGAGGTTCAGTCCCACATGTTGGAGGCCCTACCTTAATTACAGCAAGCATTTAAAAATGCACCCTCATCCTACAGCAAATATACTAATAGCCAGACCTGATATGTACCAGGCACATTCTAAGTAATTTACAGCCACCCTCTGAAGTCGGCTGCTTCCCTGGTGGCTCAGACAGTAAAGCATCTTCATGCAATGCGGGAGACCTGGATTCAATCCCTGGGTTGGGAAGATCCCCTGGAGAAGGAAATGGCAACCACTCCAGTACTCTTGCCTGGAAAATCCCATGGATGGAGGAGCCTGATAGGCTACAGTCCATGGGGTCACAAAGAGTCAGACATGACTGAGCAACTTCAATTTCTTTCCTTCTCTGAAGTAAGCACCGTTATTATTTCCATTTTGCAGATAAGGAACAGGCACAGAAAGATTCAGTGACTTGTTCAAAATCACACATGTAAATGGGGAAGCCAAAATACAAAGCCATGCACTCTGATGCTGACATACTATGGCCTGTGAAACTCTCGTAAAGTTTGTGTTTAAGAATAATTTACAGCATCATTTATGAGTTAGTTGAGTTGCAGTTGACTTAATATTTGTCAGTTTCAGTTGTGGAGTTTTTGTTTTGTGTTTTGAGCCAGTCAGTTAATTTGAGGTCTCAAACATCATGGTAAGGTCCTTAAAAGGCCTGTGAAAGTGAAAGTCATTCAGTCGTGTCCATAGCCTGACAGCCTCCTCTATCCCGTGGTATTCTCCAGGCCAGAGTACTGGAGTGGGTAGCCATTTCCTTCTCCAGAGGATCTTCCCTACCCAGGAATCAAACCCACATCTCCCACATTGCAGGAGTATTCTCTACCATAGGAGCCACCAGGGAAGGCCTAAAAGGCCCATAGACCTCGTGTAGTAAGCCTGCACTGTCAAAACATCTTCCCTGCAATCAGAAAGACCCACACCAACTTCTCAGAGACCCACCCACCTTCTCCCTCCTGGTTTTTAGAGTGTAGTTTCTAAAACACCATGATTGGGCAATCCTAATCTCTAATTTTAGTACACACCCTTCCCTGGTGGCTCAGACGGTAAAGAATCTGCTGGCAATACGGGAGACCCAGGTTCTATCCTGGGTTGGGAAGATCCCCTGGAGAAGGAAATGGCAACCCACTCCAGTATTCTAGCCTGCGAAGTCCCAAGGGAAGAGGAGCCTGGTTACTACAGTCCATGGGGTCGAAGAGTCAGACACGATTGAGTGACTAACACTTTAGGATAAGTGTTATTATCTCAATTTATGGAAGAGGAAACTGGTATGAGAGGGACTAAAGTCCTCACTCAATGTTCATATTGCCTAAGAAATGACAGAAGTGAGAATTCAATCCTGGTCCTTAGGGCTCCAAAACCTCTGTCCCTCATTCTGTTTAGTTCCCAGGGGCTTTCCTGTCCTTTTGCATAATACTCCTTCCTTGGTATACGGAATGTCAGCAGGTTTCCTAACGTCCCACCACCCAGTTCCCATCAGCATCTCTTGCTTTCTCTTGTAAGGAAGTTCTTTCCTTACAGCCACTGCCCTCCTATTCCAGAGCCAATGAGGCCCAGACTCTTGTTAGAGCACAGCCAACTGCAGAGGGTGTTCTGGATGCGGAACTCTGGAGGAGGATTTTCTCAATGCCAGACCTCACCTGCTCCTCTTTTCCTGGGCACTAAAATCACCCATCACTTCTCCTGACCATCCTTCTTAGAGACCCCTCCTCCCCACAACCCCAGAGGCCATGACTGCACCAAATTCCCCCTCACCTTGACGGCCTGGATCCTGAGGATCCAAAGCATGGAGAGCAGATATTACCAACTGGTTCCCCTCTCTCAAGACTCCACTGGCCCTTCACCTGGAGGCCTCAGAGACTGAGGCTGAAATAGCCAAAATTTATTGGGCATGTGGTCAAGTAGAGAGAGCGCAGAGAAGCGAGGGAGTGGGGACACAGGCAGAGAGAAGCAAATAAGAGACCCCTCATATAGCCAGATAGAGAGAGCGCGCATGTGCACAAAAACAGGGGAGAGGAACTTGGTTCCCAAACTCTCCTGAGGTCAATCCTCAGGCCTCATGAAATCTGCCAGGATCCTTCCAACACACTCCCTTCTTGCCACCGAAGTTCCCTGCATCACCTGCTGAGTCCCACTGCAGCCCTAGGGGCAGGAGAAAAGGGATTGGTTCATTAGTCCCACCCTCCCAACCCATCCCCATCTGGAAGGTTGTGGCACTATGAGGACCGGTTACCTGCTCACCTCTGAGTCACAGATACTTCAATAAATGATATGGTGTTGAGATAAGAGATGCCAGTGCCATAAAGGATGGTCTAACTCTGAAAAAATAAAAAAGTTACCAGTTAAGAGAGTTAAGAGGCTCTCATAGAAATTTCAGCACGAAGTGAAGATGCTCCAAAATGAGACTAGAAAACAATTTGACTAAACAGCATTTTCAGAGAAACACGTCTGGCATTTAATTGCAGAACTGCTACAAAGGATAGAGAAAACCTTCAAAATTTTATTTCAAGGAGGAAAAATAGCTTCCTCTTTAGAAACCAAACTCAGATAGGTGTGGGGACAGTAGAGATAAAAGATTTAGGGGAGTGAAGTTTGAATCTTAATATGGCAGATATAGAAATAGAAGAGAATTTGCATATGATGAATATATTTTGGAACTATCAACTTGAAACCATGAAGATAGACGTATTCTACATGAAAGTAAGTATCAGTTCAGTTTAGTCGCTCAGTCGTGTCCGACTCTTTGCGACCCCATGAATCGCAGTACGCCAGGCCTCCCTGTCCATCACCAGCTCCCGGAGTTCACTCAGACTCACGTCCATCGAGTCAGTAATGCCATCCAGCCATCTCATCCTCTGTTGTCCCCTTCTCCTCCTACCTCCAATCCCTCCCAGCATCAGAGTCTTTTCCAGTGAGTCAACTCTTCGCATGAGGTGGCCAGAGTACTGGAGTTTCAGCTTTAGCATCATTCCTTCCAAAGAACACCCAGGACTGATCTCCTTGCAGTCCAAGGGACTCTCAAGAGTCTTCTCTAATACCACACTTCAAAAGCATCAATTCTGTGGCCCTCAGCCTTCTTCACAGTCCAGCTCTCACATCCATACATGACCACTGGAAAAACCATAGTCTTGACTAAATGGACCTTTGTTGACAAAGTAATGTCTCTGCTTTTCAACATGCTATCTAGGTTGATCATAACCTTTCTTCCAAGGAGTAAGCGTCTTTTAATTTCATGGCTGCAGTCACCATCTGCAGTGATTTTGGAACCCCCAAAAATAAAGTCTGACACTGTTTCCACTGTTTCCCCATCTATTTCCCATGAAGTGATGGGACCAGAGGCCATGATCTTCGTTTTCTGAATGTTGAACTTCAAGCCAACTTTTTCACTCTCCTCTTTCACTTTCATCAAGAGGCTTTTTAGCTCCTCTTCACTTTCTGCCATAAGGGTGGTGTCATCTGCATATCTGAGGTTATTGATATTTCTTCTGGAAATCTTGATTCCCACTTGTGTTTCTTCCAGTCCAGCATTTCTCATGATGTACTCTGCATAGAAGTTAAATAAGCAGGGTGACAATATACAGTCTTGCCATACTCCTTTTCCTATTTGGAACCAGTCTGTTGTTCCATGTCCAGTTCTACCTGTTGCTTCCTGACCTGCATACAGTATTGCTGAAGCATGGCTTAGAGAATTTTGAGCATTACTTTACTAGCATGTGAGATGAGTGAAATTGTGCCGTAGTTTGAGCATTCTTTGGCATTGCCTTTCTTTGGTGTTGGAATGAAAACTGACCTTTTCCAGTCCTGTGGCCACTGCTGAGTTTTCCAAATTTGCTGGCATATTGAGTGCAGCACTTTCACAGCATCATCTTTCAGGATTTGAAATAGCTCAACTGGAATGCCATCACTTCCACTAGCTTTGTTCGTAGTGATGTTTTCTAAGGCCCACTTGACTTCACATTCCAAGATGTCTGGCTCTAGGCGAGTGATCACACTATAGTGATTATCTTGGTCGTGAAGATCTTTTTTTGTACAGTTTCTGTGTATTCTTGCCACCTCTTCTTAATATCTTCTGCTTCTGTTAGGTCCATACCATTTCTGTCCTTTATCGAGCCCACCTTTGTATGAAATGTTCCCTTGGTATCTCTAATTTTCTTGAAGAGATCTTTAGTCTTTCCCATTCTATTGTTTGCCTCTATTTCTTTGCAACAGTGGAAGTGAGAAATAGATTTAAGGGACTAGATCTGATAGAGTGCCTGATGAATTATGGACGGAAGTTCGTAACACTGTACAGGAGACAGGGATCAAGACCATCCCCATGGAAAAGAAATGCAAAAAAGCAAAATGGCTGTCTGAGGAGGCCTTACAAATAGCTGTGAAAGGAAGGGAAGCAAAAAGCAAAGGAGAAAAGGAAAGATATAAGCATCTGAATGCAGAGTTCCAAAGAATAGCAAGAAGAGATAAGAAAGCCTTCCTCAGTGATCAATGCAAGGAAATAGAGGCAAACAACAGAGTGGGGAAAGACTAGAGATCTCTTCAAGAAAATTAGAGATACCAAGGGAACATTTCATGCAAAGGTGGGCTCGATAAAGGACAGAAATGGTATGGACCTAATAGAAGCAGAAGATATTAAGAAGAGGTGGCAAGAATACACAGAAGAACTGTACAAAAAAGATCTTCACGACCAAGATAATCACGATGGTGTGATCACTCACCTAGAGCCAGACATCTTGGAATGTGAAGTCAAGTGGGCCTTAGAAAACATCACTACGAACAAAGCTAGTGGAGGTGATGGCATTCCAGTTGAGCTATTTCAAATCCTGAAAGATGATGCTGTGAAAGTGCTGCATTCAACATGGCAGCAAATTTGGAAAACTCAGCAGTGGCCACAGGACTGGAAAAGGTCAGTTTTCATTCCCATTCCAAAGAAAGGCAATGCCAAAGAATGCTCAAACTACGGCACAATTTCACTCATCTCACATGCTAGTAAAGTAATGCTCAAAATTCTCCAAGCCAGGCTTCAGCAATACGTAAACTGTGAACTTCCAGGTGTTCAAGCTGGTTTTAGAAAAGGCAGAGGAAGCAGAGATCAAATTGCCAACATCCACTGGATCATGGAAAAAGCAAGAGAGTTCCAGAAAAACATGTATTTCTGCTTTATTGACTATGCCAAAGCCTTTGACTATGTGGATCACAATAAACTGTGGAAAATTCTGAAAGAGATGGGAATACTAGACCACCTCATCTGCCTTTTGAG
This sequence comes from Oryx dammah, assembly GCF_014754425.2. NCBI lineage: Eukaryota > Metazoa > Chordata > Mammalia > Artiodactyla > Bovidae > Oryx > Oryx dammah. The sequence continues at coordinate 74,033,318 of NW_024070186.1, read as the reverse complement.
AAACCTATATGCAGGTCAAGAAGAAAGTAAGTATAGTGAGGTTTATGATATTTTTTAAAGGTACTTACTAGTACATTTGGAGAATATAATGAGCTGTATAAATCTCCTTTGCTGGTAAAAGAAATATTCATAACACAAAATTATACATAATTTTGCACATAATTTCAGGAAGTACTCAGACTCCAAATACCGCAGAGAAAGTTGGGGATTGCTAGTCAATGAGCACAGTGAGGAGGTCAGTGGATAAAAAATTACTAGGAATAATTTGATTAGATATCCGAAGTAGAATTCTTTTTTTTTTTTTAAACAGCTGCACTGGTCTTAGTCATGGCAAACAGGATCTTTAGTTTTGGCATGTGGGATATAGTTTTCTGGCCAGGGAACAAACCTGGGCCCCTTGCATTGGGAGTGCAGAGTCTTAACCACTGGACCAGACCACCAGAGAAGCACTAGAAGTCAAAGGATTCTTGATAAAGGCAGGCCATAGTGATCAAATATCAAGGGTAGCAATATTCTCAGTACACTGACTTAGCAGATTCTTTGCTAAAACAGGGCCTTACCTGAGGTGCTGTGCTCTACCTTATAGCCCCTCCAGAATGCCCCAAGTCTAGCCCCACTGTGGACCCCAGCCCACTTTACTCTAGCTAAGTCTATCCAGATCCGCTCCCTGAGGTACTCCTTTCCATGCTCACTTTGCCAGTTCCAGACTCTGAACTCAGCAGTGACACAGATGGTGCAAACCCTGCCCTGCCCTGCCTTACTCACTAGATCGTATCTCTCAGTTCAGAGGCTTATCTATATACCCAGGCTTGCGGGGCCAGCAAAATGGAGCATAGCACAACCAATAAAGTAATGATTGCCTGATGATCTAGAAAGATATCACAAGTCTGCATCATGGAGAGCAGGTATGTAGATATGCTTGTAATTAGACATTTTTGTCTAATTACTGTTTCCATAAGAAACAGTCTCGTAAGCATCATGGCTGAATTCTCTGTTTATTTTCTGGCTTAAATATTTTTCTGGTTTTACTACTCACCACAACATAGATGGGTTTCCCTTGTGGCTCAGCTGATAAAAAATCCGCCTGCAATGTGGGAGACCTGGGTTCGATCCCTGTTGGGAAGATCTACTGGAGAAGGGAAAGGCTACCCACTCCAGTATTCTGGCCTGGAGAATTCCATGTACTGTATAATCTTTGGGGTCATAAAAAGTCAGACACAACTGAGCGACTTTCACTTTCACTTCACTTTCACAACATAGATGAATTTCACAGAGACAATGAGAAAGAAAGTAGACACCAAAGAGTAAATGCTGCATAACTCCATATACGTGAAATTAAAAAACAGGAAAACCAATCTATCATAATGGGACTCAGGACAGCAGAGTTTCTATGCTGACTGGGACTGGAACCAGAGAGATTTCTGGGGTGCTGGAAATGTTATTTCTTGATCTGGGGGTGGTCATGTGGGTTGATATATTTGCAAAATTTTCTTGAGTAGTACCCAGAAACATTTATTATGGGTTCCTCCCTTTCCTAACAGCATTTCCTGATGGAGTATAGCGTTTCCCCTTGCTGATCTGTTTCCTGGAATTCCTGGGTCCCTTTTCCTCCTTCCTGACCCTGGAGATTTTCCTCTCTGGAAGCTCCATCTGAAGCCAAGAGCTACCAAATGGAATTAAAATACTCTTAATCAGAGGACTCCAGGTTCTCTGTTCCATCTGCCAGTTATCAAGTTATTGCCTTTCAGCTCCAAGTGTATATATAGCTCAGTGATAACTGAGCTGGACCTTAAAATATTTCTCCTTTGCTACCTGGCCAAATGCTAAGCTTTCTTGGTAGCGGACACTGAGGAGAGACCGGAGGAGGCTGGAAAGAGATGGGAGGAGGAAGGGGCCAGTCTTCCAGGTTCCATTGTGTTCCCCTGGACAGACTCCTGTAGCAGCAGACTTCTGCAGCCCCTGGTGGCTACATGCATGGGGTTTTTTTTGTTTTTTCTTATAAATTTTGAGGATTCATGGGGATTCGTGATCTGCCAGTAATAATTTAAGTAAGGCACGGAACCTTTATTGGAATTCTGCCAGTTTGACAAATACTTTTTGGGTTTTTTGGCCACGTGGCATGTGGAATCTTGGTTCCCCCATCAGAGATCAAATCTGTGTCTCCTGCACTGGAAGCGTGGAGCTCTAACCATTGGACAACCAGGGAAGTCCCTACACACATGGTTTTTGTAGCACCCTGCAGCCAGCAGCACTGGCACCTCTCCATGGAAGCTCCCTGCAGCCCCCAGGGAACTGTTCCTCAGTGAGCCCTTCTGGCTCAGGGCCTCAGCAGACCTCACCACCCAGTGAGCCCTGGCTGCCCCTTCTTCAGTGAGGTCTGGAGCTCAGCCTCAGAGGGAGTGCTTCTTACAAAGAAGATTAGCTCCTCCTTTGTGTCTGTTTCAGCTCTAGGGGTGGTGACCGCTCCCTAAACCACTACTCCTGTACTCATCTGAGTTTTCTCCACCAAGTAAGCCAGCCTTTCTTTATCCCAATCCTCTGTTACAGTTTTCTTTTCATTAAACCTTCCCTGTTCAACTTTCTGTGTGGTTTCCATCTCCTGATTGGACCCTGACTGATACATTCCCCTTGTGGGGTTGTAGCAATTGTCTGAGTAGTGCACTGAGGCAGAAAGCTCTGCTACCAAATTACGGAGTGACCCTGGGTATCTTAGTCCAGCTGGGCTGCTATAACAAAATACCATAGACTGGGTGCCTTAAACAGCTAACATTAATATCTCAGAGCCCTGGAGGGTTTAAGTCCAAGCTCAGTACTAACATAGTGGGGCCTCTACTAAAGGCCCCCTTTTGCAGACGGCCGCCTCTGTATCCCCACATGGCAGAGAAAGGGATCATCTGTGTCTCGTCCTATAAGGGCATCAATCCCACTCATTATGGCTCCACCCTCATGACTCACAGTCTCCCAAAGATCCCACCTCAACATGTAAACACACCAGGAGTTACAATTTCAATATATGAGTTTAAGAAGGGGACACAAACATTCAATCCTAACATTAGAAAAGTCACTTTTCCTCCCTGGTTTCTCCTGGGGTAAAATGAGGGGATGTCTGCTTATCCTCTTCTACCTTCATGGAAAACTTGTGAGAATAGAGTGGAAGCACTGTGAGATTCTCGGTGGAGCTATTCTTCCTACTAAAGTGAAGTGAAAGTGAAGTTGCTCAGTCATGTCCGACTCCTAGCCACCCCATGGACTGCAGCCTACCAGTCTCCTCTGTCCAAGGGATTCTCCAGGCAAGAATACTCAAGTGGGTACCCTTTCCCTTCTCCAGAGGATCTGCCTAACCCAGGTCTCCTGCATTGCAGGCAGATTCTTTACCATCTGAGCTACCAGGGAAGCCCTCCACCTACTAAAATGGCTCATAAAATTGACTGTTATGTAAACCTCAGCGTTAATCAACTGCCACCCCTCCCGCTGCAGGGAGGGAAACAAGGGTGGAGGAATGCAAGAAGGCCTGGAGGCTTCTGGAGGTGAGCAGGGGCAGCAGGGTCTCCAGGAGACTCCAGACAAGGGCAGATGGACTTCCCTGGTAGCCCAGTGGTTGGGACTCTGCTTTGCAATGCAGGGAACACAGGTTTGCTCCTTGGTCCCGGAAAATCCTACATACAGCAGGGCAGTTAAGCCTGTGCACCACAACTATTGAGCTGTGCTCTAGAGCCTGGGAGCCACAACTACTGAAGGCCGTGTGCCTAGAGCCCATGCTCTGTAACAAGAGAAGCCACCGCAAAGAGAAGCACCACACTAGAGAGTAGGCCCTGCTTGCCACAGCTAGAGAGAGCCCAGAAACAAAGACCCAAGGCAGCCAAAAATAAATAAATAATAACAATTTAAAAGGCAAGGGTAGATGGTAAGACCTACACCCTGTCTCGACCCTCAGATTAAGCTGATAGTAGGAGTATACCCAGATGGCACAGCAGTAAAGAACCCACTTGCCGATGCAGAAGATGCAGGAGACTCAGGTTGGATCCCTGGGTTGGGAAGATCCTCTGTTTGTTCTGCTAACACTCTTGTATTATGTTCTTGCAGAGACTGTAGCTGACCACTTTCTTGATGGGGTCTCTGTGGAAGGAAGTGGACCTGATGGAAGGCAGGAACAGGTTGGAGTGATACAGGAGCCTTCTTGTGCACAGATCTTCTTGGCCACAACTCTGACTCCAGCCACTGCTTTGGCAACCAATTTTGCACAACCTTCAGTTCTCAGCCTGAGCAACCTGACTGTGCCTTACCTTGGGCCCTTACTCCCTTACTCTGAAGTCCTTCCCTGTGTCTTCCGGACCCTTCTACATTTCTTCTCATTAGATTATTGTTATTATTATTAAAAATAGTGTATGTTTATTTGTGGGGAGCATGATTCCCGAGGGAGCAAGGCATCTTATCATTGATCATCTTGCACTCGGGATTCATGAACTTGAGCATCTGACCAGCAGGTGTCTGCTCACCGCACAGCCCTGTCTTCTTGGTCTGGAAATTTCCCAGCTGGTCCTTGGGGGTCACGGGCTTCCACCTCAGGTAGCAGGGCCCAGCATCCTTGGTCACTTTCACATCACCACTGCTGGGGGGTTGACTTCCCCGACAGGCTCTGGGGCCCGGTGTCCAGTTGCAGTCATTTGGCCACCGGCATTTCGATGGTCTGCTTCCCTTGCTCCAGCTTGCTGGCAGCTGCCTGAAGGGTGGAGGAAGTGCTGCCAGCCTCTGTGCTGGGTGTGCCCAGCCAGCTGTTGCCTCCCAACCATTTCTGCTCCCTCTTAGGGGGCGTCTTCTTTACCATAAAGCACACCGAGGAGGTTTCTCCGTTGATGTCACTCTCCTCGCTGCTGTGTTTCCTCTGCTGCTTCTCCTGCAGCATGGGCGCCTTCTTGTCCTCCTGGGGCAGCTTCTCCTTCTGGCGTTCATCACAGCTCATGCTCTGCTTGTCCATGCCCTTGGGGCTCTCCCCCTGCTGGGTGACCTTGGGCTTGCCCTCCAGCTCCTCCTGGGAGTTGCTGTGGCTGGCGGACATGTAGTCCACCTCCTGGCCCTTGAAGTCACCATTATCTCTGACCTCAAAGGCCTCATCATCTGATCCCTTCTTTTTCTTCCGGCCCCCCTTGCTGGATGGCACCTTCTTTTTGACCTTGGGGCCCCAGCCGCCCTCTTCTCCACTGGCCTTGCTGTTGTCGGAGGACATCTCCAGGTCGTCCTCCAGGTCGCGGATGCGCAGCTCAGCAGCTTTTTTGCAGCCTGGCTTTTCTTTCTCCTTGTCATTCTCCTCCTGGTCCTTCCACCACCACTGCTGCTTGATGCTTAAATGGTTCGGGACTGGGTTTCTCCTCTCCCACTCCTCCCAGGCTGTGAGCCTGCGGCCTTTGGACAGTGGCATGAAGTTGTACCAGTTGTGCACCGGGAAGGCCTGAAAGGCTCCATCAGCACACTGGGTGAAGATGTAATAGCGTGTGTGCTCTGTCTCGCCTCCCCTCTTTGTGCCCTTGAACTTCCGGCCCAATTCGCACTCCACCTGAAGCAGCCAGGGCTGGTCCTCGGGCTGGGACTTCTTGAGTACAATGCCGTATTTCTTTCTTAGCGCTTCTTCCCCCATCTTGCCCCTGAACCCCCTGCCAGCTCCCGACTTGGGCATCTCCTCCTCTTGGTAAATTTTCTTGTTGCTCAGGTCGCGTTCCAGCTGGGCCTGATTCCAAGTAGCGAGGTTGACTTTATCAGCTGCATTGAAAGCCATGATATTAAAATTTGGGGCGGTATTTTTGGGAACTCAGACAACATACTCAGTGACATCCTGACTGCTGGGGCCGAGGGCCACCATGGGCGATGGTAAGGGTCCAGTCGGAACCTCGTGCTTTTCGCTTCCTCCGGGGTCTGTGTCCTCCGGTCTCTGGGAAGCCACCCTCGAGGGATCAGGTCTCGGGTCTAGATCAAGGACCCCAAGCCCAGGCAGGGTACCATCGATCCTGAGAAAAGCTATCCGGAGGCGGTGCTGGGTTAGTGGTCAGCCTCGGAAGCCTCCCGTGCCGCGTCTGCACCTGCGCAGGCTCCTAAACCGGAATAGAAACTCTCCAGCAGACCTAGTCCAAACAAGCTACTCCAAGCTGAAGGCAGCACCTTCTGTGCCCGGCGCACTGGCTGCCAGAAATATATATATCCATCCAATCACGAGGATAACGTCATCATGGGATGACCTGGTCATGTTGATAACACAATCACTCCGATGACGTCTCACGAGGATAATCCAATACGTTGATAACCCAGTCATACAGAGTCCTATGTAGCTCTTTTGGTTCGTCCTGACCTCTGGTGGCTCAGAAGGTAAAGAAGCGGCCTGCAATGCGGAAGACCTGGGTTCTACCCTTGGGCTGGCAAGATCCCCTGGAGGCAGACATGGCAACCCACTCCGGTATTCTTGTCAGGAGAATCCCCAAGGACAGAGGAGCCTGGTGGGCTACAATCCATGGGGTCGCAAACAGTCGGACAAGACTGAGTGACTAAGCACAGCCCAGCCCAGTAAATATAGGTTCTCCCCAGGGTCCTCTCTTGGGCTCAATTCTTAATGTACACATTCTCTCCAGACAGTCTTGTCACTCACATTGCTTCAATCTTTACTTTTATTAAGCTACTTCCCAGCTCTCCAACTCTACTCCCATATTTCAGACCCACATTTTCAACAGCTGTCTAGGGACTTGAACAAAGAAATTCAACCAATATTTCAAACTCAGGTAGTTCTTGCCAAAGAATAACTGTTCTTTTGCTGTATGAATGTTGTGGGCTTTATGTATTTAAAGTGTTTTCTATTTTTACTATAATGATTAAGAAAAGCACACACACAACACGACACACTCCTGGGATTCTGAGCAAGAGGAGTTAGTGAGCATCCCTCCACCACGCCACCATCACCCCCAAATTCTCAGTACCTGATTTTGTCCTCCACCTTGCCTCCACCACATACTTCACAATAAATCTATAGATATGCACTTACCAGTAATTAAAGCCAACAATCTTGGTTGTGCATCCCAATTCCTGCCCTCATCTTCCATATTTCTAGCTCATTCCCTTATTAACCAGACTCCACACAAGGACCTAAGGTCCATTTTTCTCAGTCCCTCTTTCCCCAGATGTCCCCTCTTCCCTCCTTGCCAAATTTAATTTCCTCAGCCAATTTTTACAGTTGCTCTCTTTATCACAATCTAATTCCCCTGCCCCTCTTTCACTTCATGATACTCAATTAGAAAAATGAGAAACCAGGTTAAATCCAGCCCTACGCCTCCTCCACACCTGTCTTCATGCACCTGAACCTAACTGGAGAAAAAGATATTAAACTACTGACTGTTTTATCTTTAAACTCATGACCACGAACCTCAAGCACATCTCAACTGTGTGTAGCCAGACAATCATCTGATATATCCTATAATCCTTTCACTCTCCTATAGGTTTGAATGACGATTTCTTCACCTGTTTTCCCCTCACACCTCCAACACCTTCTCTGTCTTCACTCTTTACTTGCAACCTTGCTTCCTGTTTTACTGAGGAAATGAAATTTGTCCAAAAAGAACTGTGCTGAACTTCCACCTACTGCATCTGAGCTGGCATATTCTGTCTTACCTCCTTGACTATGGATAAACCTTCCGTGGTCCTGAGTAAAGCCAATCCCTCACCTCAAAGACATCTCCCCAGTAAATCTACCTCTTTCTCTCTCACAACATCAGATTTTCCCTCTCTACTCTTTCCCATAAACATACAATCGTACTATCATTTCTCCTATTGTTGAAGAAAAACTCTTGGCCCTTCCTTCCCTTCTAGCTACCATCCCATTTCTCTGCTCCCCTTCCTTAAAAAAAAAAAAAGTCACTTGAAGGTATCCTTGTACTCATTGACTCCAGTTCTCTACTGAGTCCACTTCAGTCAGGCTTTGGTCTTTTCAAAGGTCTTGGAACAATATCACCAGTGACTTCCGTGTTGCAAGATCACTGCCTCTTCCTCTTGGAGTTCATTGCCTCTTCCTCCTGGAAATACTCTCTAATAACACACCACAATCTCTCAGTTTTCCTTCTTCCTCACTAGCTACTCCTTCTCGGCCTCCTGCTTCTTCAACTTGTACTTCTTTACTTTGGAGCGCTCCAGGGCACTCTTTCACTTTTCTTTCTATAGAACTCCCTTGGCAATCTCATCTAATGTTAAACATCTTTTTTTAAACAGTCAACATTTTTTAAAAATTGAAATATAGTTGACTTACTAATATTGTGTTCATTTCAGGTGCACAGCAAAGTGATTCAGATTTTTTCCAGATGATTTCCCATTATACATTATTATAGGCTATGGACTACAGTTCCCTGGGCTTTACAGAAAATACTTGTTGCTTGTCTATTTTATGTAAAGTAATTTACATCTGTTAATCCCATGCCCCTAATTTATCCTTCTCTCCCTCCCTTTCCCATTTGGTAACCATAAGTTTGTTCTCTATGTCTGTGAGTCTTTTTCTGTTTTGTATATCAATTCATCTATATTATTTTTAGGTATCATATAATATTTGTCTTTGTCTGACTTTCTTCACTTAGTGTGATGTTCTCTAGGTCCATCCATGTTGCTGCAGATGGCAAAATTTATTTATTTTTGGCTCACTGAGTCTTCGTTGCTGCACGAAGCCTTTCTCTAGTTGTGGAGAGCAGGGGCTACTCTCTAGTCTCAGTGTCTAGGCTTCTCTTTGCAGGGGCTTCTCTTGTTGTGGAGCACAGGATTCAGTAGCTGTGGCATGAGGGGGCTCATTAGCTGTGACTCAAGGGCGAGTGTGTAGGCCTCCGCAGTTGCAGCTTGCAGGCTTTAGAGCGTGGGTTCAGTAGCTGTGGCAGAGGGGCTTAGATGCTCCAAGGCATGTGGAATCTCCCTGGACCAGGGATGGAACCCATGTCCCTTGCACTGGCAGGTGGATTCTTATCTACTGCACCCCAGGGAAGTCCTTATTCTTTTTATGGTTGAGTAATATTCCACTGTATATATATATACTGCATCTTCTTAAACTACTCATTTGTTGACATTGTTAAAATGGCCATACTATCCAAAGCAATCTACAGGTTTAATGAGATCCCTATCATAACACTCATAACATTTTCCACAGAACTAAAACAAAAAATTCTAAAATTTATGTGGAACTACAAAAGACCCAGTATCAAAAGGAATCCTGAGGAAAAAGAACAAAGCTAAAAGCCTAATTATCCCAGACTGAGGACAATATTACAAAACTCTAGCAATCAAAAGAGCAGAATATTGACACAAAAATAGACATACGGATCAATGGCACAGAATAGCGAACCCAGAAATAAACCTACATATGTAGGGTCAATTAATCTTCAACAAACGAGGTAAGAATGTACAATGGAGAAAAGACAGTCTCTTCAGTAAGGGCTTTTGGGAAAGCTAGACAGCTACATGTAAGTCAATGAAGTTAGAACACAACCTCACACCACCTACAAAAATAAATTCAAAATGTTTAAAGACCTAAATATAATACATGACACCATAAAAATCCTAGAAGAGAACATAGGCTGAACAGTCTCTGACATAAATCATACCAATATTTTCTTAGATTGGTTTCCCAAGGCAAAAATAAACAAGTGATATCTTATCAAACTTAAAAGCTTTTGCACAGCAAAGGAAACCATCAACAAAATGGAAAAAAAGGCCTATAGAATGAAATAAAATATTTCCAAATGATGCAACTGACAAAGGGTTAACATTCAAAACATACAAACAGCTCATACAACTTAATATATATTTTAAAAACTCACTCAAAAAATGGACAGAAGACCTAAATAGACATCTCTCCAAAGAAGACAAACAGATGACCAACAGGCACATGAAATTAGTGATGCTCAACGTCACTAATCGGAGAAGGCAATGGCACCCCACTCCAGTACTCTTGCCTGGAAAATCCCATGCGCGGAGGAACCTGGTAGGCCACAGTCCATGGGGTCGCGAAGAGTCGGACACGACTGAGCGACTTCACCTTCACTTTTCACTTTCATGCATTGGAGAAGGAAATGGTAACCCACTCCAGTGTTCTTGCCTGGAGAATCCCAGGGACGGGGGAGCCTGGTGGGCTGCTGTCTATGGGGTCGCACAGAGTCGGACACAACTGAAGTGACTTAGCAGTAGCAACATCACTAATTGTTAGAGAAATGCAAATGAAAACCACAATGAGGCAATACCTCACACCAGTCAGAATGGCCATCATTAAAAAGTCTATAAATAATAAACGTTTTTTGTCCGTCTAGTCCAGGCTATGGTTTTTCCAGTGGTCATGTATGGATGTGAGAGTTGGACTGTGAAGAAAGCTGAGCGCCGAAGAATTGATGCTTTTGAACTGTGGTGTTGGAGAAGACTCTTGAGAGTCCCTTGGACTGCAAGGAGATCCAATCAGTCCATTCTAAAGGAGATCAGCCCTGGGATTTCTTTGGAAGGAATGATGCTGAAGCTGAAACTCCAGTACTTTGGCCTCATGTGAAGAGTTGACTCATTGGCAAAGACTCTGATGCTGGGAGGGATTGGGGGCAGGAGGAAAAGGGGATGACAGAGGATGAGATGGCTGGATGGCATCACTGACTCGATGGACGTGAATCTGAGTGAACTCTGGGCATTGGTGATGGACAGGGAGGCCTGGCGTGCTGCAATTCATGGGGTTGCAAAGAGTCAGACACGACTGAGTGACTGAACTGAACTGAACTGAACTGAAAACATATGTGAAGAAAAGGGAACACTCCTACACTGTGGGTGGGAATGTAAATTGAGGAAGCCATTGTGGAAAACAGTATGGAGGTTCCTTCCGAAACTAAAACTAGAGCTACCATATCATCCAGCAACCCCACTCCTGGCCATATATCCGGAAAAGGTGAAAACTCTAATCTGAAAAGACACATGCTCCCCAGTGTTCACAGCACCATTATTTACAGTAGCCAAGACATGGAAGCAAACAGAGGCTCCATCAACAAATGAATGGATACCACCATGTGCGGTATCACATGGCACGCAAACATGTAAAGACAGGGAAAGGTGTTCCATATAGCACATGCCTACACTTTCAACATTACGTTATGTAGGATGTGACACTTCAGCTCCGGGTAAGGGCAGAATCTTCGGTTGCAGCCTCACCCAGAAGTCCTACTTCGAACCACAGGCAGATGCTCCTTCAGTCCTAAGACCTAACCACATCAGGGCGCATCTGGGCCAGGAGTAATGGTCAGGATCACATCTGCCTCCTGATGGTTCTTATACCCATAGACCAACCATCTTCTTTCCTTTCCCAAGGAGGCTCCTTTTCTTTTAAACATTTAAAACTCTAACAGAAGAGATTTCTAATTAAAATTAGCAGATTAAACATCTCTGTTTATTTCCATTCCCTCCCACATCCTTTCTAAAATTCAAGTGAAGGATTTGTTTTTAATGGATAAACCTACAGCTACAAGAGAATGAGAAAGAAGGTCCATCAGCCAATAAGAGATTTTGACAAAATTCTGGAAGACAGGAAGGAGTGACAACTAAAGTCCAGAATAAAGGAAGCTGCAGATTTGAATATTGGCGCAGAGAAAAAATACCGAAAAGAGTTGTGTCGCCCTACAGAATGTCAGAGAGGTTCAGTTCTCTAAGGAATCAAGTAGAGTAGTACAGCAGACGGCAAGTAGGGTTGAAAACACGGTGGCTAATTAAAAGTCTGTGTAGAATTTAAACAACCCCTCCATTCTGCCCTTCCTCCATTTCCCCTCTGGTCAAAAGAGACTTCCACCCTTCAGTGAGGAGAATAGAATTTCCTTCCCTAGAGAAACGAGTGGCCCAGAAAATAGAATTGCACCTTATGGAATTAGAGGCCCCCAGCATAACAGCAGGCTCCCACACAATCACCCCAAAGCAAAGCCCATCCCCACCCCAACATTCACTTAGGGCTCCTCATATCCTTTTTGTGCCATGCTCTTAAATACGAGCAGTTAATTGAGAATCACTGGAAAACTGAGGAATGCTTCCAAAAGAAATAAAATCAGGATTTAAAAAATGACTCTACAGAGTTCACATGGGATAATGATAGATTCTTACATCCAGATCTCTTCATACAACCACTAAAACCCATACAAATTAACAAGGAGAGCAACTCAAATCACATAAAATCTGTATCTACATTGTGACTACAAGGCAGAGATTACACAAACTTTAATTTACATGTAAAAAGATAACTAGACATATGATATCAGCAAAGCTGGCTCCAGAGCTCACTTCAGAGCAGAAAATCAGGTGAAGACTGAAGGGAAGAAGGATGGGGTCAGGGGAATCCTAGCAGTGGGAGAACATGGATAAAAGTCATCACTTTGAGAAGACAGGGTCTCATCTTGAGCGGAAGAATGCTGAGAATGATTCTCCAGCTCCAGCCGCAAATGCAGGAGCCATTGCAATGCTCATGCCCAAGACAGACCTGCTTGCCATCTACGAACTCCTTTTTAGGGAGGGGTTGGTGGTGCCAAGTAGGATGTCCACAGGCCTGAACTCCCCAAGCTGGCAGAAAAGAATGTGCCTAGTCTTCACGTGATGAAGACCTTGCAGTCTCACATCACCAGCCTACAGGAAGGGACAGTTAGCCTGGAGACAAGCCTACTGATACCTTACCAGCAAGGTATCCAGTATTCCTATGATTTCCTCCATCTGCCCCTGAGACATGCCTACCACCCTGCACTGCAGCTGTCCTGAGACTGGCCGTAGCCCAAAGGTCTGGAGGGAGAAAACCTGCAAGATTCACACGAGGGGAAGCTGACAGAGATGCCTACAGACCAACTGCTGTGCCCTCTGGTGCCTACAGGAGCCCCGTGGCCAGGCTGAGTCAGCAACCAAATTCCAATTAATAGATGTGTTTGGCCATGGATGTGGTAGGCCATCTCAGTAAAGCTGGAAGAGATTGTTTAGTGTTGATGAAACCTCCAGGCAGACCTACAGAAAGGAAGGGGGTGGGAGAGAGAGAAAGAAAGGATGGAGGAGGGAGAGAGGAAGACTGAGAGTAGGCCTGCCAGCTGGCAGGCCAGGGCATTAGCTACCGAGTACTCTAGGAGAGACCCCAAAAGGCTCAGGACCAAAAGTAACAGTCTCTGAAGGGGGAGAAGAAGCCAGCTTAAAAGTGGGAGGCATTACTTGGAGACTAGGAAATGAAAGAAAATGGTGGACAGGAGAAGCCCTACAGAAACGAAAGAAAATCACAGAATCAGAAGACACACCAACCTCTCCTCACAACAGCACAAACGATTAAAGAAATCTCACTCCGCTTATCTATAGAAGAGGGCGTTCCGGAACTAAGAATCTTAGTAAACCACCAAGTCCTTTTCTTCTCTCCCAAAACAAACACCTGTCATTAGCAGACCAGGAAAATTCAACACACTGTTATATAAACAAATCACAGGTAGCAGGTACACTAAGCCACAATGAGAAGAAAATAATAAGTGAGAGTACAAGTATCTTCAGATGATGGTTTTATTCACCTCCAAACCAAAAACAGATGAAAATTGTGACGCAATATCCAACACTAAATATTACCAAATAGGCACTTGAAAATATAAAACACCAAAATTCAAATTTTCTGGATGGGAAATAGGCAAAAATCAAGATGTGTAATGAGCTGATCAAACTCAGAAAAGAGAAGGAAAAAAAATAAGTTATGTATAGACATTAACTCAATATGTTGTACATCTGAAGCTAATATAATGTTATGAGTCAACTATACCTCAATAAAATCTTTGTTTTTCAATTTAAATATTACAGAAATAAAGATTAAATCACAAGATGCCCAAAGGAGAATAGATGCAACTGCAACTAAAAATATAATAAGGGATATAGCCAAGAGAAAAAAAGTGAATAAAGGGATAAAATGATCAGAGAAAACGTGATCACTGTAGAGAACAGGCAAAAAAGGCATATACATATATCTGGGCTTCCCCAGTGGCTCAGCGGTTACAGAATCCACCTGCAATGCAGAAGACGCAGGTGACTCGGATTCAGACTTGATCCCTGGGTCGGGAAGATCCCCTGGAGGAGGCATGGCAACCCACTCCAGTATTCTTGCCTGGAGAATCCCATGGACAGAGGAGCCTGGCAGTCCATAGCGTTGCAAAGAGTTGGACATGATTGAAGCGACTGAGCACGCACACACACACACACACACAACTGGATTTGCTGAAAAAGCAAAACAAAACAATGGAATGGAAATAATATTTAAAACTGTAGTCCACTAATGACTATAGTAATGATTATACAACTGTGTATTACTTGTCAAAACTCATGAAACCATACACTTGAAAGTGAATTTTATTTTATATAAATTATACCCATACAAAGTAGATTATAAATTAAATAAATATGACATGCTTAACCCAAAAGTTATAATCCCAGAATACTTTCTGGAAATAAAAATAACCTAAATCTACATGTCAAACGCGTCTGTGTATGTACATAGGAAAACTGACCAGAATAGTCAACTCTGAGACATATCAGGGTAAAACTATAATAGAAGTAAAGAAAAAAATTCTGTTGGCAAATTTTCCAAATCAAATACAAAGTAATAAAAATCAAGTTGTCATCCTATTGGATAATCACTATTACAAAACTAAAATAGTGAAAGAATGCATAACTGACAATTTAACAGAAAGAAAAAGAAATTATAGAAGATATTTTATTAATCCAAAAGTACCCAAAAAGGAAGAAAAAGGGGAATATAAAACAGGTTTGTTCATCCAATTTACCAGAGTGAAAAGAAGAAATTAAAAAATTGTGGCATTAAAAAAAAATGTATTTGGCATTTAAAACTTTCCAACAGTTCTGGCTATGACAGGGTAACTGGCACTGGACTAGCCCTCCTGCCATGAGTAATTACAAAACTAGACAAAAAGTATAAAGAAATCTTTTTTAGATACTGGGACAACCAGTGATACAGAACGGTGATCCCTAAGAGAGGAAAAGCCCATGTGAGCTCCACAATTACCTGGCTTTCTTCCTGGAGACATTTTCTAGACCACAGGACAGAGAGGTAGAGCCCAGGCAAGAACAGTGGGTCATTGAGCTGAGGAGGCAGAAATTAGAGTCTAGGGCTGTTGAAACAGCTGAAATCTGTGAGACCGGGTACTGAAAAGGAGAGAGCTGTAAGAGAAGGAGCTTTGGAAATCTGTGTAGGGGTCCCCTCAAGGGTTTGACTGAGTACTCAGCTGAGCATAGGGAAATGAGAGTCTGCAAAGCCTGGCAGAGAACAGCTATTGAGAAGTTGGGAGCTGCTCAGACATTCCAGAGGTCTCACAGGACTGGGAGATGTAGCAGTTCCACCAGTCAGAGAGGCTAAACAACATGCAATTCAATCAAGGCCTCAGAAAGGCCACGCCTTAGGAGTAGGGTTAGTCTAGCCCTAAGGAAGGAATCCTCCAGACCGGTCCTAATAAAGCTTAAAACAAGCCTTGAAGAAAAAAACCAAATTGATTCACCAGTAAATCAACTGCCTGCTAAAACAAACCTCAACAACCTTTAAAGGAAAGCCACATGATTTCCACCACGTAGCATGTACAAAGTACAGCTTGATGGTCAAATCATTAGACAGGTAAAGTAGTAGCAAGATGCGATTAAAAATCAAGGGAAAAAACAATTAAAAAAAAAACTCAAACAGGGTAAGAGGTGTTGGAATTGACAGACTTTTAAAAAGCCATTAAAAAATTGTTCAAGGATTTAAAGGGGAAAACCGAACATAGTGAGTGAACAATTGGAGAAATTCAGTAGATAAAGGCAAACTATTTAAAAGCATCAAATGGAAACTTTAGAATGGAAGAAAACAATATCAGAAATAAAAATTTGCCAAATGTGTCAAAGAACAGATTAGATGCTGCAGGGGAAAAAATCAGTTAACTCAAGTTGAGTTAACTTGCCTTCAAAGGCAAGGCAATAGACTCACCAAAGTGAATCACAGGGAGAAAGAAAGCAAAAATCGATCAGCACCTTAGTGACCTATAGAACAATATTAGGCAGTTTAACAGGTGTAACTGAAGTCTCAGGAGATGTGAGATATTATAGCATGAAAAAATATATTTGAAAAAATAAGGCTGAAACATTTCAAACGTCTCAGATTTAATGAGAAAATATCATCCCACAGATCTAAAGAAGCTAAAAAAATAAGCTAAATAGAAAAATCTTAAAAGCAGAGAAAAATAAAACATGGAATGTACAAAAGTTTTTTCAAATGATGAAACATTGACTTAGAGAGAATGCAAACCAGAAGACAATGGAACAACATCTTTAAAATACAGAAGGGGAAGAAACTGCTAACCTATAACGACAATTCACTCGGTGAAAATATCCTCCAGCAGTAAAGACAACCAATAAAAGGGCCAGGAACTCCTTGGAGAAATAGCTGGTTCCAGGACTAGGACATGGAAAGCACAAGATGAACCCGGAACATCTTACAGAGCCAGGAAGTGCTGACGAAAGTGGAGAGGATGGTTAAGTTTGAAAATCACTGCTTTTCACCACTTTGCACTCATCACAGTGAAAAACTGACTCAGGACAACTGGTACAAAATCTGTGGGGGGAAATCTGATAAGGAGCAGGATATTTACAAGGTCTTAAAATTTCTCCCCAAATATGCCTTATTAATTTCAAGGGAAAACAAGTTGATAAAGCAGACAACACCTTGACTGGGTAATCCAAATCAGTATCACCCACAATGGGCAAGTGAGCATGTGTGCCTTTAAATGTGATGCCCTGAAAAGAACACAGTGTTGTGTGCATATTATTACAGCCCAGGATGAGTAAACTGACTGTACACGTAAAGAAACAACAAGATGCAATCTTAAGTGTGCAAAATTACCTAGTGAGTGTACTTGCCAGAAATGTTTAACCTATTTAACATAATCCACAAGATGGCTAGTCCAAGCTCTTGAAAAAGTCAGTACCCTGAAAACTACCCAAAAAATGTGTAAGGGAGAACTGTTCTAAGTTAAAATAGAATAAGGAAGTATGATAACTAACTGTAATATGTGACTCTTAACCCAACCCTGGATCCAGAAGGAAAAAAAAATGCTATTAAAGTAAGTTGGAGCAGAAATGGCAGAATTTTTTTTTTTTGGCCACTCAGCAAGAAAATTAAAAAGCCTAAAAAGCTAAACCTAAAAGCCTAAAAAACTAAAAAGCCTCTTGATGAAAGTGAAAGAGGAGAGTGAAAAAATTGGCTTAAAGCTCAACATTCAGAAAATTAAGATCATGGCATCTGTTCTCATCATTTTATGGGAAATAGATGGGGAAACAGTGGAAACAGTGACAGACTTTATTTTGGGGGGCTCCAAAATCACTGCAGATGGTGACTGCAGCCATGAAATTAAAAGACACTTATTCCTTGGAAGGAAAGTTATGACCAACCTAGATAGCATATTGAAAAGCAGAGACATTACTTTGCCAACAAAGGTCCATCTAGTCAAGGCTATGGTTTTTCCAGTAGTCATGTATGGATGTGAGAGTTGGACTGTGAAGAAAGCTGAGCACTGAAGAACTGATGTTTTTGAACTGTGGTGTTGGAGAAGACTCTTGAGAGTCCCTTGGACTGCAAAGAGATCCAACCAGTCCATTCTAAAGGAGATCAGTCCTGGGTGTTCATTGGAAGGACTGATGTTGAAGCTGAAGCTCCAATACTTTGGCCACCTCATGCGAAGTGTTGACTCATTGGAAAAGACCCTAATGCTGGGAAGGATTGGGACAGGGGGAGAAGGGGATGACAGAGAATGAGATGGCTGGGTGGCATCACTGACTCGATGGACGTGAGTCTGAGTGAACTCGGGAGTTGGTGATGGACAGGGAGGCCTGGCATGCTGCGATTCATGGGGTCGCAAAGAGTTGGACACGACTGACTGAACTGAACTGAAGAGCAAGGCTTGCAGGATCCAATCAGGGATGTAACCCAGGCCCCGTGCAGTGAAATCTTGGAATCCTAACCAGTGACCCACCAGGGAATTCCCAGTAAAATTTAAGTATGAACTGAATATCAGAAGATATTATTCAGTTAGTGATATGTGTTTGGAGTGTAGTAACGATCTTGTGGTATGTAGGAAAATGTCCTTATTCTTAAAAGAAATATATGCTGAAGTACTTAGGACTAAAATGATGATGATGTCTACAAATGATTCAGAAAATCAAAATAGTTTGTAAATGTGGCAAAATCCTAATGACTGATGATTAGGGAAAGGATATGTGAGTATTCAGTGTACTATTCTTTCAACTTTATGTAAGTTTGAACATTTTTTAAATAAAAAGTTGAAAGAAAAAAAAACAGGAAAAATGACCTTGGAGAAAATAAGACTAACTCGGGGAACAAGAGAAAACTTAAAAATATACATATAGTATCTTCAGGGAAACTCAAGAGGCTATTACAAGCATAAAAAAGATTGCCTTCTCCATAAAAAAGAATAGAATACTCTAAAACTAGAAAATTCAGTAAATAAAACAGCACTCTTAGAAATTAAAAATTGATCAGTGAAAAAATTTTCAGTAGAAGGACCAGTAGGTCAGAAAATAAATTTTAAAAAAATGACAAAATAGGAAATGTGAGCGAAAAGAGGAGAGCTATAGATATCAGTCCAGGATTGCAACATCTGACTAAAAATAGCCCTAGAAACTGGAAGTAGAAACATATGGGGGGGGGTATTTTCAAAATAGAAAACAATAAATTTTCCTAGAGCTAAAAAACATTTGACTTCCATCCAGATCACAGAACAACAAAGGAGAAATAACTCCACCAAGGCATCCTTGGGCTTCCCTGGTGGCTCAGATGATAATCTGTCTGCAATGCAGGGGACCAGGGTTCAATCCCTGAGGCAGGAAGACCCTCTGGAGAAGGGAATGACGACCCGCTCCAGTCTTCTTGACTGGAGAATCCCATGGAAAGAGGATCCTGGAGGGCTACAGTCCGTGGTGTCCCAAAGAGCTGGACATGACTGAGCGACTCACACACACACACACACACACACACACACACACACGGCATACTTACATCATTTTCGTGGAGGTTCAAGATACTCGGGATACAGAGACTGTTAAAAGATTCCAGAGATATAAACAAACACGCTAACAAGTCACCTACAAAGAGCCAAGAGTCGAGTAAGTTTCTGAACATTTTGAGCAGATGGCCTGATGCTCACAGCCCGGGACGGAGCACCCCTCGTGCCGAGAACTCACCCTGTGGAGGACCCAGCTGTGCTATGTGCTAAATAGCTTCAGTCCTGTCCTACTCTCTGACGCTATGGTCTGTAGCCTGCCAGGCTCCTCTGTCCATGGGATTCTGGAGGCAAGAACGCTGGAGTGGGTTGCCATGCCTTCCTCCAGGGGATCTTCCCGACCAGGATGCGAACCACAGTCTCTTATGTCTCCTGCCCTGGCAGGTGTGTTCTTTGCCTCTAGCACCACCTGGGACCCCACCACCGTTGTTAGTGGCATATCTTTCTTTTTCACAAGAAAGTGAATCACTGCAGTGCAAGGAACACCAGCTTATCCACCTTTATAGCCCCCTCTCTTCTTCATGTCTAAAGTCTTGCAAAGAATACATAAGTTCTTTTGAATAAGTTATAGTCAGTCAATCTCTGTCTCTCCATCCCTCTCATTACTTCCTTCTCTCCCCTTTTCTGTCCCCTTCTTTCTCTGCTCATTTGTTCATCCTGGAAACGATGATGGAGGTCCAGTGTGCTGGGTCAGGGGCTATCAGATGAACAAAGGCCAGTCACAGGTTCCAGGAACTCACAGCCATGAGGAGACAGACTCTGTAGGGACATGGCACTCCTGGGAGCCTGGCAATCTTCCTCCTCAAATTACAGAACAGAATCCAGGTGTACTCCACAATAGTTTAATGATCCCTATTCCCTTTTTTTTTTTTTTTAAGAAATTGGCTGTTTTGTTTATTTATTTATTGTTGGCCATGCCACACTGCTTGGGGGATTTTAGTTCCCTAGTCAGGGATCGAACCTGTGCCCTTTGCCTTGGAAGCTCAGAATCTTAACCACTGAACTCCAGGGAAGTTTCAACACTCTCTATTCTTAACCTTGAGTTAAACATTAGGCTAGGCTTCAGCAGTATGAGAACCTCCAGTGTCCAAGCTGGGTTTTGAAAAGGCAGAGGAACCAGAGATCAAATTGCCAACATTCACTGGATCATAGAGAAAACAAGGGAATTTCAGGAAAACATCTACTTCTGCTTCGTTGAGTACGCTAAAAAACCTTGGACTGTGTGAATCACAACAAACTGTGGAATATTCTTAAAGAGATAGGAATACCAGACCATCTTACCTGTCTCCTAACAAACTTGTATGTTGGTCAAGAAGCAATAGTTAGAACTGGACATAGAACAATGGACTGGTTCAAAATTGGGAAAGGAATACATCAAGGCTGTATACTGTCACCCTGCTTATTTAACTTTTATGCAGAGTATGTCATGCGAAATGTTGGGTTGGATGAATCACAAGTTGGAATCAAGATTGCTGGGAGAAATATCAACAACCTTAGATATGCAGATGACACCACCCTAATGGCAGAAGGTGAAGAGGAACTTGATGAATATCTTAAAAAACATCTTGATGAAGGTGAAAGAGGAGAGTGAAAAAGCTGGCAAAAACTAAGATCATGGCATCCGGTCCCATCACTTCATGGCAAATTGAATGGGAAAAATTGGACACTGTGACAGACTTTCTTGAGCTCCGAAATCACTCTGGACTGTGACTGCAGCCATGAAATTAAAAGACGCTTGCTCCTTGGAAGAAAAGCTATGACAAACTTAGACCGTGTATTAGATAGCAGAGACATCACTTTGCCAACAAAGGTCCATATAGTCAAAGCTATGGCTTTTCCAGTAGTTATGTATGGATGTGAGAGTTGGATCATAAAGAAAGCTGAGTACTGAAGAATCGATGCTTTCTAGTTGTGGTGCTGGAGAAGACGTCAAGATTAAACCAGTCAATCTTAAAGGAAATCAACCCTGAATATTCATTGGAAGGACTGATGCTGAAGCTGAAGCTCCAATACTTTGGCCACCTGATGCAAAGAGCCGACTCATTGGACAAGACCCTGATGCTGGGAAAGATTGAAGGCAAAAGGAGAAGTGGGTGACAGAGGATGAGATGGTTAAATAGCATCATTGACTTAACGGACACGAGTTTGAGCTATCTCTAGGAGATAGTGTAGGACAGAGGAGCCTTAGCAGTCCAGGGTGGATCACAAAGAGTCGGATGTGACTTAGCGACTGAACAACAACAAAACAAGCATGAATTGAATTTTCTATTTTTCTGATTCAAACTTTTAGCTAAGTTTTTACTTATCGAATTTTGTAGAGGATCAGAGTCTCCTGAGGAAAGAAAAGATTGCTCCTTCATACCCTGCAGGGAGAATCCCCAAGTCCCCTCCATCTGCTGTACCCCCTCCCCGTGTGAGTTGTTCCTTGAAACAGGAGGCCACAGGATGCCGACAAGGCCTCCTCAGCAGAACTGGGCCTGATGATGACAGCGGGAGCGACGCAGGGACTCTAGGTGCCCGGGAAGGGAGACAGAGAGGATGAGGCTCCTCACACAGTTCCCAGAGGAGCATCTCCCCCTAGTGGCCACAAGTGGGAGCTGCTGAGCTCTCAGCCGAGGAAATGCCAACGGGAAAGTGTAAGGCTTTCCACATACACACTCCACCCCACCCCACGCCCACGCTGAAGACACTGGACCCCCTTTCCAGAGTCTGGCCTGCGGAACAAGCCACCTGGAGTCTGGGTTTATACAACCTGGGTCCAAGATGAAACTTACAGGGGTACTAGACTTTCCTTTGGAGAAGGCAATGGCACCTCACTCCAGTACTCTTGCCTGGAGAATCCCAGGGACAGAGGAGCTTAGCGGGCTGCCATCTATGGGGTCACACAGAGTTGGACACGACTGAAGCGACTTAGCAGCAGCAGCAGACTTTCCTTGGCTGTACCAGAGACCTCTGCCCAGGCCTGCTCTGTGAAAGCAGCTTCCAAACGAGCCCTTCTGGGGCCTTGATGAAATGAAGTAAAGTGAAAGTGAAAGTCGCTCAGTCATGTCAGACCCTTTGTGACCCCATGGACTATATAGTCCATGGAATTCTCCAGGCCAGAATACTGGAGTGGGTAGCCTTTCCCTTCTCCAGGGGATCTTCCCAACTCAGAGATCAAACCCAAGTCTCCCACATTGCAGGCGGATTCTTTACCAACTGAGCTATCAGGGGCCTTGATAATGAAGCTTATCTACAGCACCCTTCCTTTGCACAAATTCCTTCTAAGGCCAGGGGAGTGCCCTTAGCAAGATGTTCACATGGACACGTTTATGCAAAATCTGCAAGAGTAAGATTTTGGGGGGTATTATTTTTCCAAAAGGAGGGTCTCACGAACTTCTTTAGCTTTGTATGCTAAGTCGCTTCAGTTGTGTCCGACTCTTTGTGACCCCATGGACTGTAGCCCACCAGGCTCCTCTGTCCATGGAATTCTCCAGGCAAGAATACTGGAGTGGGTTGCCATTCGCTTCTCCAGGGGAACTTCCTGACCCAAGGATCAAATCTGCGTCTCTTATGACTTCCGCATTAGCAGGGTTCTTTACCACTAGCGCCACCTGGGAATCCCTTTTAAGCTTTCAGTCCAGTTCAGTCGCTCAGTCGTGTCCAACTCTTTGCGACCCCATGAATTGTAGCACGCCAGGCCTCGCTGTCCATCACCAACTCCCGGAGTTCACTCAGACTCATGTCCATCGAGTCAGTAATGCCATCCAGCCATCTCATCCTCTGTTGTCCCCTTCTCCTCCTGTCCCCAGTCCCTCCCAGCATCAGAGTCTTTTCCAATGAGTCAGCTCTTCGAATGAGGTGGCCAAAGTACTGGAGTTTCAGCTTTAGCATCATTCCTTCCAAAGAACACCCAGGACTGATCTCCTTCAGAATGGACTGGTTGGATCTCCTTGCAGTCCAAGGGACTCTCAAGAGTCTTCTCCAACACCACAGTTCAAAAGCATCAATTCTTCGGCGCTCAGCCTTCTTCACAGTCCAACTCTCACATCCATACATAACCACTGGAAAAACCATAGCCTTGACTAGATGGACCTTTGTTGGCAAAGTAATGTCCCTGCTTTTGAATATGCTAAAAGTTGGTCATAACTTTTCTTCCAAGGAGTAAGCGTCTTTTAATTTCATGGCTGCAATCACCATCTGCAGTGATTTTGGAGCCCCCCAAAATAAAGTCTGACACTGTTTCCACTGTTTCCCCATCTATTTCCCATGAAGTGATGGATGAGGCTGAGAGGATGACCAGATGCCATGGTCTTCGTTTTCTGAATGTTGAGCTTTAAGCCAACTTTTTCACTCTCCTCCTTCACTTTCATCAAGAGGCTTTTTGGTTCCTCTTCACTTTCTGCCTTAAGGGTGGTGTCGTCTGCATATCTGAGGTTATTGATATTTCTCCCAGCAATCTTGAATCCAGCTTGTGCTTCTTCCAGCCCAATGTTTCTCATGATGTACTCTGCATGGAAGTTAAATAAGCACACAAACTCTATACATATCTGACTCTGACTGTCACATAGTGGCCACTTGTTGTAGAGCTCTCTGAACAGTTCTTTAACTCAAATATGCAGTCCCCAACCCCACTCCAGGCCCTGGAGGCCACAAAGGACTTTGGGAGGGCAGTCTGTGCAGGGGTCAAGAACATGGGTTTGGAAGTCAGGCAGATGTAGTCACGCGTCCCTCCTTCTTCATCTGAAAGACCGGGATAATACTCTTTGGGCTGCTGTGAGTATTCTCTTTGGGCTGCTGTGAGTATAGAATGCACAGAAATACTTCTGTCTGATGCCTGGTCAGTAGGAAGTGCTCTAGGAACAGTGGTTATGGGAAGGTCCATAAGTAGACATCTACTCTGGGAATGAATATATGTACATCTCTAACTTCTTCTCAACGGTAGAAAATCCACCTGCCAATGCAAGAGATGTGGATTCGATCCCTGGGTCAGGAAGATCCCCTGGAGGAGGAAATGACAACTCACTTCAATATTCTTGTCTGGGAAATCCCATGGACAGAGGAACCTGGCCAAGCTACAGTCCAAAGGATTTCGAAGAGTCAAACACGACTGAGCGACTAAGCACACAACTTCAATTCAACTCTCTATAAGAAATTAGACCAAATAAAATTGTCAGTATTTCACTATTTTTTGATCTATAAAAATGGCAGTTTCACATGATTCCCCCCAATAGAACATATGATGACAATAATTACATAGGGTGACTGGAGTATAGGTAACTGGTAGAGACCCCAGTACCTCTCATGGTGTATCGTGCTTTGCCTGGAGAGGCTGAGGGGGGCAATTGGATTCCTATCTCTCTGCTCCTTTGGGGAGTCCTGCTCTGTAACCATAAAGGCCTCTGATAGAAAATAAATAAGTCATGGGAATGCAATGTACAGCATGGTGACTTTAGTTAATAATACTGTTTTGTATATTTGGAAGTTGCTAAGAGTAGATTTTCAGAGTTCTCATCACAAGAAAACTCTGTGTGGTGACAAATATTAAGGCACTGTGATCATATTGCAATATGTATAGAATTGAATCATTATGTTGTGCACCTGAAGCTAATATAACTTTACATGTCAATTATACCTCAATTAAAGGTATTTAGAAAGTTCATCAGCCAGACCACAGAGGATCCGTCTGCCTCCAGCACTCAGTCCCTCTGTGGCACCAGCTACGCTCTGGATCGCAGCTCTTATTTGGAAGGCGCTGCAGCTCTCCTGGCCTCTTCCTGTCCCAGCCTTTGGCACCTAACCCAGAATCTCTCTTTTCTTGCCCGGCCCTCAGGGAAATAGGGCCCAGATGGAGTCCACACTGCAGAGGGACTGAGGGACCTGGTGGCCACCCTCCTCCAGCCTCATGCTGTCCCTGAGGGTCATAATCTCAGGAAGGTACCCTCGAGCTGCTTATTTAACTCTTTGCACCCCAAGTGGTTTACCCAGGCCATACTCTCTGAGAACACATGCAGAATCCCAGTGCCCCTGGCACAGTCACAAAGCACAGTACTGACAGCCATGCTGGGCGCTCAGAGGGCCAGTGGGTCAGACCACAATCACAGGTGCCCTCGAAGAGCAGAGCGGAGGATGCCACACAGACTGTGCCAGTGGCGTTCTCTGAGAAGCAGAGGCTGACTGAGCTGAGAGGCAGAAAATCCGCTGGTAAGTAACGCCAGGAAAGAAAGGGGAGGCAAATGGACTGGGGATGGACCACTGTCACGACGCAGACACGTCCATTTCTGCCAGCCCCATGGGAGCTCTGGAAGAGAGATGTCCAGGGTTTCCTGTTCAGAGTCCCTTGAGCAGTAACAGCCAGGCCCTGTCTTGCTCACACTGGCTAGGCTCAGCTCAAAAATGGAAACTGACCTTGATCGTGGACCCAGATGTTGAGGCTGTCATCTCATCTCAGATCTCAAAGTTTCTCAAAGGAGAAGCAGGGAGTGCAGCTCTGTGTCTTGTTCAGTGCGGGCCTTGTGCTACATGGACCCGCTTTTCCACACACAGGGGGCCAGACTCCGGGGGCCTGTCTTCTTTTCTGAAAACCTACAAGAGGGAAGTTAAGGGGATGAAATAGAGACCCCATTCATTCTATCTGGTCTTGGGGCCACAGCTGGGACCCATCGCTTCCCTCCTTTACCCTTCATTCTAAATTCCCCTTGCCCTCAGCTACCATCTGCATGGTCTCGGTGGTGTGGTCTCATGCCTGTGGTCTGACCCAAGGCCTGGTTCTTGAGTCTGAGCCCATGGAAACAAAGAAGACGCATATCCAGACCCTCCTTCAAGAAAAGACGTTCTGGGACTCCCCTGACGGTCCAGTGGTTAAGACTGTGCTGCCACTGCAGGGGGCGAGAGTTCCATCCCTGGTCTGGGAACTAAGATCCCACATGCCAAACAAATGACGTGGGCAAAAAAAAAAAAAAAGATGTGCTGACCAACCTCGAGGGGTGTGGCTGCTGACTGCTTCCAGCTGTTCATTTCACTGGGGTGGGCCCTAGCCCATAACTGAGCAAGATGGCGGCACAGGGCCTAGCTTTGTACCAGTCTTTGCTCTGGAACTGCCCCACTGGGTGGCAGTTTATCACATTTGCCTTTCCATCTGATGGCTGCCCCTGCTCAGTCCTGCCATCCCCTTTTCTTTCACACTCGTTGCCCTCCAGTGAAATCTCTGCCCCAACTCTGCATGCCTAACTCTCCACAACTGGTTCTGGAAAGTCCAACCTGCAGCACTTGGTAACAGCAGTGGTCCAGGGAGGCATCCACCATGGGACAGGTGCCAAGCAAACAAAGTGACACGGGCAGCCTTTATCAGTGGCCACCCCACTGTCACCATGATGGACGAGAGCCAAGTAACTGATGGCAGAGAAAGAGGCTACTCAAGGCCCCAACGGCATGTACTCACTCTTACCAAAGGCAGTCTAGCTGCTGCGGCCTCTGAATGTCCAATCTGCCAGCAACAGAGACCAGTGCTCAGGGTGGTGTTATTTCTTAAGGAGACCAACCAGTCACATGGTAGCAAGTTGATTGCACTAGGTCCCTTCTATCCTCAAAGTCAACAGTTTGACTCACAGAGATAGATAACTCGCATAGGTTTGTAGGTTTGCCTTTCGGGCCCATAAACCATGAAATACAGCACTAGTAGTTATAGAATGCCTGATTCACAGATGAGGAATCCTGTACAACATGTATCTTTTCTAAGACTGTACTGAGGATTTTTTAAATTTATTATTTATTTTTGGCTCACTGGGTATTTGTTGCTGTGCACAGGCTTTCCTTGGTTGCAGCAAGTGGGTAGCTTCTCCTGTGGCGCACAGGCTCTAGGCTCATGGATGGGCTCAGTAGCTGTGGCGTACAGGTTTAGTTGCTCCATGGCACATGGAATCTTCCTGGACCAGGGATAGAACCCGTGTTCCTTGCACTGGCAGGCAGATTCTTAACCACTAGACCACCAGGGAAGCCTCAAGGACTTGTTTTAACTGAGTATGGTGAGACCTGCAGATATGAAAATGAGTGTCATGAAGGAAGAAATTTATACTCACAGATTTCAAGAAGGACCAGTGTTGGTCAGGAGGCAGAAGAGGGGCAGAGCATGACTTGAGCCTTTTGGGAGTTCTTGTGAGAAGGAATGGGCAAGGCAGGGTAGATATTCTGAGTAAGTTCAGGGTTGGATAGTTTGAATGGTTTCCTTGGGCTCTGGGGTATAGAGGTGGATGCTAGTTAATGGTAGGTACCTGGCCATATGTGGTTTAGAACAGGGTATGTGAAAGTTTGATAAAGGAGAAAGTTGGGAATGTGGCCTCTGGACTGACTGGTTTTCACATCAAAGGTGCACTTGCAGGGAAGTTGTTTGCTATCTCTAGGAATTAGCGAGCTCTGGGGGGACAGTCTCTCCAACATCAAGGCCCCAATGGCCAGGGGATCAAGAGTACGTGAAACACGGATTTCCCTGGAAGTCCAGTGGTTAGGACTCTGCGCTTACACTGCAAGGGGCACAGGTTCTATCCCTGGTCAGGGAACGAATCCTGCAAGCCATGCGGGATAGCCAGAGTACAGGAAATATGAAAATGCAGACCATGTGACATCTAACCAGGGAATTCCTTTGCAGCAAAGGAAACAAAGCATGATCCCAAGAGTCGCCGGCCCCATTACCTGCCACATCACTCGGAGGCAGAAATTCAGGGATTGGGTACTTTCCAGCGTGTCTACGCAGAGTCCCCATCCCACGTGTCAGGGTCCCACAGATCTGCCTTGGATGAGTATTCAGCCATCTTTGGAGCCATATTATGTTACTCAGCCACTCTATTAAATCCTGACTTTCATCTCCAGCTCTTCTTTCTTCATCAACTGTGTAAGATGAAAAATTCTTTGTAAATTGCCAAAGAAACCCTTAGGCTCTCACACTTATTTTCAGTTGCTTGTTCATTGCCCTCAGCTTTTCATGATGTGCCTGTAGGTTATCAACCCGACTATTCATTCCCATTTATCCATATGTGTGTGTACACACATGTGTGTACAATTACACAGACATGTTTTTCTTTCAAATGCCTCTGCCTACCTTTTTAATGCCTAATCATCACACAGGCTAATTTGTTATTCTCTACCTACACATTCTCCCAAGTCACCACCAGCGAAATATTTAGTGATGGGACCAACAACCTGTGCTGGATGCTGTCCATACTCCACCTACCACATGGGATGTTGGCCTCTCTGCCAGCCGGGTGATGGAGTGATAATTTCTCAGACTCCATTTTACTGACTAATTTCTCCAACCACTCCTAAAAACAGATGCTAATATGGAATAAGGAGTCTAAAAGTTTCACGGGTGAGTAGCACTTGTGAAAAGAAAAGGCAGATGCTGGAGTGGGCAGGGAGAATTCTCCAGCTATGACTCAGGCCTGCTGGGGTCTCTGCCTACACACGTTGCTCATCATCCATTAGAGGATCTGGTGCTAGGGAAGTGGCTGGGCTCTTATGACACCACCTAATTGGGCAGCTGGCTGGAGGTAACCCTGAAAGGATACACTGTCAGCAGGAACACTGAGGCTGACCCTGAAGGAGACTATAACTGAAGCTGTCAGCTCACCAAAGCTGGGCAGCTGGGCAGCAAGTCCTTTCTGGAAGGGGTATCTGAGAGCAGCAGCTCCAGATTGCGGCAGAGATGATACAACACACGGAGAACTGGTTTCGTGTGAGTCTGGGCAGAGTACAGTCAAAACACAGAGTCACTTCCCTGGTTAATCAAGTGGTGTTGGGTAGAAGATTACCAAGAAGATAAAGTAGGAGGGGATTTTGCAGACAGAGAGAACCAACTGGTCAAAGACCAAGGCAATGAAAAGCATGGGAATGTTCTAGAAAAATACAGAGAACTCAGAGGAGCTGAAGCATAATGTTGGTAGGCGGGGGGATACAGGCATGAGTGACAGAAGGGGGTAGACCACACAGGATCTTGTTTGCCCGGCCATGTAACTCCAGCCTGCAACCAACACAAGGCACTTGAAGAATGTTCATTAGGGAAATGGCACCGTCAGCTATGAATACTAGCAGACCCTCTCTAGCAGCTATATAGAAAAGAGAAACCAGGAGGTGGAGAGGCCAGTGAGGGTCAGGAGGATGCTTTCATGGGCCAGCAGAGAGCTGAGATGGGGTGGTCAGAGGAAAAGGAAAGTCTGCCTCTGCTGGAGGAAGAACTGGCTGGACGTGGTAAGGGACTGGTTGTGGGGTGGAGGAAGGGAGAGCCTGGGACAATGGCCTGGTTTCTGGCTTGGGCATCCAGTTGATTGTTCAGAATTCAGTTCAGTTGCTCAGTTGTGTCCAACTCTTCATGACCCCAGGCCCTGCAGCAAGCCAGACTTCCCTGTCTATCACCACCTCCCAGAGCTTGCTCAAACTCATGTCCATCGAGTCAGTGATGCCATCCAATCATCTCATCCTCTGTCTTCCCCTTCTCCTCCCACCTTCAATCTTTCCCAGCATCCGAGTCTTTTCCAGTGAGTTAGTGATTCCCATCAGTTGGCCAAAGTTTTGGAGCTTCAGCTTCAGCATCAGTCCTTCCAATTAATATTCAGGACTAATTTCCTTTAGGATTAACTGGTTTGATCTCCTTGCAGTCAAAGGGACTCGCAAAAGTCTTCTCCAACACCACAGTTCAAAAGCAGTAATTCTTTGGCCCTCAGCTTTCTTTATGGTCCAACTCTCACATCCATACATGACTACTGGAAAAACATAGCTTTGACTAGATGGACCTTTGTTGACAAAGTATGTCTCTGCTTTTTAATACACCATCTAGGTTGGTCATAGCTTTACTTCCAAGGAGCAAGCGTCTTTTAATTTCATGGCTGCAGTCACCATCTGCAGTGATTTTGGAGCCCAAGAAAATAATGTCTCTCACTGTTTCCACTGTTTCCCCATCTATTTCCCATGAAGTGATGGGAACGGATGCCACGATCTCAGTCTTCTGAATGTTGAGTTTTAAGCCAGCTTTTTCACTCACCTCTTTCACTTTCATCAAGAGGTTCTTTAGTTCCTCTTTGCTTTCTGCCTGAGGGTAGTGTCATCTGCATATCTGAGGTTATTGATATATATCCCAGCAGTCTAGATTCCAGCTTGTGCTTCTTCCAGCCCAGCATTTCACATGATGCACTCTGCAGTTGGTTGTTCACCTACTCCCAAAAGAGACCAGTCCATGTACTCTCTCCTTCTGCCCTAGTCTTCTCTTCCCCTTGACCCGTGGTCTCTTCTCCCCACCCCATGTTCCTCATACCACTGGACATTGCTTATCCTCCTGTCTACCTGAGGCATATGAACAGCAGACAGTTCAGGAATAGATCCCAGAAGAGGCTGCCAGGCATTTCCCATGGACAGCTCACTTGATACAGCCCCTGCCCAGGTCATCTCTCAGCCCCAAGCTCTGGGGCTCTTGGTCTGATAGAAATGGGTGGTCCAATAATTAAGTCCCCCACTCCTACCCAGACCTGCCTCTTCTCCCCTTCTGCCTCACCCCCATCCCCCTGCTTCAGTCCCTGAGTCTAGAGTTTCCCCTTGTAATCTCTTACCACAAGGCCCTCCACTTCCAATGCCTAAACCTTCATGACCAGATTCAACTGCCACCTCCTCCCCGATTCCCCCACGTGGAAGTCTATCTGCCCCTGTCTCTGCTGGCCTTGGTGTTGTCCTCTCCACTCCATTTAAAACCTCCATTGTGAGATTTTAAACTCTTCTATGTATCCTTTGCTACATGTCAAGAACCCAAAGACAATGCTGCTCCAGGCAGGGCCCTGCGCAGAGTAGGGGTAAGTGGTTTGTTCAGAGAAGGAGGAAGAAGGCAGAGCCAAGACCTGGCCCTGGCCTCTCAGGGCAGGAGGAACCGAGTGTCAGTGGCTCCATCACCGCCACTGTGTCTTGTCAGGCCTGCAGCTGCAGCATCAAGACTCAGAAACAGCACCAGTACAGGGGTGCAGCAGAAAGCAACATCCAGAACTTGAGTCACAGCCCTTCCCTTATAGCCATGGAAAGACCTAGGAAAGGGCAGGACATAGGGGTTCAGGTGAGGGTGGGGAACTTGGCCATCAATGGTGGTGAACCTGGGTTTGTATTCACTGGCTGGTGAAACCCAGGGCATCCCAGTTGACGTAGTAATACATGATAATAAGTGCCATCTATTGTACTGCCAAGGTGCCAAGTACTTCACATGCCTTCTTCTAACAGTGGGATGCAAGCTCTGGGCTGAGGAAGGGAGCAGATTCCTGTCTGTTGTAACGGTACCACCCTGTTCTGGAACCTGGCCATCAGGGAGGAGCCCGGCCAGCGCTCAGTTACTTGAAGATGACTTGGGCCCACATGGGGCCTGTGCCCTCCCCCTGTGTGGGCAACAGAGGTGGGTCCACAGGGCCTCTTCTGAGAGTCAAGAGGTGGGGAGAGTCACTCACAAGCCCTGGCCCTCCAGCAGCCTGCTGGCCGAGGCGTGGGCACTCTCTTGGGTCACCTGACTCTGGCCCTGCTCATCTATTCCACTGGGCTCTGCTGTGCAGTGATAGTGTCCCGGGCCCTCTCACGGGGGCAGAAGCTCCTCTTCCTCCCACTTCCCCCAAAGGACAAGCAAGGCCAGAGGTGCGGCAACGAGTGCATGCAGAGGCAGTGGTGAAGATGGGAGCCGGCATGATACTGATCTTGGGAGAGTTCTTCTTCCCACCTGGAACCAACCATTTTCTCCCAATAGACTGGGAGGACCGTCGGAGGCCTTTCCAGCATCACAATGCGTGGCAGCATGCCACCATCATTGCGTTCTTCCAGTTCAGTGCCCTGGTGGATCTCACGAGCCAGGCATGGCTGGCGCAGCAGAGCATGAAGCTGGAGTGGGCGGCCACAGCCTTGGCCCTTGTGATAGTGCTGGAAATGGTGGCCCTCATCGAGCACAGGAATGCCCTGGAGTTCCAAGTGCATACCATGCTGATGCTGCCTGCCTTCCTGCTGGCCCTGGTGCTCACCATCAAGGTTTGGGCCCCTGACCAGCCCCCATTCTGGGTGCTCAAGGCTCGGCTGATGCTCGTGTCTGGCTCCTGGCTGCTAGTGGAGACCCTGATGCTGCATGCCGCACTCTCCTTGCAGCCCTGGCAGGCAGACAGCCCTGTGGACCTCGCCTTTGTCACCAACTTCTTCTGCTGGCTCCTGGGCTCGGGGGTTGTCATGCTGGCCACTGTCTATGGCCTCTGCAGCCTCTGGCACCATTTCTGCTCCTCCTGGGAAAGGGCCCCAGGTGCTGAGTACCAGCCGTGCCCCCTAGGCAAGGACAGTGCGGAGCTTGAGCAGTTCAGAGCAGAGGCCATGCTGCAGGATGAAGTCATCTAATCAAGACTGTCCTTCTGTCCCCAGCTGTGCTTTGCCTTGTCCCTATAAAGCCGTGTAAGGGTGAGTGACACTGCAAGGTCTTGGGATCCACACTGTATCTTCCTATCTCAGAAGCCATGTTCCTTGTCCCCAAATAAACCTGCCAGCTTCTGGGATGGCTTTTTAATGCCGTCAGTCTATCAGCCTCTCTGTCTAGCCTACTGTGTGAGTATGGTTTCCAGGCCTCTCTGTGGGGACTCCAGGACTTCTTCTCTAGTTGCTTCTAGAATCAGGAGGGGTACGGGATTGGAAGGTGGAGATGAACGTGAATTGAATGGCTAACCCAGTCTTCCCAGCCCCATTACATCACTGATATCTGATAGGAAAGTCTCCCTTTCATACTGTTCTTCTTAAAAAGTAGATTGTCTTTCCTTGACTTTTCTCAAAATTTGGGATACAGCTACTTTTTGATGGTAATAATAAACTCAAAACTCAAGAAGATAAACCTCTCAAGAGTGGAGAACAAAGGAGGCAACAGAATAAACATGGTGGTCTTAAAACTAGCAGCAGGTTCATGAGTATATCAATAGGTAAATAAAGGGAAAGACCAATCATGGATCAACATGAGAGTTTGTCGTGATCCAAGGTCATAATTAATCCATTGAAGATCCATTTAAAGCTGTGGATAGAAGTAGGCATGAAGTTGTCTCTTGGGTGGGAAATGCTGTGTGCATTTGTGCCTGAGGCTGGAGAGTTGAATGTGAGAGAGAGAGATGGTAATAGTGGCTCTCCTCCACATTTGTATATTGTGAGGATTTCAGATGCCTTCATTCTTCTGTTCTTTTTGTTTTTGTGTTCTATGTTAATTATAGGAGGCTGGAGAACTTGTTTAAAAACAAAAGTGACTCTATTCCCTTCTGCTCTGAGGGAAAAGGGGGCAGGGCTGGCGTAACTGGCAGCAGATTCTGGAGAGGAGAAGGGGGACCCAGGCACTTAGTGGCGGCTGAGCCTGGGGAGGGAGGGATCTGTGAGGAGTTCCAGCTACTGGGATTTTTTTTTTATGATGGTTGTTTATACTGGATGGTTTTTCCATCAGTAAGGCAGCTAAAGAAATGTGAAAGATGATGGGAACACAGAGGGAGAGGTAGGTTACCGAGATTTTGCAGTTCTTAAAACTGATAGTGGGCAGGGATATCTAATAACTAATGCTAAAACCGTTTGTCCTGTGATGTAAAAAATCCAGCCTTTTCAGAATTAATGGCAGAAGTTGTTAAAAATCTAGATTTATCTTCTTCAACAGATGTTAGCCAAAGAGGGATCAAAGCTGTGATTGTACAGCAATTTTTGAGGTGAATTATGAATAAAAATATTTTTAATCTACCCTTTTCAATAAAGTCAGCTTCTCAAATAAATGTTCTGGGGACTCCCCTGGTGGTCCAGTGGTTAAGACTCCACGTTCCTAATGCAGGGGACCTGGATTTGATTCCTGCTCAAGGAACTAGATCCCACTTGCTGTAACTAAAAGATCCACACGCCGCAAAGAAGACTGAAGATCCTGCATGCTGCAAATAAGACCTGGTGCAGCCAAATAAATAAATATATATCAAATAAAGGTATTGTGTAATTGATTCTAGGGGAAAACAAAGTCAAGGGACATATCTGAGTTGGTGGGATGCAAACGATCTCAGTGGTACCAAAGATGCACAGAGGGACTCAGAGCTAAAGGGAACCTCAGAGTGTTAGCACCCTAGAGTCCACAGGAATTTTCAGAGCCTGGGACTTCTCTCAAAATGAGGAGAGGAGGTGCAAATAAACCAGGATGTCAACTGACACATTATGTAGATGAAATGAAATACAGCTCAAGCAAGCTCTATAGAAATAAGTATCCCTTAGCCCAACTAGGAGTCCACTGCTTCTACTGGAATGAACCTCCTTGCATGGGTTGTATAAACACAACATTTGGAAGGCTGGAGAGACAGAGAGAAAGGAGAACATGTCCATCATAGAAAGGCATGCAAAAAGGATTGCAGAAAGGATTGTAAATTGAAATCCCGCTAGTGAGAATGCTGCAATTCCATGATGGATTGTGTGGTCAGAAATGCTGTCATCAGAGGCTGGAAATCTTCAAAGAGCATAGAGCGGTTTTCCAAGAGGGCAGGCAAGTTGAGCTGTGGTTTGAGGTTATCACTGAACATCATCTAAAGAAGCCGTGTTCTTGAGAATTCCCTGGCTATCCAGTGGTTAGGACTCAGCACTTTCACTGCTGTGGGCCCAAGTTCGATCCCTGGTTGGGGAACTAAGATCCCACAATCAGCACAGTGCAGCCAAAAAAAAAAAAAACACCAGAAGAAATCGTGTCCCTAAGCATAGAAAACAGGCTATGGGAACTGCATGGCAAATAATTAAGTTAGAGGAAGAAGGGCAGCAAGGGAAGGAACAGGGAACAGGAAGAGCCTGGCAGACCCATCCTGGAGGACAGGCCTCAGATGCCTGAGGATAAAAGATGCCTCATTCCTCCCCAGAAGCTTCAACAGCTGGAACCAGACCAGCCCCCGCTTATCTTCCCAGGGAAGCAGGGACCCCCCGAGGAGAGAGCAGGCATCTAATTCTGGAGATCTAATTCAGGTGGACTAGATCAAATTTCAAGAGCCCTGTTGGCAAACATGTCTCTACACCTTCTAACCAAAGATCCAAGGGTGAGCAGACGAGGAAAGATACACGGAGCACAGGCTTCCAGCTAGCCTCCTGCAGAGCAAATTCTCACAGTTGGCCCTGTGTACCTTTGGGGGCCCTGCCGACAATGAGCAGCTTTCTCTACACATCTGTGCTCTCACCCAGCTCAGCAGGAGTCCGGCCAGGCAGACATATGACTCACACCCACAGATTTCTCAAGTGTTTTTGAGACTTAAAAGAATGCCAGCTTCCTTATAAAAGGAGCTTACTCTCAGATATCATAATTGAGATGTCACTCCATTGTGCTATTTCCATGGAGGAAAAAATAATATTGATTCATTTTTTTCTGCTCATAAGTAATAAAAGTTCATTGGAAAACAGCTGGAATCTCAGAAATTTATGAAGAAGAAAATGAAAATTGCTCACTAGGCTGACCATTCATTCAGTCAACAAACTGGGCTCGGGTCTGCTTTGGGCAGCAGAGACGAACAGAACTGATAGAGTGCTTGCTCTTGTGTTGTTTCCATGCTAGTAAGGAAAGCAGAAAAGAGGCAATTCAACAAGCATAAAATACATCAGGTCATAATAAATAGTATGAAGAATAAACAGGGCAAGGAGAGCAGGGAGACTGGGGGTGGGCGTAGTATGAACTTCATATTTAGAGAATCAGATGACATTCTACCCAGAAAGAAGCAAAGAGAATGTTGAGAGTGTTTTCCTTCCAATCTTTTAAATATATGTTAACATTCTTATTATTGGTTGCAAGTTTTCAGATAAACATTTTTAAATCATTTTTTTTCCTTAAAAAAGTAATATTTGTTCATTTTAGAAAATCTAGAGCATATGGAAAAGTAGAGACAAGACAAATCTCCCACAATCATACACCCAGAATCATCTTTCTGTGTCACATTTCTCTCCTCTGTGTCAATTGTCAACCCACATAGTATTCACACTAGGGAATCCTGCTTTTGAGAAAGTACCAGAGGCTACCATTTCCCCTTTTGCAGGAAAAGGCCTTCAGAAAAACCTGGGTGCCGCCCTGTCTGGATGACCCTGGACTCTCCAGTCAACATGTTACTACTGAGAGAGTTGGACCCAAGTAATATGTCCTAAATGCCCAGGGTCAAGTCTCAGAGAGATGGGCCACCTTGTGTCAGACTCAAAGGGAGCTGAGGTGCAGTATTTGTGTCAAAGGTAGAGGCGTGAAAGAGGCTAAAACCGCAGAGGGATCAGGCAGGAGCTAGAGAGAAGCAGCAACAGTCTGTGCCCAGAACCAGAGCTGCAAGGCCCTCCACTCCAGAGGCTGGGCAGCCCAGGCTCCTCTTTAAAGCTCCTACAAAAGAGATGCCATTGTCTTAGCAAGCCCCAAAGATTCTGACCCCCCTCTAAAGAAGAAAGGTGGATGTTATCAGCTGCTGTGTTTCCCTCCCTCTCCAGCAGTGTCTCCACCCTGACCACATCCCTCTGGGTTTGGGCTTTTTCCTTCTTGCGTCTTTTTCTCAGGGGAACATCATTCTGAACCTATGACCCTTCACACTCACCCCCAAACCCTACCCAATCAGGTCATTAGAAGGTTTTATAAGCAATGATGCTCTTCAAAAATCTTCGAGCATGACCACTGAACCCTGGGAAGGGTTTGGTTATCTGTGATGGGTAGAAGTGGCTGATCAAAGGTGCTGGGACCTTCTCAGGATCTGTGCTCATGTTCTGCCTATTTCACTACAGTCCAGTACTTCGAGCAGTCTTTGCTCATTCTCCTATAAAGTCTTGCTACTTTCTAACTGCGTGTCAGTATGAAAATTACTTGCTCTTTCTGAGACCCAGTTTCTTGGGACTGGTAGGAATTGGTCCTGCTGCTGCTGCTGCTAAGTCGCTTCAGTCGTGTCCGATCTGTGCGACCCCATAGACGGCAGCCCACCAGGCTCCCCCGTCCCTGGGACTCTCCAGGCAAGAAGTCCTAGCATCCCCCAATTTCACAGTTGCCTAAGGTCAGAGCCCAGAGTCATCAGCACAGAGCTTGGGAGCCCCAAAGAGGCAACAGGGAACCTCAAAGAGGGGAATCCCACTTGGTGGAGAAGAGGCTGGGTACAGGCTAGTTCCATGTGGAAGGTGTTACAGAAACTGGGCCTTGGAGTCCCTCTGGCATAGTTTTTAACAGCATGAAATTAAATCTTGGCTCTGCCACTTATTGTGATTATCAACAACCTAACCACTTCTTGGCTTCAATTTCTTCATCTTACAACTTCAGTAACGATGCCTGTCTCATAGGTTTGTTGTGAGTATTTATAGGTTAAAGACAGAGAGGTCAGCATCCTATCTGGACTCAAGGTGAGGGCTCAAAAGTGATTCTAATTATGTTTATATTATGAGCCATGATTAATATTTACCGGGTGAAGACAGGTGAGCAGTGAGGGCGCGTCAGGCAGAAAGAACACCATTAGCGAAGGCTTGACCAGACAAGGTGTGTTAGAGACAGAAGACCCGTCTGTGGGGCTGGAAAATGCCCACAGACTGTGGCTGCTGGGATCTTGGGCCCTGGGAGTAGGATGGAGGATGAGACTCCAGCGCCCTCCCAGACTCCTCTCCCCAGCTCACGTTTCCAACCCCCATCACCTGACCAGGAATTCTGTACAGAAATGCCAGCCACACCCTTGCCCCTTACCACCCTTCACCTTCTAGAGTGGGAACCATCTCTCTAGCTCCCCCTGCTAACAGAGCCTATTCCCTCAGCACCAGCTGTCTGGCCAGCCCAAGTCTCCTAAACGGTCCTCCTGCACCCACCACAGTGTTCCCTTCAGAATACACCCACACAGGTCCCAGAGCCAGCTCCAGGGAATGTAGGAGTGGTCACCCTACAACCTCCACCTGCCCGCTGCCCCTCCACTGAGTGCGGGTACAAAGCCCTTCACAGGCCACCTTTCCCTCCATGTCATCCCCTCCTTCTCCAGAGTCTAGACAACGAAACCACCTGCCTTTACCAAACACACCACCAACGTCTTTCCGGGTCGTCGCATGTGCTGGTCCCCCTGTCCAGGATGCCCTCCCCAATTCCCCTGAAAACATTCTTTTTGGATCATCTGTATCCAGTACACTCTCCCTCCTTAGGTGCTGTGTGGCTCTGGAACAAGTCTCGATGCTGGAACTATTGCACCATGTGCTCAAGGAGACCCCAGCGCCCCACTGCCAGGCCGAAAGCTATCAGCTCATTTTTACACTTGTCAACACCCGACACAGTGCCCAGCTCTTCTCAGAGGCTCCACCGAAAAGTGTGGAGTGATTGAGAGTGGAAAAAAAGGGTCAGAGCATGGAAAGAGGGTTGGGGGGAAACACCAAAGATTTGGAGGCCAAAAAAATGGCATCCTGTGATGTTTTAGGGAGGTGATCATGGGCACGGAGAGAGCAGACTGGCTGTGTCCAGAATGCTGGGACTTTCTCCACCTCCGGAGAGCAGCAGGAAGAGGAGAGCTGTGCACACCCACTAAGAAAGCCGGTGGCTGTGAGGAGAGAGGAGCGTAGACCCTCCACCTCCCCTTTAGCAACTCCTATATTAGAGCGCTCACTCCTGTGCTGCAAAGAAGCAGTTTATTGAGGCAAAAGCAGAGGACACATTCAGAGAAGGGTGCTGGCATCCTTGAGAATGAGGGGCACACCCCAGGGATTTTTGCTCCTCATTTTATCTTACTTTAAGCCCTTTAAATAGGTGGGGGTCTTTTTTATTAGGGGTGGAATATTCATCGAGGAGAGGGTTGAGTTGTGGCCTGGGTTGCACCAGGTTGCAACCCAGCTTGCAACCAGGTCAGCTTCCAGTCCCATGCATCTGTCTCCTGAAGCCACTGGACATGCGCTTTAAGTACTGTTTTCTCTTAAATTTGCCCTCACTAGTTGAGCGCGGCATGTGGAAGGTCACACAGGGTCATCAGCTACCTATGCATTTTTATCACCCATGCTCCGTGGTGGCTCAGATGGTAAAGAATCTGCCTGTGATACCAGAAACCTGGGTTCAATGCCTGGGTCTGGAAGATCCCCTGGAGAAGGAAATGGCTACCCACTCCAGTATTCTTGCCTGGAGAATTGCATGGACAGAGGAGCCTGGCGGGCTACAGCCATGGGGTCACAAAGAATCAGACACGACTGAACGACGAATATTTTCACTTCCATGTTTTCATGGTCAGCATCTCTTGCTCAAATGCTAAAAAGTTTCTGTTTTAGATGCCATCCCTCCATGCACCATGGCTCCATTGAGTGCAAAAGCAGGAGGTGGCTTTGCCTTCTGCCCAATGCCTGTACATGAGGAGGCTCTCCTTGGACCCAGCCCCTGTCTTTCCCACCTCACGATGAAAGTGTCAGGGCTCAACTAATCAGAGTCCATCCACAGCATTAACCTACATCATACTTCCTCTCTGGTGCCAAGCAACTTGCAGATATTTACCCCACTGATTTGGCCCTTTGCCAAAAATCCAAATTCTTTGCTGCTCTAGGCAGTTATGGATCTGAGAGCCGGGGTGGCTTTCCCGGTGTCAGAGTAAACAGAGAGGAGACTTTTCTGAGGAGCATGGCCATGAGCTCTTTCAAGGGCAGAAGCTGTGACTGCACCTTTTATTATTTTCCCCAGTGTAAAAAATAT
This sequence comes from Oryx dammah, assembly GCF_014754425.2. Taxonomy (NCBI): domain Eukaryota; kingdom Metazoa; phylum Chordata; class Mammalia; order Artiodactyla; family Bovidae; genus Oryx; species Oryx dammah. The sequence goes on along the minus strand of NW_024070186.1, from coordinate 73,993,601 downwards.
GACACCTAATGGTATATGTCTTGCATCAATGACATGAAAAAACGTCATGAAATGGAAATGAAAAATGGAAAAGAATTCATGAAAAGAAAGTTAAGAAGGCTTCTTAACAAAGATGGATTTATAGTGGGGAATTAGAAGTGTTTCTAAAATACCTCTTGCTGTATATATTATAAACAGAAACAATAACCAAAGCTGTTAATTCTATCTGCTTCCTATACCAAGGAAAAATTCCTTACATGTGGGTGTCAGGAAGCCTCAAAAAAATGGAGGGGATTTAGCCAGGGTCTCCCAGAACCCCATCCTGGCTGGCGTTTTGCCTTCGAGGCCCCCTCCACTTCTACACCGAGGTCATAGCGAGACACTGCCTGCCTCAGCTTTCTTCTCATCACCCGGCCCTTAACTCTTCACTGTTTGGCTTTGAACCCAGCCCTCAGGTGAGGCAACTCCCAAGGGCTCCCGGCAACCTCAGTGCTGCCCTCTCGGCCTTTTCTAGAGTCTCTGTGTGCGCCCTTCCTCTCTCTCTCGCTCACCGCAAGTCTCCCGTTGCTTCTCCCACCACTCCTGCCCACTGGTTCCTCATTTTATCCTAACCTCTTAAGCACGAGTAATTTCCTAAATTCCATCCTTGGTTTGCTTTTCTTCTCTCCGTGCACAGGCTCTCTCTGAGTTTTTTTGACCCTTCCGTGCTTCAAGTTTTATTTTATTCAAATGACTTCCAAATCTACGTGGCTAGCCCTAAGCTCTTTCTCCAAGCTTGAGATTCACAGATGGTAGCCTATAAATAAGAAAGATCACTAACAAATGAAAAAAACAATTTTTTTTAAAATCTGCAACTCAAAATTATGAAGGGGTCCCTTGATGGATTAGAAACCATAAAGAACTTCTAAAGATGAAATGCTGGTGAAACACTGATGGGTATTGGGTTGAAGAAACACAATAACACAATCAGCACCAGGCCCAGAGGAAGAAGTGCCTGGGAGCTGGAGGGGACCAAGGCAACCCAGAGAACCACCAAGGGGAGCAGTGTTTGGTCTCCAAAAACCAACTCCTGCCCACACTCACTCAGACACCAGCCAGTCAGAAGCGACCGGGACATCTCCCTCCCGGCAACACAGTGGTTGTGGGCTGGAGTCAGAGAGGTAAGGCAGGGTGCGGTACACACCAGAAACTGGAGCATCCATGCCACAAGACCAGCCACAGCCTCCCCCCTGTTCCCACCTGCCTGCCCTCTCCTTCCCCACTCACCCTCATCCCGCTGTTTTCCTGAGCAAGTAGCAGAAGCAGATACTAGAGAGCACCACTCAGCTCCAGTGACGAGCACAGTCAACAGTCAGCACAGTCTCGCACAAGGCTAACACCGTGAAAAAGTTGAGCAGACAACAAAAAGGAGCAGTCAGAAGCAAAGTTTATTCTCAGCAAGACCCAAACATAATCCAAATGCTCAGACCAGTAAGTGAGGGTCTGGCATGCAAGAAATAAGAAGCAGCCTGTGCCGAAAAAGAACCAATGAGAACGCTTGAAAATAAAAAATACCATAAAGGAAATTAAAAAATTAAGCTGATGAGCTGATAACAAAGTAATGACAGTTTGTAAGAATTACTGAGCTGGAAAATTGAGCTGAGGGATTCTTCTGAAATGCAGCACAAGAAAAGGAAAATATGAATTAATTTAAGAGATGTGGAAAATAAAGTCTAAAGTTCCAATCTCCTTCTAACAGGTGTTCCAGAAAAATAAAAATAGAATAGAGAGGGAATTTTTAAAGAAATGTTAAAATTAAAAATTAAAATAGAAAATAATGTAATGTGTTCCCCCTGCTGCTGCTAAGTCGCTTTAGTCGTGTCCGACCCGGTACGACCCCATAGATGGCAGACCACCAGGCTCCCCCGTCCCTGGGATTCTCCAGGCAAGAACACTGGAGTGGGTTGCCATTTCCTTCTCCAGTGTTCCCCCTAATCAGTACTAATAATTTACAATGTTTTACTGGATGTGCTTCAAGTAATATTTTTAGAGAAATAAAACTACAGATAAAACTGATGTTTCTTCTGAGGCAATACCACTATAATGAATTTATGGATCTTTCCAAGTCCATTTTATATATACACACACACACACATATATATATATGGGGAAGCCCATTTGTTATATAATACACATGTGTACTGTGCAATAAATGGGCTTCCCCAGTGGCTCAGCGGTAAAGAATCTGCCTACAAGCAGGAGATGCGGGTTCGATCCCTGGTTCAGGAAGATCCCCTGGAGTAGAAAATGACAACCCATTCCAATATTCTTGCCTGGGAAACGCCATGGACAGAGGAGCCTGGCGGGCTACAGTCCATGGGGTCACAAAGAGTCAAACACGACTTAGCAACTAAACAATTGAACAAATACAGTGCTGTTGGCATGTAGCTTTAAAGTTTACTTAAGTAATAATATTCTGCACATATGTTGTTATAACTTGGGGTTTTCTCGTAAGAGTGTAAGTTCTAGCTTTCTCCGCATTTACGGAGAGTAAACCAGTTAATTTCTCTGGACTGCTATAGAATGTCTCATAGTATTACTGACTATACCACATTTTTATATAGTACTCTATCTATAGATGGATTTATGCTATAGTTCAAATTTTTTTTACCATCATGAACAATGAAACAATATAAAAATATGTGCTTTAGGCAATTGGGTGAAGCTTTTCCAAGTATATATCTAAAAGTAGAGTTGCAGAGTGATAGAATATCCACATTTCCAATTTTACTATATTCTGGAAAACTGCTTTTCAATTTATACTCCAACAAGTAGTATATGGCTGTCCCCACTTTTCCTCAACTTCACCAAGACTTAATATTTTCATACTTTTTAATTTTGCCAGACTGATGGATAACAGATTATACTTCATTATAATTTTTATTTGTATGACCTCGATTTCTAGTCAGTTTGACCACCCTTTCATAGTCTACTGGCCATTTGAGATTCCTTTCCTGTGAATTGTCTCTTTGCCATTTTAAAAATTGATATATAATTCACATATAACATTATATTCATTTCAGGTGTATAGCATAATGATTCAATATATTGCAAAATGATCACCACAAAAAGTCTAGTTAATATTCATCCACACACATTAACTATATAATTTTTCTTTTGTTGGGTATTTTTAAGATCTACTATCTTAGCAACTTTGAAATATACAATACAATATAATTAAGTATGGTCACCAGCTATACATTATATCCCCAGAAATTATTTATCTAATGACTGGAAGTTTATACTTTTGACCCCTTCCACCCATTTCACTCAGCCCCTCCACCTTCTGAATCCTTTTTTCAGTTGTATTTATAGTATTTTATCATATAAATGTTTTAAATTTTTACATAGACAAATTTATCCCCTGGTAGGGGATATCTCTTTTTAAAGAATGAGTGTTTCTTTTTTTATAGTTCCAAAACTAAAAGGGTTTTTAAGGCAGTATTTTATTTTATTTTTCTGTTTTATTTTATATTGGAGTATAGCTGATTAACAATGTTATGATAGTTTCAGGTGGACAGCAAAGGGGCTCAGCCATACATACACATGTATCCATTCTCTCCCAAACTCCCCTCGAATCCAGGCTGCCACATAATATTAAACAGAAGGACCTACAGTAGGACCTTGTTGGTTACCGATTTTAAATATACATGAACACATCGATCCCAAATTCCGTAATTGTCTCTTTACCCCATTCTTCCCCGCTGGCAACCATAAGTTAATTCTCTAAGTCTGTAAGTCTGCTTCTATGTCATAAATAAGTTCATTTGTATCACTTATTTTCAGATTTTGTACATAAGGGATGTCATATGATCTTTTTCCTTCTCGGTCTGACTTACTTCAATGAGTATTTCTTGAACCTAAAAAATTTGAGTCCTCAGAATTGAGAGAATATTGAGTGTCAAGCAGAGTGAATATAATAAATGCCCATCTAGACCCAAAGTCGGAGAATGCAATGGCACCCCACTCCAGCACTCTTGCCTGGAAAATCCCATGGGCAGAGGAGCCTGGTAGGCTGCAGTCCATGGGGTCGCTAAGAGTCGGACACGACTGAGCAACTTCACTTTCACTTTTCACTTTCATGCATTGGAGAAGGAAATGGCAACCCACTCCAGTGTTCTTGCCTGGAGAATCCCAGGGATCGGGGAGCCTGGTGAGCTGCCGTCTATGGGGTCGCACAGAGTCGGACCCGACTGAAGTGACTTAACAGCAGCAGCAGACCCAAAGTAGTGAAACTTCAGACATTTGTGGTGGGGAAGAATTGTTCCTTGTGCAAGTGTTTGCAATGGAACCAGAAGAGAGAGGGGGAGCTGTCTGCGTCCTGGGAGAAACAAGCACAGAGCTGAGGTCTCGTGCATTCTCTGGCCTCAGGCTGTCCTGTGTAGCCACTTCACAAATCCGCAGTGCCTCGGGACATTCCTGCAAACAGAATTCTGGAGACTCATTAGGGAGCATGGATGGAAGGATTTTGTTGTTACTGTTATTTTGGTTTTTTAACACAATAACTAACAATTTAGAGTTCACAAAGCATTGTTTACACATTAGGCTAAACCATCTTAAATTGCCATTTCTGAGAGTGAAAAGACCATTGCATACTGGCAGTTTCCTAGAATTCAACCTCATACATGATTTCATTTCATAGTCTTAACTCTGTGAGATTTGCTCTGTTATTATCAACTTTTTTTTTTTTTTTTTAAACAGAGGAGCAACCAGTGGGGCAGGAAGCTTAAGACCACAGACGGGGGCTTTAAGACAGCTAAATGGTGAGGAGGGGGCAGTCTGCCTGGCTCCATCTCCCTGCCTGATTTGGGTAGTGCTTCCTCCATCTGAGACGGGAAACACACTGCATGATCCCCTCTCCCTGCAGGAAGATCGTGACTGTCATAGAACTCATCTGTCTTCTAGGGAGATTAGGCTCAAGATAATCAGGGGCAAAATAAAAATGGGCTGTTGCCCATAAACCTTGGCCTTGGCATTCAGACAGACAACATGCTTCAAGTATAACATATGAGCTGGAGGAACATGTGTCAGAGCAAGTGCAGACTGTATATCAGAGATGATCAGGTGGGTAAGGAAGAAAGAATGATTGCTGTATGTGTTGCAGCTGCTAAATGCTCTGTTCAGAACCCTAAGCAACCGTATGCTGTTTCCCTGCATCTACAGTATTCCAGGAGAAAGCTTCCAGGCCTGGATGACATCCTTAGCAGGCCCGAGATTTTCTGCTCATTTTTAGAATAGGGTCTGCAATCTCTTGGGGTTGCAAACACAGTCTGGATTCAGTACTTGGAATGCAAATACAGGCTTTCATCAAAACTCAGGACTTCTTTTTACCTTAAATCCTCTCTCTTCCCCCGGCCTGGCCTGCCTAGCTGGACCCCGCAGTGGGGACCGGGGAGAGAACTTGGCTTCTGCTATGGTTTTCCACTGGGTCTCCCCAGCCAGTTGCCATGGCTACAACTCTGCTACTCCACGGGAGCAGGCGGTGAAGGGGCAGCAACAGCTGGCAGTTGACTTCAATCTTCCTTGCCAGGCAGATGTTGAATTCTGCCTCTTTCTCATGGAGTGCTTTAATACCCTCTCCACAGGCTTCCCTCCCACTCAGCCCCTTTCTTCCCAAGTTCTCCCTAACCTGTGGTTGTATCTCAAGTCCAATCTCATTTCAGCTGGTCATCTGGGGGTTCCTCAGCACTAACCCTTGGCTAGAGGGGTCCCTCCACACAGGACCCAAGACACAGAGCCCTCATAGGCTCTCTGCTGTGAGGTCCACATCTGACCAGCAGAAACTCCCATGCTTCTTGTATCCCAAAAAACTCTGGGAGAGGGAGGTGGTCCCAAGGATGATGGCAGCCACCCAACAAGAGCAGCTAGTGAGCCCTTCTCTGACCTTCCAGACTCCCTAAGTGCGTAAGGGCCAGGCCCCCAGGTCCCAGATCCAGGGTTCATATGTTAAGCATTTGGAGTAGCCCTCTCCACCCCCAGACACTCACCCTCACTAGGTCTGAGGTGAGGGAGCAGGCACTCACCCCAGCCCCAAGACAGGACTCACAGCACAGATTTCTTCAAAGAAATCCTCCTCACAATATCCTTCTGCCTCCTCTATTTCTACTTTTTCAGAGTCTCAAAGGGGGCAAGGGGTTTCAAAAGTCTTGGAACAGATGTTGGCATTTCCTTAGAAAATCTCCAGAAGGTGACTTGGCATCGCACTTTGGATTTTCACATCCATAATCCATGTTAATGCCTGGTGGAAAATCTAGTTTTAAGGTCCTGTTACATTTATATGCATTGACTCTTTTTACATTCATAGGAACAGATAACATTTTTTTCATTTTTAAGGATGAGGAAAACTCATCTCTGAGGACTTGTTCCCAAGCTCACAGAAGCATGGAGGAAAGAGGCCCAAATGGACTGAGGAAACACTGAGGCAAAGCCATGGCAGGGATCCCAGCACAGAGGTGAGGCCAAGGTCACCCAACCAGTCAGTGATGGAGCTGGCATTCCAACCATGTCTGTCTAGGGTTGCCTGGGAGGGGTGCGCTCACTGGCCACAGAAAGAAGCTGAAGGCCCAGAGGGAAGTGCCTCCTTCATTTGGGACCCAGGACCCAGGTCACCACAAGAGGCTCTGGGCTACTACAGGGCTGATGTAGGTCAGCTCCTGTGACTCGGTCCAGCCTATACCCTCACAAGACACAGTGGGACCTAGTTTCAGAGAGAGGGATGGGAGGACTTGGGTTGTGCAAAGGACAGATTATTCTACTGATCTGCCAACAACCCCATCTCAATGTGACTTTCAACTCAGAGGAGGGTGCCAAGAAGCCTGACTCACCTAGTCCAACATCCAATCCAAACACTGTGAGGAAAGGGCTCAGCTCAGCCAAGACTATAACTGCAGGAGGACGGGGAATCTGTGCTGGGATCCCAGCCATGTCTTTGCCTCAGTATTTCCTCGATGTATTTGGGCCTTCTTTTCTCCATGACTTCCGTGAGCTTGGGAACAAGGCATGCTGGGACTTCAGCAGGTGATCCACAGCCACCGCAGGAAGGTGCTGAGAGGTGAGAGAGGGAGGAACTGACTTACCTGGTCCTTAGAGGAGGGCAAGCATATGGCACTGGCCAGACAGCAAGAGGGGCTTAGTTTTGTCGCTGATGAGGTCCAGTCCGGTGGACAGTTTCAACACAGTAGTTATTAAGCCATGTTCCAGGTGGGATGGGAGGTGGGAAGGAGGTACAGGAGGGAAGATATATATATATATATATATAATTATGACTGGGGGGCTCCCCAGGTGGCGCTAGTGGTAAAGAATCTGCCTGCCAATGCAGGAGACTCAAGAGACTTGAGTTTGATCCCTGCATTAGGAAGATCCCCTGGAATAGGAAATGACAACCCACTCTAGTAGTCTTGCCTGGAAAATTCCATGGACAGAGGAACCTGTCGGGCTACAGTCCATTGGGCTGCAGACACAACTGAGTGACTGAACACATTACACACAGTTATGACTAATTCGAGTTGCTGAACGGCAGAAACCAACACAATAAAGCAATTATCCTCTAATTTAAAAAAAATAAGCCATGTTCTATTCACAGTGCAGTGACCACTGAACATCATAGCATAGAATGCTTAATTATATGAAGAGATATTTATAATATTGTTTAATAAAAACTATGTGGAAAGAATCTGCCTGCAATGCAGGAGACCTGGGTTCAATCCCTAGGTCAGGAGGATCCCCTGGAGAAGGGAAGGGCAGCCCACTCCAGTATTCTTGCCTGAGAAATCCCACAGCAGAGGAGCCTAGCAGGCTACAGTCCATGGGGTTGCAAAGAGCCAGACACGACTAGTGACTTCTTTCACTTTTTCATGTGAAATAGAATTCTGTATTTATAAAAGCAGTGCTGTTGCTTGAACAAGTTTTCCTAGAGGACAAGCCTAAAAGGTGCTGTCTGAATTCTTGGCTCCACTGATCACTGTGGGTCCTGAGATAACACTTCTTCAAATAAATTCCTTATCTACCCTTAGGTTGCAGCCAAAGTCTTGGGATCAGTACAGGACCCAGTCCCTTCCACTGCCTATGGCCAGAGCCACCCTCCTGCGTCTCTCCCACAGCCCCCTCAAGTGTCTGCTTGCCGATCTTCTACACCTTCTGTCAACCAAGGGAGCTGTCATACCGCCATGTCACTTCCCCAGAAAACTGGGCCACTCACTGGGAACCCATCTGTTGAAGGAACCCTTCAGTGATTCCAGGAAGCTTCACCCAATCCTACCCCCAATTTCTGATGGGGGCTGCATCCCTGAGGCCAGAATGTATTTTTGGCACTTTCTCAATGAAGAACACACACATACACCCCCACATTTAATCTAGGACAATCTCCCTTGCAACAAAAACACAAACACACATATAAATGTTGTTTTGTTCTCATATGTAATTGGTTCATCAGTTCAGTTCAGTTTCTCAGTCGTGTCCGACTCTTCACGACCTCATGAAGTGCAGCACCCCAGGCCTCCCTGTCCATCACCAGCTCCCGGAGTTCACTCAAACTCATGTCCATCGAGTCGGTGATGCCATCCAGCCATCTCATCCTCTCTTGTCCCCTTCTCCTCCTGCCCCCAATCCCTCCCAGCATCAGAGTCTTTTCCAATAAGTCAACTCTTCGCATGAGGTGGCCAAAGTACTGGAGTTTTAGCTTTAGCATCATTCCTTCCAAAGAACACCCAGGATTGATCTCCTTCAGAATGGACTGGTTGGATCTCCTTGCAGTCCAAGGGACTCTCAAGAGTCTTCTCCAACACCACAGTTCAAAAGCATCAATTCTTCCGTGCTGAGCTTTCTTCACAGTCCAACTCTCACATCCATACATGACCACTGGAAAAACCATAGCCTTGACTAGACGGACCTTTGTTGGCAAAGTAATAATAAGTATACTTTCTGCCTCTAGGATTGAGCTAAATTCATATGTAGGTCTGAAACACTTCTCCAAGAACAGTCTGTTGGAGAGGCAACTCCACTGCCCCACTACAAAGGTGATCTTTCAATATGTTGTGCAAGACAGTCTGGCTTCTCCAGGTCACAGCGCCTCAAACCTCTGTGTGCCAGAAGAGGGTCTTTGCAGGGTTTGCACAACTACAGACCTGTAGGGAAATCACTCAGGACAAGGGGGCGCTATCTCCTGACACCGAGAACTGTTCTGCTTGTAGCTCCAAAATTGCAAGGTGTAGATTCTATTGGATTTGTTTGTTCTTATTCTTTCAACCAGAACAAAGGACTGACTTCTCATGTTATGTATTTATACCTGTATATGTTTGCTGAGCAGAGAAAGCAACGGCACCTCACTCCAGTACTCTTGCCTGGAAAATCCCATGGACAGAGGAGCCTGGTAGGCTGCAATTCATGGGGTCGCTAAGGGTCGGACATGACTGAGCGACTTCACTTTCACTTTTCACTTTCATGCATTGGAGGAGGAAATGGCAACCCACTCCAGTGTTCTTGCCTGGAGAATCCCAGGGACAGAGGAGCCTGGTGGGCTACATTCTATGGGGTTGCACAGAGTCAGACACAACTGACTTAGCAGCAGCATGTATGCTGAGAGAAAACTCTGGAAGGAAACACAAGATGTAAAAAGTGATTATGGCAAAGGCTTAGAATTATTCTTATTTTCTTTTATTGTTACCTGTGTTTTCCACAATAAATATTCCTTCTCTATTTGCCATAGAAGCCAAAGCCATTGTCTTGAGCTGCCTCAAAGTCCTGTTGTCTTCTCTCCACCCCTTCCTTATTTCTGTACCCACCTCTGTGTCCACATTCATCCTTCCCTCCAAAACTAGAGACCAAGGTAGACTTTCTTTCTGTGTCCTGACTGCCTCTGACTGTCTTCTTACTATGCCTAATATGTAAAACTGATCTATTAACACATTATAGAGGTGTTGTCAAGAATCATACTCCTGATAAATAAAAAGAGCTCTCGAAAGTCCCTTGGACTGCAAGGAGATCCAACCAGTCCATTCTAAAGGAGATCAGTCCTGGGTGTTCATTGGAAGGACTGATGCTAAAGCTGAAACTCCAGTACTTTGGCCACCTCATGCAGAGTTGACTTATTGGAAAAGACTCTGATGCTGGGAGGGATTGGGGACAGGAGGAGAAGGGGACGACAGAGGATGAGATGGCATCACCGACTCGATGGACATGAGTTTGCGTGAACTCCGGGAGCTGGTGATGGACAGGGAGGCCTGGAGTGCTGCAATTCATGGGGTTGCAAAGAGTCGGACACGACTAAGCGACTCAACTGAACTGAACTGAACTGAACTGAACTGGTGGTCCAGGGGTTAAGAATTCATCTGTCAATGCAGGGAACTCAGATTTAATGCTTAGTCTGGGAGGATCCCACATGCTGAGGAGCAGTTAAGCCTGTGTGCCACAGCTACTGAGCCCACATGCCCTAGAGCTGGTGCTCCACAATGATAAGCCACCACAATGAGAAGCCCACACGACACAACTAGAGAATAGCCCCCACTGACCACAACTAGAGAAAAAGCCCATGCAGCAACAAAGACCCAGTGCAGCCAACAGATTAAATAAGTAGGTATGAGCCCAGTAAATGATAATGATGATCACTGTTTGGGCTCAGTACCTCAGTTTACCTCATCTGTAAAAGGGGGTAGAGTACTGACCTCATAGGTTTGTTGTAAGGATTAAAAGAGTTAAGTAGTTGTTAAGCACTTAGAAGAGCACTTGTACATAGTAAGGGCTCTATTAGTGTGTGTGCTAGTAAGAGTGTTACTGGTGCTGATTAGCATTGTGAATATTACTGCATTCCTCCATTTCTGCCAAAACCTTGACTCATTAGTTATCTCTCCCTGTCTCCCATATTTTAAGCCTCTCTCAGTCTTCAAATTTCCTCCCTTGCTTTCTTCAGAGTCAGCTATGTCCCACCCCCTAAATTCACACCCCAATATTACTGACCTATCTGTGTCTGTCCTTCAAGTCCAGGAATCTGAAAAAAGCAGGTTTGGAGATTCACTCTTCCACGTGTGCTCATATGCAGCTCCCCATTGCCCATGACACAACACAGTCTTCTTCCTCCTCACCTCTCCAAAGAGACTCCTTCAGCGAAAACCGTAAATAGCCTTCCTCTGCCAAACTCAAAGGACACTATTCAGTTTTTATCTTTCTGGACCTTTCTTCCTTATCTGATCTCACCAAAAGGGACTCTTTCCTGAAACTTTATCTTGCTGCCCCTGTTTGCCTCCTCCTCTGGACTCGGCCCCCTTGCTGGGTTCTTTCTCTGTCCTCCTCCCTTAAACACTGATATTCCCCAGGGCCTGTCTATAGCCACCCACCTCCCTGGGAAAGCTCATCACAGACTCAATACTCATATCCTTCTCCTCAAACAACCAAGTCTACACTCCTAGCTCTGGCATTTCCCCTGAGCTCTAGACCACATGTCCTAGTACACACTGGATACTCACACCTGGCGGGCTCCCATCACTGTCTGAAATTAAACTCAGTGGCTCAATGGTAAAGAATCCACCTGCCAATGCAGGGGACATGGTTCAATCCCTGGTCTGGGAAGATCCCACATGGCAAGGAGCAACTAAGCCCATGAGCCGCAACTACTGGGCATGTGCTCAAGAGCCCAGGCGCCACGGTGACTGGAGCCTTTGCACCCTTGAGCCCGCACTCCACAACAAGAGAAACCACCACAATGAGAAGCCCACACACCACAACTCAGGAGTAGCCCCTGCTCATCACGATCAGAGAAAGCCCGCTCAGCAACGAAGATTCAGCACAGCCAAAAACAAATAGATAAATAAATAAACAATAAGTAAATAATTTCTGAAAGAACATAAAACATTAAAAAAATTAAACTCATCGGCTTCTTCGACCTACATGCCCTTCAGGGCTCTTACCTAAAGAGATAAAATGTCAGGTGGCAACTCCACCATTACCATCACCCAGTGAGAGGCTCAGCAAACCTCCTAGGCTTCTCCCTCTAATCACACCTCCACCAGCACAGTTCATCTCTCTAGCTTTGCTCAAGCCTATCTACATCTCTCCACAGTCCCTGTCAGAGGCAGACACTGAAAGCCTGTCTCAGTCTCTCCTTCCTCCTCCTAATCTTGCTCCTTTCACATTTCCCTTTTTCCACTTAATCAGCCAGTCAGTCAGTCAGTCAACCAACAAGGATGGGTTGAACACTCTGCCAAACTCTAGGAGTGTGGCAAGCAAAAAGACCATGCCCCTGAGGGAGCTCAGGATTTACTGGGAGAGTTCAGTTCAGAGTTCAGTTCAGTCACTCAGTCGTGTCCGACTCTTGGCGACCCCATGAATCACAGCACGCCAGGCCTCCCTGTCCATCACCAACTCCCAGAGTTCACTCAGATTCATGTCCACCGAATCAGTGATCCCATCCAGCCATCTCATCCTCTGTCGTCCCCTTCTCCTTCTGCCCCCAATCCCTCCCAGCATCAAAGTCTTTTCCAATGAGTCAACCCTTCTCATGAGGTGGCCAAAGTACTGGAGTTTCAGCTTTAGCATCATTCCTTCCAAAGAAATCCCAGGACTGATCTCCTTCAGAATGGACTGGTTGGATCTCCTTGCAGTCCAAGGGACTCTCAAGAGTCTTCTCCAACACCACAGTTCAAAAGCATCAGTTCTTTGGCTCTCAGCCTTCTTCACAGTCCAACTCTCACATCCATATATGACTACTGGAAAAACCATAGCCTTGATTATACGGACCTTAGTCGGCAAAGTAATGTCTCTGCTTTTGAATATGTTATCTAGGTTGGTCATAACTTTCCTTCCAAGGAGTAAGCGTCTTTTAATTTCATGGCTGCAGTCACCATCTGCAGTGATTTTGGAGCCCAAAAAAATAAAGTCTGACACTGCTTCCACTGTTTCCCCATCTATTTCCCATGAAGTGATGGGACCCAGATGCCATGATCTTCGTTTTCTGAATGTTGAACTTTAAGCCAACTTTTTCACTCTCCACTTTCAATTTCATCAAGAGGCTTTTTAGTTCCTCTTCACTTTCTGCCATAAGGGTGGTGTCATCTGCATATCTGAGGTTATTGATATTTCTCCCAGCAATCTTGATTCCAGCTTGTGTTCTTACTGGGAGAGGCCACCATCAACTCCAGTGTCATGACATATGGACACACAGGGATCTCAGGAGTCCTGTCTGAACTAACAGTTATGTAGATCTGGGTTATGATGATTTTGACTACAACATTTCAAAAAAACAAGCAAAGATGCTCACTACCTTACATCTAAATACCCAACACCCTGCTCTGGGGATTCTGGTATTTATCTTTCCCTGGTGTGTTTACACTGTATCCTACATACATATATATATGTAACTATATATAATATTCATGTTTCCAAATTTCATGCAAAATGTATCACACTCTACATATCATTTCACAAAGTGATTTTTTTCTCAACATTATGCTTTTGAGATTTATCCATATTTATATATGCACATTTTCACTGCTTTGTAGTATTCTATTTATTTATTCATTCTCTTATTGGTGGATATGTAGATGATTTCCAGTTTTTCCCTATTATAAGCAATGTTATGTTGGACTCTTTTTTTTATGATTGTCACAGGACTTTACTCATGTTTAATCTTCTGGTAGCAGGACGGCTTTCAAGTGGAATCTGATGACGTGTACCATTTCCTAGTGCTCGTGAGAGGATTTCTCCAGAAGTCAATTTCAGGGTTAAAGGACATGCACATCTGAGGTTTAGCAGACCTTGCCAGATTGCTCTTCAGTGATTGTACCAATTTATTTTCCCACCAGCTACCTATGAAAGTTTCTGCTTATCTACTCTACATCCTTATAAATACTTGGTAGTAGCCCTTTTTAATTACTTCACCAATATGGATATGAAATGGTATCTTCATATAGTCTAAAATTTTTTCCTTGATTATTAAAGTAGTTGCTCTTTCAGATTTCTTTTTCTTAATCACCCTTTCATGTTTTTCTATTGTATTATTTATCTCTTTCCTATTTCACTTGTAGAATTTTTTTACAAATTGTAGATATTAATCTTTTGTCAGTTCTCTAAGTAGCAAATACCTTCCCCTAGTCTGAGTTTCATCTTCAAGTTGCTTGAAGATGTCTTTTTTGAACAGAAGCTGTTCATTTAAAACAAGTAAGATGTCATTCATTCCTTCTATGATCTATTTTTGTGTTCTGTTTAAGAAATCATTACTTGCCCAAAAGTCTTCTCTCTATATTTATTCTAAAAGCTTTAAAGATTAGCTTTTTAGTTCTTTATTTTGGAGTATGGAACTAGCAGCCTAATTTGATATTCTTCCATGTGGATAACCAATTTTTCAAGCATCATTTATTTTTAAAAGTAATTTGTTTCCCTTACTGATTTGAAATATCAGCTGTTGTGTATCTTTTCCATATGTGCGTGGGTCTCTTCCTGGGCTCTCTGTTCTGTATCACTACCCTACTCTCTAATTACTATTCCTTTACAACGCCACTAAGCCTTCTTATCTTGTAGGTTAAGTCTTCCTTCCATCCTACCTCCTTGTGTTCTTTTCCAAAATTATCTAGCTCTTGCTCTTCTCTATGAGTTTTTAAATCATTTTGTCAAACTCCATCAAAAAAACTTCATTGGAATTTTCATTGAAGTTTAATTAAATTTATAGATTATTTGGGAGAAATTGGCATGAACATTGAGTCTTCTGATCCATGAACATATGTCTCTTCATTCATTTTCAAATCTTTTTTTGTATTCTTCCCACAATGTTTTGTCATCTTCTCCATAAAATTTTTCTTATCTTCTGTTAGATTAATCACTGGGCACTCCACACTTTATCTTGCCATTATGAATGAGATCTTTATTTTTCCTATTACATTTCCTAACTGGTCATGATTGATGAGTAGAAAGACTAGTAATTTTTTCAGTGTTGACCTTGTGTCCTGAAATATAGCTGAATTGAATTAAATACTTTAATAGTTTATCTGTAGATTCTTTTTTGTTTTTGTTTGGTTTGTTTGTTTTTTAATAAATCAGGCTTTCACTGTTCACAAGGTTATTTGGGAGTTGCAAATTTTTTTCCCTGTATTCCCCCATTCAATCTGGGCTGCCACAATCAGACAGACTGAAGACACAAGGACACGTTTTTCTTGCATCTGTAGTGGAAACCTTAGCAGACAGTAAGAGCTCCAGACTTGTCAGATAGATGCATTTTATGTATAAAATCTTTTGAATACCTATATAGGCAAATCTGCCAGAAGAACACCTGCATTTCTTCCTTTCCAGTTCTCAAACCCTTTATTTCCCCTGGTGCTCTTGCATTGGCAAGGTTTTCCAGTGGGGAAAATAAGTCATGATAGCAGGCATCCTTGTCTTACTCCTAAGTTTAAAAGAAATGCTGCTGAAATTGGGCTATGTATGCTTGCTGTGGATTATTGATGGGTAACCTTCGTCGTGTTCAAAAAGTTTCCTTCTAACCCCTAATTGGTAAGGTTTATCATGAATGAATTTAAAATTTCATCAAATGTTTCCTCTGAATCTGTTAAATGAATATACATTTTCTCCTTTGATCTTTTGATATGGTGAATCATATTTATAAATTTTTCTAAGCTAAGCATTCTTGCACTCTGGGGCAAACTCTAATTATATACCACTTATTTCATTTTGTTAGTATTTTTGTTTATAACTTTTGCATCTAGAAGCTCAAGTGTGTGTATCAGTCCTCTACTGCAATAATAACAATTGTCCTAAATTTATTGATTAAAACAATAGGACTTGCCTGTGGCTCCGTGGTAAAGAATTCACCTGCCAATGCAAGAGACATGGATTTGATGCCTGATCCGGGAAGATTCCACATGCCGTGGAACAAATAAGTCTGTGTGCCACAGCTATTGAGCCTGTGCTCTAGAGCCTGGGAACTGCAACTCCTGAGCCCACGTGCTGCACATACTGAAGCCCGCACCCTAGAGCTTGTGCTCTGCAACAAGAGAAGCCACCCCAATGAGAAGCCCTTGTACCACAACTAGAGAGTAGCCCCCACTCTCCACTAACTAGAGAAAAGCCACATAGCAACAAAGACCCAGCAGAGCCAAAAATAAACATGTAAATAAAAACAGCAATAAGCATCTGTTCTGTCTTAGATTCTGTGGGTCAGGAATATGTGAGAAATGTAGCTGGGTGGTTTTGTCTTAGGGTCTCATAGAACAGCCATCCAAAGGCTTAACTATGACTGGAGGAAACACATCTAAGGTGACGCACTCATGACTGGCAAACTAGTGCTCCCTATTGGCAGAAGGCTCAGTTCCTCATCACATGGCTCTCTCTGCAGGGATGCTTGAGTGTGTTTATGACATGGCAACTGGCTTCCTCTAGAGCGAGCTGTCCGTAGGATAAGGCAGAGAAGCTCTAATGGCTTTTATGGATTAGCCTCCACAGACGTATGCTGGTACTTCTGCAGCACTCTAGTGAACACACAGACAAGCCACAGTTCACTGTGGGGGTCTACATAAGGATGTGACTATCAGGAGATGTGGATCACTCGGGGCCATCTTAGAGGATGGCTACCAGTGAGATTGGTTTATAATTTTCTTTTCTTGAGCCAATGTTGTTTGGTTTGTATCACAGCCTCAAAAATTAACTTACCTGGTTCAGTTCTATGAAGTAGTTCTTTGAAGGTTCAATAAAACCTTCCTGCTAAAACTCATGTATTTTGAAGAGAGAGATGTTTGATTCATTGTACAATTATTAATGGCTAATCAAAAATTTCTATATATTCTTGGGTCATCTGATTATCATATTTTTAGAAAAATATCTATTTTCTCCGTTTTTAATTTCACTGACTAGAAATTGCTCTATCATTCTCTTACTATATTGTTTTAAATTTCTACTTCACTTCTAGTTATGTCTATTTTTTGTTTCTAATATTGCTTATTCATGATTTTTTTTTTTTTCTTAATGAATCTTGCTGAGAGTTTGTGTGTTGTGAACTTCCCTGGTGGTCCAGTGGTTAAGAATCCACTTACCAATGCAGGAGACACAGGTTCAAACCCTGACCTGGACTCCACATGCCTTCAGGCAACTAAGCCCGTGTGCCACAACTACTGGAGGCCATGAGCTGCAGCTAATGAAGTCTGAGTACCCTTGAGCCTGCGTTCCAGGAAAGATACCACCTCAATGAGAAGGCCACACACCACAACTAGAGAATAGCCACCGCTTGCCACAACTAGATAAAGCCCACGCACAATAACAAAGAATCAGCACAACTGTAAATAAATAAATAATTTTTTAAAATAAAAAAATAAAAGCTTGCGTATTGTGTTTTTTTCACTAAACTGCTTTTCTATTTTGTTTCTTTGTGTCCTACTTTGCTAACCTCACTATTTTTACTAATCTCCTCCCCTACTTACTTTATATGCAGAGTACATCATGCAAAATGCCAGGCTGGATGAATCACAAGCTGTAGTCAAGATTGTTGGGAGAAATATCAACAACCTCAGATATGTAGATGATACCACCCTAATGGCTGAAAGCAAAGAGGCGCTAAATAACATCTAAATGAAGGTGAAAGAGCAGAATGAAAAAGCTGGCTTAAAATTCAACATTCAAAAAACTAAGATCATGACATCTAGTCCCATGACAAACAGAAGGGGAAAAAGTGGAAGCAGTGACAGATTTTCTTTTCTTGGGCTCCAAAATCACTGCAAGTGGTGAGTGCAGCCATGAAATTAAAAGACACTTGCTCCTTGGAAGAAAAGCTATGACAAACCTAGACAGTACATTAAAAAGCAGAGACCTCACTTTGCCAGCTTCCCTTGTGGCTCAGCTGGTAAAGAATCCACCCGCAATATGGGAGACCTGGGTTCAATCCCTGGGTTGGGAAGATCCTCTGGAGAAGGGAAAGGCTACCCATTCCAGTATTCTGGCCTGGAGAATAGAGTCCATGGGGTTGCAAACAGCTGGACATGACTGAGTGACTTTCACTTTCACTTTGCCATCAAAGGTCTGTATAGCCAAAGCTATGGTTTTTCCAGTAGTCATGGACAGATGTGAGAAGTGGACCATAAAGAAGGCTGAGTGTCAAAGAATTGATGCTTTTGAACCATGGTGCTGGAGAAGACTCTTGAGAGTCCCTTGGACAGCAAGGAGATGAAAACAGTCAATCCTAAAGGAAATCAACCCTGAATATTCATTGGAAGGACTGATGTTGAAACTGAAGCTCCAACAATTTTGGATACCTGATGCAAAGAGTTTACTTATTGGAAAAGACCCTGATGCTGGGAAAGATTGAAGGCAAAAGGAGAAGGGAGTGGGCAGAGGATGAGATGGTTAGATAGCATACTGACACAATGGACATGAATTTGAGCAAACTCTGGGAGATAGCGAAGGACAGGGAAGGCTGGCGAAGTGCAGTGCATGGCATCACAAAGAGCCAGACACAACTTAGCAACTGAACAGTAACAACAACACTTTACTTGGGTTTGCTCTGTTATGCTTTTTCTAGCTCTTTGTATTGATTGTTTAATTAATTTTAATCCTGTCTTGTTTGTAATAAGTGCCCGAAAAATCAGATTTGTTTTGGCTTCATCCTACAAGTTGTGATATATGGTATTTTTGTTATCATTCCATTCTAAATAGTTGGTAATTTCCACTGTGATATCTTTTGTAACTTCTTTATTTAGGAGTGACTCCTTACAGTTCTAAACATGTGGAAGATTTAATGTGATTTTTATTGTTAATTTTCAATTTATGTGTTTTATGGTCAGAGAATACAATTTGCATGGTGTTGACTGACATCCTTTTTCATCTAATATGCAATTAATATTTCATAACTGTTCCATGTGTTTACATTCTTTTGTTCATTCTAAGTCTCAGAAATCCTTTTGTGAACCCATGAGAAAATGGTCAGCTAGATAATCCAACAGTGAAATCTACCTTGGACAAACTCCAATGATGTACACAGAGCTGACAGACTGCTTTATATATTTTATCCTAAATAACAAGCAAACATCATCAATCATTTGAATTTCTTGTGTGGAGAAGCAAAAATAAACAAGTAAATAAGAAGAAATTCTTAGGAAATAAAGACAATTTGAGAACAGGAAAAAAATTGCTTTAAAAATCTGTAATTAGTATCCTCAGAGAGACAAGTAGAAATATGTGAATAATAAAAATATGAGTAGAGAAATGGAATTTTAGAATAAGGTTTAGAAATAAAACCAAGGAATCTGAACGTGAGAGAGATTAAATATAGCAGAGAAAAATAAGACCTTTAAGTGATCAACCCAGAAAGACCAACATTCAAATAATATAAAAATCTACAAGGAGAAAACGGAGAGAGAAAAGTATCAAAAAATAATTTAAGAAGGACTTCTAATAAAGGACATGAGTTTCCTAGAGTAAGAGAATCTCCACATTCTCAGGACAATAATTTTAAAAAGATCCCACCAAAACATATAATCATTAAATATCAGAACAATAATGATAAAAGAGGCTAAGATTTTTCCAGGAGAAGAAAGAACACTTATATAGGATCTGGAATCAAAATATCAATGAACTTCTGAAGAGTAACACTGGAAGCTAAAATACAAGAGCGTAGTGTCTTCAAATTCTCAGGGAAAATTATTTCTCACTCAGAATTACATGTATAGCCTAACTATCATTCAAATGTGATGGTAGAATATACATTTTCAAGAGTGAAAATGCTAAAAAAAAAAATTGAGCCTTACACACCCTTGCATAAGAAGCTGCAGGAGAATATACTCCATCAAAATGAAGGAATAAATCAAGAAAGAGGAAGATATAAGACACAGGCTATAGGCAAAGGGAATCCCCAGGGTGAGAGAGAAAGAATGTCCCAGGAAGACAGCTGGACAGCAGGCCAGGGTGCAGCCACCCTGTTCAGAAAGAGGGCCACTAAGGGTTCTAGGAGGCGATGTCCCTAAGAAAAATATGAAATTAACAGATTACCTAACACATTCAGACATATTGAGAATGAGTCACTCCTAGGAATGGAAATCTAATCAAACAAAAAAAGATAGACCATTTTTATCACCAGAGAAAACAGAAAGTGATAGAAGAAAGGAAATGTAGTCATCTCACAATTCAAAGTTTGCTGTGAATAGTACTGATGTGGTAATACTAATATTAGCATTGAATAACTAGAAAATATGATATAATTACTTTGAAAGGGAAGTGCTGGAGAATTTGGGAAGGAGAAAAATAGCATCATCTTCCAAAACAGGAAATCAATATATAACACTTAATGAAAAATAAGGCATGTAAAAATATGGAGGCAAATAACAAGAACATACTAGCTAAAGGGAGTTGAAAGTGTTTGCCTTTAGTGGATGGGAACTGGGATGGAGTAAGAGGGAACAAGGGGCTGCAAATTTTCATTTAAATTATATAGGTGTACCTTGGAGATAGTGCAGGTTTGGTTCCAGACTACCTCAGGAATACAAATATTGCAATAAAGCAAGTCACATGAATTTCTGGTTTCCTAGTACGTATAAAAGTTATGCTTACACTATACTGTAGTCTATTAAGTATGCGATAGCACTATATACAAAAAATAATGTATCCATAATTTAAAATATTTGATCACAAAAAATATTATCGTCTGAAACTTTAAGGAGTTATAATTTTTTGCAATAGTAACATCAAAGATCACAGATCACCACGGCAGATATCTTAATAATGAAAAAAGCTTAAAATATTGCTAAAATTACCAAAATGTGACAGAAAGACACAAAATGAGCAAATGCTGCTGGGAAAATGGCACTGATAGACTTTCCAATGCAGGATTGCCACAAGCCTTTGATTTATAAAAAACAACAGTAACAAAAAACATAGTATCCATGAAAAACAATAAAGCAAAATACAATAAAAAGAGGTACACCTGTATTAATTATCTATTGTATAACAAATCACCCAAAACTAATCAATTTAAAATAACAATAAATGTTTGTTACTTCATTTTGTATCCATGAGTCAGAAATTCAGGAGTTTAGCTAGGTGGAGATGAGAGAATCTCTCACGAGATCATAGTCAAGAGCCCAGCCAGGGCCATAATCATCCGAAAGCTTGACTAAGACTGAAGGTCCCCTTTCCAAAGTGATCCACTGGCATACCTGGCAATCAGTGCTGATCATTAGCACAAAGCCTCAGTTCCTTGCCACACAAAACTTTCCTTGGGTCCACTTGAGTGTCTTCACCACATGGCAGTCTCCTTCCCCAAGAAGGAAGCATAGAGGAAACCGGTGGAAGCTGGAGTGTCTTTCATCATGTAACCTCAGATGTCATACACCACTGTCTTCTGCAACATCCTATCGGTTGCACAAGTCAGCTCTACTCAGTGTAGGGGTACAACACAAGGGTATGACTGAAAGGCAAGGATCATTGGGGACCATCTTTAGAACCTTTGAGAATTAAGCGACTAAAAAATATGCATATGTGTACTTTAACAAAAATAAGAATTTTTAAATTTTGTTCATAGTCAATGCTCATTTAGATTTATCAACATATCTTTATCACTTTCTGTGGTTAACATTATTCCTTGTACCCTTCCGTTTCTTTCTGGGTTCATCTTTTCTTCTCAAAGTACATCCGATAATAATTCTTTCAATGAGAGTATGTATGGAAATGCCTCTTTTTCTTTTCATTTTAACTGCAAGTTAACTTGATATAAAAGTCCAGCTGGACTTTGAAGCTTCTACTCCACCATCGCTCGTCTTGGCTTTTGCTGAGGTCAGAAGTTCCTTTGTAAATACTCTCTTTTTGGGTCTACTATAAGGTCTTTTTCTCTTTGCATCTGATCGTCTGCAATTTCTCCCCAAATATTCTCTGCTAGTACTCCCTCATTTATTACTTCACTGTGGCTCCATTCACTTTTTTCTTCCAAAACTCTTATTGGACATACATTGTCCTTCATACAATCTATCCTTCATATCTCATAACTGCTCTCACATTTTAAAATCTTTGTCACCATGTACTATATTAGTGCTAATTCCTATGTCTTCTAATTCACTAATTCTCTCTTTGTATCTAGTCTACATTTATTCTGTCTATTACATTTTTTAATGATCAAAGTTTTTGTTTCCAAGAGCTCTAATTAATTCTTTTTGTATCTCCTTGTTCTCATTTCATTTCTATCTGCCTCTAATCATTTCTTATTAATGTTAAACTTTAATTTGCCTCTTTAGGCATTCAAAACACTATTTTTAATTCTTTACAAGATTTTCACAAAATTAAATTAATCTGGAATAAATTCAAATTCCAAATATTGATTCTGTGACTGTTTTTCTTACCGTTAAGTATATTTCTTGTATTTTGATTTGAATCTCAGTGAGTTGGGGAATTTTTAAAATTTTGTTTTAATATCTATTTTTCACTTTGTCTCTGTCCTGAGTTGGGACCCCCAGACCCAGTTGAAAACCAGGTTCTAGAATAGCACTTTAGGGCTCCCACTCTGCTGTGGTATGAGGATATCACAGACCCAGGCATGTAGCCAGAGGGTGGCTTGGCTCAGCTCCTAGTCAAGAGTCTGTCTTCATCTTTCCACATTTTAAGCCCCAGGCTGTACATGGACAATTGGCTTTATTTTTTTCCTTGCCTCTTTTCACAAGCAGAGGGAGCTTCACCCCACCCCTGGCTTCAAGGAGCCTGGCTGTTGTCCCCTGTCCTACACAGAGCTTGTAACCAGGAGCTAAGCCTCTGGCAGCTACTGCTGCTTTTAGACCCCGAGGCCACCAGGCCCTCAGCTCTACTCATCACATTACATTTCTGGTACACAAAGATATCTATCTTGGTTTAGGGCCCAACTATGTCCTTTTGTTTATCATTTTCTCTATTTTATTTATTATTTCTCTGTATTTGGAACAGAGGGCGTAGGCCACAGCATGAACTCACTATGCCATCTCAGCTAGAAGTTGGGAACAGAATCATGTGGTTGCCATACCTATAGAGAAGACCCGTGTTTCCTTTTATTAAATGTGAAAGGGGATCATTTTCTTAAAATTCAGCAGGCTTTTATACATGGGTTTTTAGGAATACTGTGAGCTGTTCTTTGAAAGGGGAGGCCACAGGGTGCAGAAAAGGCCTTCAGTTCAGTTCAGTTCAGTTCAGTTCAGTCGCTCAGTCGTGTCCGACTCTTTGCAACGCCATGAATCACAGCACGCCAGGCCTCCCTGTCCATCACCAACTCCCAGAGTTCACTCAGACTCACGTCCATCGAGTCCGTGATGCCATCCAGCCATCTCATCCTCGGTCGTCCCCTTCTCCTCCTGCTCCCAATCCCTCCCAGCATCAAAGTCTTTTCCAATGAGTCAACTCTTCACATGAGGTGGCCAAAGTACTGGAGTTTCAGCTTTAGCATCATTCCTTCCAAAGAAATAGCAGGGCTGATCTCCTTCAGAATGGACTGGTTGGATCTCCTTGCAGTCCAAGGGACTCTCAAGAGTCTTCTCCAGCACCACAGTTCAAAAGCATCAATTCTTCGGCGCTCAGCTTTTTTCACAGTCCAACTCTCACATCCATACATGACCACAGGAAAAACCATAGCCTTGACTAGACGGACCTTAGTCAGCAAAGTAATGTCTCTGCTTTTGAATATGCTATCTAGGTTGGTCATAACTTTTCTTCCAAGGAGTAAGCATCTTTTAATTTCATGGCTGCAGTCACCATCTGCAGTGATTTTGGAGCCCCCCAAAATAAAGTCTGACACTGTTTCCACTGTTTCTCCATCTATTTCCCATGGAGTGATGGGACCAGATGCCATGATCTTCGTTTTCTGAATGTTGAGCTTTAAGCCGACTTTTTCACCCTCCTCTTTTACTTTCATCAAGAGGCTTTTTAGTTCCTCTTCACCCAATCCTCTCTCAGAATGGAACAAGGCCTGTGCGTAACAGCAGGGAGGGACCCTGGGACCCTAGTGGCCCCAAGAGGAAGCTGCAGCACCCACAGACAAAGAAATGCCCACCAGAGTTAAGGTTTTGTCGCAAAGAGTCGGACACAACTGAGCGACTTACACTTTCACTTTCACGCACATCCAATCCTGGCTGACCTAGGGCCTGTGCAGATGGCATGGGCAGCCTGAAGGTCTCACCAGGCCTCAGGATGGAGTCCTCTCTGCTGTCTCTTCTGCTTTGCCAGACCTAGTCCACCTTACCTGTACTAGTTCTGTGAAGGCAGCTACTTCCTGCCTGGCACTTCTGAGCATCAGAACCCTGATTCTAGGGACTTCTTGGTCCAGACAGCTATTTGAACGGGTTCCTTAATTCAAATGTCCAGAGGGCCCACACCTTCATTGAGACCACACAAAGGACTGTGGGAAGACAGTCTATGCAGGCGTCCAGAACATGGGTTTGGAGATTAGACAGACATGAGTCTGAATCCCACCTCTGTCACTCACTAGTTGTGTGTCACTGGGTAGGTTACTAAACCTCTGTGCCACTGCTTCTTCATCTATAAATAATGGTAAGACTTTCTTACTTTAATGAATTGCTATGAGAATAGATCCTTTACCACTAGTCCCACCTTATTCAAAACTGGGAAAGGAGTACGAGAAGGCTGAACATTGTCACCCTGCTTATTTAACTTATATGCAGAGTACATCATGTGAAATGCCAAGCTGGGTGAATTATAGGCTGGAATCAAGGTGGGTGGGAGAAATATCAACAACCTCAGATATGTGGGTGATACCACTCTAAAGACAGAAAGTGAAGGGAAACTAAAAAGCCTCTTGATGAGGGTAAAAGACAGTGGAAAAAAGCTTAAAACTCAACATTCAAAAAATGAAGATCATGGCATCTAGTCCCATCACTTCATGGCAAATAGATGGGTAAAAAGTGGAAACAATGACAGATTTTCTTTTCTTGGGCTCCCAAATCACTGCAGACAGTGATTGCAGCCATAAAATTAAAAGACACTTGCTCCTTGGAAGAAAACCTATGACAAACCCAGGCAATGTACTAAAAAGCAGAGACATCACTTTGCCAACAAAGGTCCATATAGTCAAAGTATGGATGTGAGAGCTGGACCAAAAAGAAGGCTGAAGCCAAAGAACTGATGCTTTCAAACTGTGGTGCTGGAGAAAGCTTTTGAAAGTCCCTTGAACTTGAAGGAGATCAAACCAGTCAATCCTAAAGGAAATCAACCCTGAATATTCATTGGAAGGACTGATGCTGAAGCTGAAGTTCCAATATTTTGGCCACTTGAAGCGAAGAGCCAGCTCCTTAGAAAAGACTCTGATGCTGGGAAAGATGGAAGGCAAAAGGAGAAAGGGGCAGCAGAGGATGAAATAGATACTATCACCGGCTTGATGGACATGAGTTTGAGCAAACTCCAGGAGAGTGAAGGACAGGAAAGCCTGGAGTACTGTAGTCCATGGTGTCTCAGAGTCAGACATGACTTAGAAACTGAACAAAAACAACAACAAATTAGAATAGAACCAGATAATCAGATAACTCCACCTCCTGTGTACATGATCCCTGTTTTAGACATGCCTGGAGAATCCCAGGGACAGGGGAGCCTGGTGGGCTGCCGTCTATGGGATCGCACAGAGTCGAACACGACTGAAACGACTTAGCAGCAGCAGCAGGCTCTTATAGCCCCTTCCTATCCTGTTCCTGGGACCTATAGCCTTCAGTCAGCCTCTTCTGGGTCTTGGGTAGCCAAGATGGGAGGATTTTTTTGAGGAAGAACCAAACCCAGATGGAGTTATAGCAGAGGCCCCACAGGAGGGCCAAAGTCCTCCCGTCTAAAGCTGTTCTTGAGAATCACAAATTCACAAACACACCCTCCAGCTGCTGGTGCCCCGGTGGCTCCTATTTAACTATTTCCCATCCAGTGGCCTGCAGACTATACTCTCAGAACACACACTGCCAGAGTGTGCAACTCACGCCTTCAATTCAAGTGCAGTCAACCTGGGCTTTCAGCTGGTCAGTCAGTGACTTATGAGGCACCTGCCCTGTGCTTGCACTGAGGTCCTAAGGGAAAGTCAACCCCTGCCCTCAAGGAGTTCACAGCAAGGTGGGAAGCCTGAGTGCAGACCCTCCTGGCTGGACTCAGATGACTGCTGTAAGGAGAGGTGCAGTGTACAGGAGAGGCTCAGATCAGGGCCAGCCTAGGACCACCAGGTACACTTTCCAGAAGAGAGGTTCCTTGAATGTGGAGTAAGAATGTGCCAAGGACAAACCTCATCCATTTGTTCAACAAATTTTTTTTCACCGTCTGCTACCCTCTCCTCCACCATCTCCTGTGTGCTGGGGATTCCATGATGCTAAAGAGAACAGCAATTGCCGCCGTCCAGGTCTTGGCCCAGCATTCACAGCTGGACTCTGGCACTCTCCTGCAGAATATAAACAATTCCACAGAACATCAACTTCAGACAAGGCCACTCTGTGACCAAGACGGATCTAGATAGAAACAAGCCACAACCCTGGAAGGCCTTTCTGATGCCCGCCCCCACCCAGTACTGAGACCTGGCAGCTCCCCATGGTGTGTGTTCTCCTCTACTGCAATGAGCAATAACCCTAACTGACTCCACTGCAGCTGGGTTCTTGGTGGTCTTTGGGTGGAGGGTGTTACAATGATGACCAAGAGGTAGGATTTTAGTGGAGACAATGAAATGAGGGGAAAGGCACATGGAGACATGGGGGAAGAACAGTCCAGGCAGATAAATAGCCAGTGCCAAGGCTCTGAGGTGAGATGACAAGAGTGTTAGAAAGCAACAAGTAGGCCAACCTAGCAGGAATAGAAAAATATCAGAGTAGGTATTCCAGACACAGGAGAAAAGACTGAACAAAACCTCATGTAAAATAAAGTAGAACCTGATGAACTAACCTATTTGCAGGGCAGGAATAGAGATGTAAAGGACAGACTCAAAGACACAGCAAGGAAGGAGAGGGTAGGACAAATTGAGAGAGTAAGATTGACAAAAATACACCAGCATGTGTGAAATAGCTGGGGGGAAGATACTGCATAGCATAGGGAACTCAGCTCAGTGCTCTGTGATGACCTAGAGGTGAGGGTGGGTGGAGCGAGGCTCAAGAGGGAGGGGATTTATGTATACATATAGCTGATTAATGTTGTACAGCAGAAACCAATATTGTAAGGCAATTATACTCTACTTTTTAAAAATAATAACTAAGTAATGAAAAAGAAAGTAGGCCCTTGCCTTGCAAGCATGGGTAGTTCTATGTGGTTGAATAAGGAAATCAATGTGTCTTTGTTAGGCTGCACTGCCTGGCCTATGAGCTCTGTGCTTACCCAGTTTCAAGACCAAAGAAAGAGCCTGGAGTCAGAGACAGAAACATCAGTGGTCTAGTGGATGGGGAGGTAAAAGTTACCAGTTATGGGGAAACTGATCATCAGGTTGACCCATCAGTTACCAGGGAAACCAGGAGAAGGGCTCACCTCTCACCACTCCTTTGATAAGCTGGTGGAGATGTTTTGATCATTCACTGGGGCAGAGGCAAGTATGCAAGATGCTCTGTGGTGTGAGTAGGGTGTTGGTGAAGCAGGCGCTGATAGAGCAGAGGTATACAGAGAGCAAGAGAACAGCCGTCTTGGTTGGCCTGATCATGCAGCCTTGTTTTGAGGAAAAGGGAGGAGAGTCTTTATTGCCTTTTTAAAGAGATGTTTAGCAAAGTCACCATGGGGTACTATACTCTGTTGAAGCCACATTTATGATGGTATTTTTCTTTGATACGGTAATAGGTAAATAAATTGATACTGTCTTTGAGCAACAGCTTCCAAAGGGAGACTGCCATCTTTCAGATGATCCCGCCAACTCACCTGTGGAGTTATAACTCTCAATACCTCTAGGGGAAAGTCTGGCCCTTTGGTGTAGTTCTAATAGGATAAGGTAGGCTCAGCATTTGTGTGGTCTGATGTGATTTAAGAGTGAGGTGGATTGAACAAATTTTATCACCAGCTGCAATTTATGCCCTGGAAAGAATACAAAAAAAAGAGTTTGCCTTCTCATTGCTGGCAACATAAACCGGAAATTCCCCACACCAACTCAGGGCTGCAGGCTGCAGGTGTGAACACACACACACACACACCACACTCTACCATCACTGACCCCCAAGCCCAGTCAGCTCAGGACTCAGTACCACTCAGCAATTAAAGCTTCCCCAAGAAAAAGTTATGCAAGTAACTGCCAAGTACTGTTTTAGCATTGGCATTGAACAGAGAACCAGAAGTGAACTTTTAACTCTTTCTTTCTCTATGTATCCTAAAATGTCTGTTTCATTAAAATTAAGAGAATCAAGTACAGTCTGGTCCATGAAAGGAGTACACCCTGACTTGGGGCAGAGCCTTAAAAACACCATGTACTCAATTTCTATTTCTTACCCTGCTGCCAATCAGGAGCCATGGAAGTGTTTTTGAACAGAAGGGAGATATCATCACATTTAGATGTTAGACGAATCACTCTGGTAGGTTAATGGCAGTGGAGTGGGCCCACGCATTCATCTCCACTGCTTTCTGAAATTCTTTTTTTTTTTTTATGTTTTTAATATTAAAACCCATAAGGAAAGAGAGAACAGGAGACATGTCAAAAGCAACATTTTGGAAGCTGGAAAGCAGTTAGACAAATGGTAACCAATGAAGCAGAACCAAGCAAGTTCAGGCCTGAGCTGTGGGGCAGTAAAGAAAAACTCCTTTTTATACCCCAGAGCTGCCCAATGGCTCACAAATCAGGGGCACCAGGCCCCTGTGAAAGTGGAGAGAGGGGAAGAAAGCCGGTGAATGTGGAGTCAAGAACAGGAGAACTGAAGATCGCTTCCTGCCCCACCCATCTCCTGCTTCCCCTTATTCCAACAGACACTGGAGGCATTTTTATCTGAAAGGGTAAAATTGACTGTCCCTGGACTGGCATGCCAGCAGAGTGAGGGCAGGGCCCCACACTGAGAATGAGGTCAAATGCAGGGTTACACACTGAATACTGAGCCATAATCCATCCACAGCCTCCTCTATCTGCTCCCCCAAAACCAGCAGCAAGGGCTCTCACCCCCAGCCATGACACTGGAAGGGCCACCCAAAGGAGTCCAAGCAGCCCAAGAAGAAAACTCCAAAGATCCTGAGAGCCACAGTCGCTGTGAAGCAGCTCCGCCCCGCCAAGCCCATCCTGCCACACAGCTTGCAGCAAACCGGCCGGACCCAGTGACCCCATGGAGGGTGAGAGAGGGAGGCATTCAGAGGAGGCCTGGCTTCTGTTCACCTGGTCCCAAAACAGACAGACCCATGTGCTTTCTGTTAGGAACTTCCTCCTCCTGGCCTGGGACCTTTTCCTCCCCTGCTCCAGGTCTCTTATGCCATCAGCACACATCTCTTGTCTCCTGGGTCCACCAGTGCAGAGGGCCAGGCAGGCTCTCAGGTCTAGGATGCAGGCCTTGGTCCCGAGGAGGGGAGTGACCATTTCCTTAAGACCAGGATGGATGGTGCTGTCCAAAGGGGTGAGGGGTTGGGGCCTGAAATCTCTCAAGCGCTGCCCACGGCAGGGTCTCCCCTCAGGAATGCAGACCTCGGGCAAATATTTTTGGTGGAGCCCCATCAACATCAACCATTCGATCTGATAATGTACTGCCAAAATTCATGGGCCCACAAGAGCCACACCGATGGATTGAAGAGAAACTTCAGTATTTCTTTATCGTCCAGTCAGAGCACTGGAGACTCTGTAATAGACAGGAAGCATCTCTTCATACCGTTTATGGCCAATGTTGTCACTCTTAGCTAACTTCATAAATCTCACAGGGAGGAAAGGGTAGCAAGGCTACCGTTTACTCAGTGCTGTGGCTCTTCAGAACTTGTTTATACTGAAACAATGGAGACTGCCCTGCCTCTCTGGTTCTCTAATATCATTTATTTAATGTTAGCTCCATCACTGCATCATCTGCAGTGCGGCCCTGCGTACTGGCTTCCGGTGACTCTCTCAAAGCTTGTAAGGTGCTTCCTTGATAATGATCACAAATGCAAGTCTTACTCAAAGTATTGGGGAGGAGGCAGGAAAGCAATTATTTATTTTTCTATTATGTTAAATTTGCCACTGGGGACTTTACAGTGCGAACATGGAACAGCACATCTTCCAACCATGACCCCTCTAGAACGCTTTAGGCCATAATCGTGCTATTTTACGAATGTGACCTCTTTCCCTGTTGGCCACAGCCCTGCCTTCCACACTCCATGGAAGGAAAGGTGAGGATGCCCACAGCCAGAGCAAAAGGAACAGTCTCGTTCATGTCCCCCATCACCTCACGGCAAGTGTGGACCCCCAGGGGAAAGGTCCCTTATGGCTAAGCAGAGAATGCCCCACAGGTGTGTAGAGGCCCCCATCAAGGTGGGGAGGGGGCACAGGGAGTACTCACTGCCACCCCCACCCGTCTCAGGCCCTGTGGTCCCAGGGAAGCCCGTGGTTAGAGCCCCTCCAGGCCAGAGCCACACCGTGGACACACACAGGCAGGCTCCAGGGCTGGCAGCAGCCCAGAGCCTTGAGTTTGTCCTGAGTCCCGGGTGACTCAAACTCATGTGATCCCACACAAACATACAGTGCCGGCCAGCAGGAGCAATCCACTCACAGGCAGCCCTCCGGGAAGTGGGGTCCCAGCACAAGCCCCAGGGTGACACCATTGGTAGGAGTTCCAGAACTCCTCAGGGTATCTGGTTCACCTGATACCCAGGAAGGAGAGTCAGCGGAGGGGAGGGCCAGGGCCCGGGGCCCGCGTGGGTCCTGGGACTGGCTGCGGGCTCTGCCAGGAGGGTAGCGCGGCTCTCAGTCATCCAAGTGGGACTTGGAAAATTTTGAGGAACCGGCTTCTAAAGTCCATAACCCTCACAGGACCCGTTTAGGCTCTGGGCACCCGGCCCAGCCCATCCCAGACATCCAAGTGGGTTTTCCGAATACTCCTAGGCAGGCAGTCGAAAGCACTGAGACCTCTGAGCCCTGCCTGGGGCAGAGTCCTGCTTGCCCACATCTAAGGACTATAGTGGCCCAGGGACACAGTTTACCTTCGAGCCATCCTCTCAACCCTGAACTGTGGGGCCCTTGGCTGTTCAGTACAGATATGTATGATATCCAAGACCTTCTCCAGGCTCTGTCCAACCTCATCCCCCCACACCTCATAGTCCTTCTCCCGTTTCGCTGAACCCACACTCTCACCTTGAAATCCCCCACCCTAGGACCTGGGGTCTTCCCTCCTAGGGCATCGTGTACATCTTAGGGATCCTCCACAGCCGGGCTCAAATACCACCTCCTCTGTGAGGTCCGCTCCATCACCCCAGCTGGGAGCGTGTCTGTCGCCAGGCCTCTGCTGGACTCAGGCATCGTTCCCATCACCCCCGGCTCAGTGTCACTGGAGTTCATGCACGTCAGGTCTCCACACCAGACAGTGACCTGGAGGGCAAGGTCTCCACCGGGCAGGGCGTTGATTAATTAGAGCAGAGGATGGGGAGGAGGAGCCAGGAAGGAAACACGAGGGTCCAGAGGAGGAGACAGATGGGAGGAGCCCACAGTAAAGGCAGTCCTTGCATTTGCAGAGCAACAGAAACCAAGTTCTCAGTAGCGCCAGTACCACTGCTGCCCACAAAAGAATGCATCATCTCACAAGCATACTTTGGCCCCTAGGAAATGCCTCAGGGTGCCTGCCTGGCTCACAAAGTTTCTCTCTGTATGGGAATTCCTCTGCCTACCTACCTACCCACACCCCCACACAGGTGGGACCCAGGCAGCCACTGTTCTCCTGTGTGACTCCATTCTCTGGCCAAATTCCCTCTCCAGGGATGTGGGGCTCGATCACAGCCAAGGAATCTCTGAGCACAGCTGAGACTGAGGATCTATAATCCAAACCCCCAGCCCCAACAGTACAGACCACTTTGTACTTGGAAAGGCAGCAAAGACCAGTGTCCAAACTGCAGCGGGTGAGCCACGATCAGAGATATTTGGTCAGTCTCATTCAGAAACTAGTGACAGAATCCTAGATCAAAGCAGCTTGAGCAAAGAGGGACGGCTCTGATCAGCAGCTGCCAAATGCAAGAGTGCTGCGTCCGTGTGACAGAGTTTTGTCCTTCTCTGCACTTCTTGACTCATCTCAGATCTACTTCTTTCCCATCCTAGGTATAGAGGACTTTAGAAATGCTGGGAAAGAAATGAACACAACATTAAAAATCAGCTATACTTCATTAAAAAAAATATTTTTTTTAATGCCAGGGAAATAAGAATTCCTCCCCTCATATTCACAGCTCTGCCCACAGAAGACTAACTGATCTTGAACCACACATCAGCCCTGAGGGAAGAGGTAGCCAGCGAAGGTGACGGACGCTCTCCCCTGAACACCTGCAGGCACCAGGGGTGAGGGCTGGGGAGGAGGCCCCCAGAGCAAGTATGGTGAGCCATCCAGAAGTCCACTGATCACAGAGCTGTTCAGAGCAGAGAGCAGTGCCCAGCTCCAGCCTCTAAAGGCCATGCACCTCCAAACACATTTCTCCCTTTTTGGTTAGTCTTACTGAGGATGATTTCTGTTACATGTGACCAGAAAAGCAAGACAACCCCAATCATGTGTATCCATAAGCACAAGAAAAAGTCTCGATGGTTGTACCAAAAAATAGTAGGTATTTCTCAGTATTGAGGTGACAGGTTATTTTAGTTTTGCTTTTTTATATGCTTTAAAAAATTTTCCCCACATTATATTAATTTTACTTTTACTATATAAGTACTAAATACCTGATGTAGCAGAAATTGTAAAAAAAAAAAAAAAGTGTTTTTCAGTAAGAATCTTGACACTCAGGGATTATTGTTATTGACCTTAGACACACACACACATATTTTGGCCTGTGGAGTTGAATGACACCACCCTGCAGGTACCCTTATGCCACTGAAGCTGTCACAAAACATTTGGAGATATTAAAGTAGTGTTCTATACCCATGGAAAATAACTTGAATTCTAACCACGTTTGAGGTTCACACAGGTACAGACAGAGGTAATACCAGTTGGGTGGTCGGTGAGAAGGTCCAAAGGAGACTCATAACCCGAGTGGCACCTGAAACCCAGAAAACTAATCACCCTGAAAGAGGAAGTGGGCCAGACTCAACACCACCGTGTGAGGGTCAGAGACAGTAGCGAGATCAAGATGCCTGAGAGGCAGCTCCGGAATACCCCAAAATCACCTCCTCCTAGAATGAAAAGATCTGAGGTTAAAGGGGCGGGAGAGGGGACACATTCCAGGGATGCTGTGAAGGAGTGCTGCAGCTGCTGACCTTTACGTCCTAACCCCACTCCTTTCCTACGACATGTAGCTCTAAGAAGTCTAGTCCTAATAAACCAGATGCCTGGCTGTTTCCTTCTCAGAGTATTTTTTATTTATTTTTAATTGGAGGGTAAAGCTTTAAAATATTGTGCTGGTCTCTGCCATACAACATGAATCAGTCATAAGTATACACATGTCCCCTCCCTCTTGCACCTCTCTCCCGTCTCTGCTCCATCCCGCCCATCTAGGTTGTCACAGAGGACCAGGGGAGATCCCTGTGTTATGTGGAACTTCCCACTAGTTATCTGTTCTACCTGAGTGCTCAGTCGCCCAGTGGTGTCCAACTCTATGCAACCCCGTGGACTGTAACCCACCAGGCTCCTTTGTACATGAGATTCACCAGTCAAAAATACTGGAGTGGGTTGCCATTTCCTCTTCCAGGGGATCTTCCCAACCCAGGGATCAAACCCAGGTCTCCTGCATTGGAAGTGCAGGTTCTCTACCACTAGCCCACTCCAGTACTCTTGCCTGGAGAATTCCATGGGCAGAGGAGACATAGGGTCACAAAGAGTTGGACTCGACTGAAGCGACTTGGCACATGGCACACATATTTCACTTATGGTAAAGTATATGTTTCAGTGCTACTCTCTCAAATCATCCCACCCTCTCCTTCCCCTGTGTGTCCAAAAATCATGTCTGCATCTCTATTGCTGCCCGGCAAATTGGTTCATCAGTACCATTTTTCTAGATTCCATATATACCCTTAAAGATGCACTATTTGTCAGAGTATATTTATATTGAAGAAATAGAATCTGTGCCTCCTGATATGATCAAATGGGAAATACAAAGCACCTCTATGAAATGTTCCTGTGGAAAATGAACCAGAATCTAATCAAGACTCTATATTTAACTTTCAGTTTACAGGAAATACAGGGATGGAGGAGCAAAATAACAGCACTGCAAGGACAGAATACATAAATCTAAAATGTGAATCATTCTCTAAAGACAAGAAATCCAGTTGCTCCAACAACAACAACAAAATGTCATGAAATAGAAAAGGGGAGGGACTATAACAGAAAGAGAGGATTTGAGAAGCAAAATGAGAACAAAGAGGTACTTAAAGTGGCGTTCCAAAGTTAAACATTAGAATCATCATATAACCACCAAATCTGGCAATTCCATTTCTAGATAAATGCCCAAAGAACTGAAAGCAGGAACTCAGCCAGATACCTGTACATCAATGTTGATAGCAGCACAATCCACAATAGCCAAGAAGCAGAAACAACCCAAATACCCATCATCAAGTAAATGAATAAACAAAATGTCGACTATAACAATGCATACAATGGAATATTAACCTTAAAAAGGAGTGAAATTCTGATTCATGCTGCTACATGGATGAACCTTGAAAACATTATGCTAAGTGAAATAAGACTGACACGGGGGCAAATACTGTATGATTCCATTTCTATAATGTACCTAGAATAGACATTAATAGAGACAAAAAGCAAAATAAAGGTTACCAGGGGCTGGGGGGTGGGGGGGGCGGCGGTGGTCAGGAGTTTCTGTGGCATGGGTGCAGAGTTTCTGTTTGGGATCATGAAAAAGTTCTGTGATGATGGTTGCACTATGCATGTCCTTAATGCCCTTGAATTGTATACCTAAAAATGGTTAAAATGGCAAAATTTGTGTTATATGTGCATGCGTGCTAAGTTGCTTCAGTCACGTCCAGCTCTTTGAGACCCTATGGACTGTAGCCTCCCAGGCTTCTCTGGGACTTCCCAGGCAAGAATACTGGGGTGGGTGGCCATCTCCTTCTCCAGGGCATCTTCCCCATCTAGGGATGATGCTGCGTCTCCTGCACTGGCAGGTAGATTCTTTACCACTAGCGCCACCTGGGAGGTCCATGTTATATACATTCTACCACAAAAACAGAATTCTATCTTTATTCCTATCTTGAAAAATATTAAAGGAAACCCATAAACACAGCCCACAGCAACGTGTTAGAACCTCTTCACTCTGGTGCCCACTTCCTTCTCACCCCACATACAGGAGGGAACGTCGTTCAGCCGTTTCCGACTCTTTGCGACCCCAGGCTCCTCTGTCCATGGGATTTTCCAGGCAATAGTACTGGAGTGGATTGCCATTTCCTTCTCCAGTGGGTCTTCCCCACCCAGGGATCGAACCCGGGTCTCCCGCATTGTAGACAGACGCTTTACCGTCTGAGCCACACCCCACATACACTTCTGTACAGTCCTCTACACTCACCTTTACCCCTGCCCCGACTCTCTTACCACTTGATTAGGTAGATGGGCTTAGCCTCACTCCCACCAAGAAAGAATGCTTCCTCGGGGCTGGGAAAGAAAAGGGAGGATGAGGTTGGCTGTGAAGGACTCTGACAGTGGAAGGGCTGTGGTCATGCCCACAGTCGTCATTTTCATCCAGTCACACAGTGGAGCTGTGAGTGTTCAGTTTCCTCTATCAGAACATAACCTCATCCTTTCATAGGCATGCCTAGCATTTTCCACCCCCTTAATGACTCTCACACCCATCAGATCCAATTACAGCGAAGTCATTGAGTGCCAGCTCTGTGCCAAGCACCTTACAGACCTTCTCTATAGTCCTTTCAACAGTCATGCAGCTAACCATTATTTCACCATTTTGCAGGAAACTTAGGCTCATATATGTCAAGTGACTTGCCCAGGATCACATCATCAAAAAGCATCAGGCCTTGGTTTCACAGCATGACACTAAGCTGCTGTTAGTTCAATGCAGCTATACTGTGAAGTTTCCCAAAGCAAGTTGGTGATGCGGGTCAAGCGACCAGAAGGGTTACTAGCAAAGCAGGCTGTTCTGGCTCCCCAGGTCCCTCCTACCGCACCCCCAGCCCCCCCTCTCAACTGCCTCTCTTTTCCTCACAAAATGTCACCTACTAAGCCCAAATCCGCTCAGCTGAGTCTTCTTGGCAACCAAAATGAATGCAAACGTTGCAGACTATTAAGGTGACCACAGTTATGCAGGGAGAACTCAGTCCAGCTTCGGGGCGCCTTTGACTGACCCCGGGGAGCGGCCCCGCCCCGCCCGCCAGTGGCGCGTCCCTGCCTCCCTCTCACTCCCCTTTCCAGCGCCCTCACGGCTCCTGCTGTCCTCGACTGTGCTCCACTGTAGGCGTCCAGATGCATTCCTTCCTCATCCGAGACGCCAAGTACCTGCCCGGCCCGTTTTCTAGCTAAAGCCAGACCAGAGGACCGACTTTACCCCAAGGAGAAAGCATTCAGATGAAAATCTTCGGGATTTTCATCTGGTCCCTCGGCCTCAGTCTCTGGCTGTACCCAGATATGGCAAAAACAGGCGCTCTCTCTCTTCAAGCTCGCGACCATCCATGGCAAAAGCTCAGGAGATGTGTGACAATGGGGCCAAGTAAAGAAAAATGGGATATAATACAGTAAACACAGGGTAAACTCAACAAAACCCACAGAAGGAAGCAAATACTTCAAAAAACTTTGTTTTCTCTGCAAAGAATTTATCCTGGGTTTTTTCTCTAACCAAATTTTCTACTTCAAGCAAATATTATTTTTGTAATAAAAAAAAAAGATCATTCACTAGAAATACCATCTGAAGTGTTCAAGGAAATCATGGTCTATTCATGTGCAGAAAAAAAAATTAAGGGAAAAAATCAAAGGAAAATGAGGATTTTTTCTGAGTTGACATTTTTATTTTATTAAGTAATTAACACTTTATACTGTCCTGTTTGCCAAAATAGAACGTTACATTTTGAAGAATGTAGACTCACTCTTGAAGAACCATTGCATCTATGATCAGGCAAAAATAAAAGCCTACTTCTTTCTGTTCCTGTCAGGAAGTCCTCTCATTCCTCTCTGTCTGAAAGAGAGGAGGGAGAACTTAAAAGCTATTTCTGAAGGTCTTCCCAGGTGCCATTTTAAGTGGTACCTCCGTTGGAACCTATGAGAAAAAGTTCCTTCATAATGACATCAATCTTGCTTAAAAAAAAAAAAAAGAAAGAAAGAAAACCCTAAAACTTATGAAAAACACAGTTGATGTGAATCATATGTCTGAGTGGCCAAGTTCCCACTAAGCTGGGAGAACACACAGATGTGCAGGACAGAATTCCTCTCCACACAGCGACTATTCCTCCCCAGAGCTATTGAAGGTAAATAGCCCAGCCCTTGTCAACGTCTCTGCCTGCAGGCTGGGCTGCAAAAATCCCTATTTCCTTACCTCCTCCCTTTCAGTCTACCTTTTTTCTAACTTTTTCCTTGTCAAAAAGTAACAGGATATGACACTAACCATTTACTTGTTGACTGGTTGTCCTACTTTAGCAGGTGACCTAATATCTTAACCAGTCATTTGCATTTTAAAACTCCCATCTTCCAGTTGTGGAAGGGAAAACATCTGCTAAAGGAATTTCAGGCATCAGCCAGCAGGTGCAGTTCTGTTTGTCTTGGGGGAGGGGGTGAGCCCTGGAAGTAAATGGGATTTAGACCTCCTGGGACCTAGTGGGGTGGTCAGAAGGAGAGGTGCCAGGCCTCCCCACCAACCACCCCCCTCAAAAGACACGCTTCCCACTCCTCTGGAAGACAAGCTGAAGCTGGTCTGATTCCAGCCGCTTGGGAAGAATGAGGCATCTTTGGTCCTCCAGGCTCTGGAACCCACCCTTCCAGGATGAGTCAACCAGGTACTACCCCCACCATCTTCCCTCTGCTCCCCTTCCTTCTCTTCAACTCCTTTCCTCAGAGTTCTCTTGCATTGTGCTTCTTTAGGTGGCATTCAGTGAGATTTCAAACTACAGCCTTCCTTGGCTGCCAACCTGAAAACTTCTTCGTTTCATGTGGCATTTTGGCCTCTAATGTTTCCAACCACAAAGTATATACTTAAACTGCAACCTCTTCCTTGGTAGAGATTTTGCCGTAAGGTTCCTTCCCTGTTGTGAGTAGCACTTCTTTCCTTCTTCATTTTCCAGACTCAGAAATGCCTGGATGGGTTGTATCTTGTAAGCAAACCTTACAGGCAGAACTGACACAGTAAGGCATATGACCTAATTGTACTGGGTAATAGATATTTCTTTAACTCTTTCTCTAGTCATCCTTCATCTTTATGTAGTATATAATTCAACTGTTAGAAGAAGAGATTTCATACAATTCAATCAAGACCTCATCCTCTGTTCTTATGGAGATCCACTTCTCTCCCTAATATACCAAGGGGCTCTTTTTCTCAGAATCTGCTCTCTTGAGTTTACTTATCTACTGACGTATTGATTTCACATGTATCTCAGATTATGGCAAGTCTTTTTCCTTCTGTCCTGATACGGAACTTAAGCCCACTCACATTTTTTTTAATCATTATCTATGGTTCATTCTCACCCCTCCTTCAAGTCTTTATTCAAATGTCTCCTCACCAGAGCATTCTGTGGTCGTCCTCATTAAAACTACACTCAGATCCTCCTCCCCAAGAACCCCTAGGTCCCTGTTCCTGCTCTATTTTCTCCATAGCCCCATCTTTTTCTGGCACACTATATACTCATTGTGTGTGTTGTCTGTCCTCCTCCACTAGATTATAAACTCTACACAGGCAGGACTTTCAGTCAGTTTAATTCACTGCTGAGTCCCTATAACCAAGAACAGTGTCCGGCACCGAAAAAAATGCTCAGTAAATATTACTTGAGTGAATAAACTTAGAGTGGCATGGCACATTAGCTGAAAACGTGGAATGATTGCTACTCACCCTGTGTTTCTGGGCCCACAACATCACGTCACCAGGAGCCTGTCAGCAATGCAAACTCTCAGGCCGACCCTAGACCTTCTGAATCAGAGGCTGCAGTTAAACAAGTTTCCCAGATAAGACATATGCAGATCAAAGTTTGAAAAGCACTGATCTATATAGCCATGCAAATGAGTTAAACTTGGACAATCCTGTGATTAAAAGATTTTCTTATATGTGAGAAATAGGTAATAGGGGGTCTCTGGAGAGGAGACTTGGTTGGCCAAGGAGATAGAGAAGGAAGAAAGAAACTATTCCCTAGGAATTATCTTGTGTCTTTTGAATGCAATTAATAGCTATCCCTGGTGGCTCAGAAGGTAAAAAATCTGCCTGCAATGCAGGAGACTGGGGTTTGATCCCTGGGTTGGAAAGATCCTCTGGAGAAGGGAATGCCTACCCATTCCAGTATTCTAGCCTGGAGAATTTCATGGACCGAGGAGCCTGGTGGGCTTCAGTCCATGGGGTCACAAAGAGTCGGACGCAACTGAATGACTCACACTTTCACTTTCACTGCTAGTGATAAAATTGATTACTTGTGAGATAAATAGTATATAGTAAAAGGTCTTCTGCTGTGTCTCCATGGAATGCTTCTCTGGCCTTCTTCCTCTGTAGCCTCTTGTCTTGCTTTTATCTGCTACCCCAACTCTCCCTGCTAACCAGTATAAAGAATATGACTCCGCTGCTACCCACTTAGAAGGCAGAAAGGACTACAGAAGGTTTGAGTTTTAAAAAACAAGTTCAGGACTTCCCTAGTATAGTGGTACAGTGGATAAGAATCCGCCTGCCAATGTAGGGGACACGGGTTTGCTCCCTGGTCTGGGAAGATTCTACATGCCACAGAGTAACTAAGCCCATGAGCTTCAACGACTGAAGCCTGCACGCTCTGGGGCCCATGAGCCACAACTGCTGAGCCCGAGTGCTGCAACTACTGAAGCTCACTGGTCTACAGCCTGTGCTCCGCAACAAGAGAGGCCACCACAATGAGAAGCCCACACACCACAACTGGAGAGTAGCCCTGGCTCTTCGCAACTAGAGAAAGCCCGATTGCAGCAACAAAGACCCGCTCAGCCAAAACTAAAATGAAATAAATAAGTCATTACAAAATAAAGAAAGAACACGTTCATTGGCTTTGTTTTTTAGATTCCTGAAAGGGAGAATGAGACAGAAATAAAGGAAACTGAAAACTTCACATTGTAACAAACATGAGTATAAATAACAGATGCAGTCTGGATACTCCACTCTCTCACAGACCACACTTCAGAAGTGTGTGTGTGTGTGTGTGTGTGTGTGTGTGTGCAATACACAAACGGCAATGCTCCCAAAAATCACCTTAAGAAGACACAAGCTTGCCTCTGCTTTCCTCTCGTCTTCCCTCATCTCCCTTCAGAGTGGGGGCTGGTCAGGACCCCAACACTCCATGTTAAGCACCACGGCCACGAGGAAGAGTGCCAGCAACAACAGGCAGGTCCATGAAGCCCACCAGCTCCGTGGCAGAGCTGTCGCCCCAGTACCCAGTTGGCAGCCTCACTGCCCACTGTGTGGAGAAGAACTCAGTGGGATCCTTGTCACAACTCTCCTCCCACTGGCCCCTGCTACCTCCACTTGTCTGCACTCCTGTCCCCCTGCATAAATGGAGGATAATGGAGAGTAAGGAGTCTCTGTCCCCACAGTAGGATCGGGGGCTCAACTAGGCACGACAGACTCCAGAAGATGAGGGAAAAGTCCTGGCCTCTCACAAGGAGGCTGCGTCTCAGCCCAGGATCCAGCCCAGTCAAGGCAGGTGGGCAAGAAGAGAGGTGAGGGACTCCTCCCAGGGGCAGCTGGGGTACTGGAGACAGCTCCACCAGCCATCTGCTGCCCCCAGAGGATGAGACAGCTCAAGGCCTGCCCAACACCCATCAGCTGAGGAGCTGGAACCCCACTTGTGGGCTCCAGTCATGCCCTGGAAATCAAATCACTGAATGTCAACTCACCAAGTGCCCTGACTTGGAGAGGATTTTTTCACCATTTTTTCAAAATGTCTGGGATTTTGCCTCCTCTGTCACTTTAAATGCAGAGGATCAGATTTCCCTGAAATGCAGTCTCCTGCCTTGCTTATTTGTGCAGATTTATATGTGCTCCAGCCTCTGAGCTGATCATACAAATACCCTCAGCTGGGTCAAGGAAAGCATTTCAGCCACTCCACAAGTAGGAACAAAGGTACTACAGGGCCAGGACCCCAAGTGGGGCTCTGGCCAGGCAAACAGAAACCTAGAAAAATACTCAATGATTTCTTAATAGTGGTTATCTAGGGGTTGGAATTCTTTCTAACAGGTGAATTTTTCTTTCTTTCTCATACATTTGTATATTACCACATTCACAGTGATTTACGATGATGAGCAGAAATCACTCTGGCAGCTCCCTTTGTTCTTGAGATCATATAGCAAAGCCAAACAATGTTATAAGGGGCAGCTCCATTCTCAGGGCACCATAATCATTTCAGGATCCCTATGAGTTGTTCCCCTTTTGTCCTCTACAACAATATATCTCCAGTATTCCAGACTGTGCTCTGTGTTTTTTTTCCTTCGCTCATCCTGTTTGACTTCCTAAAATCTGGTGAGCTAAAATGTGCCCACTCCAGCACACTCTCTCCTTATCCCAATTGTGTCACTTTATGAAGCCACTTTTGTTGGGTCAGAAGTGTCACACTTTATTTTTCTAGTTCCCATTATTTCATAAAAGACTAAGGGTGAAATGCAATGAAATAATCCAGAAACTTTTTTGAAAGCAACGAACTCTTGTTTAGAATGCAGGCTATCCTACACATTGAGCAGCTGATATGCATTAGAGTGGTGGAACCCAGACTCCATACTCCCAGGAAGTGCCTGGGCTGCCTCTCCGGCCCTCACTTCTCCCCCGTCCTGAGGAGGCACCCTCTGTAGTCTGTGGTCATACATTATTCAAATACCTGCACAGACATTCAGTTCAG
Organism: Oryx dammah; assembly: GCF_014754425.2. Classification (NCBI taxonomy): domain Eukaryota; kingdom Metazoa; phylum Chordata; class Mammalia; order Artiodactyla; family Bovidae; genus Oryx; species Oryx dammah. The sequence continues at coordinate 73,951,612 of NW_024070186.1, read as the reverse complement.
TCACTCAGTTGTGTCTAACGCTTTGTGACCCCATGAACTGCAGCACGCCAGGCCTCCCTGTCCATCACCAACTCCCGGAGTTTACTCAAACCCATGTCCATTGAGTCGGTGATGCCATCCAGCCATCTCATCCTCTGTCATCCCCTTCTCCTCTCCCCTTCAATCGTTCCCAACATCAGGGTCAAACATCTCACATCAGGTGGCCAAAGTATTAGAGCTTCTGCTTCAGCATCAGTCCTTCCAATGAATATTCAGGACTAATTTCCTTTAGGATGGACTGGTTGGATCTCCTTGCTGTCCAAGAGACTCTAAAGAGTCTTCTCCAACACCGCAGTTCAAAAGCATCAATTCTTTGGCACTCAGCTTTCTTTATAGTCCAACTCTCACATCCACATATGACTACTGGAAAAACCAGAGCCTTGACTAGATGGACCTTTGTTGGCAAAGTAATGTCTCTGCTTTTTAATACACTGTCTAGATTGGTCATAGCCTTTCTTCCAAGGAGCAAGTGTCTTTTAATTTCATGGCTTTAGTCACCATCTGCAGTGATTTTGAAGCCCAAAAGGATAGTCTCTTACTGTTTCCATTGTTTCCCCATCTATTTGCCATGAAGTGATGGGATCAGATGCCATGATTTTAGTTTTCTGAATGTTGAGTTTTAAGCCAACTTTTTCACTGTCCTCTCTCACTTTCATCAACAGGCTCTTTAGTTCTTTGGTTTTTGCCATAAGGGTCGTATCATCTGTATATCTGAGAATATTGATGTTTCTCCCAGCAATCTTGATTCCAGCTTGTGCTTCATCCAGCCCGGTGTTTCTCATGATGTACTCTGTGTATAAGTTAAATAAGCAGGGTGACAATATACAGCCTTGATGTACTTCTTTTCTGATTTGGAACCAGTCTGTTGTTCCATGTCCGGTTCTAACTGTTGCTTCTTGACCTGCACACAGATGTCTCAGGAGGCTGGCCAGGGGGTCTGGTGTTCCATCTCTCTCAGAATTTCCCACAAACATTGACTTGGCCCAAAGCGCACTGTTGGCTGCCAGCAGTGCCATCAAGTGATGGCTCTGAGTGGCTCTCCTTCCTCTGACAGATCCAAAATCTGATGTGGTATAAGATAGCCCAGGGGAGTCCCTAGAGAATGCAGAAAGGTGATTCTCAAAGAGGAGGATTGTATGTGAAAGAGGTTTCTCTTCAAAATCCAGGTGTATCAGAACCACCCCAGTTTCTCCTCTGGTTAGGGTCCCTGTGTATTACCTTCTGTCTTTTTCTGCTGGAGAAGCTCAGAGGCTCAGACAAACTTGCTGCAAAGTAGAAGACCTGACTGACCCCAGGGTAACAAATCAAACTGTAAATCCTGCCAGCACCTATTTTGAGACACTATGCGTGCATGCATGCTAAGTTGCTTCAGTCGTATCCGACTCTTTGTGAACCCAGGGACTGTAGCTGCCAGACTCCTCTGTCCATGGGATGCTCCAGGCAAAATACTGGAGTGGGTTGCCATGTCCTCCTCCAGGGCTGAGACACTAAACTACTTGCAAAAATGCTGGCCTGGGCAGGTCAGCGGAAACTAGTGTCCAAACACCGCTCCCAGTGGCCTGATTCTTGAAGCTCTATTCCATCTCAAAGACAACCTAGGCCCCTCTGCAGGATCTAATCCTACACCAGCTGTTGTGTCATCTTGCCCCCTTCCCTGGGTCTTTTCCTGCTCCCCAAAGGTAGAGCGAAGCCCGTGGAGCCAGTGCCCCTCTCTCTCCCTACCGCCCCTCAGACCCTTCTCCACTGGGGCCCACTTAGGCCCCTGGTCACAAAGAAACAACCATTAGCTCAAAGACTGGAAAAAAAAGTTTTAATAAATACAAAAATCTCCAATAATGACTCTGCTCAGCTCAGGGGCAGCAGGAGTGAAGTGTGGAGGGGGCGGGGACCCTTGGTGCTGAGTGAGGATAAATTAAAAATCCCAACAAGCCAGTGACAGTATGTACAGAAGGAAAGGGGTTGGGCTTCCAAGGCAGGAGCCGGAGGGTGACAAGGCCAGAGTTGGAACAGACATGGCCCTGGCTGCCCCTCCCCCGTGTGCAGTTGTGGTTCCCAGAGGTAGTGGGGGAGGGGGAAGAGGCAGAAGAGAGGAGCCAAAGGCACTGGGTTTCCCGCAGGAGAACGCGAGGTCCTCGGTGCCCCTCCTTCCCTCGGCCCAGGCCCCATCCTCTTGGTCATACGGCCTTCTGGCTGCTCCCTAGGAGCCTTCATCTTCTTTCCCAAGCTCTGGGACTGTCCTGGTCTCTGGGGCTGCTGGGAGACAGGAGGGAGTGAAGTTTGGAAGAGGAACAAGGGGGTGGGGGGACACAGAGGACCCAGTGGAGCTTCCCTGTTCTGATCTCAGAAAGGTCAGAATTCTTGAAGCAAGTCAGCACATACCAGCTGTGTGACTTTAGCCTAGTTGCCTGATCCCTTTGAGGGTCAGCAAGTTCCTTGGTGAAGAAAAGGCAATGGAGACCAAGCCTACAAGGTTGCTGTGGGAGGGGACAGGACCACACTTGTGCAGCAGAGGGCACTGCGCCGGCACGTGGCCGGTGCTCCCTCCCCTCCCCAGGCGTCCTGGAGCTGCCGCCTCGGACCCGCACTTACGCCGCCGCCGGGGTGTGCAGTGGGAGCAGCAGCGGCTCTCCTTCCCTGGGCCGCAGGACAGTGGTGGTGAACAGTCATCCCGCTCACAGTGGGGCACCCCTGCCTGGTGCAGGACAGACCAGATCCTGAGGGTCCCCAGAGGTGCTGGGGCACAGTGACCTTCAGCCTCCTAGGGGAAGCCCGCCCCCCAGGAGCCTGCCCTCCCTGGGAAGTTCCGCTCCCCCAGGCGAGGTCCCCAACACCTACCTCACACAAGCCCCCACTCACCCCACATCTGCAGGTAATACAGCTCATCTCCCCAAAGGGGGGCACTGAAGGGTGCCAGCTCTGGCTCTCTGGGAACCACTGCCCTGCAAAACGGCAGCCTCGGGGCCCATCAGCCTGCATGGGGTCCCCCAGTTGGGGGTGGGCCCCTGACCCCACTGTTGGCAGGGAGAGGAGGGAAGGAGAAATAGACCAATAGATGTGAGCTCTGTGAGGGCCATCCAGGCCATATTTGTCACCTAGCAGTTTCTGGCTCTTAGTAGGTAATAACTTTGTATGGATGGATGGGTGGATGGGGGGGGGGGTGCGTGCAGGGGGGGGGGGGTGGATGGGTGGGTAGGACAGGAACTGGATCCCGTCACAGCCCACTAACACATGCTCATTCTTTTGCTGCATGTAGACCCCTAACTTCAGGCTAGGCAGAGAACAGTGCTGGGTAAATGCTGAATTAGCTAAGACTTCCCTTCCCTCCACCTTCAAAAGGCATCCTCTCGCCACACATCCGCCCCAGCCAGGACAAGGCATGAAGAGCCTCATCTGTCCCTAGAGGCCCCGGTGCCCCTGTCCCCCTTACCTGGACACTGCTTGCAGCAGTCAGTGGGGTTGGCACGGACGGGCTGGGCACAGGCCAGCCGGGGACACTGCACCTTCTCACAGTGCACCTCCCCGGTGCCCCCCTGCAGGGATCCATGGAGTGAAGGATGTCAGGAGGAAGGCAGAACACGCAAGCCTTCTGCCTCCTCCTTTTCCTTTCGCATACCTCAGATGCATGACCTTTTTCACTCAGAGGTCTTGTAGTGAAAGTCGCTCGGTCGTGTCCAACTCTTTGTGACCCCATGGACTATACAGTCTATGAAATTCTCCTGACCAGAATACTGGAGTGGGTAGCCTTTCCCTTCTCCAGAGGATCTTCCCAACCCAGGGACTGAACCCAGGTCTCCCTCATTGTAGGTAGATTCTTTACGAGCTGAGCCACAAGGGAGGCCCAGGAATACTGGAGTGGGTAGCCTGTCCCTTCTCCAGGGAATTTTCCCAACCCAGGAATCGAACCAGTGTCTCCTGCACTGCAGGCAGATTCTTTACCAGCTGAGCTACCAGGGAAGCCCAGAGGGCTTGGACTGCAGTTTTACATGCATGCCAATTCGCTTCAGTCATGTCTGACTCTTTGCAACCCTATGGACTGTAGCCCTCCAGGTTCCTCTGTCCATGGGATTTTCCGGGCAAGAATACTGAAATAGGTTGCCATTTCCTGCTCCAAGGGATCTTCCCCACCCAGAGATCAAATCTGCATCTCTTGCATCTCCTGCACTGGCAGGCGGGTTCTTTACTACTAGTGCCATCTGGGAAGCCTGGGGCTTTATATACCTGAACTCAAATCTTCATTGTAGCCCTGCAAGGTAGGTGCTACCATCTCTGCTTCTGGACGAGCAAAGTGAGACTCAGGGACATACAGAAAGTGCCCAGGGTTACATGGAGCTAGTCAGCTGGGAGAGCCAGAATTCACCCAAATCAGCTCTTGCCCTTTTCCTACAGGAAGCCAATTCTCAAAGCCCAGGGACTGAGAGTTCCCTGTGGCCTGGTGGTTAGGATTCGACATTTTCCTGCCATGGGTCCACGTTCCGTCTGGGCTCCTGCAAGTCACATGGTGTGTGTGCTGTCTATGCTTAGTTGCTCAGTTGTGTCCAACTCTTTGCGACCCCATGGACTGTAGCCTGCCAGGATCCTCTGTCCATGGGATTTTCCAGGAAAGAGTACTGGAGTGGGCGGGCTACCATTCCCTCCTCCAGGGGATCTCCCTGACCCAGGGATCAAACTCAGATCTCCTGCATTGCAGGCAGATTCTTTACCATCTGAGCCACCAGGGAAGCCCAAGTCCCATGGTGTGGCCACCCCCTGAAAAGATCGTGCAAAGGACTTCTATTATTTTGACCACCAAGACTGGGCTTTCCTCTCCCAGAAGCCCCCTCTCCCACTCTGAAGATCTTAGGGGTTCCAGCATCAGAGAAAGCTGGGCTGCCATACCTTGCAAGTGCAGACAGCACACTTAATTAAGCCAAATGGGGGCACGACAGGGTGCCACCGGGTGCCTGCTGCCCGCCAGCTCCGGTCACCGTCAAAATAGCAGCCTGGTGGGAGAGAGTGCCCAGCGCCGTTGGTGCTGAGTTCATTACCTAGGCCCACAACCCAGGCTTGAGCTTCAGGCCAACCCCACAGTGGTCTAACCCCAGGGCCCACTTGTGGGCCAAGGACTCTAATGAAGCCTCTCAGGTGTCAGTTGTAACCTGTGCCCCTCAACCACCTCCATCCCAGTAAATACACTCCCCTCCCACTCCCCCCGCAATCCTACCCAGCAGCTCCGCTTGACTCCCCACCCCTGCATTCACACACTTCCAGCTCACCCTCGCCAGGGTCCCTGTTCCTTGGCAGCCCCGGGAGATCTTTGACATCTTGTTTCTCTGTGGATCCAAAGAAATAATGAAGACAGAGGATGGCCCCCTCCTTGCTTCCCTCCCCAGAGGCCTCACCGCCCCCCATGGTGGACCCTCCATGACCCCTCCACTCCTGCAGGGCACTCACCTGGGCACACAGGGCAGCACTGGTCCGGCGCCTGCACCGGGCTTGGACAGCTGGGCGGCGGGCATACCACGGGGTCACAAATCACCGTGCGTCTCTGCAGGGAGAGATTGAGGGTTGGTTCCAGGGCTCCAGAACCCAGGCCCCAGTGCGCCCTTCCGGGGTCTCCTACCTGGCAGGTGCAGAGTGAGCAGAGCGGGTCATAGTTAGGAGCCCAGCGAGCCCCGTGGGGGCGCTGCTGCCCCTCGAAGAAGCAGGTGTTGGGGTCTCGGAGCCGACCGGGGCCACCTGGTCTGGCTGGCGCTGGGGTGTCTGGGCCCGGCACAGCGGGCAGTGGGGCCACCATGGCCGCCACCGCCTCCAGAGCCCCAGGCACCTGCACTTCTTTGTCCCCTGCTGCCGCCAGCCGCAGGCCGCCCACCTCGCATTGGTTGGCAATGTGCACCTGAGAGGAGAGGCAGGGTGAGGCAGCACCCAGGCTCCCTCTTGCATCTCCACCAGTGGAAGCCAAGACACCCAGAGCACTCACTGTGCCCCAGAAGGGTGCTCTTAGCCACAGCACTCATCCCAGCCACCAAGGACAGGTGGTCAGCTTCTCGCCTCATTAAGTACCTAGTCTGGCTTCATCCTCTCAGCGAGCTAGGGAGTGTGTGCAATTCTACAGCCCCCAGGGTTCGGAGAGGGCAAGTGGCTAACAAAGAGCACCACAGTGCTCACCCAAATCTGACCCATCCCAACCGGCCCGCACTGCCTCCCTACCTGCCCTCGCAGCTCCCCTTGGGGGCTCCCCTTGGTGGTGATCAGCAGGGAGGCAGAGCCCTGAGCCAGGTGCCGCAGCAGCTCGGGCTCCAGGTCCTTCACGACACCCTGGGCCTGGCAGCAGACAGAAGAGGGGACAGAACAAGGCACTCTCGGACTAAGCCTGCCATTCCCAGTTTCTCAGGTAAGGAAACTGAGACCCAGGGAAGTTAAGTAAGGTCTCCAGAGAAGCAAGCCCAACAGCAATGGTGCAGAGCTCAGAAGCCCCAGGTCTACAGCAACCCAGCCTGTGTCAGGGGCTTGGTCCATCCCATCCACCCCTTGGAGGTCCAGGACATTACATACTACCCACAAGATCCCAGCACAGTAGGACGCAGGTGGATAAAAGGATACTAAAAGGCTGAACCAGATTCGTACCCAGGTCTGTCTGACTCCTGAGGCTTGCCTGCTCTCTGTTTCCCCTGCCCAGGCCCACAGAGCCTTTCATGCTAAAAAACAGCTATTTTCCAAATTGCCTCCTACCAACACCTCCTCACCTCCGGGCCGTAGAATCCCTTCAGCAGCCGCCGGGGCCCCGGCATTCCAGGAGGCCCGAGGAGGTGGGCAGTGATGGTGCCCTGCTCTGAGCCACCAAGCCCTGCCAGCAGCACTTCATAGTGCAGGTGACAGTGGGTGTCCAGGGAGAGCCAGGCGTGCCCTGCTGCCTGGCTCTGCACCGGGGGCAACACCAGGGCTCCTGCCAGGGGCACAGGCAGTGCTGGATCCAGACAGAGGAGAGATGACTGATGAGAAGATGGCTGAGAGCAGCGACTTAACCCTAGCATTTCCCATCTCCCTCGGCACAGACTCCACAAACCAGCAGGCACTGTCCACAGGCCCAGGGCTGGGGAAGCAGGAAGGGAGAGGCCTGCACTGTGGCGAGAGGGACCATCTCCCGGCAGGGCCACCCTGAACATCCTCACCTTCTCCAGATGCCAACTGGAGCTCAGGTGCAGAGAAGAAGTGCCAGGCTCTGGCCCTCTGGCACCATCCCTCACATGCTTGAATTAGAGGACACCAAAGGTGGGGGCAGACCCCTGGAGCACTCACTGTCATGGCGGGCGCTGTGCCCACTGTAGGGCAGGGCGGCCACGTGGCCCCGCAGCTCTCCATCTGGGAAGTCCTTGGTGCCCACGTTCAGGAACAGCTCATTCTGCAGCAGCATATGAGCCCCCCGGGCACCCAGCCCAGGGCAGATACCCACGGCCTGAGGGGGCAGGGAAGAGTGAGCCCTAACTGCAGCCTGCCAGGCCCCGGATGAACCCTCCTCAGCTTTCACACAAGCCCGAGATTCTGAACCCTTTCCATGCTGCTGTGCATCCTTACTAAACCCATACACACTGCCATGCACCAGTAACACTGGCTAAGAAGCGGCAGGCCCAGGTTCAAGTCCCTTCTCTGCTACTTCCTACCTATGCAACCCATCTTGAGGAATTATTTAAGCTCTCTGATCCTTCTCTTCATCACCTGTTAGATGAGTAATGTGAGGGCCAAAAACAATGTAAGCAAGGCAACTAGTGCAGTTTGTGGCATCTAGAAAGGATCAATAATAAATGGCAGTCATTGCTATTATGTTTATTATTATATGATCTGCTGCACTGGCCTCCCTATGTAACTCCTTCCACTGGATACAAGCTTCCTGAAGACAGGGGCCACATCTGATTTTCTTTGTACTGCAGTCCTTAGCCCAAGGCTCACTAAAAAATGAGTCCAGTGAATCAATGCATCAGTGAGAGAGACTGCAAGTGAGTGAATAATGCCAAACATCCCTGCTCATCCAACAGGCTTCCCATGGCCCCCCCAACACTGTCAACTCTGCTGGTCTCCCTGAAGTACTCACCCTGTGTCCTCCTGGCTGGAGTCCAGCCATGTGGCAGAGGACAGTGTGCTGGTTCCTCCGCTGAGGCTTGGTCTCCAGCGTCATGGCCACCACCTCACTGCCTGTACCTACCACCTGTACCTGGAGGGCAGGAGTGGGGATGGCAAAAGAGAGTAGCAGAGAAGGGCTGGGCCCTAAACCTTTGTAGTCTAAAGCCCCGCCCTGCCCTGGGCCTTCTCACCTCCTGCACCGCCCCTGCCCCACCCCTGACTCTTACTTGGTAGATCAGGGAGCCGTTTCCTAGCAGTGTAAGGCTGGCTGAGCCCGCTGCACCCGTCTGAACTGGGATCAGGGCATCCGCCCCGCAAAGGACACTTTGCAGGACTGCAAAGGGGAGGGACAGGTGGACGCAGGCTTGCCCCACAGCCATTCACACCCCAGCCCCCAGGATCCCTCCTGTACCCACCCTGGCCCCTCCTCTGGCACTTTGCTGTGCCTTTCACTGTGTGTGCCCGGGGTGCCCGGCTTCACCCTGCCTCACCATCGCAGCTCTGCCTGGCCGCGATGTGTCCACTGATGCGCAGCCCTGGCCCACTTGCCCTCTCCAGGGCCATCTGCAGCTCCCCCAGCACCAGCCAGTCCATCTCCTGGGCTGTCAGATTGGGCAGCACTTCAGCAAAGCCCGGTTCCTGGGGGCAGAGGAGGGTGCGGTGGGCACAGCAAGAGGCTAGAGCAAGCGGCAGTTAGAGCCACACCCTCACTCACCTGGGCTGAGGCATTGGCTTGGAGCTCTCTCAGTAGCTTCCCCTGGTGTAGAATCCGGAGCCGCAGGGGAACCTGGGCTGGTCCTGCAATAGCCACACACATGGAACCTCTGAAAGATGGGTGCTCTCCCTACCCTCTTCACGTGTCTGCCCCCATCCCGCTTACCCCCACTCCTGGACTCCAGGAGCCCACGGAAGAGCAGCAGAAAGTGCAAGGAGTCCTCTGTGTCACTGAGAGTGAGTAGGGCGATGCCCCCTATGCCTGGCTGTGGGGGGCCTTCCAAGGTCAGGATGGCACTGAAGGTCTCTGGGGAAAAAAGGACCATGAGAGCCCATCAGAAAGTGCCCCCCTCAGCCCACTCCATTTCTGGGGGCCAAGAAGACTCTGAACTTCATGTCCAGGAGCGGTTGGCTCCCCTCACCTGCAGCCAGGGCCCGGTGCCGAATGAGAGGTCCCCAGACCTCCCCTGAAGGGTGAGTGGATGTCACAAGTGCCACATACAGCTGTTCTGCCCTAAGGAGTCGCAGGGACAACCGAGGCACTGCCCGCCACACCCCGCAGACCTGGAGCAGAGAGACAAGAAGGCCCTCTCAGTATACAGGACATGCCTGCTGAGAGGCCCATGTCTGGTGAGAAAGGAATACGGGAAGCTGCCCCCAGGTTCTCCTAGGACGTGTAAGAAAGGGCCCTGGAACCAGATGCCAGGGTTCAAATCCCAGATCCTCCACTAACTAGCTGTATGACCTTGAACAAACACATTCTGCTACTGAGCCTCAGTTCCCTCATCTGTAAAATGGGCATCATAATGTCAGTGCCTCTCTCCCACTGGGCTGTTGTGAGGACCCAAGGAGGCAATGTAGAGCATGCTCTCAGCATAGTGCCCAGATGGGATAAGTACTCATAAATGGCATCATCTCACCAGGCCATCTTGGGTGGGGGCTGCAGGGTGTTCAAACAGGATGCTGCCAGTGGAGTCAGAGAAGCGGATTCGGGTAGGGCGGTCCAGCCTGGTAATGAGCATCCCTTGAGCACCGGCTCTGAGCCTGGGCCAGAAGCGCTGCTCCAGCCTCTCCAAATTCTCCCTCCCTGGCCCCCGGCTGACCCCTCCTCCCTCCTTCCTCTTTCTCACCGCCGGTAGGAGATGGAGAACCGCAGACTGGAGCGCTGCAGCGACACTCGAGCCCGCGCCACCGCTTGCGACCTTGGCCCTGTCAGCAGCGCCACGAAGTCTGCGAGGGGAGGAAGATGTCCCTAGTTCCGTCACCCGCTGCTGCGGCCCGGCGCCTGTCACAACCCCAGTTCCTACCCGGCCCCTGCCTACCCGTGTGGCCGTCTCCACGCCCCCGATCCTCAGCTCCTGGCTCCCCACGGTCGCTGTAGCTTCGGTGCTCTGGGTCGCGTGGATACTCGAAGGCCAGGCCCGTCGGCTGCTTTTCCGGACTGCTGTGCTCTGCACCGGGGGTGGGGGACACGGGTTTCAGGTGGCCAAGGAGAGGGCCAGTTGACCGTTCCATTCCGCCCAGCCACGCATCTCGGCCCTGCCGCCCTCCCCTCTCCGCGGAGCCGGCCTTACCCTGGGGGCAAGTCTGGCAGCAGTGTCCAGGCAGCTGGCGCGGCTGCCCACAGGCCAGGGTTGGGCACTCGGGCTTGATGTTCTTGCAGCTGACCCTGCCTGCGCCCCTTGCGCGGCGACCCCACTGAGGCTGCTCACAGAGAAGATGGAAAACCGAGTGAGGGCGAGACATCAATTGTTGAGAATCAAAGCAAGCCGGGAAGGCATCGGACAAGGGCAAGGTCGGCCCACGCAGTCAAGAGTGCTTTGCTACCTACAAGCTGCGTGACTCTAGACAAGTTACTTAACCTCTCTGGGCTGTGCGGTCCCTATCTGAAAAACGGGAGCAATGATACTCTCTGTCTAACGTGGTTGTACTAGGAGTTAAGTGAGAGATGAAATGGAGTTGGCTAAGAGCCTGACACATAGTGGACGATCAATAATAGGCAACACCTGAGACTTGAAGGGGGTGCTTCCTCTCCTCTATCCGCCCTCGTGCCTCCTCCGCCAAAAAAATTATCGCACATATCTGCAGACTGGCTTCTTTCTCTTCAGCAGCTCCGGGTCCATCCGACGTCCCAAGACCTCAGCGCTCCCCGACCCACAGGGCCCCCGGCCACAGCCATTGGGTCCACTCACCGCCTCGCAGGCGCACAGCACGCAGCGCATCACCCCGAAGGGCTCTCCCAGGTCCGGGTGCCACGTCTCGTCCAAGGCATAGACCTTCCCGCCGAAGGAGCAGCCTGCGGGGACGGGCTTGGCTGGCGGCCGCTGTCCCGCTCCTGCCGTGTGCCCGCCCCGGGCGCTGCGGGCCGGGCCCCGGGTCCCTGGGCACCCCTCCGGGCCGCCCGCCGCGCCGAGCCACCTGCGCCCTGCGCCCCCTCCGGGCGGGCGCAGACTGCCCCGAGCCGGACTCCCAGCCCGCGCCTCCCCCGGGGCGCCCACCTACCTGCTGCTCCCCGAATGGGCAGCGGCTCCTTCTCGGGCCGGATAGGCAGCGCGGGGTGCTCGGGGCCGGCGCCGCGGGCCGGCCGGGAGCCGAGCAGCAGCAGCCCGAGGAGCAGCAGCGGGGCCGGCGGGGCCGGGAGGCTCGGCATGACGCGAACGGGACAGCTGGGGAGGCGGGAGGGAGGAGGGAGCAGCAGAGGGAGGAGGGAGACGCGAGGAGGGCCGGGCCGGGGGCGGTGCGGCGGGAGGGGGCCGGGGCCAGGGCCCGAGCGGTGCGGCGAGGGGCTCGTCGGGCGGCCGCGGAGTCGGCGCCGGGCCGGGCGGGGCGGGAGGAGCGGCCGGGAGGAGCGCGGGCGGGCGGGCGCTGACCCGGGCCGTACGCGGCTCTAGTGCCCCAGGCGCCGGCTCTGGCCCGTTTTATGCCCCGCGCCCGGCGCCCCGGCCGGGGGCCTCCTCCTCAGCAAACGGGGCGGCGGCGGCGGCTCGGCGAGGGGCCGGGCTGAGCCCGGGGGGTCCGGCCCAGCAGCAGCGGCCCGGATCGCGAGTGGGGGAGGGGAGGGAGGGGCTGGAACCGGGCAGGGGAGGAGGGAGGGGCTGTAGGGGAAGGGGGAGCGGAGGGGATGGGGGGAGGGGAGGGACCAGGGGGCGCAAAGCGGGGAGGAGAGGCGGATCTGGAGCCCCCCCACCACCCACCCGCTGCCGGCGTCCACGGGGCAACTGGACCAGGAGGTGCGTGTCCGGCCCGGGACAGGAGCCCCAGGCCACGGAAGGGCAGAGACGGCCTGAGGCCTGGGCCGGCCACTGCGCTCGGACTGAGTTCCTGCCGGAAGGATGAAGAATTGTCTTTAAGGATGACAACGGCCAGGACGGGCCCATCAACTCATCTTCGCCTGTCTCTGGGCCCACAGCACCACTCAAACCCCACACCACTCTCATTGCCCAGCCTGTGTCCCTACATCCCCTCTGAGATCTCTCCTCTTTCCTCTGTCCCTGGGATAGGAACTTAGCCAGAAACAGACGGTATCCCCTTTCTGTCTGCTGACAGCGTTTCTCTCCCTACTATTACCTGTGCTCAGGCCCATCCAACCATCCTCCTCCCCGGGCTGACACACTTCCCCACCCTCTTCCTTCACCTGGGGGACCCTCTGTCTCTCCACCCTACCCACAACCTCTTTTGTCTTACTTTCCCCGTCATGACAGCCTCCCTGCCACCTCCCACCCCCACATTCCCACCATCCTCCCAACCATCCCAGCACCCTCCTTCTTAATCTTGGGAGGCATCTGGTCTGGCTGAACTGGAGAATTCCGGGATCTAGGCCATACTCCTTAGCAGAGAGCCCCATCCTTGGGAGGAGGAGCAGGAGAGAGCCTGAGGATGAAGTGGGGGGGTGGGGGAGGAGGTGGGAATAAGGTCAGGCCTGGAGGCCCCCGAGGACAGACTGTGGGGAGAGTGGGACTGAGGAGAAAGCAGAGGAACTAGAGCCAAGGCCAGTGGAAGAGGGGGGCCAGCAGGAGGTATTTGCGGGGGAGGTTCAGCAGCTGTCTTTCCTAAGACAGGGACACATGGGCCTGGTTATTCCTCTTGTCACATGTGGAGTGGTAGGAGATGGGAGAGGGAGAAAGACAGGGCAGGCAAAGAGGGCCCTGGCACAGAGATAAGTGGGCTTAGCCGTCAGAGCCAAGGGGCCCCAACAGAGGGCCACCTGAACCTGGCTTAATCCAGCACACGCACCCCCTCACCTTGAAGTCCTCTCAAACTGTCCAGACTGCTTCCTGGAAACACTGACCCCTGACAGGGTCTTCTCTAATACAGGCAGTACCCACATTCCCACTGGCGAAGGAGGAACAAGACATGACCCCCAGGGTGTTATTGGTGACGAAAGCGGGAAAGCAAGAGCCTTAACAGATTTTAGCAGCAGGTGTGTTGTCCAGGGGAAAGAAATTTGGACAGCCAGAGACCGAGAGACCCACCAGTCTAAAACCAGACCTCTGTACCTCTTCCTGAGGGGTGAAAATGTCCTGCCAGATTCCTCCTAGGAAAAAAACTGTTTCCCTCCCGTCTTCTCCCCCAGCCGGCTCCCAGATTTCCCAGCTCCTAGGAAGACACAGATCCCCCTATTCAAATCCTCCGTGTGGTATGTGTGAGTGGGAAAGCTGGGCTCCGTTAGTGAACCATGGTCCAGGCAGGGGCTCCAAGTCCTACGCAGGTGGGAGGAGAAAGCGTCACTTCCGGGGGCCATTGCTTGTGTCTAGTGGCTCCCTGCTCTCTGATTGGGCAGAATTGGCCTGGGCAGGCGTGTGACCCCAGTGCCCCAGAGAGGCAGTGCCCCAACAACCACCTGTCTTCCTACCCATCTGCTCCCCAGAGTGCTGCCTGCTCTGGACCTGAGTCCTGGAGCCCTTCTCTACCCGGTGAGTGGCAAGCCAGGTTTGGAATTAAGTGAGGGTAGGAAGGACAGGAAAGAGGAATTGGGCTCTCTGCTGGGGGAGGGGTAGGCAAACTGGAACCTACAGGCACTGACCTTTGTCGAGAAGAGTGTGGCCTTCCCAGAATGGGAGGAGCAGGACAGAGCAGGGGTAGGGGGTGGGGTGCTGGGTTCTGAGGGACTGATAACAGACTTAGTGGAATACAGCAGCACAGTCCTGGCTGGCCCTCAAGAAAGGGGACATGAGCCCAGGAAGAAAACAACAAAGAAAGTGCTTTTCAGACTTAGGAAACATGGCACCTAGATGGACACAGCCTCAACCCCCATTCATACCCAGTCATTCCTAATGAGCTTAAGAGGTTCTGAATCCTGGGGCTGGGGAAGCTGGGCCAGGCAAGCCAGGGCACAAGGAGAGGGTAATGGGAGGAGGGCTCATGAATGTTGACAGACCTACAGGAAATCCCAATATTGAATCAGGTGCAGGCCTCTTTGCACAACTTGTGAAAGAAGAAGGAAGCCATGTGGGGGGTCCTGCAAAGGAACCGGAAGGGGTCTGCAGAGGGGGCAGGGAGGAAGGTGAGGGCTATGAGACCGATATGGTGGGTGTCTAAGGTGAGGTAAGCCCTGTAAGGCAGGCATCAGCTCACACAGCAGGTGCTCATTCCTGGGCAACTTGCTTCAGGAAGGAAGTTCCAGAACTGTTAGCCCATCTCTTCTCCTTGAATAACCAAAGAAAAACCCCTAGAGGCTTTATGTGTTGGATAGAAAAAGAATGAGAGATTAATTTCTCCCACGTCATCTTCTCAATCTTTTAATCACTGACTTTTAGTAGTTCGGTTTTATTTTGGTCCAATTCCCCTCCTCAACCCCACTCCCCAAGCTACCCCTGAGCATATTGTACATGTTTGCTAGCTCCTGGTCCTGGCCCTATAGCCATTTCCAATCTTTTCTCCAGGCTTGAGCCCCAGTGCATCCATTCTCTATCCCCATTCTAGGTTTTCTCCAACCAAACAGGCAGGGTTGCTCAGATTTTGAGCCAGTTAGATGTGTGTGTAATATTCTGTCCTGCTGCTCTTGGCGGGGGGCTGGGGCACTGGAGCCACCTCAGAGGTACTGAGGAACTCTGACGAAGAGGAGACACCATCGGGTACAATCACAGGATGACTGGAGCCATCGGGGCTTTAGCAGTTCTAGGATGGTCAGCATCTCACACCCTCCCAACGTCTGTTCCCCCAGCCAGGCAGAGTTTCTTTTCCTTGAAACTCCATTAATTGTTCATCATTCCTGTCACTTGCAGGATAGGTTCTAAATCCTCCTCCTCCTTGGCCCACCTGTGCCCCACCTGTGCCCCGCCCCACTCTGCCCAGAAGTGCAAGAGCCCAAGCCGCCTCCATGGCCCCAGGACGGATTCAGGGGAGAGGCCCCATTCAGGGAGCCACTCCAAGCAGACAGCCTGGCCAGAATGGAGCTGACTGGTAAGAAAACCCTTGGGAGAACTAGGGCCAAATCAGAACCTGGTAGAGGGAAAAGAGAAAGGAAATGTGCTGTGGTGGCGGGATGTGGGGGAGGCGGCCTCAGAATAAGGCCTCTGAGCAGCAGATTCCCTGGATTTCAGGTCTGGGTCCTAAATAGGAATTTCTGGACCGCCAAACGACAATGATTTCTTCCTTATCCACCCCTTTCAACTTCACCTCTCCTCATCTAAGAATTGCTCCTCGTGGTCATCCTTCTCCTAACTGCAAGAATAACTCTGTCCAGCCCGGCTCCTCCTGCCTGTGACCCCCGACTCCTAAATAAACTGCTTCGTGACTCCCATGTCCTTCACAGCAGACTGGTGAGAATCCCCAAGCACTCTCCCTTCTGCCCACTTAACTGGAGATATACCCTCACTCCCACCACTCCCTCTCACTACCGAATCCAATCACTACCCTTCCAATATTGTCTTAGTAAGACCATCACCACCACCCCCTGATCCGATTACTACCCCTTTACAAAGATTATGGTTTATAATCAAATGCTCTCTTAAAAGCTCCGGTCTGGTTGTATTACGCATGGAAGCCTATCCTGGTAATTGGGCCATCATAACGTGCCCTCTCCACCACCCCACCAATCTTTTTCAACAGAGCCAGTGTCCAGACATTAACCCTTTGTCCACACCTGTCCTTCTGCCTGCTGTGGACTTCAGCTTGGGAGAATGGAAAACCCAGACGGTAAGAAAGCCATCCTTTTCCTTGTTTTCCCTAATCCTGTTTTCATCTGTTTCCTACTGATTCCCATGGATTTTTCAAATTTTCTGAGCTCTCTTTTAAAAAGAGCTCCACTTCAACTTGGCCACCCTAATCCAATATACATTCTACTATGGGGATTATCTTCTGGACAAGATGATGGCTTGTGGCCCAGTATGTTATATAGAGTCAAGGCTGACCATGAAAAGCTGGATAGAGGTCTCTCGTGGCCATGCCTTTGACCTATTTCCATTCAATCTTTCTTTTTTTAAGGCAAGAAACAGTAGTCGATTTATTTTGTAGCATACTATTAGCCTCCTTGACCTTTAAATTCAGATTTTTCCCTTTTTTCAGCTTTATTGAGATATCATGGGCATATAACATTATGTAAGTTTAAGGCAGTATACAACGTGTTGATATAATATACATATATTATGAAATGATTAGCTAGTACCTGCATCACATCCTGTAACTAATATTTCTTATTTATTTATTATTTTGGCTGCACTGCGTCATCTTTGCTGCATGGGTTTTCTCTAGTTACAGAGAGCAGGGGCTGCTCTCTAGTTGCAGCACACAGACTTCTCATTGTGGTGGCTTCTCTTGTTGTGGAGCACGGGCTCTAGGGCATGCAGGCCTAGGTAGCTGCAGCTCGAGGGCTCTAGAGCAGGAGCTCAGTAGTCGTGGCTCATGGGCTTTGTTGCCCCACAGCATGTAGGATCTGCCTGGACCAGGGATCAAACCCATGTCCCCTGCATTGGCAGGTGGATTCTTAACCACTGGACTACTGGGGAAGCCCTAATATTTCTTTTTTGTGGTGAGAACATTTAAAATCTACTCTTTTAGCACATTTCATGGAGAAGGAAACAGCAACCCCCTCCAGTATTCTTGCCTAGAGACTCCTGTGGACAGAGGAGCCTGGTGGGCTGCTGTCCATAGGGTCAGACAGAGTCAGACACGACTGAAGCAACTTAGCATGCATGCATGCATTGGAGAAGGAAATGGCAACCCCCTCCAGTATTCTTGCCTGGAGAATCCCAGGGACAGAAGAGCCTGGTGGGCTGCCATCTATGGGGTCACACAGAGTCGGACATGACTGAAGCGACTTAGCAGCAGCAGCAGCACATTTCAAGTGTACATAATTCAGTATTATGAACTGTAATTATTGTATATTAGACCCCCAGAACTTATTCATCTTAATCTGTTCAACCTTAAGTTGGTGTGAAGAAGCAAGACGGATCTATCATCCTCTGATGACACAAAACTGGGAGGCACAGCTAAAATAACAAAAGACAGAATGGAGGTTCGAATTGCTAAAAGGCTAGGTCAAAACCAAAGATGTATATAACAGATGTATATAAAACTCTGGATGTGTGAAGTAACTGAATAAAATCTGCTTCCAACTTTCAGGCCACAGTCCCCCTGCTTCCCTCACATAAATTTTTAGCCCTAGTACTTACTATGAAAAAGACCTGGGAGGGTTGGATTGCCTCAAACTTAGCATTGTAATATTACTGAAGCAGCAGCTACTTAAAAAGCTAGAGATCCTAGGTGGCTTTAGATGTTTAACATCCACTTTGTAGAAACATTCCTAAAAAGCTCTATTCTGAGTGGACTGCACATTTAAAAAAAATTTTATTGGAGTATAGTTGCTTTACAATGTTGTGTTAGTTTCCTTTGTACAGCAAAGTGAATCAGCTATACATATACATATCCCGTTTTTTGGACTTCCTTCCCTTTTAGGTCACCACAGATCATTGAATAGAGTTCCCTGTGACATACAGTAGGTTCTCATTAGTTATCTATTTTATACATGGTATCAATAGTGTATATGTGTTAATCCCAATCTCTGAGTTCGCCCCAGCCCCCATTTCCCCCTTGGTATCCATAGGTTTGTTCTCTGTGTCTGTGGACTACACTTACACTACTGCACTGAGTACTAGCTATCCTCTTTTAGATGCATGCTAATTTACTCAGGGGCCCATATTAAACTAGCATATCGAAGCAACCTGAACAGTGAGAGGTTAGAAAACACGTTATGTGAGGAATGGTTTAAAAAAATACTAAAGCTCATGTGATTGGGTTGGAGAAGAGTAGCCATCATGGTAGAGCACAGACTGCTTTAGTCTGAGACTGAAGAACCTTCTAGAAGGGAGTACTGCTGAGCAGTTCAGTTCTTCTGCCCTCAAGACACCTAGAATTCCCTTGCTTCCCTCAGGTCTTCTGGGGACCAGGCCAGGGAGGAGGGGCAATTGCTAGTGATCCTTTGTAGATTCTGTTCTGCCATTTATCAGTAAGTCCCTTCCCTTCATCTTTATCATTTTTACGATGGTCTCATATCTAAGGATGTTCAGTTTTTAAAAATTGTATGATCCTAACATTCTGTAGAAGGAAGACTGGATTTGCAGCACTAGAACCAAGAGGTAAAAGCTATAATAGGGCAGATTACAGAATAATGTAAGAACGGGAAAAAAATAAAAATAAAAAGAGCTTTTCTTACTGAAATTACGTGTTAAGAGCCAGCTGGGTTACCGGACACTGGAGTTATTCAAGCAGAGGCTGATGACCAATTGTCGGGAGACTGAAGGAATTCCTGTGCTGGGTGGGACCTAGGTCCTGTCCAATTCTCAGCTTCTATGATTCATTCTGCTGGCTGCTCTTACAGGCTCCCCACCCGCCATTCGAATACCCTTTGAAGCTGTCCGCTTCTCTCTTCCATCTCTTTCCCAGGAGCAGACCAAAGCACAGGACGTTCTGGGAACCACGACCCTTCTGCTGGAGGCAGTGATGACAGCGCGGGGACAGCTGGGCCCCACTTGCCTCTCATCCCTCCTGGTGCAGCTTTCTGGGCAGGTCCGTCTCCTCCTCGGGGCCCTGCAGGGCCTCCTAGGAACCCAGGTAAGTCCCCAGTCAAGGGAGTTGGAGAATATTTCTTTTCTGACTCAGTCCCCTTAGAAAATTCTGGAAATCCTGAGGGTGGAAGAGCTGACCTGCTAAGGAGTGCATCCTCCCAGTCTCAAAGCCTGGGTTCTGGCACCTTATCTTCCCCAAGTAGACAGGCAGGCATGATATCTGGCCCAGGTCTCTGGCCTCAGGCCCATCCTCTGCCCTCAGCTTCCTCCACAGGGCAGGACCACAGCTCACAAGGATCCCAGTGCCATCTTCCTGAACTTCCAACAGCTGCTCCGAGGAAAGGTGCGCTTCCTGCTGCTTGTAGTAGGGCCCAGCCTCTGTGCCAAGCGGGCCCCACCCGCCACAGCTGTCCCAGGCAGCATCTCTCCATTGCTCACACTGAACAAGCTCCCAAACAGGACTTCTGGATTGTTGGAGACCAACTCCAGTGTCTCAGCCAGAACTACTGGCTTTGGACTTCCGAACAGGCTGCAAGGATTCAGAGCCAAGATTCCTGGTCTGCTGAACCAAACCTCCAGGTCCTTAGGCCAAATCCCTGGACACCTGAATGGAACACAAGGACCCTTAAGTGGAATTCATGGACTCTTTCCTGGGCCCTCACCCAGGGCCCTAGGAGCCCCGGATATTCCTCTGGGAACTTCAGACATGGGCTCCCTGCCACCCTACCTCCAGCCTGGAGATTCTCCTTCCCCAGCCCATCCTCCCCCTGGACAATACACACTCTTCTCTCCTTTGCCCACCTCACCCATCCCCACGGTCCAGCTCCAACCCCTGCTTCCTGACCCCTCAGCCATCACACCCAACTCTTCCAGTTCTCTTCTAGTTGCAGCCCACTCTCACTTCCGGAATCTGTCTCAGGAAGAGTAAGGTACTCAGCACTGCCAATGTCAGCCTCCACGTACAGTCCCCTTACTTGTAGGAGAGGCCCTGGGAGACAACTGCAGCTATACAGGCATACCTCATTTTATTGCTCTTTGTAGATACTGTATTTTTTACAGATTGAAGGTTTGTGGCAACCCTGTGTTGTCAGATGATGGTTAGCATTTTTTAACAATAAAGTATTTTTTAATGAAGGTATGTGCATTACTTTTTTAGACTTGGTGCTATTATACACTTAATAGACCACAGTATCATGGAAACATGACTTTTATATGCACTAGGAAACCAAAAGCAAATTGTGTGATTTGCTTCCTGTGATATTCACTTTATTGTAGTGGTCTAGAACTGAATCCACAGTATCCACAAGGTAGGCCTTTATCAGATTTCCTGCTTTCACCAGACACCCAAAGTCCTGGTGAAGGGGGACATGCCGGACACAAAAAGTATAATTTTTTACTATATGCCAAAAAACTTCAAAAGCTATTTTTTAAACCATCAATAATATTTACCAGAGAAGTTAGTTATCTCTGGTCTATTTTCTGCACAAATTTACAACTTACTAATTTTCTATATATTTTTCGTGTGATAATTCTGCAAAGGCCTGACCTGGCCTAGCTTCTGAACAGAGGTAGAACTTATCTCAGGGGAAAAAAGCCTGTGTTTTCTGCTCAGAACTAAAGTTAGTCTCTCTATTCTCTTTACTATCATTTTTAATGGAGCTCTGATCCCCTTTTCTTAGGAGACCCTTACTCTTGAGAAATGAATGAGAGGTCTCTCAGAAAATTTCCTCCATAACAGACAAAACTGAGAGGGATTAAATAATGAAGAAACGACAGGACTCAAAGCTACCTGAAAAGTGAAGGGAAGATGTTCTTCTCATGGGCAACAGATCCCTCCCGCCCACCCCCCACCCTGAGAGAAGCTAACAGGAAGCTCTGGAGAGCCTTACACCCCAGGTAAGGCTGTATAGATGGGGTCAGTCAAGACAAGATGAGACTTGGATGTGACAGCTGAGCAAACAGCCAGCACTTCAGCAGCTCAGCAGGAAGCTTCGCCAGGCGCGGGTTCCTGCCTCCCTCCTGTGGAGGTCAGGGGGAAATGCAGGAAGTGGCTTGAGTCAGTCTCCCAGGGCTCACACAGCAGGAGGGGCAAGTACAAGTCAAGTGCAAGTTGAAGGCTCATTTCCCAATTCCCAGAAGTATCTACTATCTGAAAAGCAAACCTGTGTGACCACCATAAACTCTGCCTGGGGATGTCTAGAAAAGAAGCTAGGCTTATGGGGCTTTTTGAATAAATGTCACCTTGGTACTTAGGAAGAAGAGGTTTATATTGCCCTAAACACTCCATTGCAAAGGTCAACACTACCTCCAGAGGCTCCTGTAGGAAAGCTGTTGGAAGCTTTTCCCCTCCTACTTCAAACTCCCCAAAAGACAGCAAAAGCTACCATTAGGTAGAGGAGCCAGAAACCTAGGGTTCCAAACACCACAAAAACCCCAGGGTCATTAAAGGCATTCGAAAACAACAAGAGTGAAAGCCGTCATGTCAGGAACTTAATACACATTACCTTTAACACTCACACATCCCTATAAGGTAGGTTATTAACATCTCTGCTTTACAGATGAGGAGCAAGTTCCCTGTGGTTTCATAGCCTGTGAACAGGAAAAGAAACACCCTACGCTGACTTAGTCTGGAGCCCAAATGCTCCCCGGTGTGGTGCATTGTCCAATGTATCAGTGTCTCTATTTATTGGAAGAAATTTCCAAGTCCTTAGAGAGTACACATCAACAGTTAAGTGAGTTCTGAGTAGAAAACCAAAGCTCTTGGTGGGGCGACCAATTTAGGCATCTCCAGGTGTTCCCCCCACCCTACTTCCTGAACAGAACAGTTGCCATGGAGAAAAAAAATCAACAAACGCACAAAGCTCAAAAGTGCCGTCCAAATCTCAGATGGTGACAATTTCCGCATAGAAGAGAATCCGTTTATCCACACTACAAATTCCAATGTGGAGTCAAGGGAATGGTAAGCAGAAATTTTAATTTACTGAAATATTAACGGACGCTAAATCTAATGATCAAATGAAACACTTCATGGTACATGAAAGCCAGCACCCAGTACATGAGATGCAAAAGGGACCGAAGACAAAGAAAAGTTTTCAGCACAGTCAGCTGAGACAAAGATGGCAAGGCTACAAAAAAGTACATAGCCAGAAAGCTCCAGGCATCCAGGGCTGGCATCTGACTTACCCTGGGGCAAATGCAAACAACTCATGGGCTGCTCCAGTGTAAACTAACTTGCCTCTATTGAACGTCTAACCCGTCATTCTATCTGGCTGATTCTGTCCCTTCCTCCCTTTACAGAAAAGACAAAAAATTGTTACAATGAGGACACTCTTATCTCTATTCAACTGTATGCCAGGTCTCTTTCTTCTGCCACCCCAGGGCAGCTAGGACAGTCTGCTACCCAACAAACCATTATTGGTAATTAGGTTCCCTTTCTTATCTAAATCCATCCTTCTCTAATCCCTACAAAAAAATTTTTTTTGACTGCATGGGAAAGGTTCTAGGATTCCATAAAAATTCACCCCAACTCAATTCATGTCCTATTTCCCTCTCCACACTCTCACCCACCCCACAGTAAAGCAAAGGAAACATCTTTTCTCCACCACCACCCCACCCATCCTCCACCCCCCTTCGAAGGCCATTCATTTTCAACTCATTTCTCTAAATACTATTCCTAACACCTCCAGTAAAGACCTGAAAATGATGGGGAAGGAAATACCCCAGGCATCCCAGCAGGACGACCAGCTCCCATGGCAAAACTGGGAAATCAAGAGACAACAGCTTAATACACACAAATAATCTTTCTGAATTGTTTCCCTGAACTTACCAGGGGAAATCAGGGTCCCATGTACTTTCTGAGACCACAAATGCCAGGCTGAAGACTGAGCTCAGATGCTGGAGTCCTTGCAAGCATCACCACTGCCTCAACTTTGCTCTTCCCCCTACTGTTAAATTAGTGACTGCAGTCAGGCTAGTGTATTGTCCAGGGCACTGGCACTGAACTGCCAACCTAATTGGTATTGCTGCCCTGTCCATTTCACTGGTCTGTGTGGCAGCTCTCCGTTCAGTGTTACTGGTGAAAACCAGCGCCACTTACCCTCCCTCCAGGTCACCACTAGAATGTAGAGCAGAGCTAGCTCATCCACTTGCTTCCACAACCACCAGATCGTTCTTGCTCTCATCTTCAGAGTCGTGTCCCATGTTTGTGTCTAAAAGCCTCATCTCAAAGCTTCCATAAAAATGATGAATGCATCCAGGCTATGCAGGCAACACATTCAAGTCAACGTGATCTGACTTCCTGAGAGACTGAAAGTGTTGGAAGAACACGAGCAAGGCTCCTTGCCTATTCAAAATTCTATGCCAAATGGGTGGTGCCCTCAGGAGCCAAAAGCACACCACTTTCTCTCCCACACAGAAAATCACCTTGGAGGGGAAATGTTGGGGATGGTCAGCCAGGAGCCTGAGATAATCCTGAACACAGATACTGAAAGGTTGGGATAGATCCTGTATTGACACGTGATCATCTGGCTGTAGGCCAGAAATGTAATGTACCACAAGCAAGTTGAAAAAAAAAGATTTTAAAATGGGAAAACCTTTTTTAAAAAGGAAGGGAAAAGAGTCTGAAAAAGTAAAGTTTAATTTAAAAACTCATATACATAGAACAGCTATTGATTCATCTTAAGCTCTCCCACTGGGTCTTTCACCAGCAAGTCAGTTTCCCACTGAGTCCAGACCTGCTAAAGATGCACCCAGGGTGGACAGAAAGTCAGCCCCTTTTGAACAGGTGAACAACAGCAACTGCTATTCGGGTTGAACTAACATCCAGGACCTGAGTGACTAAACAGCAAGGCTAGCTTCCTGGGTGGTTCAGAAGGCCAGTTTCTTCATGAGCAGATACACTCTGGAGTCCACTTCAAATCCATGCAGGTTGTTGGCATCACCCTGCAGCCTCATGAGCAGGCCCCCATAGGACACGTAGGCAGAGCTGAAACAGAAGACCCAGTCCCGTGAGTCTGAGTGCCAGAGCAAAAACTGCTACTCAGCTACTCTCCATGCCAGCCTAAGAAAAAAAGGCACCCTTCTAGAGTTCTGTCATTAGGAACCAAATTTCAGACAAAGATGATGGCACAGATATGTGCAAGGCAGTGTTTTTTATATCAGAAAGGTGGAAAATACTCCATGACCTAAATAAGGGAAATGGTCAAATCAATTAAGATACATCCATTTATTGGAATGTTACACAGCTATAAAAATGTTTAGGAATTAAAAAAAAAATGTTTAGGAAAAGCTTTAAATTGACATGAGGAAACATGTTTTACATAACATTAAGCAAATGGAACAGAACAAAACATTGTAATAAACAACATGATCTCAAAGAAAAAAGTACATAGGAAAAAAACCAAGAACATTCAAGAATGTTTATGTAGAAGATTCCCTCTGGTTATAGAATTATAGGTGACTTTTTTCCTTCTTCATATTACTTTTCTGCTTTTCAAATTTCTTGCAAAGGGCACATATTGTTTTAATAAGGTTTTAAAGAAAAGGAAAAAATAGTTGGGCAGAGAAACCAAAGAACTAGGGATTGGATTGCAGAGTAGCAAAACACACACACACACACAAACAAAAAAGCCTAGCAGTTTAATCACTTATGCTGCATTTAGTTCTTAGAGAAGTAACTTTCCTTGGCATTTCACTCAGCAAGATTAACAGTTTCTCATTTAGATCACAGGCCTTAAGATCCTGACAGAGGGCAAACTGACCAGCCTACATTTCAGACTGAAACTGTTCCCAAAACAGTTCCTTTCTGGGTCCCACTAGGTCTGAGGTGCTTGAAGAAGGAAATTCAGGGAGCCTGAGGATGGTCCAGATTTTCAAAGCATAGCCCAAATTCTCACAAAACGAGGAGGGAAAGGGCTCTCACAAGACCACGGAACTTACAGGCGTGTTGCTGCTTCAGTAGAAGTTTCGTCTCCCTCAATCCTGTACACTTTTCCATACATGACATACTCAAATTGGTCAGCCCTGTGGAACAATAGGGGCAGTTATTCTTA
Organism: Oryx dammah; assembly: GCF_014754425.2. Taxonomy (NCBI): domain Eukaryota; kingdom Metazoa; phylum Chordata; class Mammalia; order Artiodactyla; family Bovidae; genus Oryx; species Oryx dammah. Next base: position 73,926,711 of record NW_024070186.1, on the reverse strand, counting down.
AATACAGTTAAGAAAAGTAAGAGGCCCTTTAAAAAAATGGTAACTGGTAACTATATGCCAGCATCATAACACCAGGCACTTTCTAAATGTGATGTCATTCAATCCTCACAGCAACCCTGTGAGCTAGGTATGACCATCAATGTTACTGATGAGAAAAAACTAAGGTTGAAGGAGGTTAAGGTTATTCAACAAATAAGTGGTAGAGCTGAGATGTGAACTGAGTGGGCGTCCAAAGCCTTTCCATCACACCAAACTCCCTCCCAAGACACAAGGCCCACAGAGCCTAGGTCATTCAGTGCTCATTTCCTCCACTATCAAAAAGGGACAACTCACACTGTAATCACTGCTTTGGATAAACACCTGGATGTCTGGATTCTTAAGTGCTGCACTTTTCTTAAGCTAACACAGATTCTGCTGATAATCATTTATTTCATGAATTAAGTAAGGGTCTTTCTAGACACCTATCCACTTAGCCCTCAGGCACGTTTCAGGTGCTCCCCTTTCCATCCCCTCACCTGGAAGGCCTATCATCTGTAGGGTTGTATTCACCATCATCCAGAGTACCATCTTCATATAAGGTACTGGCTATGACCAACCGGAACTTGTCACCTGAAAACAACAGCGGTATCAGAGGGTGGAGAACAGCTGAGATGGCAAAAAGCCTCCTGCTGTTTGTGTTCAATACTTACCCAAGTCTACAGGGTAAATCTGAATGTTTACATCAAGGATGAGGTCCATCTTGAAAGATTCACTCTCACAATGCAGTCGAGACACTGAAGGGGAAGAGTGGCAGAAGGTAACTGCCTGTGGCCCAGGGCAGACCCTACAAGTCTAATGCAGTCTGTATCCACTGGCCTCTCGTCTGCTCTCACAGAAGTGCAGGCTCAATCAGAATCACACATGCAAGAAGGAAAGGGGAGACAATCTGTGGCCAGTGGACAGGATCCACAGAAAAGAATCAAAGATCCTCTGGCAATAAATAATATCCAGGTTCTAGGCCAAGCTAGGTGATTAAGAAATAACCTGATTTGGGGCAAGGTATTCGCTCATCCTAAGGTTTCCTCTTCCCGTGTCAGGTGCCGGGCTAAGGGGATTGATTATCAAGATGTGTAAGAACTGGGGTTTGTCTCGAAGAACTTCTCAGTGTCCAGGCAAAGGAAGAGACACCCAGGACAATCACTAATAAATGACAGAATAAAGAGGTGTATACTAAGCAGGCTACTCTTAAACTCTGAGAGGATTTTACAAAGAGCTAAAGACTCCGAGGAATGGGTTGTGAAGTCGGATTATTCACTGTACAACCTTGGGTGGGCTGCTTAGCCTCTCAGAGCAAAATGGGTAAGACACCGCCTACTCTTGGAAGAGAATAAGTGAGACAAAGTGCGTGTAAAGTGTTCAGTACAGCGCCCGGTCCAGAGCGGGGAGCGATTAGAAAAGACGCCTGGAGTCCACCAGCACCAGGAGAAAAGGCCACCCAGGCAGCGAGCACAGCTTGTGTGAAACCAGGGAGAGCTCGGGAGTCTCCGTTTTCTTATCTATAAAATTATTTCTCGAGAGAGGTCCCCACACCAGGACCCGCCGGTAGGGAAAGGCCACGCGAAAGTGGGTGGACAAGCGGCCTAGGGGCGGGTACCCTAGGAGATTCGCCCCTTCCCCGAAACCGCCCCTCCAAACCTTGCTTACCTCGGTCAAACTTTTTGCCTTCCGGGTCAATGTCTTTTACATCAAAAATATCCTCAAAAAGGATGCCCGCCATGGTGAGGGGGCCACGAGAGCAGCAGAGGGACTGGGCGCGCGACCACGACAACTAGGGGTAGCGCACCCCCTCGCGTGGAGGAAAAGAGACGCGCTAAGAAGACGCAGCGCCGAAACGGCAGCAGCAAAGGAATACAATAACGCATGCGCACAGAAGAACTGTACCGCAGCCGCTTCCGCTGCCTAGCTCTCGGGGCTTCTTAACTTCCGCCCCGAACGATTGTTTCCCAGAGGTTTCAGAATTGAGGGCTGCTTTCAGGTCCAGAAAACCCCGCCCCGGGCGGCGACACGACGGGTCCCACCTCCGACAGAGGCGGCGTCGCGTCCGGCTCTCTCCCGAGGCTCTACTGCGCCCTCTTCAGAAGCCGGGTCTGGAAGACTGGAATGCTCAAGGGGCCTGCCCCAGCCAGGGACCTTGATCCTTGGCCCAGAGAAGCCCGGCCCGAGCCTTACCCTGCCGGTCTGCGTGCCCGCCGAGGGCAAGTCCGCACAGAGAGCGAGGGGAGCAGCACCCTGCCCCCAGGGCGCTGGCCCGACTGGGCGCAAAACCCAGCCCTTCCTGCTGGCACCCAGGCCGGCCCGGGCCAGCTCGTCCCAGCTGGATGTCACCTGAGCCGGGTCCCTCCAGTTTGGGAATTTGCCATGATGTCACCATGGGGAAGAGGAAAGCTTGCACCGTCCCCTTTCCTGCTCTCTTCTCTCACACCACCCCTTCAGCAGGGCATTAACCCCAAACCCACTGCCCTCCTCGAGCCCTGCCCCTTAAGCTCTGTTCTTCCCTTTCTGCTACCATGGTCCTCTCCTTCTAGACAAGCTCTCCTACGTGCTTCTTCATCCTGGCACTACCCTGTCCTACAGATGCCACCTCTTTCTTTACATTGCCCCTTCCTCTAGGGTGCCAGCTCTCACATCGGCCCCTCCTGGGCACTGCTCCCTTACCCGGGAGCCCCCTGCGACCTCCCGCGCGCCCCTTCACCCCGGCGCTGCCTCCTCCTGCACACTGCCTGTTTCCTGGGCACTGGCCTCTCCTGACACTCTTCCTGACGCTGCTCATACACCAGTGCTCACCCCCTCTGCTCTGTCCTCCGGACCCTCATAGAGAACGCAAAGCCCCAGCAGGCCGTGTTCCCCCATGGCTGCTAGACGTCAGCACCTACTCCAGTTTCTCTTTGGGCCCTGCCAGGGAGAAGCGACCTCTGTCCCCACCACGCCCGCCTCCCAGGCACCTAGACCTCCCTTCCCTCTGGCCTCACCCATTCCCGTTCCCTCCCCATCTCCACCCCAACCCCCTGCACTAGCCGAAGGCCAGGTGGCTCAAAGTGCACCTCCCTGGGGGTGCTCCTGGGTGACCCGCAAAGAAGGGACGGAGAAAGGAAGAGGATGAGAGAGACCGAGGGTCCTAGTTCCAAGCAACCCCCGTTTCTGGGCCTAGCGACCCCCTCCGAGTTCTCCCCTAGCTTTATTTTTCATCCCCCAGCAGAGCACAGGGACCTTTCCTGGCCAGTCAGCCGTTGGCCCCTCCGGAGAAGCAAGAAAGGGGACCGCCGCTGAGGGATTGGGCCCGAATCTGATTTAGACGGCTCGGCAGCCCCCGCCCCAGGCCCGACCGAGCCCCGGCCTGTCCAGCCCCTCCCGACCCGGCGCGCAGAGCCGCAGCCGCGGTCCGGCCCCTCCACGTGCCAGCGGACCCGCCCCCGCCCTGGCCCGGGACGCCCCTCTCAGCCACCGGCCTCCACTGAGTGGGGTCGCGGGCTCGCGCGTTGCCCGCGCCCCCTGCCGCCTCTCCCGAGCCCGGGAGGCGGCCTCTACGCGGACCCCGGCAGGGCAGGACCCGCTCCCTCGGAGGGGCCGGCGGGCGGAGCAGCGCGGAGGGCACCGCCCTCGGCCCGCCCGCCTAGGAGGGGACGCGAGCGGGAGGCTGCGCCAGCGGCGCCCGCCCGGGGCCCGCCGCACTCTGCACTCGGCCGCCCGGGCTGCGGGGACGGGACGGCTGTGGGCGCGGGCTCCGCGGGCCGGGAATAGAGCCGGGCCAGAGCCTGAGCCGCGGCGGGAGGCCAGAGGGCTGTGAGCGGAGATGGCGGCGGCGGCGGCGGCGGCGGGGGCGGCGGCGGCGGAGGAAGGGATGGAGCCGCGGGCGCTGCAGTACGAGCAGACCCTGGTAAGTGAAGCCAGCAGAGCCCTGAGGAATGTGCTGCCGGACCGCTGCTCCCAGTTACCTGTGGAAGCGACGAGGTCCGGGGGGCCTAACCTAACCCCGTCCCGCCCTCTGACCTGGGGAAACTGAGAGCCTGAAGGGCTAAAAGGTGGAAAGCTGCGCTCAGATCTCTAGCTGAGGCTGGGGGCCTGCACAGGACAAGGGCTTCAGCTGCTTGTCCTAGTTGTCCTTCTCTCTACTTACCCCCATCAACGTTTTCCTTGCTCCTCCCCACCACCACCTGGGGCCAGGGCTCAGCACCCCACCACCCCTTCCCAGCACTACCCACATCCTTGGACATTCTCTCTCTCCACGGTATTTCCACCATCCAAAGACATTCCTTCTGTCTCTACTTTGTGCATGGCACGTGCTAGAAAGATGATCAGACCCAAACCCAGCCCTGGCCCTTACCGCTGGAGTGGCTGGCAACCCAGCATGGGTAGGAATCCTTCAGTTGATTCTTTGGGGGAAAAAAAGGTTACCTGCTACCCTGGGGAACAGGAGCTTTACAGGAGGATGGGTCAAGCAGGAATGGGTGTGGGAATTGGGACCTTTGTCCAGGCTGATTCTGGGTGTCCAGCCCCTACCCACCCCAGTGCCGGCCCTCAACGTCATTAGAAGCAGGGGTCCTGGGGATCTGAGGTGACTCACAGCCGCCACTGTAACTTCACTGTTTGAGAAACCTTTTGCCTCTGCTTGTGTCACTGGGGTGGGGGACCCAAACTCTAGGGAAGGGAGTGGGCCCTGTAGCTCGTTTTTATCAGTGTGGGCTGGAATTTGCCCAGAAGGAGGCAGGGAAGGTACTTCTCCAGGAGGAGGGGGCCTGGGCTGTATCTGAGGCAGGGAGGTGCCCAGTTATAAGAAAGAGTGACCGGATGAAACAGGATGACAGGGAGAGGTGGCAGGGTGGAGGTGGAGCCAGGGGAGAGGGGTAAGCCTTTGCACAGCCTGGGACGTGTCTGCCAGTCTGCATGGGCCAAGAATGGGGCATTGGTCAGGGTAGCTGGGCACCAGCCACGTCTCCTTCTCCTGGTCTCTATGTCATCTCTGGAACAGAGTTCTCAGGGTCAGGCTCTCTCCTGGGCCCTCCCTGCTCCAGCCTCTCCCCCTGGTCCTTCCGATCCCTTTGTCTTTCTCACACCCTCACCTCCCCCTCCTATGCTGTCGCCTCTTATACTCTACTCTCTCTCTTCTCCTCCTCCCTTCTTCCCCTCTAGTCTCCTTTCTCTTCTGTGCCCCTTCCCAGACTCCCCCCGCCCCTCGCCCCGACCTTTCTCCACTCTGGTTCCCTCTCCTCCCTTTCCTGCTCTCTATCACTCTCTCTCTCTCTGTGTGTATCTCTATCTTTCCCTCCCTCCACTCCCCCCCAAGTCCCAACAGGAGCCCTTTGTGTCCCGAAGCTCTGCGGGTGGCAGCCGGAATCTACTCCTCCCCACCCCCCAAACACACGCCCAGCTTGGCAGGTCTAGCCACTGCTCGGCCACTGTCCCATCCCATCACCCCAGCATCCACAATCACAGCCAAGCCATCAGCTTCTGCTGTCCCCTAACCCACCACGGGTCTCAGGGCAGCTCCAGAGTGGGGCTGAGGTCTCCAAGTACTCTCTACCCACCCAGAGAGACTTTCTACTCCCAGCTGGGCTGACAGGCTGGGGTGGGAGTGAAGAATGGGGACAAGGGGATTAGGGTGGGTGGGAGGGGTGCAGCTGAGTCGGTCACAGGCCAGAGGCCCAGCAGGAACGTGATAAGGATTGGGGCCCCGCCTGTTCCTAGGCCCAGCTCAGCTGCCCCCAGTTCCATGAGGCCCTTATTGTTACCCATGTGCCCTTGACCATCCCCTATTCTCTGACCTTCCCTCCTCCCACTTGCACACTGCTTTAGGTTTTTCCATCTTTTCCTTCTCTGGGGCTTTCCCTCCCACTCCTCCTCTTTTGCTCCCCGCCTCCCCAGGCTTGTGAGAAGAGGACTGATTATTCTGCCACCCCCAGAGCTGTGTCCCTGTACCTTGGCTGTCCCGATCACTCCAGCCAGAACAGCCCCCACAATCCGCAGTGTGCATTGTTCCCACACCCCAAGCCAAAGTGGGAAAATGGGTTTAAAAAGGGGTACATAATGTGGGGGCTGGGAGAAGGGGAGTTGAGGCCCCAGGAGCTCTCCCTGCCTCCCCACTCTGCCCTTGTCTAACCCCCATCTCCTCTATTACTCAGATGTATGGGCGTTATACTCAGGACCTTGGAGCCTTTGCCAAAGAGGAAGCTGCTCGGATCCGCCTGGGAGGGCCCGAACCCTGGCGGGGTCCACCTTCCCCTCGGGCTCCCCCAGAGCTCCTGGAGTATGGACAGAGCCGTTGCGCCCGATGCCGCAGTGAGACCTGGGTTGGGGCAGGGGACTTGGCTGAGCTCTGCTGAGGGGGACAGAGGCTGCTCGAGATGCCCGGGAGGGGAGGGGCGGGGGTGGACAGGGGTAGGTATGCTTTGGTGCCAGCGTCCCTTTCTTCCCTCGCCTGCTCCCAGTCTGTACCGTACACTGCCATAAGTTCCTAGTGTCCAGGGTTGGTGAAGACTGGATCTTCCTAGTCCTTCTGGGGCTCCTCATGGCCCTAGTCAGCTGGGCCATGGACTACGCCATCGCTGCTTGTCTGCAGGGTGAGGACAAGGGCTGGTGGGGAAGGGCGGGAGAGAACAAGCCTGCTTCCTCCATGCCGCATTTGTCCACTGACCACTTCCCCTGGCCTGCCTGACCGCCCTGTCTTCAGGCGTAATCACTGCCACTCCCATAGGCCACAACTTCTTGCCGCCCTGTCCAGCTGACCCTATCACCTCCAGTGATCTTTGTCTCAGTGAATGCCCTCTAACCCCCTCCCTACCCTTTGTTCCCCTGGCTCTATGCAGTACTCCGTGGGACAGCGGGTCACAGAACTGTGTCCAGCGGCCAGGCAGGGACTGGGTGTATGCACCAGAGTGCCAATGATATGTCCTCTCTCCACAGCTCAGCAGTGGATGTCCCGGGGCTTGAACACTAACCTGTTACTCCAGTATCTGGCCTGGGTCACCTACCCCGTCGTCCTCATCACTTTCTCTGCTGGATTCACACAGATCTTGGCTCCTCAGGCTGTTGGTACAATAGGAGAGAAAGAGAGGGTGGAGATGGGCCTCCTGAAACAGGCACATCCTGTGACTCTCCTAGGATTGTTCACCCCCTGCCCCAGGGTCCGGCATCCCTGAGATGAAGACCATCTTGCGGGGAGTGGTGCTGAAGGAATACCTCACTCTCAAGACCTTCGTAGCTAAGGTCATCGGGCTGACTTGTGCCCTCGGCAGTGGGATGCCCCTTGGCAAAGAGGTCAGTGCAGATTGGGGAATGAAGGAGTCCCTCCCAGGGGAGGACGAAGCCGGGCCAACATCAAGGTGTGCCCCAGCCCCACTCACCACCTGCCTCTACCTCCCAGGGCCCTTTTGTGCATATCGCAAGCATGTGTGCCGCCCTTCTCAGCAAGTTCCTCTCGCTGTTTGGGGGCATCTACGAGGTAAGGGGGACATTGGAGGAAGGTATAGGGGTGGGGTGGACTGCTGAGCCCACGCTAATGCCGACTTCCCTTCCCACCACTCTTCGCCAGAATGAATCCCGAAACACAGAGATGCTGGCCGCCGCCTGTGCCGTAGGGGTGGGCTGCTGCTTTGCGGCTCCCATTGGAGGTGGGCAGAGACGGTCAGCCCCAGCCTGGCCCTTGGGTCAGAGGCCATGGGCCAGGCCCGGGCCTCAAGGGCGCTCTCCCTGTCCCCACCCCCGCAGGTGTGCTGTTCAGCATCGAGGTCACCTCCACCTTCTTTGCGGTGCGCAACTACTGGCGGGGCTTCTTTGCTGCCACCTTCAGCGCCTTCATCTTCCGGGTCTTGGCTGTCTGGAACCGCGATGAAGGTGGGGCAGCGTGGTTCAGGAGTCGAGCCCTGAAATGGTTCAGATGAGGTGGGCCCTCCAAGGCTACACCCACCTCCCTCTGCTGCTCTGCTTCCCTTCAGAGACCATCACGGCTCTGTTCAAAACCCGGTTCCGGCTTGACTTCCCCTTCGACCTCCAGGAGCTGCCAGCCTTTGCTGTTATTGGGTGAGGAGCTGAGGGAGCTGAGGTGTGGGAGAGGAGGAGGTGAGAGAAGGAAGACCTCCTTTTACGAGGGTGCTTCTTCCCTCTCCAGTATCGCCAGTGGCTTCGGGGGAGCACTCTTTGTCTACCTGAACCGGAAGATTGTCCAGGTGATGCGGAAGCAGAAGACCATCAACCGTTTCCTCATGAAGAAGTGAGTTGATTCTTCCTTGGGTTGTATGAGGGTCATTCCCTTGGCGGTGGGGAGGGGAGGCGTGGTAACAAGTGAGATGCAAATAATGGCCCAGTCAAAAATGGGCAGTCCCTGGAGGAAACTGTCCAATGGTACTTTCCAGACTGAACATTTTGACTTTTATTTAAATTACCTGAAAATTGCCACTTTTGAATTTTTAGTCAGTGGCAGAGGGCATTTTGGATCAAAGACTAAGGCTTCCTGTAGGCCCAGATAGCAGTGCCCCCTGAAGAATGTTTGAGTCTTAGTTCTTCCTCCTGCTCTCGCAGTTGAGACCCCAAGGATTGGGAGCTGGGAGGCTTGAGACGTGATTTCTCTTGGGACTGACATGCTTCAGGGAAAGGGCAACCTGCTCCCTTGGCACCTTTGGTCAGCTTCATGAGTAACCCTAGCTTTCCCCAACAACACCTTCACTCTTAAGTCACCACAAAGAGACAGAGGCAGAAGCTTGAGGGTAAGGCGCGGAGTCACAGCTTTAGAGGTGCCCACAGAGGGCTGGGGGGATGGATTCTTCTCTGCTGCTATCTACTTAGGGAGTGAGGAGCCGAAAGAAAGACATTAGATAGCCTGGATGGCCATCACCTCAGGGCCATTGTATTGTGAGTGGCAAAGGGGACCTTTTCTCAGAACTGTGTGCTTGTATGTAAGAACCAAGGCTCTGCTGTGACCTTAGCTATAAGGTATGTGAGGGCACCCAAGCCTATCACCAGCCTGAGGTTGGTATTTGATCCTGTGAAACCTACATCTCTTAGACGCCTGCTTTTCCCGGCTCTGGTGACTCTACTCATCTCTACTCTGACCTTCCCCCCTGGCTTTGGACAGTTCATGGCTGGACAGGTAACCCCAGGCTGAAAAGGAACATGGATCTTTTCTTGGGATGTATCCCTTTGAAAGCCAATAGCCCTTGCTTGTCTATGAGCCCCTTCCATTTCCATCCTATCTGTTCCCCCAGACTGAGGCACCCTATTCACCTACAGCTCTCACAGAAAGAGACACTGGTCACCCTGTTTGACAACCGGACATGGGTCCGCCAGGGTCTGATGGAGGAACTAGAGCCACCTGGAACCTCACAGGCCTGGAACCCACCACGAGCCAACGTCTTCCTCACCCTGGTCATCTTCATTCTCATGAAGGTGGGGCTCCTTACATTTGTATAGCCAACACAGGCTTACTAGGTATCCGGCACTGCCCTAAGCACTTTCCGTATATTAACCCCTTTAAGCCTCACAGCAATGCTATGAGAAAGGTACTAGTAGTACCCTTGTGTTAGAGGTGGAAAGTCGAGGCACAAAGAGGTTAAAAGTAACTGGCCCAAAGTCACACAGCTAGATAGTAAAGTGAGGAGCTGAACCCAAGCTAACTGGTTCCAAAGTCCTCCTTTTCCTCACCTCTGGGGGATTCTGAGATAACTGGGACATTTGTGTCTGACTGATAAGCAAGCAAGGCTTCTGGGGTGGAGCTGGGGTCTGTCTGGGGCCAGGTGGTGCCTCTACCTGTTTGAACGACCTCCTGCCTGCAGTTCTGGATGTCTGCACTGGCTACCACCATCCCAGTGCCCTGTGGGGCCTTCATGCCGGTGTTTGTCATTGGTGAGTCCTCAGCTGCCTGTTCCAGCCTGCCACCCCTTGGCCGTCCCCTCTTTGCCTGGGAGCGGGTTTTGGTCCAGCCCCAGCCCCAACCCCCACCCCAGCAGGGTAGTCCTCTGCACAGAATGACCCACCGGCCCCATCCCCCACCCTCTGACCCTCTCTCTTCCTAGTGTCCCTGCCCTCCCCCTCCACTACCTGTTTCTCTTCCCACCCCCCTCCCTGAAGGAGCAGCATTTGGGCGTCTGGTGGGCGAAAGCATGGCTGCTTGGTTCCCTGACGGCATTCACACAGACAGCAGCACTTACAGGATTGTTCCTGGAGGCTATGCTGTGGTGGGTGAGTACTCCAGGTGTCTATCCCACTTGGAAAACCGCTATGGCTGGGCCATAGGGCCTGAGGCTCTGGCGCCCCCTGCTGGCAGAGACCAGGCTTCCCTCAGACGCACAGGCCCATTCCCCAGGATTGCACAGGGCAGCCCTGAGGGTCCTACCCAGAGTTGAGGGGTGGGGGGGGGGGGTCGTCTGGGGCCTGGGCACCCTGAGGAGACTGAAGGCGGCTGTCCTCAGGGGCGGCTGCGCTGGCAGGAGCAGTGACGCACACTGTGTCCACGGCCGTGATCGTGTTCGAGCTCACAGGCCAGATCGCCCACATCCTGCCTGTCATGATCGCCGTCATTCTGGCCAACGCCGTTGCCCAGAGCCTACAGCCCTCCCTCTACGACAGCATCATCCGAATCAAGAAGCTGCCTTACCTGCCTGAGCTGGGCTGGGGCCGCCACCAGTACGGAGGGCTGGGTGGCGAGGGGGGTGCGGGTGAGGGGCAGAAGGCATCCTAGGACTCCCGTCACACACACCTACAGCAAGTGAGGCTGGGAGACCAGCCACCCTGCTGCCTCCTGGCCAAAACCGCCCTTGTCCACTCCGTGGGCAGCTATGGCTGACCCACCTGATCGAACGAGGGCAGAGGGTGCTCCTGGGTCCTTCACCCTTGTCCCCATAAGCTCTGGGGCCTTCCCTGTAGCCCTGGGATGGTAGTGCTCCTGGCTGCCCTCCCTATACTGACCGCAAAGAGAGTGCCTCTCTCGGCCCTCAGGCAGTACCGGGTGCGAGTGGAGGACATCATGGTGCGGGACGTTCCCCACGTGGCACTCAGCTGCACCTTCCGGGACCTGCGGCTGGCACTGCACAGGACCAAGGGCCGCATGCTGGCCCTAGTAGAGTCCCCTGGTGAGCCAGGAGGGGGGACCAGGAATGAGGGTCATCTCCCAGCGTTGCTGCTCAGGAAGGGGGAGGGGCGGGAGCTCAGGACCAGCCTCCTTGGTTCCAAAGGCAGTAAGCCAGCAAACCTGGCCAGGATTTCCCTTGGGTGTGTGGCCTGTATCCAAGGCCCCCTACTGGGTGCAACAGAAGGCCAGTGGGTAGGAGGGCCTCTCCCCGGCTCCTGAGTCCTGCCACCTGTTCTCTCCAGAGTCCATGATCCTCCTGGGGTCCATCGAGCGTTCACAAGTGGTGGCGTTGCTGGGGGCACAGCTGAGCCCAGCCCGCCGGCGGCGGTACATGCAAGAGCATCGAGCTGCCCAGACCTCTTCACCCTCCGATCAGGAGAGTCCCCCCAGCCCTGAGACCTCCGTCCGCTTCCAGGTGAGGGGGAAGGTGTCATGGCAGGGCCACCCAGACTTCGTAAATGCCATCGTGTAGACTGTATGAGAGGATGGCGACACAGAGGTGGTCAGGGACCACAGGCTCCCCAACCCCTTCCTGCCTATGCAGGTGAACACAGAGGACCAGGGCTTCCCTGCAGCCCGGAGTGAGACTCACAAGCCTCTGAAGCCCGCTCTCAAGAGGAGCCCCAGCAGCACCGTGAATGTCAAGGAGAGTCCCACAGGTGAGCCCACCGGCTAGCAGGATGGAGCCAGAGACCGGCCCCGGAGACCCACAAGGTCCCTGCCCAGACGCACCAGGGACAGCAGCAGGATGCCTCTCCCCTGCCCTCCTCACGTCTCCTGGTCCTCTCCAGCAAAGATGGCACTGCCCTCAGGGCCTTGTGTTTGGGAACACAGGGAACATGGAGCAGGCTGGCATCGCCCTCAGAAGCCTCTTCTGTGGCAGTCCCCCCGCCGAGCCCGCCTCAGAGGTGAGTGGTTGGAGCCTCTCCGTCGGGCGCTTTCTCTCCATCTCTCTCTGACACTGAGACCACCTCTCCGTTGGCCTGCAGTGCCTGCCTCCACCCTCCCTGCCCCTGTCCTCCTGGATGTCAGCAGTCCCTGCGGTTCCTCCCAGCCCCACCACCTTCCCTCACTTCCCTCCTCCCTATGACATCAACTCCTCTTCTTTCTGGTTTGGCTCTAACAAAGTTGGAGAAGTCGGGGAAATGTGACAAGCGCAAGCTGAAGCGGGTCCGAATTTCCTTGGCGGTAAGTGTTCCCTTTCCTCCTGTGGCTCCTCCGGAGCAGGAGACAGGGAGGGCCAGGCTGTAGGTGGGGCAAGCTTCCCTGTGCTGGGGAGAGACACTCCCTTCCCCCAGCCCCCAAGCTGTCAACCTTCTTTCCTCTCTCCTAGAGCGACTCAGACCTGGAAGGCGAGATGACCCCTGAGGAGGTAAGGTGTGACTGGACTCTAGACTCTGTTTCTTCCTGGGTGTGTTCAGTCATCATCTTGGCTGCTGTCCCCGTGGGAGGGACTGTGGGGTAGGAAAAGAGGCAGGCTGACTTTCACGTAGCTGAGAGCAGCTGTTGGCACCTCCCTAACCCATCTAGTCTTGTCCCCTTAGATTCTGGAGTGGGAAGAGCAGCAACTAGATGAACCTGTCAATTTCAGTGACTGCAAAATTGACCCTGCACCCTTCCAGCTGGTGGAGCGGACCTCTTTGCACAAGGTAGGGCCAGAGGCCCGGGGCTACCTGGGTCCTCGGGAGCACAGGGTGGGGATCTAAGTCCTCCTACAAACTTGTACTCAAGCCAGCGAGGAGAAAAAGAGACAGCAGAGAGTGGGCTCTGTGCTGACATGTTTTTCAAACACATCGCTTCAAATGATGGGAGGCCAAGAGCCTGGGCCCCTTAGCCCCTTCTTGTCTACGGTAGAGCCAGGCATCATTTTTTCTGTGCTCAGCCTTGCTTGCAGGAACTCTGCACCAAAACAGCAACAAAGACAGGGCTGGAGCTGAGTGGAAGCCAGAAGGCCTCTGACCCTCTAGGGTCAGAGTGAGGCAGGAGGCTGCCAGCGCCTGAGGAGGCTGATACACTCACAAAGGGAAAAAATGGGTGAGAAACAGGCAGGAGAAGAGAATCTAATAAGTGAACAAACATCCAAGTAGGACTGGGGACACTGCAGAGAAGAGATAAACAAAGATGAGAAGTGCCTAGCAGGGGGCTTGGAATGTCAGACCCCAGAAAGTCTGACTTAATGTAGGCCAAAGGAAAACTGGCAGGGACACAGGAAGATAGCTAAGCAGAAGGGCAAAACAGCCTGCAGAAAACCAGAGTGCAGACAGGTTGGTGACGGGTGAAGCTGATGCTCATGGAGGGCAGGCGTTCTCTTTGCAGGACTGCCTCAGGCTCCCCAGGGTGAAGTGGCCGGCATCACTGGGCATCTTCCAGCCTCTCGGGGAAGGCAGAGAGCACAGGTACACCAGCAGGCTGCTCAGGCAGACACCAGGAGAGTTTAGCTAAATTGTTGACAGATTTAATGGGCAAGCCTCTGAGGCACGGAGGATGAGAAGGAACATTCCCAATGTCTGCAGCTTGGGCAGCTAGCTTAGACACCATCTTTGCCCAAAAGCCAGCCTAGCCAGCCAGACAGACAAGGAGGGCAGGAAGAACAGGGGACAAAAACAAAAAAAAGCAAAAGGTAATAAAGGAACTTATAAGCCTTTGGGTAAAGACCCCAGATCAAAATTGCCATGCAATTGCAAGAAAAAAAGAAGATAGGCCTGTGAATAATACATCTGGCTTTTATTTAAAGCCTTTCTTCCTAAGACCTCTAAAGCTTTTCCATCATCTTACTTAATCCTCAAACATCGCATGATGATAATGAAAATGCTGACATATTTAGTGCCAGCTATGTGCCAGGCAGTGGGCTAAGTTCATGTTTAATTTTAATCTTCACAACCACCCTGTAAGATGGACATTGTGATATTCTAGTTTTTATGAGGACATTGAAATTCAGACAGGTTAAGCAGTTTGTTCAAGGTCACACACCTAGTGGAGAAGGAAATGGCAACCCACTCCAGTGTTCTTGCCTGGAGAATCCCAGGGACAGAGGAGCCTGGTGGGCTGCCGTCTGTGGGGTTGCACAGAGTCGGACACGACTGATGTGACTTAGCAGCAGCAGCAGCGGCACACACCTAGTAAGTAGCAGAACTAGGCCTGGAATCCAAAAGCCTGTGGATTTAACCATATTTATACATGGGGAAACTGAGGCAGTGAGGAGGTCACTTGCCCAAGTCAGTAAAGCAGCCAGGCCCAAGGGCAGATTTCCCAGACCTACTTCCAGGATTCTTTCAGAAGGCCACACTGTCCCTCTCCCTGTCAATTCACTGTTCCTAAGCCTAAGAAGTACAAGCCTTCTAGTGAGCTCCCTGGTGTCTAATTAAATTAAAATGAAAAGGACAAGTAGATGTTTGTTACAAACTTAAAAATCAGAGGAAGAAAAGAAGCCTTTGAGGAACCAACCAACAAAAGTGCAAAGAACTGAAAGTGATAAGAACATAAAAATGAGAATTCAAGCTGTCCTTGTAGGCCTGAGGAGTCAGTAAGTAGTCCAGTGAAGTGCAGGAAGAGAATATTCAGAAGGGAGAGGAATACATGGGAGACTAGTTAGGAACCTGTACAAATGTATTCACTCAGGGCCACCTGCAAAGCACCAGTGGGAAGAGGGGAGGAGCTAGAGTGCCAGCAGGAGGCCAGCGGGCTGAACCTGAATCCTACCATGTGGTAGCCAGCTTTTTAACCTTGTCACATTTCTTCGCCTCTCTGTGCTTCACTTTCCTTATCTATAAAATGGGATCTTTGTACCTACATGATAGGGTTTTCTGAGGATTAAAGTTAATAACATGTAAAGCACTTATATCAGTGCCCAGCACATAGTAAGTATTCAATATCCTTTCAGAATTACTACTGCTGCTTACACTGAGAAACAACCAACGGGAGACTTTAAAAGATGGTGTCATGAGGGAAGGGTTGAGTGTGACAGAAATGGATGTTCTCAGAAAAGGATGAGTGATTGTGTGAGGCTTGAAGCTGGGGTGCCTGATGGCATCTGAGGCTGGAAAGACAGGCTGAGGCGGGTTTGGGAAGGGTCTTCTGAGCCATTCTGGGGAGTCTGGGGTCTAACTCAAGTTTGGGAAAGCTCTTAGGATGGCAGAGCCAACTTGAGGAGAAAGGAAGCAGAAAGCAGAACCCATTACAATGTGGCAGCCCTATCCTGGTGAGGATGCTAAGGGAGTTTGGGAGAACCACCAGGATGTTCAAAAAGTCAATCAGTAAGGCTTAGTGGGACAAGTGTTTTGCAAATCTAAAAAGCATATTGTCTGCCCGAAGCTCACTCTGATTAGAATTGTGGAGAACTGAAAATCAAGGGGAACTATTTAATAGGATCCTTAGGAGATGAAAGGGATTATTAAGCCATAAGAAGGCAAGACTAAAGGATTACTGAAACAGGAAATCTTATAACAATGTTTCCCTCCAAAGGCAGATGATGAAATTAAAGATAACTTGTAGCACACAGGATTCAAGCTAGATAGGAGGAGGAACTTGCTAACTAACCACAGGACAGTTATGACAAGGGCATGGAAGGAGCGCAGGAAAGCGTATTCTAAAACTGAACTTCTGGCTTCCTTTATGATTACTGTCATGCCTCAGGTAGAGAAAGTTAGGAAAGTCCTGGAAGTCCTTTTCTGAAGAATTTAGCAACTGTATAATAAAACATTTTAAAATTGTTAAGATGATTACAGTGAGTTCTGAGTAACTGGTACTCTAGAATCTGGGTTATTAGGGCCCATTTTGATTCAAATATTAAGCCAAAAGGCTTACAAGTAAACTCAGAACAGTGCGATAAATGATAGGCCAAAAATTCCAGGAACTGCTGAGTCAGTAGTGTTTTTCAAGACATCTGGCCTGAGAAAATCCACTTAGAGCATGAGGGGAACTGCCTGACAATTTCTGAACCCTTGTTGATTACATTAGAAGGCCTGGGGGGAGGGCCCAAAGCAAGGAAAACAGGGGGAGGATGGGTGTGACTGTCGTGCCCCTGGACTACAAACTACATCTCAGAGGGAGCCGGGATGCTAGCTGGGCTAGCAGAAAAGGCAAAGTGTATGAGAAATGTAGAGTGCTGCAGGCCAAAATTAGAGGGGTATCAAAGCTGGCCGGTCCCCCAAGGGCCCACTGGAAGCATGTCAGCCACAGAGGTGAGTTACAGGTGGAGGATTCAGGGCCAGTACCCCTAGCGGGAGTCGGGTGTGTGTGGAACTTGGGTCCACGACTAATTGGACAGCTGCATAGGATGACAGGGGGCTGTGCTTCCTCCTGCATAGTATGACGAGAAGTTGCCTGGAGCTGCAAGGCTACTTCTTACTGATGACCTTGAGCAAGTCACTTCAGCTCTGAGCCTCATGCTCCTCGCCTATAGAATGGGTACCATACTTACTTCTCAGGCACTACTGAAATTAAATGTCCATATAGGAAAAACCTAGCTCAGTGCCCGGCCAGTCATCTGCTGTCCTATTTCAACAGTTGTTCTCTGTCCTCCTTTCTAACATGGAATAAAGAAGCCTTCCCCTGTCCCTTCCCTCATCAACATAAGCAACATAAACATTCCCACTGTCAAGTTTCTGAGGCTTGGTTACAGAAACGTTCTCATTGCTGTTGTTTTTCCTCTGGTGGTCCTGTCCCCTTCCCCTCACCATCCATGACACCCCTTCTACTGCCCTCTGCCACCTTGTTCTGGGTCCCTCTGGCCTGTAATGTACAGCTGTCCCCTCACGTATCAAGTCCAATGTGTTTTCTCCCTACCCTGCAGACTCACACCATCTTTTCACTGCTGGGAGTAGACCATGCGTATGTCACCAGTATTGGCAGACTCATTGGAATTGTCACCCTGAAGGAGGTGAGCTGATGGTGGCCAGCAGAGCCACTCCCACAAAGGCTTGGAGGCTTCTCTCTAGCCCACCTGGGGGAGCACTGGGGAGGCATCTGAGCAGGGAGCCCCGAGTCCACATGTCTGGCCCTCTTCCCCTTCCAGCTCCGGAAGGCTATCGAGGGCTCTGTCACAGCACAGGGCGTGAAAGTCCGGCCGCCGCTCGCCAGCTTCCGTGACAGTGCCACCAGCAGCAGTGACACCGAGACCACCGAGGTGCATGCACTCTGGGGGCCTCGCTCCCGCCATGGCCTCCCCCGGGAGGGCAGCCCTTCTGACAGCGATGACAAGTGCCAGTGATCCCCTCAGGTGTGACCTGGGAGGGCAGGGGGCTTGGCTGTCTGCCCAGATCCTGCGGCTTTCCTGTTCTCTCCACCATGGGAACACAGGAGCTCCAGCCTCGCCTCCAGACCGGGGGTGCTAGCTTCTCCCAACTCATCCTACCTGAAATCTGAGCCGGTGCCCACCTGCAGCAAGTGTTCCCAGGGCAGGAAGGTCAGCACTGGCCTGGCCAGAAGGGGGTGGGTTCGCTTGACGCCTGCTCCCTCTTTGAGAGGGAAGGGGTAGAACTAAGATGGGTTTATACTGGAACCTCCAATGACCAGATGTATATAGAGATTTACAAAGATTTTTATATTAATTTAATAAAACAAATTCTTAAATAGAACAAAATAAACACCTAATGAGCCACTTATATATAGAATGCCTGTGCCCTTCAGCTCTGTTCTTACCTTGGGCCCTCTCACCTCCCAAAGTCTACAAAGCTCCAAATTGAGCGGCCACCCGCAGCCCCCAGAGCTGTAAACTCCAGAGCCCGCTGTCCGTGGAATGCCGGGTCTGCAGAGGCCACCGCTGCTTGCTCATCCAGACCCCAGCTGAGGCTCAGGCCCCAGGAAGGTAGCTTTGCCCTTTTGTTCAGCCAAGAAAGACACAACCCTCTTTCCTCCCCAGGGAGAGACGCTCCCTCATGACTTGTCTTTTGTTGGCACAATTCCGACAACTGCCTGGCATTCATGTGGCCCCCTTGTGGCCCTCTCTGGAAGAACATCCAGATCACTGCTCTGTGGCAACCAGGGCCATCCCTTCTTCCAACTCCACCCTAAAGAGAACTCCTGAGTGAATGGGGCAGCCTTTGGGCTCTGAGCCACCAGGACCCTGCCCACACGTCCTTCAAGTAGCTGGGGAAAGGCCTAGACCCCATCACAGGGGCCAGGAAGAGGGCCAAGGGTACAGGCTTTCGTCATTCCATGGCCTCCCAGAGAATATCCGACTGAAAGAATAGACCGAGACCCCTCTTTAAGAAAAAAAAGATTTAGAGATGATGGAGAGGTGAAGCACAGCACAAGCCCAGCTGGGCGAGGGGCCCTTGGGGGGACAGCTCGATCCAGAGGCTCCAGGAGGCTTGGAGCCAGCCCCCCAGGCGAGGGCAGTTCTGTCAAGCACTGCACGTGGACTCGGAGGTGAAGAGAAGCAGAGGAGAGGCAGGGGTAGAGGTGGGAGAGGTGGGGCTCCCTCCTGCTCTACAGCCCAGGCACAGCCACCGCCTTAGGGGTTCACATCACCCGAGGAGGAAATGTGTGTACTGGTGTTTTTGATTTAAGAACACGAACATCATTGTCTGCCACAGCTGTAGCCATGCCCCAGGGGCCCCGGGCATCCCCCGGCAAACCCCAGGAGTGGGGGCAGGACATGCGCCCCCAGCCTGGCCCCTCCCTCCTCTGAACACTTTCATGCAAACACACAATGGAGGAGTGAGTGCTCCCAGGAGCCCTCCAGGCTTTGGAGCTCTGCTGGAAGCCTTGCCCACGCTGGGGCACGGAGGCTCTGTCCCCAGAAGCAGCCAGGGGACACATGCCACCACCCGGCATGATTTGGGTCACTGTTCCTCCGGCTCCACCTCATCCTCGTCTAAGGACACCACCCCAGAAGAAGCTACGTCAGAGGCTTGCCGCTGCCGTTCCCAGCTGCTCACTGGTGGCAGGCAGAGCGGCTGGCAGTCCTTGCAGGGGGCTGGCTCCTCCTCAGCGGGAGAAAGGCAGGACTCTGTGAGGGGCGAGTTGTAGAGCGAGTCCTGGGCCTCCAGTGGGCCCAGGCTGCGGAAGGCACTTTCCCGGCTGGGGGGCAGTTTGGCGAGGAGCAGCTCATCGCCCAGCAGCTGGGAAGCCAGGCGGGCTGGGGAGCCCAGCAACCCGTCCTCCAGGCTGCACAGACTAGAGCACAGGGTCTCTGGGGACACGGTCTGCGAGCAGTCGCTCTCAGGTTCCACGGAGCCCTGGCGCACAGGCCGGGAGAATCTGTGGCCAGTGAAGAGGTCCTGGAGGTGGGGCCCCAGGGGCAGCTGCCCAGCCAGGTCTGCAGGGGGAGAGAAAGAAGACAGCCCTGCTAGCCCCATTTCAATTGGCCTGCCTAGAAACCACATCCTCCCGGCTCCCAGCCTCACAGGAGCTGAGTAACTTGGAGCAAGCTGCTTAACCTCTCAGTGCCTTAGTTTCCTTAACGGTGAACTGGAGGTTATAACTTCATGGGAATTTTGAGAGAACAACAGACTCTGGAACTTGGTGAGAGTCAATAAATACAGGGATACCGTACATGGCACAGGTGGCTCACTGCACAAGGGGCGCCTGTCCAAGGCTGAACCCAGCCCACAGTCCCCGCCAAGCAGCATGCCCTAGCACGAGGCTATCCCCACCAGAAAAACACGTCCCTGTTTCTAACTTCCGCAGATTCCACAGGGGCTAGTAGTGGCCTTGGATAAATGTTGGTCGTTATCATTATACCAGGGGTCAAAACAGGCCTGGAACTCAAACAAAAACACTTGTGGTTCAGGCATCCTTATCAGTCCCCTTAAGACCACAGCAGCAATCCCCAATCTGCTCTAACTTACTGCCCACCCTGGAGAACTTGTTAATTAGCCGGAGGGGATGGGCCACCGGGTAGAGGCAATCTTCAAAGGCATAGAGGTAGGGGGATGGTGGCCTGTGAGGTTTGAGCCTAGAAGCTACAGAGAAAGTCAGCCGCGTGCTTTAGAGACTGGAAGATGAAAGGAGGGCCTTTGCACAGCTGCACAGCCCCTGCACGGTCCCCTCTGCAAGCCCAGGCCCAGGGAAAGATCCACAGGCAGGCCTCGGCTGGAGGGACAGGGCAAGGATCCGGAGCTGGAGCCAGAGGCCCTGTGGGCGGTCCCGGCCCAGCAAGCCTTCCTGTTTTCCTGGGGCCCCAGCCCTGCAGGGAGCTGTGCTGCTGCACTGCAGCTCCTCTGAGCTGCTACAGCCAGCCAGAAGGCTGCCTTGAGAGGGCAAGGCAGGACAGAGCAGACCCTCAGAGGTCAGCTGCACAGAATGCATCGGTGAGGTCTCTGGGCTTCTTGTCTGTTTGTGTGAAGGTGGCTCTGCTGGTAAAGAATCTGCCTGCAAAGCGGGAGACCTGGGTTCAATCCCTGGAATTGGAAGATCCCCTGGAAAAGGGAAAGGCTACCCATTCTACTATTCTGGCCTGGAGAATTCCATGGACTGCATAGTCCATGGGGTCGCAAAGAGTTGGACACAACTCAGAGACTTTCACTTGAAGGACTGTGAAGCCCAACTACACAGACAGGCAAAGAAGGCTCAGCACCTATGGAAAAGGAACCACTCCCATTTCCAACTGCTGACTGCCCACTCACCAGTGGTAGCCAGCTGTCCTGCCCTTGGAATGTCAAGGACTGTCTGGACAGTTTGTCCTTCTCCTCTCCCCTTCTGCAGGCTGAGAACATTTTGGGTCTCTCTTTCCAAAACAAAGGCTGAGCTCTGAACCACAAGGCCTGTCAGGCGGGTTCCACCTCTGCTGGCAACACTGGCATGAGATATCTCCCTCACCTGAGTCAGTTCCCCCAGCAAAGTCTTCATCATAGGATTCATCAGTGGAGTCCTCGCCGTCCACCGAAGACCATGCCCGGAGCTTGGCTTCTGCAATGGCGAATTGCTCAGCCACTCCTGACAGGAAGGACAGAGTTTGTTTAGCAGAGGTGAGCTAAGATGAGGGCTCAGCTTAGACACAGGAGAGGGAAGACACAGGAGAGGGAAGACACAGCGGTACAGAAAGACTCCAACCCCCACATCAGGCCCAAGGAGATGAACATGAGCATCCCTATGATAAACCCTTTCAGTACCCACCTGCTGCAAAGCGAGCCTCCTGTTCACCCTCACTGAGGTCCGAATAGGAGGAAAAGGCTGATTCCAGGGCAGCAGGCGAGTCACTTGGCTTGCTCCAACCCTTCCACTCAATGAGGTGAGCCACTCGGCCCTGGGCCATGGCAGTGGGCTTTGTCACGTGGTCCTTCACCACCTGGGAAATACCTGGAAGAGGGTGCAGAACGAGGAAAGCTGGTAAGGACACAGACCAGGGAGCATCTGGGAAGAGAGGGGAGGGGTGATGGTAGTTAACAGTCCATAAGTGTGTTTGGCTAGGAGGAGGGAGCTGGGATTCATTTGAGAAAGAGAGGAAAGAGGGAGCCCAGCCAGAGCTCACAGGATACAGTCCCCAAGGGCATGTGCAAAAGGGCAAAGGGGTTGCATACCATGCAGCGAGGATCTGGCCAGCGCAGCAATCTCCTGGATAGTTAGGGCTCTCCGGGACTTGGGCAGCATTGCGATTGTGTCTCCAACATTCACCTTGGGTGACAGCATCAGAGGGTGAGTACCCCTCTGACAGCAGTGTCCCCCACAGGCCCATACTCCACCCAAGGCATCAAGCAGATGTGGGAGCTGGGAAGAGATGCCAGAGCATCTCTGATGTCCCAGTAGCCGCTAGGATATGTCAGGAAGTAAGAGGCCAGGATCCACAAACTGTGTCTACCCAGGAAACAACACAGACGTGAGCAGGTCCAAGGGAGTAGAACTGCAGCTAACCCACCACATCCTGGTTTGCAGGGAGGGAGGCAGGTTGACAAGTAAATGGAGTGGGGCCTTTGAGAACAGCAAAGGGGGAGGCCAAATGCATGGCAAGTAGGACTTCTCCAGGTCCTCTCCCCCTTGCCCATCTCAGTCTTCAGATCCCTCATTTCTCGAGCCTACAAGGGCCACAAACTCAGTATGATCAAAACCAAGCCCAACACCTTCTCCTCATATGTGGCCCTGCTACCAGACTTCCTGACTTCGCTCCACCCCACCATTCTCCCATTCCACCTGGCTCCAAAGTTACCATCAGCATTACCATCAGCTCTCCCCTAAGCCTGCCTACCCAGATCTGTTATTAACACCTAACGACTCCATCTCCAAACTGCTTTCTATACTACTGTCATCCTTTCTACTCTGCTGCCACAGCCCTTTCTCAAGGGCATGCCCTCAGTGGCCCCTGCTCAGATTAGCGCAAATGGCAGTCCCCCAAGTTCCAATCCCACACTGGTTTCTCAGCCCAGAATGTTGTGTATGTAAGCGTTCCCCACCCCGCTTCCCATGACTGGTTCTTCCTCATCTTCAGGGTTTTGGCTGAAATATCTCTCTCTCCGAGAGCCTTCCTGGCCACCCTAGCAGTAGTCCAGGCTCCCTCTGTAGTCTACAGCCAGTTGCCATCCTCTACCAATAGGCCCTGTATGTGTCCCTATGGTCTGTTTCCTGTGTTTCCTTACTTCTTGTTGGTTT
Organism: Oryx dammah; assembly: GCF_014754425.2. NCBI lineage: Eukaryota > Metazoa > Chordata > Mammalia > Artiodactyla > Bovidae > Oryx > Oryx dammah. The sequence goes on along the minus strand of NW_024070186.1, from coordinate 73,904,090 downwards.
TCAGCTCTATGAAGAGTCTGGCCTCCCCTGGTCACTGCTGCCCCAACCCTGTGTTTAACACAGGGTCTGGTACAGAGCAGCTCTGAAAATACATAGGCTGAATGAATTAGGCAAAGTATAAAAATAAAAAAGTAATTTTCCTGGAGTGCAACCGGTCACAACATGTCCCTATTTAAAATCTTTCCTGGGTTCTTCCAATGCCCAATGAAGTGGAAGCTGCACGGTCAGACACTGAGGGAATCCATTCTGTGAGGCCCTAGGCTGCTTCCAGGCCTGCTTGGAATCCACCAGCGATTTCCTCTGCCCAGTGAAAGCCCACCTTTCTGCTTTCCCTCCAGGCAAGGGAATGCAGCTTTCCCCTGGGCTAAGAATGCCATCCTTGCCTGACAAAACGATCCCTATCATTTAAGGCCTGATTCTCAAGTGCCACCACCTTCTAATTATGTTTTCAGTCCACAGTTTCTCTGTCTTCTCTTGTATGCCTGCACCCCCAGCTCAGCAATGTCCTTGCATCTTTCCTGAGGGATCTTGGGGTGGCAAAGCCTCAGTCTGATTCACCTGGGTTCCTACCTCCACCCTACACCTAGCTCAGCGCTCCTTGGCCACCCTGGGAAACGTCTCCCTCAATGAATGAATGAAGTCAGAGGCACACGCCCCATCCCCGGCACTGCTGACCTCTCCTCCAACACGTTCCCACCCCTCAGAAGAGGGACTCCACCTGCCCCCTTGACCTCAGGCCCACCCCGTCCCTTCAATACCTGGCTGACAGGGGCCCCAGGGTGGTGCCGGCAGCTTCAGGCCCAGCCTGGGGGGCGGAGCACCTGGTGGGTGTTCCCTGGTTCGCTCTCCCGCCCTCCCATCACTCCCCCCAGCCATCACCATCCTTGCCTGCGCTCGCGCAGCTGCGGCCCAGGCCCAGAGAAAAAGGTGTATGTCTCCCTGGCAACCCATCACCATGCAACAGGGTCTCCCGGGATACGGCCTGGGATGCGCTGACGTCAGGGCCCAAGGCGCAAGCAAGCCCGCCCTCTGGCACAGGGCCGAGCAGAGCAGACCGGCGCGCGGGGGCGGCCTTGTGGCCCCGGCGGCCGGATAGCGCCTCCGCTTGCAGGAAAAGGGAGCCAGAAGCAAGGCTGGCTGGCGAAGCGGGGGTGGGGAACACAGATCCCTTTCACGTGGATGCAGGGGGCCCCCCTTCCCGCTACCAACACCAGGGGCCCAGCACCTCTGGCAAGTCCTGGCTGTCCACTGAGGAAGGGCGGGAGGACCGGCTCCAGCCTCGGAGAGTCCGAGCAGATCCCAAGGAAGACAGAGAGAGGCCTCGAGGAAGTTCGATCCACTCCACAGCCCACGCGGGGTCCGAGGCCACTGAGGGGTGGGGGAAAGGCTTTCAGCTGGGCTCCTACTTCTACCAAGATCCTCACTTTCATCCGGTGTTGCCCTCCGTACCCCATCTCCCAGTCCCTAGAATCTAAGCATCCACCTGGTGCTCTCCACAAGCCTGAAAGCCCCCATCCTCACAGCCCTGACCTTCAGGCCTCCGGGGCCATTTTGTGGCAGACACTCCCCACCATCTTCCTCAAGATATATTCTGCCATCAAAACCCTAGGTATGAAACCTAAACTTTGATAAATTCCGAACCTTCTCAGGTTTCTCAACCTACCCATTCCTCTTGGAAAACACACCACATTCTTCCACCAACATCACCCCCTCTCCCTACCACCAACTTGGACCCTTTACAAGCTTGCTATGGTTCTTTCCTCTGGCCAGCCTCAGCTTATGTGCAGCTCTTTACTCTTCTTTTCTGACAAACCTGTGATTGATTTTCTTCTGACTTTTGTCCCAGTCCCCTAAGGCTTTTTCCTGATGCCCTGTCTGGCCCCAGCCTGTCCGTTCCTATCTCAGCCTGGTTCCCAATAGCTACCCAGAGTAATTTTCCTCTTGCCGCCTGAGCATCCTACTCCTCAGCTTCCCATCACCTCCCAAATCACATCTATGTCCCTGGCCTCACCTCTTCGACTTGTCTGACAAGTCCATCGTCCTCCGGGCCCTTCACGCTGCCACAGAAACATTTTGCCCAGCACAGAAATCATAGGCATGCTGGCTGTGTTGATGCGGAGAACCAAAAGCCCAGAACCGCTCCAGGCTCAGCTCCCAGTTCTATTCCTATTCTGGCTCCGGATGCTGAGCCAGGCCCCTCCCCACTTGGAACCTGTGCCTAGTCACAGAAGGAGAACACTTCTGCCTCATGGCTTTGAGGAGGTGGGAGTGCCTGGGCCCAGCTGAGCTCTCTGGAGCTCAGGAGCTGAGGCCCATCCCCTAGACAGTGCCAACAGGCAATTGTACATCACAACTGACCTTTAGCTGGAGCAGCCGTCTCTGTCCCTGAGCCTCAGCCAGCTGGTGGTCCCCAGAAACGCTACTAACCGGAAGGAAGACACAAGGTTACAGGCCAGCCCTGGCCCCCAGCTGGTACCTAATCAGGGCTCTCTAGGCCAGTCATGGGGTCAGCCAAACTCTCCTGACTACAGGAGGGAATGACTACCTGAACGCCAAGCCTTAGCAGGGCCAGAGGGATCAGAGCAGCCTGCTGCTTCTCAGCTTCAAAAGTCATGAGATTAATTTAAGACTACAAATCCTAGAATTCCTCATGGGAACCCCAGTCAAACACATGTCTCAGCTAGAGTCTCAGTCCCAAAGAACCTCAAGTAACACCCACACTAAGGCCTCTGTGCCTGACCGCCTGCCCTAAAAGCCCAGGACTCATTCCAAACCCAGCCCTACACATGTCACAAGTTACTGCCTGGCTTTAGGCCTGGGGAAATCCATGACACGGGAGTAAAGTAGGCAGACACTAAACTAAGGCCCGGCCCCAGTGTGCACCACGACCTATAGGAACCAAGGCCCAGGCAGTGGTCAGCAGTTATGGCATCCTTTCCATAGCCTCCCTCTGGGCTCCTGTTTCCCTCCACAGGGCAGAGTGAGTTCTGTTTTTGTTGGGAGTGGGGTCAGGGGACTAAAACAGTTTTTTACAGATGAGAGGTGATCACGTGCTCACAGGTGCCCCCAAATGGAGCTGCAGTCCCCTTCATCAACCTGCGGCCTCTGAAGGGGGTAATAAGTTTGGTCAAAAACTCCATGGTAGGATGCTTGGCCAGCGTCTGCAGGCTACCTCCTGAAGCGGGTTGGGACACAGCTAGGGGAAGACAGGTTCCCAACATAGGGCCACTCCCAGGACAGTGAGAGGAGAGGTGTAGGCAGAGGGGGAGGTGACTGTGAGTGGGCATGCAAGGTCAGTCGCCACGGGCTGGAGAGGGTTGAGCAGCCCTTCTCTAGGCTGTGCGCCTCCTGCCACCCTCAGCGCTGGGGATGCAAGCGGAAAGACCACGAGTCCACCCTGCAGAGCCCAGGAGCAGTAGCAGGCCTTAGGAGCGAGCCTGAGTCGGTTAACCCCCCTCCCGGCTCGGCCCGCTCCTTCCTCTCGCCGGGCCCGCCTCCCCAGTGCAGGCTCCTCCCTCTCCCAACACCGGCCCCCTCCTCAAGGTCCCCACCCGCCGGCGGCGGCCCGCGCACCGGGTAGCCTCAGCCCGATTCCCCAACCTGGGCCCGGTCTCCGCCTCTTACCCTGACTCGCCGGGCTCCGGGAGCCGATACAGCCCATGACCGGGCACCCAGCCACGCTAGCCCGCGCTCGGGGTCCGGGCCATCGCCCTGCAGAGGGTCGGGCCGCGGCCGCCACCGGGGAGGGGAGAGCCCGTTGAGAAGGGAGGGGGGTGGGAGCCGCGCGTCCGCCAACGCTCCCGGGAGAGGGAACCGGGCTGGTGACGTAAGCGCGGGGGCGTGGCCACCGCGTCACCACCCAAGGCGGGCGGGGCGAAGCCGACGTCACAGCTACGTAGAGGCGGCCTGGGGCCGAGTCGGGAAAGATTCGTCCTGCGCTCCCAGACCCAAGGCACCGAGGGTGGGGACTGGCGGAACGGGTCACGCTCACTCATTGGGCCTGGGCTGCTACTCATACTGCATAGGGGTAGAAGACAATCTTCGTATCCTGGGCTCTCATGTCACAGATGAGACCTCAAAGCCGTAGCAACTGCTAACTTCAAAACCGCCTGAAACCCGGGTCTTCACATACAGGGGTCTTACAGCACATTGTCATAGATCAAGACCCGCAAGTGTGTCCTATTAAGTACCCCATAGCTATGCCCCCTTTCTCCCCTCCTAATCTACAGGGAGCCCCACCATGTCCATTTTTGAGGGCCAACCATCCAAGCCAGACTCCCTAACCCTCCAGATCGTGGACAGGGGAAGAGGAAAGAGGGGTGCCCAGTAGGAGGGAAAAGTGTGCTACAGTGCCAGCTCTGGAAAGGAGGCTGCCCACCTATCCAGACTCCTTCTCCAGAGGGAGCAAGCCATAAAGCAGAGAGGCAGTGAGCGTAATTGAATTCATGTTTAATAATTACAGGCACCGTGCCCCCCCTTCCCCCTGCCCAGTCAGCAGGGGTGGTGCAGGGGCTGGGGCATATGCCCCCAGCAGCGAGGACGGCAGTCCCAAGAGTGATTTTCAGAAAATAAAAAAAGGACCCCAGGGGCAGGCGGTGGTGCCCCCCCCAAGACACACCAAATTTCAAGACTTTATATATAATATATCTCTGTGCCCCGGGGGGAGGAAAGGGACACCTGGCAGCATCTGGAGGGGGGGCCCCAGGCAGCCCCAAGCCATCCTGCCTCTTCAGCCACTTTATTAGCTCAGACAACATCGCACTACAGGCACCCACTGCCACCGCCGCCGCTGCTGCCGCACCCCCCTTGCAGTCCAGGCGGCTGGCTTGGCCATCCGAGTGTCCATGGGGCTCCAAGTCCCCGGCCCCACCCGCCCTCAGTTGTGGTCAGACTCCTCCTCCTCCGCCTCACGAAGCCACTTGAAAAAAGTCGTGACAGATTTTAGGGCCACGCCCTTGCCCTGCTGCTCAGCAGGGTCCTTGCTACTCTCCCAGCTATAGAAGGCGTCCTCCTTCACCACGTCCTCATCATACAGCGCGTCGAAGAACATCCCAAGCAGGTCTGCAAGCAGGAAGAACAGCAGTTAGAGGCATGCTGTCCATAGCACCCCATCCCACCACCCAGGAATCCCACCCTTAAGCGCCACTGTTGAAACAAGGCCCTGACATGCTGACATTTCTGTGTCTGGCCATTCCAGAGTGACTAGGTCTCTGACACCATGCTAATCTCATGATCTAAGACACTGGTTCGCAAGAATGAGTCACTTGGCCAAAAGGTACAAACCTGCCCAGCCTCACCTCAGCAGCTTCAAGCTTGTCCACTCATGATATATTTATTTAGTGGGGAACACTGCAGAATTGGTACTCCTGAATTTGAGGCATCACAAAATGCTGAGACGTATCTCCCACAAAAGTCAAGGGTATAACCTGGAACATTCACTGACCCCACCTCTGGCCCCATTTTACAAATTCTGATAAACTTGACCCTAATTTTCTCTTACTTTCCACACATCTCCTGAACATATATCCACCCCCTCTCTGGCCTTGACACTTTGACGTATGATGTATCCTTTGCCAGGAACATTGTTTCTCTTGTCACCTTTTTATCACCTTCCTAGTGAATTCCTTTAGGCTCAATTCAAGCACCCTCTCTGCCCTGCTTCTCCCTCGCCCAGAGCTTTCAGTCAGCCTTCCAAAGAACTTGTACAACCCTGAACATAATCTATTCCATTCCCCACATGCACTGCCAGTCTTTCCAAAGAAAACAGTACATTCTTAAAGGCAAAAGGAGGTTGAGAAGTTGATTACATTTCTTTTGAATACAGCATAGAATCTAGAGTCCAGGCCTCAGTGAAACACCGAGTGACCATCTAAGAGAAACTGCAAGCCAGGATGTTCCTTAGGCACACACCCTCAAAGCCACAACCGAGGCTATGGACAGCCTCCAACCCCTATCCCTCAGCAATGGCAGCAACTGATCACTTATCCCAAAGTTGTTTTCCAAACCCCATGCATACGTTTCCCAGTGACTCTACACAATCAATGGATCCACCCCTCTGCCCCATATTTATAAGCCCAAGCTTCTCCCACCTAAACACTAAAAGCTCCTTTTAACACCTACTATCTCTTCAAAGACAAACAAAAGATTTGTCTTTTGACAAGGGATTAGTTGAATTCAAACATTTCTTCTAGGGACTTCCCTGGTGGTCCAAAGGCTAAGACTGCCATGCTCCCAATGCAATCGGCCTGGGTTCAATCCTTGGCCAGGGAACTAGATCCCACAAGCTACAACTAAGACTTGGCTCAGCCAAATCAAATAATAAAAGTATTAAAAAAAAAATTTGTCTGCACTTGCTGTTTACTTCCTGATTCAGGGGAGTATTACCCTGTCCTTTCCAATCCAGATCCTGCCCCTTTACCAAATACTGTTTCTGCCAGGGTAGCCTCCATGTTTTCACATACCAGAGGCCCTAATTTTCAGATCTGTTCAAGCAGCATCTAGCATTATAGACCATTTCCCTCTCCTAATATGCCCTGTGCCTCAAGAAATGGGCTGAACCCTGACCTCTTCCTCTCCAAATCAGATACCCTGACCTACTACCTACCTAACATCTCTGATCATCCCCACCAGGACCACAAACTCAGTATGACCAAACTCAACTTGATCCAGTGGTCCCTACTGCCCAGTAAATGACATCCCCACTATCATCTCACCTGTTAAAACCATCCTGGGAGTCATATATGACTTCCAATCTATCACCCTATCCCCAGGCCGGTGTGTCTTGATTCTGCCCACCCCTCTCCCATCCCCATTTCCACCAGAGAGGCTGAGCCACTACCAACATGCCCCGATCGGCCGATCTAGCCACATTCACCCCACTCCAAATCACTCTTCCCACTAATGGCCAGGATGATCTAAACACTAAAAAAGAATTTTAAAAATCCTTGCTTAAAACTCCACGAAGGCCGATTTTCCTGTCCTTAGGCTAAAGTCCCAAACTCATCCCGTGGTTTAGAGTCCTACATGACCTGGCCACATCCATCTCTCCACCCCACTTGCCTCACATACAACTGGCTGCTGGGTTCTTCCACACTGGCCTTCCTTTTTTACCTTGTATCATTTTTTCAACCTCAAGGCCTCCCTTTACATATACAGTTCATATACATATAAGTCTCCCCCTTCCCCTTTGTCATTTAAGTCCCCATGGGTCAACTCCCACTCATTCCCTCTGACTAGGTAAATTCTCCCACAGTATCCTGCAGGATCCATCTTCCAACACTTACCCAACTCCATGATCATGTGGGAACTATGTTTGACTTAATCACTGCTAATATCCCAACTCCAATGCCCTGGCACACAGTGTGTGGCAGGAGTACAACCTTAGTCACTCAGTCGTGTCTCTTTGTGACACCACACTCTGTAGCCCTCCAGACTCTCCTGGCCGTTGGATTATCACAGCAAGAACGTTGGAGTGGTTGCCTTTTCCTCCTCCAGGGGATCTTCCCCACCCAGGGATTGAACCCATGTCTCCTGCATTGCTAGGCAAATTCTTTACCTACTGAGCCATTGGGGAAGCACAAAACAGGCAGTCAATTAACCTTCAAGGCCAAGTCTAACTCCTTCCACTTGTCAATAAGGAAACAGTGTTGGAGAGAAAAGGACTCAACCATGAGAATATTTTGCTCTCCAGGGACCACCCACTTTTCTTCAGTTGAGACCCTTTCCACCATTGCCCCCTTCGGTCTGGTAGTTCCTCCAGCCCACCCACCCTCACCATCCCCGTGGCCTGGCTCTTACTAGGGGGCTGGTCTAAGGTCACTACAAGGGCCTGGAGGGCATAGAGCGCCTGCAGCTCCTTCTGTTCGTCACATAGGTATTTCTGTAGCAGTTTCGCTCGTGCTTTTAGCACTGCAACATCCACTCGGAGAGAAGACTCAACTATAGGGAGAAAGACAGGGGTAAGTAGAATAATGCACCCTCAGCCTGGTTCAGAACTAGAGGTAAAGACCAAAACCACCCACCCTTGCCCCACCAACTCCCTGGCTCCTCTTACAGATAATTGCAGAATAGCAGACAGTTGTCATGAGGGCTCGAACTAATGTGTTGGATGTCACCTGCTGCTCGTTCAGGTTGGCCTGAGCAGGAGAAAGAGAAACAAATGGCTCAAAAGTTCTAAATTATGCCTGGAAGGCTCCATTCTTGTTGCCCCCACCAAGCACTGCCTTCTCTCTCTCTCTCCACACCAGTCTCAAGGAGAAACATACCTCTATCCAGTCAAACACCCGCTGGTTACTGCTGCCCTCCTGCAGCAGCTTCTCCAGCTGCCTGCGCAGCTCCTCGAAGGAGAGCAACCTCTGGCCTGGGGCTTCTGACTCCTCTCCCAGGGTATACTCCACCTTCTGCAAGCAGAAAGGCCCATGTTCGGGAGGTAAACGCATCACACGAGGTAACAGAAGAGGACTGGCCGCCCCAAGTGCTAGAGTCCACCCAAGTCCAGTCACAAACCTGCGCAGTGACAAAGGCACTGACATCCTGGCCTTCAGGCAGAAATTCCTTCCAGCTGAGTCCAGCCTCTCGCCACAGCGTCCCCACCTTTTTAGGACCCTGGAAAACATTAGACCAACTCAGTAGACAACTCTTGTTCTCTCCAAGAATCTAACAGCTTCACAAATATCATCTAACAAGTGCATACTGTAATCTCACCAGACACCTGCAAGCAGCTCAGGATGCTAAGGTACTGCACAGGAACAGTGTGCCCATGGCTACCGTCTAGTACCGACCACAGACGTCAGTCAAATAACCAGTCACGGGAAGTTACCTACCACAGTGCTGTGAGACTCAGAAGATGGCCTGAGAGCCTCTCGGGAAATGTCAGCTAGGTCATAGGACTCTCAGAGAATTACTGGACCACAAAAGGTAAACAACCAAATCAAAACACCTCATCCAAGCCTTCCACACTCATCTACATTTCTCTTTCTAAAATAGTTTAGTTTTTCATTATTCCAAGTAACAAATGCTTATGGGAGAGAACAACTTCTAACAAGTATTCAGCCCCCAAGTCCAGAAAAATTTAGAAGCAGATGTAACCCCAACGCAAATCAGAAAACGGCAGTCTTTGGAGTTCATTTTCTCTAAGGGGCAACAGATTCTGAAGCCATCGCAGTTTTACAGCAACATATTCAGGATGATGTCATCCACTCTTGACAAAAGTACTTCATGGACTTTAAATATGTCCATCTTAACACCATTAAAATCGAGTTGTCTCACAGCTGACATACCACATTTTTAAAATAAGACCGTAAGTTTTTTCTTTCTTAGCAGTGCATAAATGTCACAAAATCCATGGCACCTTGGAGTCAATGAAATACTACTAGATCAATATGTTTTTTCTTTTGAATTATTACTCTATACTTCTTAGAAACTATCTGATATACATTTTTACCTAAAAGAATATGAAGACAATTCCTCTCTGATTCAAAGACACTCCTCCATGTTCCAGAGCTGAACTCTCTTAAAACTGTACTTTCCGACATCTCACCACCACTAAACACCACAACTTGCCCTTCCAGTCATTTCACCTTTGTATTTGCTAGTCAGTTAACTTTAATAAAGCAGTTTCTGTCGTGAACATCACCAGACAGACACCCCTTTGCAGTTTCACAGTACTTTGCCCAGTATGTGGTCAGTGTTCTAAAAGAGGCTAGCTGAATGAATTAACTCATCAATCAAAGGCCTAGGACCTTGTGCTCAGTTGCTCAGTCCTGTCCACCTCTTTGCCACCCCATACTGTAGCTGCCAGGCTTCTCTGTCCATGGGATTTTCCAGGCAAGAATACTGGAGTGGATGGCCATTTCCTTCTCCAGAGGGCCTTAGATTCTCATTCTCCTCCAGCCTTGGCCAGAACCTACTGTAAGAACTGGTCTGAGCAAGAACGCCAGCCTCACCATTTTCCCTCCCAGGTACCAACCCAGCACCACCATCCTGCCAAAGGACCATGAGGTTTCAGGGTCACCACCAGCACCCCAAACCACATGGTGGGAAGAGACGGCCTAAACAAACCACCTCTGAAAGGCTCACTCACCATGCTTTTGCACAGGAGCCCCAGGATCTCCAGCAACAGGGAAGCAGCCTTGCCCAGGGGTCTAAGAGGTTTTGTTATTTCCCTATAAGATAAACATTCTGTTGTTAAATTAGCCTCCCACACACTCTCAACATACTAGCCCATCAGTTCCTAAATCCAGGGCTCTGACCCGCCACACCTCCTTTCTCTCTCCTTCCTATTTTTACCTCCCGTGAATTCCATCAGAGGGGGCTTACCTGAACAGCTCCCCTATTGGCACCCCACCTTCCTGCAGAATGGGCGTTATCAACTCTGCTAGGTAGAGCCACACATGAGGGATGTCAATTTCCATGTCTTCAGCCAACTCTAGAATTTCATATAGCCTGCATAGGGAATTCAAAGTCAGGACCTTCTAAGACAAGCCCGCACTCCTTTGTTGCCCTCCTTTTGAGGCAACAAAGGCATGGCTAAAGGGATCACTGCAGGACCCTCCTCAGGAACATTTCCTAAACACAGGGCAATTATCTCACACTAAGTGAAAGTCGCTCAGATGTGTCCAACTCTTTGTGACCCCATAAACTATAAGGTCCATGGAATTCTCCAGGCCAGAATCCTGGAGTGGGTAGCCTTTCCCTTCTCTAGGCGATCTTCCCAACCCAGGGACTGAACCCAGGTCTCCCGCTTTGCAGGCAGATTCTTTACCAGTTGAGCCACAAGGTAAACCCAAGAATACTGGAGTGGGTAGCCTATCCCTTTCTCCAGCAGATCTTTCTGACCCAGGAATCGAACTGGGGTCTCCTGCATTGCAGGTGGATTCTTTACCAACTGAACTATCAGGGAAGCCCTATCTCACACTAAGGCCACCTTCTTCTCCTTAAGACAGCTCACCCCCAACCATGCCAAAACTTATGCTGACCAGAATGGCTGAGGAGCCTACACTCTTATTCAAGGTTCACAGGTCCTACGAAGGAAAGAAAGATATGAGAAGGTAAGAACGGGAGGCCTGCAGAGGCCAGTCATACCCTTGGTAGTACTGAGCAGTGGAGAGGTGCCCGGCACAGAGCAGCTGGTGCAGCAGCCGGCCCATGTGCTCCCGCGCGATGGCGCTGCGTTCCAGCGTGGACTCGATGCCATGCCGTACAAAGATAAAGAGCAGGGAGGGCGAGGCCAGCTCCTGCACGCACTGCACTGCCTCCTGTGGGGGCGCAGAGCACAGAAGGGAGGCCAGTCACTGTGTGGCTCAGACCCTCCACCCCTGCCTGTCAGCACAGGCCCCTTCCCATCCACCCTGTCATCCCTCACTCAGACCGTTCTCACAGCTTACCTTCATGTCATTGAGATGGAGGTACTCCTCAATGATGGCCCTGGATTTCTTCTCCAGCTCCTCTTCAGAGAGCGCAGCCTTCGGGGGACTCACCAGGGGGAGGGCAGCTTCTCGCTTCACTGAGCAGAGAAAAATATGTCACATATTCATCAGTTCCAGTCTTCCTAGCAAACAGCGTCTGAAGCCCTGAAGACACTGTCTGGGGACTGGTTGGTCCCAAACCAGCCCACACTCTTCTCCCCTCCCCTGGCCCCTTACCAGCTTCCCGCCCACGGTCCCGATCCTCCGTGAGGCTAGCTGCCTTGCGCAGTCCATCAGGCTGAGAGGGCCGCTCTCTACTCCGTTCCTCCACTTCCTTGCTGAAGCTCCGCTTGGTGGCGGGTGTCCGGGCGCGATCAAGCCGGTCACCACGGTCACCTCCCCGTTCACTCCGCTCTAGGCGGTCTCCCCGGTCCCCAGCTTTCTCACCTCGTTCCCGGCTCAAGCTACTCCTGGAAGACAGGCACATCATCTCTCACCTGTACTGCCCAGGTGCACTCCTGTTTTAACCATCAAAAACGCTGAGCAACTGTCTGGCCTTGTTCCTGGCAGCAGGAATACACCCCAACTCAGTCAGGAGCTCTGAGCATTACGGGTGTTAAGAATTCCTGTGTTAGCAGCCAAAACCCAGTGAGCACTCTCAGTGTGATGAACAGAGACAGCAAGGAAACCTCACCTCTGCACCACTCGTCTGTTATCTGTGCTTTCTGTTGGCACTGCTTGTTGAAGGGCTGAGAAGCGATTCAAGGTACTAGTAGCTGGACGAGCAGCTTCTGATGCTGGGGAAGCAGAAAACTCAGATTAAAGACACCTGGTCCTAGTTCTGGCACTAAGGTAGTTCAGTCCCCAGTCCCGAGTATGCACCACCTCTATGATCTAACCACTATGCAGTGAAAGCCTCCCGTACAGACAAGGCTCTGCCCTCAAGAGAGCTGAAAAACCACAGTGACAGTGGCCTCCATACCTGCATCGGAGGGCTTGGCTCCTGAGCCTCCACTGCTACCCTTGCCCCAGCTCAATCGGCCTCCAGGTGCAAACAGCTGGTTATTAGAATCAATGGAGCCAGGCTGAGGAAGGGAAGGGAGTGGAGAGTCATGGGTCTGATCCAGTCAAAGCCCCCAGCCAGCCCCCACCACACAGAGCCACAAGCACCCTAGACCAGTAAATATTTCAGGCTTTACAGACCATACAGTTTCAACTAGCTGACTCTGCCACTGTAGCACAGGGGCAGTCACACACAGCACTCACAAGGCAGGACTGTGGCTCTGTGCCAGAACCTTATAGACACTGAAATTTACATTTTATAAAAATTCTTGTCACTAAGTATCACTTTTTTCCTCCAACCATTTAAAAAATGTGGAAAACTCTCATTTGTAGCTTGTAGGTATATAGAAGCACAGAATAGCTGGATTTGGTACACATGTCAGGGTGCTGATCACTGGTTCAGACTAATGTGAACTCACTCCCTAGAGATGGCAGTCCTGCCCAGTAATCTAACTAATTGGTCTAAGGGGGAAAACTCAAGATGTCACCTTCCCAACTTCAGGAAGCAAGGGGACTAAGATCCAAGCCTATGCTTAAGGCCCGTCTGACCACTCTTTCATTCTCCCATCACTGACCATCACCCCTTCTAACATATACACCCCTACCTTCGTGATCTTAGTGAGTCGAGAAGTATCAATAGGGCGGCTGCCCTTGCTGATGGGTACTGTGTTCCAGCCACCATCATCCACAAGTGGAAGGCCACGGCCTAGAACAGCAAGGAAAGCACACTGGAATGGTAAGGAAGTCCCAGCAATTCTGTTCCAGGGAGCTGCCAACAGCCTCCCTTCCTCAGATCCTCAGTTCCATCACAGGGTCTCAGTGGCCCAGACACGTGGCACTAATAGGAAGTCATCAGTGGAAAGCATAACCCCTCACACTGTCCCCCCTCAGTCCCAGCCTCAAACTCACTGATGGGTGGGCCTGGAGGGCCACCCCGACGCTTGTCGCTGCCCTTGGCCATTAGCTGCTGCACTTTTATGTGCTCCCGATGCTCCTCCATCTCAGCTTCCTTGTGGATTTGGTCAATTGTCTTGGGACCCTGGTCCCCTCGGCGTGGCACCCAGTTGCTCTGTGGGTCAAGCCAGTCACAGGGTAATTACATCAGAGAAGACCAGACCAGTGTCAGGAAGTGGGGGCTGTGGGGTCAGAGGCAGCCGACTGACGGTGGAAAAGAGGGAACACACACCTTTCGCAGATCCAGCACGTCCTGCAGCATAAAGCGGATCCGGGATGAAGTCTTCTTTTCCTTAATGATTTTTTCCATCTGGTTGAAATACTGATCCATCCGGGGCTAGCAAGAAGCAAAGGGATCAAGGTCACCTGCAGCTATAGACCCCCGCCGCTCCTCAGCCTTTCAGCCCCACCACTGCAGCTCAGGGGCACACAGTGCCATGCCGACACAACAGCTGGGAAGGGTTGTAGTCAGTGTGTGGCAGACCCCACGTGCTTCAGCCTGGGCTCGCCGTACCCCAGGACCCCTACCTTGGCCTTCTCAAAGTCCAGGTCTTTGCCAATGGTGGTGAGCAGACGACAAAGGCATTCAAGGGACTCTTCATCATGGTTCTTAAGTAGTTTAACCACACAGTCATGCATGATTGCCTCTGTTAACATCTTCAGTTTGAACAACTCCCCGATAAACTTGATATTGCCTAATGAGCGCCGCCGGGCTATGTCTCGAGCCTCTTCCAGCTCTTCTTTCAGGCGCCCCCGTTCCTCTGCCTGCCAGTCATAGGACAGGGGTCACATCAAAAAGACACCAGCCACTCCATTAAAACCTTCCCTCTACTACACCTGGATTCCTAAACCTAGCAACAAGCACTCACATTCTAAGGCAGAGAACCCCAAGACACCACTATCCCCACTCCCACTTCTGCAGCTGAGGAGCAACTGGGTGAAGCAGTGGAATTGGAAGTGGAATTTCTCTCACCGTAGCAGCTTCATCCATCTCTTTTTGCTTCTTCTCAAAAACCTCATCATCATCTTTGTCTTTTTCAAACTCCTTCTGACATCGATTTAACAACAGTTTTCGGAAGTTCACAGTCACTGCTGGCTTTTCTGTGGTGGGCACTTTCAGCTGTACGTCAAAGAGAACGTCACATTCAGACCAGTAGAGGGCAGGGCAAGCAAAACCCTCCAAAAGTCTTCAACTACGTGACCCCTGAGGACCTCTGGCCCGGCTCTGCCTCCTTCCGGCTGCCACCACCAGCATAAGATGGAGAACCAAGAAGCTGGACTCAGAGGCTTAGGGCGAGAAGTGAGAACTAGACCACAAAGCTTAGAGAATGGTGGAAACTAACCGCCATGAGGCAGCGGCACATGTTGGCATAGGCCACGGAGAAGTTGGGTTCTGAAATGGCCTTCTCGAAGATGAGGTCAATGACCCCCTTGAGACGTTCCTCGGTATCAATGGCTAGCTGCGTCACCTGCTTCATCAGCTGCTGGAACATCTGGGGTGTCAGCTTATTCAAGATGGAGCGTACCCTGCGGAACAGGTCCTGGAGAAGAGAGGGAACAGAGAAGACATAGAATCCAGTGATGTGTTCAGGGGCTGCAGGGAGTTGGGGAGAGGGCCGTGGGGACTCGGATAGGTGCTAGTGATGAGAATGGCCAGAAGCAGAGATCATCCTGGCTCAGAGGGTAGACCTTGAAGAGAACTGGAGACCAAGGCACAACTTGCAGGTACCTGGGTTTTGCTGCCATCAGCATCCTCTTCTCCTCGGTCCTTATCAGCCGCTGTTCGCTTGCTACTGGGTTTCCAGGCCTTTTCTGCTTTGTTCAGCTTTATATCTTCGGTCATTGACACTGTGGCAATGATCTTGCGTGGCTCCTTTCGGGGGCCCTGCTGAGATCGCCGGGGTCCCAGGCCAGCCTGCTAAGCAAGGAGCGGGGACAAAAGACAGGGAACCAGTCAGCACAACGACCACCATCGCCTACATCTCCAGGGCAGACTTCTCCCCACCCCTCAATGAGCTACAGGGGCCAACACCCCCAGCGCATCCCTTGCCAGTCCCACTCACCGGCCCTCGGGGCAGCTCCCCACCTGGCCCACCCCTCGGGGGCCCACGGTTGCTAAGGGCTGGTCGGCCAAGGTTGGCAAAGGATGGAGTGAAGTCTGGGCCACAATTTATGCCCTGAAGTCTAGAGGGGTCCAGCGGTCGCAATGGTGTTTTATTGGCCTGTGAAAAAGACAGAAAAGGTATCAGAAACAAGACAGGGCTAGCTACTGACCACTCTTTCAGGACCTCTGGCTCCTCCTCAATCAGCCAACCAGCATAAACTCTCCTCAGGCCTACCAACCTTATCCAACACCACATCACTGATGTGGGGCAATCCCTCAGGCTTCTGCATACTGGCAAAGATGAACTGAAAGCCAAGCAGGAACTCTCGGTCATAACGCTTTTTCTCCTCAAGGTTTAGAGGCTTCCACTGATCTACAAGGAAGACAGGATGAAGCAATCACAACTGCTCTCTCCTGGGTCCTGACAAGCTTACCCAACCCTCTCACCCCTTCTTTCCACATACCTGACTTATACTCATACTTCTGTTCCCCCGGCTGGATATTCTCTGCATTTTGAATCTTGTCCTCCTTTGAGTCCCAGGTCTCTTCTCCTTCCTCAGACCGCAGGGCCACACTGCTGCCCTCAGGCTCTGGGCTGGGATTGCTGCCTACAGGAGGCTGGTTTTCCGCCTCTGGTACCCCTGGGTTCGCCTGGAACCATTGCACATTCCATTTTGGTTGCACTGTCTCCACTGTTCACACCCACACTCTGCCCTGCTCCTTCCACGTTCTGCTCCCTTACCTCCTTGAAGGCATCTAGAAGGTCTCCTACAGCCTCCTTCTTATTGAGCTCCTTAATTTTCCGTCTCCTCTTTGGCACAGACACTGCCACTATTTGGGGGGGAGGAGTGAGAATAACTTAAGGAGTACCCCAACCTCTGGGAAGAATAAAAAGAAGTTACTGTACAATATTCCCTTTTTTGGTCACATCCTCTCTCAACTTATAATTCCTCAATCTAGCCCTTGAGAGTTCCATTACAGGGCTTCTATGACCCAGACACAATGGCCCAAGAGGTCACCCATCAACAAAGGAAACAAACACACCCAGCCTGCCCTACCTCCACCATCCAGCAGCACCTTACCTTGGGTGGCTACTGCCACCTCCAAATTCTGGGACAGCTGGGCTGGGACAGGCGTGCTCTCTGGGGGGAGAGGTTCCTCTCCTCCCTTCTCACCCTCAGCTTCTCCTTCCTCTTCCTCTTCTTCCTCCTCCTCCATGTCCTCCTCCTGAGCAGGGGAAGCCACTGGAGGAGCCACAGTTGGGGTAGCAGAAAGGACAGTCGGGGGAGTCACTGACACTGTAGCCTCCTTGGCCTGTTCCTCTGGTTCACTGACTGGGCTTAAGTCCACAGGTGGTGGTGAAGGGGCTCCGTTGAGTAGTTCCTCAGGCTGGGCAGTTGGAGCAATAGGCATGGGGGATTCAGAAGGACAAGCTGGAGGAGGGAGAGGGGCAAGCTCTGGGCTTGACTCCACCTCTGGTTCCAAATTCTCAGATGGGACTGTGCCATTAGGCTCAGGAAGAATCTCCACCTTGTGAGATGCCAGGGGGCTGGGAACCTGGAGAGGACTGGAAGAGAACTCAGATTCTGGAACTGGTTTGCTCAGCATCACTTCTACTTCCAATATGGGTTCAGCGAGGGGAGTGGATTCTGGAGAGAGGCAACACGGCTCCCCACTTTCAGGGGGCGTGGGGGTTGATTCTTCTACAGAGGTCTGTATCATCCCTGTTGTCATTGTGTCCCCAGGAACAGAGAGGACTGCGAGATTAGGCTCAGACCCCGGTTCCAAGACTGGGGGTGGTGATGGGGTCGGAGAAGGTGATGAAGGCTGGGATTCTGAAGGGCTGTGCTCTGGGCCAGGCAGCCCTGGCCGCTCCCCAATGATTGCTCCCTGCGACCGGTCATCTGCACCATAGGAAGAACAGGTGATCAGAGGCAAGTCCTTCCCTGTGATTGTTGTTCCTCCTCCCAGCCAAGCATTAACAGCCCCTCCTACACATACCAGTCTTCTCCCCCTAGGTCTTTTTCATTCCCACTCAAAATCCAATCTGCCCTTAAATACTACTACTTGAGACCTAAGTCATTCTTCTCTGACACCCAGTTCAAGTCACTCTACTTCCTTGGCATTTTCAACACTCCTTTTCCCCATAAGAGCCATACCCCACCTGCTTCCTTACCTGGCCGGACGACGACAGCAACCTGGGGTGTCTCCCCATTAGCCTGAGGCTCCAGACCGCCTCCCGTCTGCAGGACACAAAGGGTTACCAAGTTTGCCCTGAAGAGTCCCACAACCCTGCTACAGCCATTTCTACTTTAGCTGCCTAGAAATCCAGGAAAGCAGGGAAATAAGTCCCTTAGTTGAAGAAAAAGATCAAGGGACCTGGGAATCCAGGGAAGAACAGCCATCCCAGTCAGGGCATCACTCAAAGGACAGACAGTACCTGGGGAGGGGTGGGTGTGGAGGCAGTGCGGGCCCCAGACATGATCTCCTCCGTGATATCCTTCCCTCCTTGGTTTGGGTCTCGAATTCGGATCTGGGGAAAAAAAGCTACGGGATAAGCGGGAAACAGGAGCAGCCTACCTCTCCACCCTGCCCCGCTCCTGAGACTCCAAGCCAACCCCCCACCCCCTACTGGGAAGCAGGTGGGTGGGTGCCAGAAACCCTGTGAGTTCTACTGTCAACCCATCCGGCAGCTCTTGTAGTCTCTGCCCTGGCCCCCAACCCTAAGACACTCTTGACCTCACAGAGCAGACACGTACATCACAATGCCCCTCCCTCCCTTATCCCTGCCCCACCAGTCCCCAAGAAGTGGCTGCATGCCTGGGGGCCCAGGACCCCCATCTAGCACCCATCCGGCTCACTTGTGGCTAGTCTGCCTGATCTCTGGGGGCAGGGCCCAGATCCAGTGGGTGGAGCCAGGGTGACTCAGCGGCTTCCCCAGCCCTGGCACCCTATTCTGGGCACCACGCCCAGGACTTGAGGACTGAGCAGGGGCGGAGGCCTCAAGAGCTTCCAGGACTGGGGGGTAGGGACACAGAAAACAAACCATTTCCAAGGCAAGCCACCAGAAACCCCAAATCAAACTTAGATATTATGGACAGAGAACCCAGGTCTCTCAAGAATTTCCCTACCAGACACTTCAATCTTCTAGTGAGCTTCTTCTACACTGAAATCGTAGGACCTTAAGGAGAACCTGAGCGTTTCACACATCCCCATTCTCTGCCTACTCTCAGGTGAAGCTCTCCCTCAACTTCCTGCTCCCTGACCCACAAAGTGCCTGACCTTGATCCTTGCTTTCCCAGATGTCCTACAACCCCTTGCTGCTACTCACCGTCTTCCGCTCCCTCTTGGGAGCAATCTGGGGTGGCTGGTTCATCAAAACAGGTGGGGGAGCCACACCAGTGGGAAACTGCTGCACACCCTGCGCTGGGTAGTAAGCGCCAGCTTGGGGCGGGGGGACAAGGAAGGGAAGAATAGTGGCAGGGTCAGGGCCCAACCACAAACAAATGCCTGCGTGAGCACAAATGCCTCCCAGCCCCTGGAGAACCTCTCATCACCCATAGCCGGCCCCTTACCCTGCCCCACCCTCCTCCTCCCCAAGGGAATTAGGTGTCTGTCAAAGCTGGGGAACCAGTCTAAACTGCGTTTACAAGAATTCCTAACACTGACACACACACCCCTTGTAGGCAGGCACTCCTTCCCCACCACACACCAGCTACTATGTCTGTTCCTCTTCTACCCCGTAAGGTAACATGGATGCATCCCACCCCCAGCAAACACACACATATACTCTGAGAGAGCAGCAACTACTTAACCTGAAACAGAATCAGGTCTTTGGCTGGGAATGATAAAAACAGATTTGCCAACCCTGTTCCATTCAACCTGAGTCCAATTCCAGTCTCCAGCCCTCTGCTAAGGGGCAAGGAAACAAAAAGTAACATTATGAACCAGGCCCAGGATGAGGAAAATTCCTTAAAGCAATGGTCTCCAAAATGGGATACATTCTTTAATATCATCCATAACCTCCACTTGTTTTTGACAAGCAACATTGTTATTTGTTTAAATTATGCATACGTATAACAAACAAAAACATACACGTATTAAAAGTACATACTCAAAATTTTTCCTGATGGTCAAAAAATTTTGGAAACCACTGCCATAAAGAACAGACTAATCCTTTCCTAGAATATAAATGAAAAACAGCTACAGAAACCTCCCAAATCCATGTTACATGGGCTCCCCCCAACCACGGAACAAGTGTCAGGGAATATTTACTGACAGGTCCTCAAACTAGCACCTGAACTATATTCCTTGATGTGGGGAGGACTCTACAACCCTCAACAATAGTGTAAAATCCTCTCCCCACCACCCCCCAATACCAGTTACATATTAAGCACCAATCCTGACTACCACTATCATTTTTAGAGCAAGAGACAGGCCTGGGAAGGGTCCTAGAAATTAGGCAAGTTTAAATGCTCCCTGGGACTCACTCTCCGACTTCAGACCCCGCTTACCGTAGGTCCCAAACTCTGTAGGGCTTGCACCTGGGTAGAAGCTTGGGGCTCCCGGCTGCACAGGATACTGCTGTGTCGGGACAACATATGTGGAACGGCCCTGATGGAGGGGAAGGGGGATAAGGAGGGGAGAGAAGGAGTTGAAGGAGCTATGAATACCACATCAGACTACAAAGAGAATGCAGGGCAAGACAGGACAAGCCAACTCTGGGCAATGACCAGAAGTCCCACCTCTAGAGGAGAGATGGGACTGGAGGATCCGGGTGGGGGGAGGTGGGGGAGCGGGGACAAGGTTGTATGGCTTCAGCACCCAAGCCTCCAGCCTCACCTGTCCAGGGATGTAGTAGGCCCCCTGGGAGGCTGGGTAGGAGATCTGGGAAGGGATCATCATTACTTGGGATCCAGCAGGGTAGACATGGGCAGCTGGGCCAGGGCGGGCAGGGGCTGCACTCTGCACTCGGGAGGCTGCACTGCTCGGGGGCTGGGCCCGGCTAGGGTAGAAGTGCTGTCAGGAGGGAGGAAGGCAGTTGGCACTGGGCAGGGGAGGAAGTGGACAGCAAAATGGCCATTCCACTATGTCTCTAGTCTGGAGAGAAGTATCAGGGGCTTTGGAACATGGGACCAACACTGCCAAGACTCACTTGACCAACTGATGGTTAAGTGGCCTCTTGAACTCACGTGTGCCCTCCAAACTCAGGTACACACTTTTGCACTCGGTATATTTACTCCCTCCCTGCCATGCATACTCATGTCACCTCCTCCACGCTATCCTTCAGCAGAGGCTTCCTAACACCCAGATGCATCATGCCTAAGTAAAGCCTTTTTCAGCAGCATACTCCCCAGCATGCACTGCACCATCCTAAGGTACTGAGGAGCTAACCGCTAACATGCAACTTTCCCAGTTCCCAGATATGCGCTATGCAAGATTTAGCCCCTAACATGCACTGGTCAGCCTCAGACTGAGGACCTGGACAGCCAACAAGTCCCCACCCTGAGGAACCCCAGTCCCTGTGTCTAGCCCCTGACTAGGGAGGAGGCTAAGGGTGAGACCAGGAGTCCAGGATTAGCAAAGGGGTATTACCTGCAGAGACCTGAATCCTCCCTGAGAGCACATGGGGACAGGAAAGAAGAGAATTATCCCCAAGGTGATGAGGGGGAAAAAAATGAGGAGGCAGGACAAGAATCCGCTCCCATTTAGTGAGGAAGAATTTAGGAATAGAGAAAGGTAAGAACCAGCTGGAATGTTTCTCTTCCCACAGTCCAAAGAGAAAGAAGGGATGAGGAACGGAGCAATGGTGACCTCCTAGTAAAAGGAGGAAATAGGAAAGCAGGAGTTGGCAGCAGGGCCCAAAGCACTGCCCCCAGTTCTCAAGGCACCGGAACCCCTAGCAATGCCATCCCCACCAACAACATACTCCCCGAGGGGCCAGCCACCGTGAGTAATCAACAGTGCAAAGTGCAGAGCCGCATGAAAGAACACATAGCAACTGTCAGGAAACTGGGGCAGGTACAGGGCCTCCAGAGTTTCCATCCTAGGCCCAAAGTGGCCTAAGCTTTACATGGCTCCCACCCAGGCCCCCTACTCCCCTCCCCACAGCCCCTCACCTGGCGGGGCTGAGAAGGCGTGTTCATTTGTGTCGCTTGAGGCGTACTGAACACCACCGGTGCTGTCTGCCCCGGGGGAAACGCTGGCTGAAGGGGGGAGACCAGATTTCAGCAAGAGGGGAAACCCAGGTGGTGCAGAAACTCAAGCTGATGAAGGGGAGCAGATCCGTGGCAAGAGCCTCAACAGTCCACATATACCCTCCCCAAGACAGCCCCTGGGAACAGCCTGGGGGCCCTGTCTCAATTTGGCAGCAGGAAGCTGCACTTTGCCCTGACACAGAAGGGGGTGGGAAAATCCAGAGGTTGGAACCTGTTCCTGACCCGGCTGCCTGGTCTCCCCAACCCCCACCCCAGTCCCTGTTAATTCCTCCCTAATTACCTGTGGGAGTCCAGGGGATGGGGCAGGTGGGGGGCCTGTGGGCTGTGGAGCTTTGTTCATTTCATTTGGTGCCACATCAGGGTCCCCCCAGCACCTGTTGGGAAAGAGTGGGGCTTAGAAAAGGAAAGGGACACAAACTTAAGGCAAATAGAGTGGGGGAGGGGTTGAAGCAAGGGCTGGGTCCCACAATGAGCCCGGGAGGCGCCAAGGGGGTAAAGGAACATTAAAGACCCAGCTTATGTCCCCACCAACACTCTGTCAAACCCTCACCACCTCCAACCACCCCCCGATCTGCTGAAACAGCCCTTCACTCACCCCCTCGGTTAAGAACAAATCCACGGTGCGGCCTACAGGTTCTGGGCATCCGAGGGCCTGGGGTTGGGAGGTGAGGGGTATCAACCTGGCTCCGCGGGGCCCAAGACCAACCAGACCGGAAATTCCAGGTCTCGCTGGCACCAGGCTCCCGGATCACAAACGGAGCTAGCAGCTTCGGCCGTGGTGTCCCCACCCCCCACCCGGGGACACCGGGTTCGGGGCCTGGCCCAGGGGCACACGAGGCACGCCTGCCGTGGGTAGCAGCGGAGGCACCCACGCGGGGCCAGAGGCGAGGCCTGCCGCCGCCCGGCAGTGGAGGCCAGGAAAGGCGGCAGTCGGGCCGTAAAAGGCCAGGCGGGCGGCGGCCGAAGAAGAGCCGGTTTGAAGCAAGTGAGGGTCGGCCCGGAGGGCGGGCGGGGCCGGGGGCTCCTCCCTGCCCGCCGCCGCCGCCTCCCTCCCCTGCGCCCTCCCTGCGCAGCGCCGGCCAGTGCCAAAGAACAACGTGTCACTTCCCGGCGGCCGGGCCGCAAAGGGGGGAGGGGGCGGCGGGCCGGGAGCCGCGGTGCCTGCGCCCGCGAGGCCTCCTCGGGTCGGGCCGAGGTGGCACTTAGCGGCCGGGGAACCCGGCGCCCTCCCGGCCTGCGGGGACCGCATATTCCGGCCCCGCGCTCCCCCACCCCCACCCAGCAGCCAGGCCGAGCCAGGCCGGGCACACGTGGGCCAGGGATCCGGCCCTCGCGGGCCGGGGCCCGGGCTTGGGCCGCGGGGCCAGGGCGCTGGGGCGGCGGCCCAGGGTAGCCGATCCCGGCCCGGATGGCGGCGGATGCGGGGGGAGGGGGTGGGGGGGCCGGGTCGGGCCCGGACATGGCGGCTTTACCTTCAGTCTCCTTCAGTCCGCGCGGCCGAGCCCCACGCAGCCGCACAGACGTAGTCCACAACCATTTCCGGCTCCCCGCACGGATCCCGCTCGGCGGCCACCGCTTCTCCGCAGGCGCAGCCGGCAGCCCCA
The DNA here is from genome assembly GCF_014754425.2 of Oryx dammah. Lineage (NCBI taxonomy): Eukaryota > Metazoa > Chordata > Mammalia > Artiodactyla > Bovidae > Oryx > Oryx dammah. The sequence goes on along the minus strand of NW_024070186.1, from coordinate 73,880,743 downwards.
CGTGACCGGCGCAGAGGGCGGAGCAGCGCCCGGCGCCGCGGAGCACATGGGATTTGCCCCGCCTTATCATGTGACAGCCACTGCCCGCCTCTTGTCCCCTCCCGAACTTTGGAACTCCCAGGCCGACCGGTCTCTGCGTCTGTGTTCCGCGATTCTTTGGTTCATTCATACTTTGAGCAAGCATTTATTGAGTGCATACTGAGTGCTAGGCGAAGTGCTGGCTGAGGGTTGAGAATACTGACATTAAAGACTCGGTCCCGCGGAAGTAAACCATGGACAAAAACGGAAAAAAATACAAATTAGGCAGCCTTTGAAAATAATGTAAATTAGATATAGAACTATTAAACTGGGTGTTACGCTAAAAGAATTGAAATATACTAAGTAGGGAGTAAGGCAATGGCACCCCACTCCAGTACTCTTGCCTGGAAAATCCCACTGACGGAGGAGCCTGGTTGGCTGCAGTGCACGGGGTCGCGAAGAGTCAGACACGACTGAGCGACTTCACTTTCACTTTTCACTTTCATGCATTGGAGAAGGAAATGGCAACCCACTCCAGTATTCTTGCCTAGAGAATCCCAGGGATGGGGGAGCCTGGTGGGCTGCCGTCTCTGGGGTCGCACAGAGTCGGACAGGACTGAAGCGACTTAGCAGCAGCAGCAAGTAGGGAGTTAGATTTGTCTTTTATAAAGATCAGCCACTCCCAGGGAGGGACTAAAATCAGTCATGGAAAGTTCAAATAGTAATGGGATAAGTAAATCCAAGACCTCTCCCTGGCAGCCAAAAAATTTTGAACTGCCTGAAGGGACATACTAAAGCCAAAACTACTTATAGTCAGCCTGGATTTTAACCCAAATTTCTCTACTTACTCTCCCAGCGATGTACCTACTATCTACCTACTTAATACTTGTTGTAAAATGGGAGTATTTGAAACTATGCAGTCTGGCTCAATTCTGAGCTTTTACCCACCCTGCTTTCCCGCTATTAGATTGTGAGGTTTAAAAAAGTTAGTTCTTGTGAAAGTGCTTAAAACTGTGCCTAGGTACCTAGCAAAAGCTATTTTCTCTCTCTCCTTCCCACCCAACTCTTTGTATTCAAACACATATAATCTCAGAAAACACGTTGCACCAATGATGACCTTTGTGATTTCACTTAATCTTCACAATAGCCTACAAAATGTATTGTATTACTATGCATTGTATTATTATCCCCATTGGAAAAGAAGTGCAAAAAAGCAAAATGGCTGTCTGAGGAGGCCTTACAAATAGCTGTGAAAAGAGGAGAAGTGAAAAGCAAAAGAGAAAAGAAAGGATATAAGCATCTGAATGCAGAGTTCCAAAGAATAGCAAGGAGAGATAAGAAAGCCTTCCTCAGCAATCAATGCAAAGAAATAGCATTGAGGAAAACAACAGAATGGGAAAGACTAGAGATCTCTTCAAGAAAATTAGAGATACCAAGGGAACATTTCATGCAAAGATGGGCTCGATAAAGGACAGAAATGGTATGGACCTAACAGAAGCAGAAGATATTAAGAAGAGGTGGCAAGAATACACAGAAGAACTGTACAAAAAAGATTTTCACAACGCAGATAATGACGATGTTATCACTAATCTAGAGCCAGACATCCTGGAATGTGAAGTCAAGTGGGCCTTAGAAAGCATCACTACAAACAAAGCTAGTGGAGGTGATGGAATTCCAGTTGAGCTATTTCAAATCCTGAAAGATGATGCTGTGAAAGTGCTGCACTCAATATGCCAGCAAATTTGGAAAACTCAGCAATGGCCACAGGACTGGAAAAGGTCAGTTTTCATTCCAATCCCAAAGAAAGGCAATGCCAAAGAATGCTCAAACTACCGCACAATTGTACTCATCTCACACGCTAGTAAAGTAATGCTCAAAATTCTCCAAGCCAGGCTTCAGCAATACATGAACCATGAACTTCCAGATGTTCAAGCTGGTTTTAGAAAAGGCAGAGGAACCAGAGATCAAATTGCCAACATCTGCTAGATCATTGAGAAAGCAAGAGAGTTCCAGAAAAATGTCTATTTCTGCCTTATTGACTATGCCAAAGCCTTTGACTATGTGGATCACAATAAACTGTGGAAAATTCTGAGAGAGATGGGAATACCAGACCACCTGACCTGCCTCTTGAGAAACCGGTATGCAGGTCAGGAAGCAACAGTTAGAACTGGACACGGAACAACAGACTGGTTCCAAATAGGAAAAGGAGTACGTCAAGGCTGTATATTGTCACCCTGCTTATTTAACTTATATGCAGAGTACATCATGAGAAACGCTGGAGTGGAAGAAGCACAAGCTGGAATCAAGATTGCCGGGAGAAATATCAATAAACTCAGATATGCCGATGACACCACCCTTATGGCAGAAAGTGAAGAGGAACTAAAAAGCCTCTTGATGAAAGAGGAGAGTGAAAAAGTTGGTTTAAAGCTCAACATTCAGAAAACGAAGATCATGGCATCTGGTCCCATCACTTCATGGGAAATAGATGGGGAAACAGTGGAAACAGTGTCAAACTTTATTTGGGGGGCTCCAAAATCACTGCAGATGGTGATTGCAGCCATGAAATTAAAAGACACTTACTCCTTGGGAGGCAAGTTATGACCAACCTAGATAGCATATTCAAAAGCAGAGACATTACTTTGCCAACAAAGGTCTGTCTAGTCAAGGCTATGGTTTTTCCAGTAGTCATGTATGGATGTGAGAGTTGGACTGTGAAAAAAGCTGAGCACCAAAGAATTGATGCTTTTGAACTGTGGTGTTGAAGAAGACTCTTGAGAGTCCCTTGGACTGCAAGGAGATCTAACCAGTCCATTCTAAAGGAGATCAGTCCTGGGTGTTCATTGGAAAGACTGATGCTAAAGCTGAAACTCTAGTACTTTGGCCACCTCATGCGAAGGGTTGACTCATTGGAAAAGACTCTGATGCTGGGAGGGATTGGGGGCAGGAGGAAAAGGGGATGACAGAGGATGAGATGGCTGGATGGCATCACCGACTCAATGGACGTGAGTCTGAGTGAACTCCGGGAGTTGGTGATGGACAGGGAGGCCTGGCGTGCTGCAGTTCATGGGGTCGCAAAGAGTCGGACACTACTGAGCTACTGAAGTGAAGTGAACTGAACTGTATCAGAGTAACTTAAGCTCCAAAGAGAAAAGAGCAAAAATAGACACACAGGAAGAACCATAAGGAGAATGAAAATGTACATGTAGCTGTTCTCTGTTACATTCTTGGAGTTCTGTACATTATGGTATATGGCTGCCTCCCTTCTCTGTTCCTCTCATTTCTCTTTCTATGAAAACTAATAAATAAAAATCAATTACTGCTTACATGACAATTCCTTCTTAGCTCAGAAATCACTCTGAAACTTCAGTCAGGGGACTTCCCTGGTGGTCCAGTGGTTAAGACTTCACCTTCCAGTGCAAGGGGTGTAGGTTCTTTCCTGGTTGGGGAGCTAAGATTCCCCTGTACCTCACAGCCAAAAAAACAAAACATGATTTTTGGTAGAAATCAACACAATGCTGTAAAGCAATTATCCTTAAATTAAAAATAAATTTAATTTAAAGAGTATTTAAAAAGTCAAAAATGATAGATCCCTTCTCAATATTCTTCATACAAACATCCAAAAAACACAGTAAATATTAAAAAAAAAGCCTAAACATAAAACAGAAGCAATATTGTAATAAGTTCAATACTTTTAAGATTTTTCTTTTAAATCTTAAACTCCCATCAGAATAAGGTACTACCTAAAACACCGCTGTGTGCTTAGTCAGTTGTGTCTGACTCTCTGAGACCCCCATGGACTGTAGCCTGCCTAATCACCCTACAGGCATCTTAAATTATGCATGCCTAGATAGAAATGTGTCATTTCTCGCTACTTGAATAGTGTCCGCCTTTTGCCCCCAAATGTGTCTTGCTCATGTATTCTTTCTCAGTGATTAGTGCCCAGGCAGGAAATTTGGATTTCATCTTACATTCCTTCCTGTCCATGTTACATCTCATCAGACATCAGGTCCTATTGGTGTTTGAATTAGAATCAAGTCCTGTTGATTCTGTATTTAAAAATTCTTCTGCCCTCCCCATCTCTACTGCCCTAATTCAGTTCATTTCACTTACTTGGTCTCCAGGCCTCCATGGTGAGCTCTCTCACCGAGATAGCTAGCTGAGAATGTCCCTTTCCTGTTCTTTCATTGGTGCCCATAGAGAGACACTGTCAATTTCTTAACAAAGCTCTTCTAAACCTGATCTAAGCCTGTGTCCCTAGCTCCTAGCACAGTTTCCCCTAACTCTATGTAACACTTAGCCAAATCAAACTATCCATGGTTTCTGAAAGCAAGTAGCTTGTCTGCCTTCTTGCTTTTGCTACTCCTTTGGCTGTATCCTGCCCTCTTTTCCTCTGGATAAACTTATCTTTCTTCAAGAATGTCGTCTCAAAAATCTCCCCTCGGGACTTCCCTGGCAGTCCAGTAGTTAAGACTTTGCCTTCCATTGCAGGGTGCAGGGGGTTCAATCCCTGGTCAGGGAACTAAGATCCCACATGCCTTGAGGCCAAAAATCCAAAACACAAAAACAGAAACAATATTGTAACAAACTCAGTAAAGACTTAAAAGTACTTGCCTGGTGTCCCAGTGGTTAAGAATCTGCCTGCCCAGGCAGGGTTCAATCCCTGGTCTGGGAAGATTCCACATGACTCGGGGCAACTAAGCATGTGCACCACATCGACTGAGCCTATGCTTTAAAGCCTGAGAGCCACAACTATGGAAGTCCAAACACTCCAGAGCCCCTCTAAGCAACAAGAGAAGCCACAGCAATGAGAAGTCCAAGCACCACAAAGAAGAGTAACCCCCACTCTCTGCAATTAGAGAAAGCCCATACCCAACAAAGCAGCCCCCTAGCAAAATAATGAAAAACTTAAAAAATGGTCCACATCAAAAAAAGAAAACTCTTCCCTCACCTATTCAGGCACTTAGGCCCTATTTCAGTGATCCCAGAGTATTTGCTCAGACTCCAGTATAGAGTTGATTGCAACATAACACAATTGTTTTCTTCTTCTTGTAAGCTTTGTGAGGATAGATTTGTTTTTCTCTATTTATATACTCACAAACTAGAAAGTCTAAAGCAAATGTCTCCATTTATTTTTTGCTGAATGACATTAAATGTGAAAGCTTAAGAGCCATTATGAAAATTTCTTAAAGCACAATCACTAACTTGGAAAGAGAATTACCTTTTATGTTTTCATTTTATAATCACTTTCTAATTTTTTTTCATGTTTGAAAACTTTAAGTATGTTACAAACTGCACATATTTAAAACATACAAGGAATTAATTCCCTGGTGGTATAGTGGTTAGGACTCTGCGCTGTCACTGCTGAGGGACTGGGTTCAATCCCTGGTCAGGGAACTAAGATCCCACAAGCTGGGTGGCCAAAAAAATAAATAAGTACAATTTGATTAATTTTGACAGATATATGATCACCACCACTACTACAATCAAGATACTGACCAATTCCATCCCTCTCAAAAGTTTTCTTCCTTCAAAATCATCTTTCTCTCCACTCCCATCTATAGATAACCATTGATCTGCTGGCACTAGAAATATAAATAGAGTAGGTACTCTTTTTGTTGTTGTTTTACTTGGCCATTTGTTGATGACCTATTAAGTGCCAATTACTATTCAGAGGGTAAAACCACAGTTCAAGTGTTGGATAAATGCTACCAATTATCTGACAGGGCCATCTGTTCTCCTCCACTGCATCCATAGGGGTCCAAGCCCCTACCGGCATTGTAGCTATACTCATACCAGCCCCACTAGGGAGGAGCACTACAGACCATGAGTGATTACATTCCAGGAAGGAGGCCATTTATTTCCCATTGCTCTACTACAGGAAGGTCAGGGTCAAGCTTTCTTGCACCATTTTTGCAAGAACAGCCTAGAGGTAAATGTTAACATGATCAAATCCCTCAACTAGCAGCCTCCCCAAAAGGACAAGAGGGTTATAGGAGGTAAAGATGTCCATTTCATTCAGCAGCACAGAAGTCAAGTTAGGAAGAGTGGAGCTAACTTTGCTGCCTTGTAAGAGGAGAGATCCTTAGTCCAAAGCCAGGGAATGGTGCACATTGGCAGGTGGGAACAGGGGGGATGCTTAGGATCTACAAGCCCCTTGCAAAGTTATTTGTAAGAGTTTGCATAAAAATTTGTATACATCTCTCCTAAAAGGAGAATCATGACGTTTATAAGCTCTTCAAAGTTCATGCCTCTTAAAGATTAACCACTTTTTAAGATGATTAGGAAAGAGGGGAGAAGGGAAAGAGGCTTGGCTTTTTCCATTCACAGCAGCCTTCCTGCTAGCCCAGGCTCAGAGCTGCTACAAACAATACCCTCTCACATCCACTCTCCACCCCAGTGTGGCCTCCAGCCACAATATCCCAGAAAATAGACACAGAGGGACCTCGGGGATAAAGGTCTTTATTCAACAAAGTTATCTCACTCAGTAACAAAAGAAGGTCTGGATTCCTCTAAAGGTCTGGAGCAGTGTCCACCCCTGGCAGCAGGAAGCACGACCTGCTGACTTATCAGCTGCAGCTCAGAGCCTCTGGTGGCCACTTAGAGGTCATAGTTGGGGTTCTTCCGAAGGATAACAAAACCTTCTAGAATAGGGGTGACGGGAAGAAACTCCTCAGTGGCCAATTCTGCCCTCTCCCCGTGAGCCAACAACACTGGGGTTGTGTGTGTCTGGAACCCTGTGATGGTCTTAGGCTTGCCGGCCTGGCCCACCACATCCACTGCCTGTAGGGTGAGAAAACTGAGATGAAGGACTCTCGATAGGAGTGCAACAGAAACCCAGTGCCCATCCCAGTTTCAGAGAAATGGCACATATGCATTCTACAAGTTCTGGAGTACAGCCTGGGCCCTCCCCTCTGCTCGGCCCCTCACCTGGCCCACACGGACAGACACCGGCAGTGGCCGCAGCTCCTCATCAAATGTGACCAGCATTCGGGGCTGCATGGCAGCCACCAGTCCATATAATACATAGTGCGACTTGCCTAGGATGACTGAGGGAAGCACACAGGACAAATAAAGTTAAAGGCATCACAGCAGGTCTGGCCTAAATCTTGGGACCCCACTCCAGCCCTGACTCTTTAACCCCTCAGCTGTATACAGCTGAACTCACAGCCCTCCCCACAGACACCCTACTACAAACTGGAGATGCCACCACCTGACTCTGCCTAAAGCCCACAGACTCGATAATCACTTTTCCCCTCAGGGCAGAAAATGGACTCAGTTCATCTTCAAAATAAATCTCTTTGGTTAAGATCAAAAATGGGAGAGATGGAAGTCTCATGAGGCCCAAAGAACCTCAGAAACCCAGAGGAGTACACAGTTAACTCGGGTCTTGTTCCTAAATTACCAAGGAGGCCCTGGTTAGGGGTGGAAAGAGGGCACTCTGTGCCACCAGGTAAGATTCCCGACAGGAACTCACTGTTGCGGACATCCAGGAAAGAGACAAGCACAGTGAGCAGCCCAGCCACAGCCACTTGACTCATAAGCTGCCGGTCACTGTGGTAGGGGCAGAGGGTGAGTGTGCCTTTCCCTAAATGTGTCAGGCCCTGGGGGAAAAAAAATACAGAGAGAAGTGGAGGTGGGGAAGTCACGTCTAAGGAGCAATCATCTAACTCAGCCACACAAATCTCACAATGCATTCACATCCTCCTTTCCAGGCCAAATTTAAGGTTCCCTTCACACAGCGTCATGTCTCCCTTCCATCACACAGACACTTCCCCTGGCACACTCACTCTAAGGAGAACAGTTCTACTCTTTACCTGCGCCAAGCGCACCATGAAGAGGTTGTTGGGGTCCTTGGCATGATACTGGGCTAACTGGCGAAGCATCGCAGCCAGACGGGCATTATTGGTACCTGGAAATATTAAGTGTTACAGAGGCTTGAAAAAAGGGCTTCAACCCTTCCCCCAAGATGCCTAAGATTTCTTTCTGACCAATACTTACCACTGCCCACCATGCCCATGGCAAAGATGGAGTTATAGGACACTTCTGGGTCAGCATCATGAGAGAATTTGCTTAGGGTATCTAGGATGTTGAGTCGTGGATTTGAAACAGAGATTAAGGCCAGTGCTAAAGGCACAGCCCTTCGGAGTGTAGGCTCCCCATATCTCAGCTGGTGATAAAATAACAAGAGTGTCATAGAAAGCAGAAAGAACAAGCTCAGTTACAAGAACAGACAGATGGGTAGATGGGGCCTTAAGTTTTGTAGCAAGGGTGCAGCAGAAAGACCATTTCCCAACCATTTCTCCTGGGGGAATTCTAGGCATCAAAACCAATACATTTCAATCTTCATGTGATACTCACCAGGTGGCCAAAGGTTCGTAGTGCCATCTCTGCACCAATCTCCTCTCCCATGGCAATAAGGGCAATCCCCAATACAGCCACTCCCTGCAAAAAAAGAGCCAGCAAAGCCCAGTGAGCTCATGGAACAGAAAACTCACCCCTGACTCAAGCCATCTAAGAAGAAAAAGCTGTCCTGTGGGGCACACCCTGACCCCTCATGCAGGAACCCTGTCTTGTGCTATTTCAACACTCAGCAATGCCCAGAGAGGCTCTAAAACAAACTCAAATCCATATTATCTTTTCCCAGAGCCTCCCTGGAGTGTGCTCAGCTGCCCACAGAACCTGATGTGCTCCCATGTCAGCAGGGGCTTCCTTCTTGTCCTTGTCCTTCTTTTCCTTCTTGTCTTTGTCTTCCTCTTTTTCCTTGGAGTCAAAGTGCTCACTGCAAATGTGGAGTAGCTGCTGCACCTTCAGTACATTCCCAGAGCCTGGGGCAGGGTGGTCAGGCAAAGAAAGGGAAGAGATGAGAAGGCACCAAGGAAAAGCTTCCTCTAGGAACACAAGCTAAAGAAGCTAAGGCAATTCAGGATGACTAAGAAAGGAGGCCCAAGAAAGAAGTGACACGTCCCTGAGGAGGAACAAACACACAGACCTGCATAGGCACACACATCCACAAGTGTGTTGGCGAAACTGCGGAATGGCTCAGACACAACCTCCAAAGCGGCCAGGATGGCCTCGATGGCCTCTCCCTTCCCTAAAGGAGAGGTTCAAGGGGTCAGAGGACAGGTACTCTCTTCCAGCACAGCCTGACTCATAAACTCTCCCTATTGTATCCAGTTAATACCAGTCTTTTGCCCAAAGAGACATTCTCTCACCCAGATGGTTGAGGCCCAGTCCAAGAGGAAGCCAACGGGCGTAAGTGTCCTTGAGCTCAGTCTCTGACTTCTCCATGATGGTCTGAAGGATGGTGGAAGTGACATCGCCATTGCAGGAGCCCACTGCTATCATTCCACAGGCCAGAGCTGTCACACCTGCCACCTAGAAATGGGAAAATCAATACTTAGCATTACTAAATATCAAGTTATTAAACATTAAGTATTAAGTTATCAAATATTAAGTAAGTTGCTAAAATAGTTGTTCACCTATCTTGATTCAAGATAGCCAACTCTTAGAGTCCACTGAAACCACATTAGGTAACAACGCCCTTCTGATGACAGGCCAAAATGACAAGAGCATCAAGCAGCCACTACGCCAACCCTTTGCATACTATTAACATTTAATCTTCACAAAAACCCCATGAAACAGGTTCTACTGTTATTCCTTATATTGACAAGAAAAAGGATGCCTAAGGAGATTGAGTCACAAGTCCAAGATCATACAACCTGTAAGCAAAGGTGGCAGGATTTAAACTGAGGTCTATCTAAAACTTATGCTTTTAGTCACCACATTTTATTTATCCATCACTAAAATGATTCTACACAAGTAAGAAAATTTAAGGTTGGCTAATGACTAAAACAGCATACCCACCCCAAGCTGGGTAAAGTTCCTCCCCACTCTAGTCTGATACTTCCTCATGGATCCCAAGGGCTGGAACTCAATACTAAAACATTAACTCTTTAGCCTCAATGTCCCCTGAGGCTTAGAAACCCAATTCCAAGCAATTTCACTGAAATGATACAAATCCCTTCTCTCCCCTCCCCAGAACACACACACTCTTTTCCCCACTATTTATGAGAGACCAGAAGGACTCAGAATACCTCATCTCCCCTAAATGATCAACAATCACTATTCACCTCCATACTGGACTTGGAATCTCCCATCACAGGCAACAGCAGGGTGAGAACATCTTCACGATTGGAGCCAGCATAGGCCAAGCCAAGCCTGCAAAAGCCAAAGAGAGACAGTCCCCAACACACACCCGAGGATAAGACAAGGAAAAACAAAAACGGGACTGGTCATTTCAACAAATAGTCACCAAGAGCCAAATAGGCACAGTGGCAGTCTTTGGCTATACAAAGGTGGAAGGGCCAGACTCTGTTTCCACAGAGCTTACAGGCTGAGTACTATCAAAAGGAGAAGCAAGAAGCCTTACCCAAAGATGGAACCAAGTCTCATGGTGTTGCTGTTGTGGAGGACATAGTCTGAGAGCAGTGCCAGGGCAGGGTCACACTCATTCCGGACACCGGAGTTCACAATGCCACAGGCCAGGAGGGCTCCTGACTACAAAACGCAAACAGAGTCTTCACCTGGGCTACTCTACCTTCCTCACCACAAAGGACGCCACATGGGCCTCATTATAGCATCTGCCTTAACTGGAGTCAAAAACCGGGCAGAGCTACCAGTGAAAAGGAGGCCCCGAGAGGGCCCTAGCACATGGGAGGGGGATGTCTGCATTAGTGGGTTGTGCCTAGACCAACCTTGATATAGTCCTCAGAAGAGTACAGGTACTTGTCAATCTGGGTGAGGCCACCATCCACATCCCACAGCAGAATCATGCCCAGGGACGCAGCTGCACTCAGCATTCCTATGCCAGGGAAAAACAGTCAGTCTTCTAGGCTCTACCCTTGAAAACCGTTATAAAGAACTCTCCAAAGAACTGTCTTGGGAATCCCTTATAACACATGCACCTACAAGGACAAAAAGACTGAACAAAATTACACAGAATAGGAACAGAATTATACCATGGTCCTTGTTCTTATAAAGCCATTTGTTGCCATCATCTGTCAGCAGCTTGTCTTGACCAAAGGCCGCATTCACAAAGCCGTTCACAAAAGAGGAGGCCAGATTCATACGGGCAGAGTCCACCTGAGAGCCACTGCCCCCAAACCCTGAAAAGGAGGGGAAAACAATGAAGGTTTAGAGTAGAACAAGAAAGGAACATAGCATGACAGGTGATGCTGAGCTAGCCCCTTAGAATCCTCCATCTGTGGCCCCCAGCAGTGACACAGGGAGAACCATGTGGGAATTCTGAGCTCTATAGGACAAGCATATTGGGCCAAGCCAACACTCAGTACAAGAAACACAGTTAACAATCCTCCAATTCCCACACACATGGAGATGTCCACTCACTGTTGTTCTCTAGGTGGGTTTTATAGATGTCATCAGGCACCTTGGGCTCCATGATGTCCAGCTGAAGAGAAGTCAGAGGGTCACAACTGCTCCCCTAGCCTTCCCTTAGCCATCCCTTCTGTTATCCCACTGAATGGCAATTCTAACCAAGGAAAGTCTAGTCATAAGCGTCAGGGAGGTAAAATGCCAGGTGGAATCAAAACCAAAAAACCTTGGTGGGTAAGGACAAAGAATCTCACCTCTCGAGCTAAAGCCAAGAAGTTACTGTTGAGCTGCACATTGGACATGATCTCTGTCAGGTCTTCATACTCCTCCACATCTTCGCTCAGCTCCAAAAATACCCCATGCCGGCCCAGCATGAATGCCATTTGTTTCTGTACAACCCTGTGGGAGACAGCCGCCACATCTGCTCAGCCCCCATCCACTAGAATAACCTTTCAAGCCCTAACCAGAAACTACATGTCCCAGCACCTCATGCAAATGTCCCATGCATCAGCTTATCACTTCACCCACTTTTTCCTTTACATACACGTCTTTGCAGGAGGTGAAAATATCTTCTACCAGCTCCATGTCATTGAGCATCAGTGCCAATCTCAGAGCTTCAGGGAAGCGACTGAACTTCCGGAACACACCCAGGGCACAACGCAATAGGGCAGAGTTTTCAGGCTCGGGCACGTAATTCACACAACTACCAAAATAAAAATAATAAAGGAATCAGATACTCATTTACCCTGTTTAATTCACTTGCCTGATACTGGATGCCTACTATCATTTCAGTTCAGTCACTCAGTTGTGTCTGACTCTTTGAGACCCTATGGACTGCAGCAAGCCAAGCCTCCCTGTCCATCACCAACTCCCAGAGTTTACTCAAACTTGTGTCCATTGAGTCGGTGATGCCATCCAACCATCTCATCTTCTGTTGTCCCCTTCTCCTCCCACCTTCAATCTTTCCCAGCATCATGGTCTTTTCAAATGAGTCAGCTCTTCGCATCAGGTGGCTAAAGTACTGGATGCCTACTATACACCAAACATTACACTAGTTATTGGGACTACTAAGGAGACATGATGTCTCTGTCTTCAAGAAGTTCACAGAAGTTAACAAATTAACAACAGCTTGATTGCTATCTTTGAAGCAGACACTCTTGGAAAATAAAGGAGTCACAATTGACAAAGAAGTACTGGAGAGGGTAGGCCTGCCACCCTTCCCTACCTTGCTCACTTACCTGGTGAGATAGAGGCAGACCTTTGCATAGGCATTCTCATCAATGTCTTTCTCCAGCATATCCACCTGTTCAATTTCCATGAGCAGGTCGCAGGCCTCATGCTCTGCATTGTGGGCCATGTTGTAGGGGACAATCTCCTTTACCAGGGTCAGCAGTGGCTCCCGCTGTGTCTTCTCCGCATCATCCAGCTCCTGCCACTCCTTAGCCACTTCTCCTGCGAGATGCCTATGGACAGGCCCAGACCATTAGAGTATCAGACCTTCACGGGAAGCACTTCCCTGTGGGTCAAAGAATTCACTATCTGGGAAACTCGATACACTGGTACTCTAAGACAGAACTCAGGACTATAACACAGAACCTCTTCAGCTTCCCAAGAAGAAAAGGTCTTACCTGACGTATTCATGACCCCATGATGCCAATTCCTCCTGGGAGCCCACAAGACGATATTTGAGGCACTCGCGCTCCCCGCTCATGGTCATGGCCAAAACAGAGATGATGTCAGCAGCAAAACGCTACAAAGAAACCAGTCCTTTGAAGTCAAATTCAGGGTAAGGGGAACGTTACATTATGGAATCAAGATCACTGTCACTATTCCCCAAAGTAAATATTAGTTATGTCACCAATCTCATGTTAAAAACTTAAAACATTTTATATTACCTAAGCCTGCTGCAATCTCCCTTTTGAACCAACATGACTGGAGGGTGCTAGCCAGGGGAGAGTAGATAAAGATGGAGACTAAATTTTATTCCAACTGCAATAGTAAACTATTTAAAAGTTTTAAGCAGAAAAGATTCACACTCTAAAAGATCACTATAGCTACTCTATGAAAGACAAACTGTAGGAGGTCACAGACAAAAGGAAGAGAGTCAGTCAGTTGGGAGGCTGCTGCAGTAGTTCAGGTGAAAACTGAACATTTCTTGGATTAGGGTTGTACCAACAGGCAGAGAAGTTACTGAGTTAGGGATAATATTCTAGAAATAAAACACATGGAATAGGGGCATGGGATGTAAAGAATAGAAAAAAATTAAGGTTAAAAGTATATTGATAAAAATCATGATAATAAAATCCCAAGGTCCAACATAAATGACAAAAACATTATCTTTTCTGAAAACAATCTTCCTATCAACTCACTCTTACGTTGAGTGTTTTGATTATGATGAGTTCTGTTGAACTTGCTCAGGATCTCAGGTCTAGGCTTCCTAAGATTCACGATAAGCCCCCTTGTCTAGATGAAGAGGAATTCCCAAACTAGGCCTCTACCAGCTTCTGGAATAGTTTTACCTTATTCTCCCCAGGGGCCATGTTCTCATAGATCTCTTTCAGTTTGCCATAGTGCGGACGCAGAAATTTGAGAGGTTTGGGTACTGAAGTCATGGAAGTTGTAGAAGAACGAATCTGCCTCCGCAGTTCCTCCAGGGCTGGTCGGTACAGGGAAGTGTCCTTCTCCTGACCAGGAGATATCAAGGCTCAGATAAAAGAAATCTCATCCCTTACGTCATAATACAGAGGTGTTTAACAACTCCCGTAGGAAAGTAACTGTGTCTCATCCACACACACACACACACACACAGCCTGGCACAAAAACAAATGTCCCCAGTTAAGAGTTCAAGAACTGTTTCTCCCATTAAACGAAGCCACAAAAATGTTTCATCTCTTTTTACTCCCCTCCCTCACAACATGACTCTAAAATACACTCCATCCTTCCCTATACTCATATAAGAGCTGCTGCCCAAAGTGGAATAAAGCAAGTGAGAAAGATTCGTATATGCATCGGCTCTTGTTAACACTGTGACTCACCCCCAATCGTTCCACGAGCATCTCCAGTTCATCCTGAAGTTGTTTGTCCTCCTCAGACTGGAGAGTTGGAGGAAGAAGCCCATCAAGAGAAGGAATCTCAAACACATTCTCCTCCCAATCACCCTGGGGCAGGTGGAGAGTGAGCCTGCCTCCTTAGGGGGGACCAGGTGGACAAGGAAAGTGGGAGTGAGAACACCTGGTGGGAAGGCAGCCTGGCTTCTGGGCCAGGCTCTGCTTGAAAGCCGTTCTGAAAGAAGGGGGTGACAATTACCAGCCCGAGCCCACCTCACGAGAAGGCGGTGAGGAAGGTGGTGAGGACTGGCAGGGGCAGCGGAGGTGACAGCGCGGAACGGAGGATGGGAGAGAGGGCAGAGAGGCAGGGTGCCGGGAGCCCCGAGGGTCGCCCTATCTGCCCTCTCCCGGGGTCGGCGGGGCCGTTGGGAGTCTAGTCCGAGGCCTGCGGGGCCGTTGGGAGTCTAGTCCGAGGCCTGCGGGGCCGCCGTGACTCAGCCCACGGCCGCCCCCTCCGCCGGCTCCCGGGGCCGCGCCTCACCAGCTCCTGCTCTTTGTCCTTGTCCCCTGCATCCCGCCGCTCCTTGCCGCTCGGCTTCTCGTCCCCGCCGCCGGGAGACGTCGCTGGGGGTTGCTGGGGCTGCAGTGGTGCCTTGTCTCTGCCACCCTCCTCCATCTCCACCGCCAATGCGGGCCCGCTGCGCGCGCACCGCCCCGTTTCCCAGGTGTCCTTGCGTGCGTCGTCCACGGCACCTCCTCCCACAAAGCCCGCCTGCGACCGGAAACTCCGCGGCGACCCACCCAGCCTCGCGGCCTGGGAGTCCCCGTCCGCGGACCTCGCTCTCCAGAGCCACGAGAAAACTACACTTCCCAGCTTCCCACGCGCCATAGGCGCCCCAGCGGCTCGGACCTGGAGTTTCCCGAACGCTGTTTGGGATTCGGGGGCGCTCGGTGCAGTAGGAGTTGAACTGGCTGTGAGCCGAGGCCGCAGTGTGAGTAGTACCCAGTGACACCCCAGTTAGCTGCGTGGTGGGACAAATGGACGACATTCTTGAAGTACTGGACTGTTGATTGCAGTCTTTGTGAAGTTTGTATAATGTATCTAGCCCCGTGGCATATTCACCTAATAACATTCCTCTCCCGTTGAAGAAGGAAATGGCAACTCACTCCAGTATTACTGCCTGGAAAATCCCATGGACAGAGGAGCCTGGCGGGCTACCCATGGGGTCGCAAGAGTCGGACACGACTTAGCGACTAAATCATCATCACCATCACCACCCGTTGAAGAAGAGTGCTGTGATATTACCGTGAGGATGTGGATACCATCTTAAATCCACCTGCGGAGCCAGATGGAGTAGAAAAAAATACATCCAGTCCTACGCCCTAAGGCGAAGTTCTGGAGCTTAAAGGAAGATAAGGTCTTTGTCCTCCATCTGTCTTTTGGTCTTCCTCTCCCTGTTATGACTTAGGAGGGATGTGACCAACAGTTTTTATGTCAGGTCTTATTTTAAATGATATATATTGTTACCACAACTTTTTGAGTTTGGTAGGATTGTGCCCATTTTACAGAGAAAAATCATAGTAAGTAATAGAATCAGGAATGAAACTCGCTCTTTGAATCTCCCAAATTCTTGAGTGTTTCAGGCAAATCTCAAAAGTTCTTCTCTAAGACTTCAAAGTTCTTCTCTTAGGCCTCTGTGTATGTATCTGGAAGGTGAGGAAAGAAGTAATTCTGCTCCCCTTCATCTTGTGGGAACACTCACCATTTGGCCTGGAGTCTTATTTTATGGATTCTGAGTCATTAAAAAAAATGCGGAAAGTGTTTAAAAAAAAACAACACAGCACAGTTAGCACTGAATGAATGCTGGCTAAATATTTGTATAGATGTTGACGTAAAGGTCTGATGCCCATTTTAAAAGCTGTTGTTCTTTTCCACTCAGTGTTTGAATTCTGGGGATGACCTTCCACTTCCATCACCAGTGACTGCCCCAGCCCTAGTGTGCTGACAGAAATTGGGTGGTGCATAGTGGTAAAGAATCTGACTCTCAGTACAGGATATGCAAGAGACATGGGTTTCACCCCTGGGTTTGGGAAAATCTCCTGGAATAGGAAATGTCAACCTACTCCAGTATTCTTGCCTGGAAAATCCCATGGGCAGAGAAGTTGACAGGCTACAATCTATGGGGCCCGCAAAAAGTCAGACACGGCTGAGCGACTGAGACACGCGGACACACAAACGGACACACACACACACACAGAGCTATTCTATTCTGTGGCTTCAAGATGTCCATGTTTTGTCATGCTTTCTTCAGTCACTATAGAGATATTTCTCCTAAATCTTTCCTATTTCCATGACTTCTTCTGTCAGATCTCAAATTTTGTCTTTTATACCAATCATATCCCCACCATTACCTTAGAGGAGATGGGGTGATGTTGTGGCATAAAGCACAGGCTGTTAACAGCTAGTGACTCCAGATGAAGAGTATAGGAATGTTTGTTGTTTTATTTCAACTGTTTTTTTCTGTTTAAAATGTTTCAAAATTTAAAATTTGAGGATGAGTAGGAGAACATAAGCTTTAGAGAGGATAGACATGGTATTTAAAACCAAATTCTGGACTTCTTTGGTGGTTCAGTGGTTAAGACTCCATGCTTCAAATGCAGAGGGTGTGGGTTTGATCCCTGGATGGGAAAGTAGACTCCGACATGCCATGTGGCACGGCCTAAAAAATAAGTAAATATTTTTTAAAAATAACAAAACCATATATGGCTGAGTCCCTTTGCTATCCACCTGAAACTATCTCAACATTGTTGATCGGCTATATTCCAATATAAAACAAAAAATTAAAAAAAAAAGACCCAGTCAGAAGCAAAAAATGGAAAACAATAGGGAAGTAGTGCATTAATTATGGTGCATCTATATAATGGAACAGCATACAGCCTTTCACAAAAACATGTACGAACATGGAAATAAGCTGATGACTTAGGTCATTGAATAAAGTATATTGTGAGTTTAAAAAAAAGAAAAAACACCAAATTCTGCCCTTCACCAGCTGTGATATTTGGGCAAGCTTCCTAACCTCTCTGGCTTCTTCTATGAAATTTGAGTAATTAAGTATCTCCCTCATAAGTTTTTATGAGAATAAAATAAGAGTATATAAAGTGTCTGGCTAGTTGCCGGGCAACTGGAGAAAAAGCAGTTATCATTTTCCAGCTTCCTCGGATTTGCAGGGCTGCCCCTTGCTCCCTACCTCCAAGCACTCAAGCTCCAAACCTCTCTGGTCAAATGCAAATATCCCACAATTATTCTCAAGGCTTGATGATACATTGATGACCTGCCTCAAGCTTCATCTCAGTCAAATTGCTCTCTCAGAAGCACTCCTTCCTACCATTTGGCCGGACTCCCAGCCTTGTGACCAAACTACTCTCCAGTCAAGGCCAATCACCTTTTCCTTCGCACCACCTTCCTTCAAATTGCACCCACTGACCAGCCATGCTTCCCCCAAACTTATGGCCTGAGCTGTAGAACTCCACCTCTTCTGGAGGCTCTGAAAATCATTCAACCCAAAGCATCATTTCTGTAACACTAGAAATGCTCTAGACAGGACAAACCATTGCACTGTTTCCACTGGGCTGCTACTTTCTTTGCCTGATTTTTTTCAAAGTCAGATTGCATTGTGGCCCTTCCTACCATTAATTCCCAGGACTGACAGGAGTTGTTACAATCCCCTCTTTTTCATAATGACTGTTACAACTTCCCTTCTTCTGTTACAACCTCTTTATTATGCCCCTTTCCCCTACCTCCTTCTGATCAGCCTAAACCTTTTACTATTTCTGAACATGCTTTGTCCCTTTGAGCTGGATCAGCCTTTTCACTTTGCTGTTCCTTCTGTATGGAATACCCTTCACCATTTTTTATTTTAAAATTTTATTCAGTTATTTACTTTCAACTGCACTGGGTCTTTGTTGTGGCATGCAGGCTTAGTTGCCGTGGGGCGTGTGGGATCTTAAATCCCTGACCAGAGGTTGAACCCGTGTCCCCTGCATTGGAATGAAGATTCTTAGCCACTGGACCACCAGGGAAGTCCCCTGCTCATTACTGTTTTTAGCTGGCAAATTTTCCCATCTTCTGTACTCCAGCTCAGTATCACTTGTGTAGGAAGCCTTTCCTGTTCTTTCAGGTTATCAATTTCTTCCGTGTTCCTATGTTGCTTGGTACCTACCTCTCCCTCACTCCACTCTGAGCTCTTAGAACAGGAACTGTGTCTTATTCATCTTTGTACCCCTGGCACCCAGTCTAATATCTGGCTTGTGGTAGGCCTTGACAAGTATTTGTTAAAGAAGCGAATGACTGAATGGCTTTGCATTCATCTTCAGGTCATCTTTGTATATGATAACGGCCCACTAGGAGTCTCTTTGGAGCCCAGAGCTCAGCACTGGGAAACTCAGGAGTCTCCACTTGTGAGTCAGGATAGGTCTACTGACACTGTGCTTATTTAATGGGCGACTCTCTTCCAAAGTGACATTTCCAGAGTACCTCCAGGTATGAAATTATGTCGTTTGGCATGTCTGTACTGTGCATTGGAATTAATCCAACTTTCATGGGACAGTGTAGGGTATGATGGCCCAGCACCTTAACTAGTAACTGCTGTCATGTACCTACTGAGGAGCACCATCCTTTATTCCTCCTTCTGCTTTAACACACAAGAGCATATTACAGATGGGTATTTGTCAACTTGGCAGGCTACTAAGGGTGAAGGTTACATCTGTCACTTGATGTTCACCTTGCCTTGCCTCTGGAACCAAGCACCTGCAGAGTGCTCAACAAACAGTGTTGCCTCACTTATTTTCAACATGTGCTTAGGTTTCCTGTAGCTACCTGGTCATCATATGTACCTGGCCTGAGTGAGCTGGGTGCCATGGAAATGCACCTGCTGCTAACAGCCTCACTTGGAAGCACGATGAAATTGCCCAGAAGAGATATATATGCTCGAGTCTCAACTCTGTCATGACTTAAAAGGACTAAATGGTGGTGATTAAAGAGCATCTGAATTCTAAATTTGACTTTAATGCAGTGTGTCTTAGCTGACATTGGAAGTTATATAATTTTTTTCTTTAGTTTCTCTACTTGTAAGATAGAGACAATGATAGAACCTCCTTGTAAGCTGTGGGAATTTAATGAGGTGATATTTTTAAAGTATTTAGTACAGACTTAAGCAAAAAAGAGACTTGGTAAATCAGGGCTTCTGCTTATTATCATTATTTGACATGTTGACCTTTTGCAAATATGGAGTTTTAATGCCACAGTGGCCAGCTGGTCAGTATTCCAAGCTGGTCTTTGAAATCAAGTGTCAAGGGAAGGGCAAGGCTTTATGATACCAAGCCTCTCTCCTCCATCACGACACTGACATTATAAATCCCATTCTCTGTGCAACATCCAAACTTCATAAGCCAGTTCTTAATATTTCTTTGGGTTCTAGAACTTGCTAAGCCCATGAAGCCACTTATTGAAATATTAAAGCTGATCTAGGCCTCTGAGATCATCTCATCCAACCCACTTATTTTACAGACTGACAAGGTTACTGAGATCTGAAGAGGGGATAAACTGTGCCTGGCATCACAGTTGCAGGTGACAGAGCTGGAGCCAGAACCAGGCTTCCAGATGTGACAGCTCTCCTCTTTCCAGTACACTCTGCCACCCCTCCTAGAGTTGTGTTCTGAGAGCAGAGACTCAAGCCATGCTTTCCCTTGATATTAAGAGTTCCCAAGCCCACTTTCCCCAAGGAGCCAGTGACTTCCTTCCCTTGGCGGGCAGCCACATATCCAAATCACTTGATAGAGACAGCTCTTTATGGGTACAGTCTGATGTTGGGACAGGATACAGCATGCAGGACATGTGACCAGGAACCCACCAATCATTAACAACTCTTAATCATTAACTCTTACCTTTCCTAATTTAATAAACCCACCTATACTTAAACCTTAGGGGACACTACATTATAAAGAGAATTGAGATTGGACCCTTTCCACTGTTTTACTCTGGTTCTCATTTTACAGATAAAGAAACAGGCTCTTAGAGGTTAGGGGACAGGCTGAAGCTCATATAGCTGTCAGAGTTTCAGTTTCAATCCAGGTCTCTGACTGCAGTGAAGTGATTATGGTTAGATCTGTAAAATGGAAACTGGAGCACGTATAGCATATGTTGCTGTGAGGATCAGATGAGTTCATGAAGGTGAAAGTGCCAACAGAAGAGTCACCTGAGGGAAGAAATCATCTTCATCTTGGCATCACCAGCACCTGGCACATTATTGGTAATCAATATATTGGGTTGACCAAAAAGTTCATTTGGGTTTTTCTGTAAGATGTCACAAAAAATCCAAACAAATTTTTTTTCCCACCCAATACTTATAAATCTATAAATTTATAAATGAATGAAGAAAGTAATGAGTCTCCTAGCAGTGCCTGGAATACAGAGGTATTCCATGCACGCTCCATTTCCCTCACTTGCTGAGGAGGGTGGCAGGCTCTGTGGCCACCAAACCTGTGGGCTCTGTGCCTGGCACCTGGTAGGGCTTGATGAGTATGTGTAGGTGGGATGAGTGACTCTCAGGAATGCTAAGCCTTTGAGGACATGGAGAAATGCATGTCTTCTCATCACAAGCAGAGGCTAGTGCTCCAAGCTGCAGGGAGTGAAGTGCTGCCTTGGCCAGGGCTGCCCTCCACTGCAGGGTAAGGGCCACCCATCTTCCAAGCCGACCCTGGCCAAGTTGTTACCCAGACTCAGTGTCAGGCCCAGCTACATGCATCCATGGGGGCCACGGCAGACCCTTCCAGCTATAGACCAGCCAGGGGTGGGACATGCCCACCAGTGAGCAGAGAACATGCTCCATTTGCCAGGCTCAACTTTGTGCCATTCCTCATCCTACCTTTTTGTCTTTTTGGGGTTTCAATTTTCAGTCTCCTGTGTCTGGTGAGTGAATAAATGAGTGCCTAAAGAGTACCTGGCATACAGCAGGTAGTCAATAAATACTGGTAGAATGAGTAAATGAGAACAGGACTGAAGGAAGAGACAGACTGACTGATGCGTGTCTATTTATTGGCACAGGGTCCTCCAGGGCCAAGACCACTCCCTCCCCACCCCCTTTCCTGTAAAAATAGACTCTATCCTTCACTCTTCCTACTCTATCTGCTTTCCTGCTTGGTCCGGGGAGAATCAGTCACCCCCTAAGACTTGTAACCCCAAGATGCAGGGCCTAGCATCCCTGACATGTACACGCATCCCCGCTGAGCCCAGGGACCCTGGGAGGCAACAGGATGTTTTGTGAAGGCTGCTGGCCTTCCACTAAGAGCTGAGCACAGGGCGTCCATCAGAGAGGGCTGGCAGCAGTATTAGGAGCAGTAGCACGAGGAACATGGAATAAGGGTCACCCCTGGGGGCAGGGCTGAAAGGAGCTCCGTCTGTGCCCGAGGGAGCGGTGAGTGAGTCTTGGGGAGATGTGTGGGAGGCACATCTGCTGAGCCCTGCGTGGCCAGCAGGCACAACAGGCCCTGTGGCCACCAAACCCACTGAGCTGGGGGCCTAAAGAGGTGGACCCCTTCTTGTGGGAGCTGGTGGCCCCTGCCCAGGCCTCCTCCAGGCAGGGTGACACAGAACATCACAGTGAATGGTGGGGACTCTGCTAGAGGCAGGGGCACCCCCAAAGCAGAGGCACGATGTGGTGGCCAAGGAGGGACATGTCACACCTATGGTGTGAAGGGACAGGACACAGCCCAGCTGGCATGTGCCTTCCCTCAACCCCAGAGCAGACAGCCTGGCTGGGCAAGCTATCCTAGGCTCTGGCACCCGAGCTGGCCATTTCTCCCCCGACCCAGGTCTACCACACCTCACAAAGCTGCCCTGAGTTCATGGGGGAGCCGACAGGGCAGCCGAAGTGCCGCAGGAAGTCGCGGGAGTTGGAGAGAGTGCCCAGCACGCGGAAGCGGGCAGGGCTGTGGGGGTCGGTCACCAGCCCCTCGTGAGAGCTCTCGGGTGTGCGGACCGAGCACCACACCTGCAGGCCAGGACAGACACGGGGACACAGAGTGTCTAGTGTGGGTGAGGCCCCTGCCCCAGCTGCCGCAGAGCCATCCCAGGGACACAAGGCACCACTACCCAGCCCCTTAGCTCAGGAGGCCTCGGGACGCAGAAGAGGGCTTAGCCAGCATCGCAGCCCCAAGGCCTTGCTATCAGCACCAAGGGAGGAGAAGGCACCTGCCCTCTGAAATTCCTCGAAGGCCTTTCAAAGCTGCCCAGGATGGACGTGTCTGAGGGGAAGAAGTCCAGTCCCGGAGACTGCCTGCTGTAGTGCGAAGTACCTGGAGACCTTGCTGAGTCTGCCACTTACTGTCTTCCTGGGTACCCCTGGACGAGCCAGTCTGTCCCCGAGCTTCCTCCTCCACAGCCACCTCACAGGAGCATCATGAAGATCAATCCTGCTCCCTACCCCCTGCCCTTCAAGATCTGCAAAAGCCTCCTGAAACCTTCTCCCTCCTCCAGCCTCCTCACGTGCTTTTGTGGGCCCCACAGGAGGCTGACCATGAGGCCCTCCCAGACCACTTTCCACACTCCCACTTCAGCCCCATTTCCCAGTCCCTTTTCCTGCATGCCTAGACTTCTAATGACATGCCTGGGAGGTAGCAGGAGAAGGGCAGACCCCTGGCCTCCCAGAAGGACAGTACCTGGGCAAATCCCACAAAGAAGAGCTGGTGGTTGGTGAGTCCCACAGCTGGCAGCTGCTGCTCCTCCCCATGCTTTCTTAGCCATGCTTTGTAAGCCTGGGGTTGGGAACACAGGTGGCAAGCGTGTTGGGGCCTGCCCTGCCCCCATCCCCAGAACAGGTGAGCCTTAGCCCTCAGAGGGCCACTCACGTTGTAGGCAGCCTTAAGCCCCCCATTGTCAGCAATGTTCTCCCCCAGCGTCTGGCGCCCGTTGAGCTTCTCCCCGTTGACCTTGTACTGGCTGTATTGCTCCTCTATGCAGGCCGTGTGGTTCCGGAAGGCTGCCAACGACTCATTCTGCCACCACGGCCGCAGGTTCCCTTCCTTGTCATACTCCCGCCCTGAGGAAAATGAACCTTTACATCCCACTGAGACCAGAACTCAACCCTTGGGAGCACCAGCGCCCCTATCGCCTCTCATCCACAGACCCCTTCCTCTGCGCACCCCCCTCCCAGCTAGGGTCCATGGGGCCTGCTCCCAACATCCCAAGGTTTTTCAGGAGCCATGAACAATTCTAGGCTGAAGGACACAACTGCGTGGACCTCTACCTTGGTCATCAAAGGCATGTGTCAACTCATGGCCCATCACCACGCCGATGCCACCAAAGTTCAGGGCCCTGGGAGGTGAGGAATGTTGAGTGAGGGCGTGGTGGAGGGACACCTCGATCTCACCTCCAGCCCTGCTCCCAGCTCACCCGCAGGCCCAGGCCCCAGCACCCAGTCCCTCCTGCCTCAGACACACTTGGGGTGGTTGCAAGCGTAGAAGGGGGCCTGCAGGATGCCAGCAGGGAAGACGATTTCATTCTTGGTTGGAAGGTAGTAGGCATTCACTGTCTGCGGGGTCATGCTCCACCTGGGGGAGGGAGAAGCTGAGACGGAGCCTGACTCTCCTGATGTCCAGCAGCCTGACCTACATCCTACCAGAACCTGGTGCTTCATTTGAGATCCATCTTGCCATCC
Organism: Oryx dammah; assembly: GCF_014754425.2. Lineage (NCBI taxonomy): Eukaryota > Metazoa > Chordata > Mammalia > Artiodactyla > Bovidae > Oryx > Oryx dammah. Next base: position 73,856,574 of record NW_024070186.1, on the reverse strand, counting down.
CTTTCTGTCTGCTCTGAAAACTTCCCCCACCTCTCCTACTGCCCCAAGTGTTGGCAGCCCCCATTCTTACTGGTCTCGGCTAGGAGGCTTGCGGAGCTGGTCAGCCATCACCTTAGCAGAGAAGTTGTATAAATTCAACATATTCTGGAAAAAAGAATCTTCAGACACTTCATACTATGGGAATGGTAAGAAGTAGAAAACAAGCAAGAGAACACATTAGAGAAGGTAATAGTCCCAGTTTGGCTACTAGTTAGCACCTTTCTGAGCCTCAGTTTCTTCAGCTGTAAAATGGGTATAAAATAGCTAACAAATAATAGCTTGTCGATATTATTTTGCAGGTACTTAATTTTTTAATATACTGTCTCCTTTGATTATCACAACAATCTTATCAGGTAGGTGCTAACAGGATCCCCTTTTACAGATGAAGAAACTGAGGCCCAGAGAGGTTATATAACTTGTCCAAGGTTACAGTTGGGTAGAAACAGGTTTGACTGCAAAACTCTATCTGTAAACACTGCATTCTGCTGCTGTCCAGCCTGCAGCCTGGCACAGAGCCAGCATTTGCCTCTGAAAGGAACCAACAAGCACCTCTTGCCCTCGCAGTGCTTGAGCCCTATGCCCCACCCCACCTCCACAGAGCTAAGGTTCAGTACTCATAGGCAGGTACTCACCCCATCATAAACATCATCCAGCTCTTTGGGCTCCAGGATGAAGTCCGGGAAACCAATCATATCATAGATGGCATCTGCCTGAAGAGACCACGTTAAGGATTTCCCTCCCCAGGACCCCCCCAAAACTGTATTCTCCATCCTCACCTCAAGATGGCGCCCCAACCCTGGCCACTGCTCACTTTCTCCTTGGCTGCCTGGCGGGTCTTCTCATCCATCCAAACCAACTGTCCCAGAGCCTCCTCAAAGGCGGTCCGGATCTCGCTGATCATCCCCTCTGCCTGGGAGGAAGGGTGCACAAGTCGGCCTCCCACACACATTAATGCATCCTTTGTCCCTGTCTACCCTGGTGCCCCATCCCTGTCCTTCCAAACTCTTGAAATAAGGCTCAGCCTCCGTAGAGGATGAGAAAGAAACGATTTGTGAAAGCACTGGGACTGTCATGGTTTTTTTCCTAATGAATCAAAAAAACTGATACGTTAACTGACAACATTATAATTTAATATAGTGCTTTGATTTTTATCTGATTATGAAGTGAGTGAGTGAAGTCGCTCATTCGTGTCTGACTCTTTGCGACCTCAGAGACTGTAGCCTACCAGGCTCCTCTGTCCATGGGATTTTCCAGGTAATAGCACTGGAGTGGATTGCCATTTCCTTCTCCAGGGGATCTTCCCGACCCAGGGATCGAACCTGGGTCTCCTGCATTGTAGACAGATGCTTTACCGTCTGAGCCACCAGGGAAGTCCATCTGATTATGAAAGGCAGGCATTAATAGCAGAAAACTGGAAAACTGAGAGGAGTCGAAGAAAATAGATCATTTAAAAACCCTATCCCTCAGGGACTTCCCTGGCAGCCTAAGTGGTTAAGACTCTGCACTCTCAATGCAGAGGGCATGGTTTTGATCCCTGGTCGTCCTTTATGACACGGCATGGCCAAAAAAAAAAAAAAAATCCTATCGCTCAGAGATAACTCTTTCTAACATTTTGATTACCTATTTTTAGTGTCTTTCCCTGAAGGGATATTCATATATAATATAGAATTATGTTGTACAACATATATATATATATATATATATATAACCTTTTTTTTCACTTAACAATCATCAGTTTAATGCTGCCTTATAATCCATCCTAGTCACAATTTGTTTTTCCTTTGTGACCTCATGGACACCCACCAGACCCCTCTGTCCGTGGGATTTCTCAGGCAAGAATGATGGGAGTGGATTGCTACTTCCTTCTCCAGGGGATCTTTCCAACCCAGGGGTCAAGCCCGCATCTCCTGTATTGGCAGGTAGATTCTTTACCACTGAGCCACTGGGAAGCCTTTTTTCTCTTTATGTGCATACAAATAGAGGCAGTGAATTTTAACTAAAATGCGTAGTGTTGGAAGGTCCTTGAAGACTCACAATTTCCTTGCTCTGACGGTCAAATGTGGCCTTCACAAAGAGGGAGCCCAGAGCAAAGCCAAGAGCGTCATCGGTGTTGGAGATGCAGGTCTGCCACCTCGGTGTGCAGGACTGGAAGGGGAAAGAGCAGGTCCCTAGAGATGGCTCTGTCCTCCAGGCTGGGGTCTTTCTCTGTCTCTGGGGCCAGCCCCTCTCAGCTCCACACATCAGAGCCCTGGGCTTGGGGTGCCATCTCTCCCTCAGACTCCAGGGAAAATGAAGAACAATACTGCAAAGCATGCCAACCCCAGCAGTGAAACCTCAGGAGGCACTCCATTCTCATCCCCCTCCCCTGTCACTCCCCACCAACTGTCTTCCATTTAGCTGCAGAAAGATGACCTAATATATAAATCCAACCAGTTACACCCCTGCTTAAAACTGTCCCAGGTTCTCCATCCCTAAAAGAAGCCAGGCCAGGCTTCCTAGGCACAGCATTCAGGTCCCTCTATGGATCACCCCAGACCAGCCTCACCACCCTCAGCTTCTCGGGTGCCCACGCCTCAAAGTCATGCCAGAACACAGGCAACACCACGACACTCCTCCTGGCCTCTGGGATCTGCACATCCTACTCCTTCAGCCTGGAATGCCCTTCTCCCTTCCATTACTCCACCCTCCAGGTAAAATGTGCTACCCCACCTCTGTCCTATATCACAAAGAAGGTCTTTCATTCAGCGTGAGCACCCCAGAATATAATGTCTGTTTACATATCTCCTTTCCCCACTTAACAGGGCTTCTTGAAACTGAGAACAGCACTTATTTATTTTCTTCTTCACTCTCATTATCAAAGTTGAGTGTACCGGTATATAGCGTGTACTGGTACGTACTTCACTTATGTGAATTCAGTACTCATAACAACCCCACAAGAAATTTCTGTTTCTCCAACCCAGAAATGAAGAGACAAAATGGTGGTGGAGATATGCTCAAGGTCCCTTAGGCCAAAAAATGGAGTTCGGACTGGAACCTAAGTTAGCTTGATTCTCAGCCGTGGGTTCCACGTGTAAATTAAATGGTGTCTGACACACAGAGGGTGTGAAGCATCAGCCTGACTTGATTTGAAGGTGGGAGCAGAGTTAGAAAACCCACCTTCTTGGTGCCATAGAGGGTCTCCAGCAGCTTCTCTTGTGCAGACTCAAAGCGGTGGTCCAGGCTTGAAGTTGTCTTCTGTACCAGGTTCCAGATCAGATAATTGTTCAGGACACTGGTATGCAAGTGACCAGAACATAAGATAAAGGCAGGAACCATTTCCACCCCCGCAAACAAGCTCAACCAACATGCAGATAACAGGAATCCCTTAGAGTCATTCATGGGCATTCTCCCAGAATCCCTCTCTCTGATCCTGGGACCACACACCTGCCTGTAAAAGTCGGGGTGGAGCAAGGTATGGGAACAGAGACCACAGTGGGCCCCCTGAAGCCCCAGCCTAGGAGAATAGCCCATGCAGAGCCCTGAACCACACCCCTGACACTGTGGGCTCCCCTCAACCTTGGCTCTGTGTGGTTGATGAGTTCCGACACCTGCTGCAAATAATCCGTCCCATACACCACCACAGGCTCAGAATCACCCAGCTCCAGCGGTGACAGCAAGAAGGACAGAAACTCCAGCCAGTCCATGGAGGGCGCCAGGGCCTGTGAGCAAAAAGTCTCAAGCCTCCCTGTCCCCTTGGCTTTCAGCAGACCCCTCCCCCACTGGTACACTGGAGCTGGGAGCCCTTTCCATCGCCACAGCAACAGCTACCAGCTGCTTGGTGGCCCCTTCCTAAAATAAACCCATTTTTAGGCCTAAGTGTGCTTCAATCTGGGAACCCAGTCACTTATTATACACAGAAAACAACCATCTGTGATATTTAGTTGGGCTAGAGATTTTCAAATATTTTTCAAACAGTTGGATCAACTCCCCAGACACCACGCAGGGTCCCTACATACCTGGCCTCTCCTCCAGAACCCCCTTACCCAACTTCTCTATAATTCAAAGACTAAGAGGTTGATACCTGGCACAATAAGGGCCTTCCAGGAGATGCTTCCATTTCTCTTCTGACTGTTTTGTGGGCATCTTGTACACAAGTTGTCACAGATTTTTAACATAATTCCTCTATGCAACCCCAGGCAACATGAAAGGGGCCAAAAGATGGCCCAGTGGGGGTGCCCTAAAATGGACACTATTTTTCCTTCCAGGATAGCAGTGGTGAAACCGAGAAGCTCAGAAACAGTAGGGAAACAAGGAGAGGACTGTCTGTCTCAGGTAGACAGCACAAAGGGGAGCTGGGTGGCCTGGGCTGGGGGCTGACCCCTTCCAGTGGTGTCAGTTCCTTGCCTGCCCCACCTGCAGCTCCGCAATGCTCATCTTGTGGTAGATCTTCTCCTCATCCCGCCGCTGGTCCTGGGGCACTGTGATGTTGGCCAGTTGTATCTCTAGCTCCAGCACCTGCCGCATCTGCTCCCGCGTGGAGGTTGGCTGTCCGCCCAGCAGCATCCCCAGCTCCTCCATGTAGTCCAGGTAGGCAGTAAGCACCTGTCGGGGCCCCAAGTCATCCTCAGAGCCCAGCAACAAGTCCTGCACAAGGCCGAGAGGACTGTTCCGGCTGCTGCCCCTGCCCACCATCTCTTCTGTGGACCTTCCTCAAAGAAGCTCTCTGAGATGACCCTCATCATTTCTGCCATACTGCTTATCATCATCTGCTAGGATCTTTTTTTGTTTATTTGTGCCCTTGCTCATCATCTGTTTACCCAAGGAAAAGGTAAATTCCAGGAGCGCACCATTCCAGGTTACAGAGGCGTATTTACCACTGTATCCCAAAGGCCTGGAAAAGGGCCTAGCACAGAATAGGCTCTGTGCAGTGGGTGGCCCTGCTTCCCATATCCCTCAGCCCTTCTCATTTCCTGAAGCCCTTCTGCTTTTCCCAGCCCATCAGTGACCACGTGCTTTCACTTAACAGCTGGGTGGACCCCATGGAGGAATTGGTCTACATTTGGCTTTCATTCCCTTCTACCTCCCATCCTGCCAGGCTTCAGACTTGCTGCCTTCCCCTCTGGCCTCCAAGGGGGAAGGAAACAGAGAAAAAATATGTAGTGACTCCATGTATGTACATGTATCAAATTCTCTGCTGGGGCTTTACATATATCTCCCGCCTCCCCCGCCACCAGAGCCCAGGCAACCCCATAAAGTGAGTACTAGGTTCCGTTTTACAGACAACATGACTTCTTGACTCATACCATAAACGAGCAGATGGCAAGAGTCCATATGTGGCCCAGGCTCCATGACTCCAGGGCCACAGCCCCAGCACTGCCTGGGCTCAGAACAAACTCATGTCGCCTCAGCCCCTGCTGGCACTTGAGCTGCATAGGAGCAGGGGCTGTATGCTCTGCTCTCCACTGTGTTCTCAGGCTCTAGCACAGTATCTGGCACCTCATAGGTGGTCAATAAATACTGTTGACTGATGGATGAGATCCTGTGCACAGACCCTTAGCCCTGCTCAGCACTGACTTCCTATGGACCTCCCAGGGACCACTTTCACTCTTGCCCCACTCTGGGCTCCTTTAACTGCCAAAGGCCATCTCTTCTTCCATTCTCTGCACTTTGAAGTATCTCCTTTTTCCCACCTCCCCTCTTCCTTGCTGCTGATGTCATAAGTCTGAGTACCAATTCCAGTCATCCCAGCTATTAAGGGGGATGTTTGCTTCAACCAGTGATCTTGCCAACCCCTCCCCTACTCACCCCTCTTTCCCTACCTCCTTACTTTCTGCTTAAGACTTACTTTTATTTATTTATTTATTGGCTACACCATGCAGCTTTCAAGATCTTATCTGGGCCACTGGCGTTGGAAGCATGGAGTCCTCACCACTGGATCATCAGGTAAGTCCCAAGACTTACTTTTGAGACTTTCCTGAACTCTGCAGATAGGATAAGAAACCTCTGGCGCTGCAGCTTCCCCAAGATGCAGGCACAGACTTCCTACTCAAGACAACCGGTAACGCACTAAAAGCTGAGTCAACCATGCGGTTTTCTCCTGAATTCTCAAAATTCCTTCCTCCCCTGACTCAGGTAACATGAAAACCACAAATCTGTTCACACCACTCCCCACTTTTGAGATTCTCTTTCTATTTCTTTTGGGATCAATGCTAAACTTGACCCATAGTGTTTATGTATAACAGGACTCTACCAACCTGTCCAGGACTTGGTCCACTCTCCCTCCCACTCCCCTCTCTAATATGTCAACAAGACATACCCTGTCCCCTCTCAGAGCTTTTGCATCAGCCGTTTCCTTTGCCCAAGACTTTCTCTCTCTTCTCCACAGCCTACCCTCATCCTAGGACCAGGCTGGCTCTCTGTTAAAGGACTCTCGGATTGCCACACTTTTCCTCTAACAGCAACTGTCCATAGGACAACTGTGTGAGTCTTGTTTCCTGCCTTCTCTTCCACTGAATGGTAGTGTCTTGCTCACCACATGCTAGCGGAGGGTCTGTCTGAGGGATACTTGGTAATGTTTGGGGGCGAATAGAAGAAGTACAAAGCCCTTCCTGGTTTCCTTGCTCCATAGAAGTCTCTCTTCCTCCCTCTGCCTCTTGAAATACAAGGATCTCCTTCTTTCTAGTCTCTAGTCTTGCCCTCTCTCTCACTTCTCCTAAGCCTTTGTCTAGGCTTTTAAGGAGAGGCCCCTCAAGCCTTTGGGTCCCTCCAGGCCTGTACTCTCTTCAGGACCCCACTAAACCTTCATACCTGTCTGCTGACCTCTCCAGAGAGATGGTGCCCAGCTCCCTCACACTCACATCACTGAAACAGGCAGCTCCCACTTCGAGTATCTGCCACATACAGAATCATATACCTGCATCCTCCTGCTGCCCCCAAGCATGCAATGAAGTAGATACCATCATCCTCATTTTTCAGGTGAAGAAACAGCCTCAGAGGCCTTCATCAACTTGCACCAAACTGCCAAGCTGGGATTAAAATCAAGGTCTGACTTCAAAGTCTGTCTTTTCCTGTGATAGCAACACCCAACCCACAATGTGCTTGAAACTGGTTGTCCCTGTAAATACCCCAGATTCCCTAAGGACCACTCCATCCCACCATCATCTGGCACACAGCCTCAACTATCTTTATCTCTTCCTCCTTCATCTCCTCTCTTCTAATATCCAGGCATCAACAATTCATGATTTGGACTTAATTATGTCTCTTGTGGGGCTTCCCAGGTGGCACTAGTGGTAAAGAACCTGCCTGCCAATGCAAAAGACTAAGGGTTCGATCCCTTGGTTGGGAAGATCCCCTAGAGAAAGAAATGGCTACCCCCTCCAGTATTCTTGCTTGGAGAATCCCATGGACAGAGGAGCCGGGTGGGCTACAGTCCCTGGGGTCACAAAGAGTCAGACACGACTGAAGCCACTTAGCACACACGCATGTCTCTTGCATCCTCTCCTTCCTGATTTTCCCTCTGCCACTTCCTCCATTTGGGTCCTCAGAGACTCAGAGCCTGGAGTACTGCAGACACTTCTGAGTAACTGATCTCCAGGCTCCCTCTCTTGCATCTACTTTTCACACCCAGCCAAACTGCCTTCCCAAAGCACTGCTCACTGGGGCAGTCCTGGTCTGCCCCAGAGCATGCAGTGGCTCTCTGGGGGCTATACAGTAAACTCAGTGTAGCCCTGCTGCTGCTGCTAAGTCGCTTCAGTCGTGTCCAACTCTGTGCGAACCCACAGACGGCAGCCCACCAGGCTCCCTCATCCCTGGGATTCTCTAGACAAGAATACTGGAGTGGGTTGCCATTCCTTCTCCAATGCATGAAAGTGAAAAGTCAAAGTGAAGTCGCTCAGTCGCGTCTGACTCTTAGCAACCCCATGGACTGCAGCCCACCAGGCTCCTCCATCCATGGGATTTTCCAGGCAAGAGTACTGGAGTGGGGTGCCATTGTGTAGCACTGCAGGTCCCCTCAATAACTAGTCCCTACCCACCTTTCCACTCTCTCATCTGCTTTGAGCTCTACACTGCCAAACTGGACCCCTTCCTGTTGTCCAAACACACCTTAGCTTTTCCTTCTTCAACACTTTTGTTTAAACTCAGCATGCCCTCACCCAGCCCCAGACATTCTGCAGGGCCTGGCTCAAATGCAACCTCCTGAGGAAAATTTCTCCAGCTGTAGTATCTCGCCTGAGGCCTAGAGGCCCCTCTTGTGAGCCTTGCTCTCAGCTATCTAGGCCCATGAACCCATCTGCACTGAAAGCATCCTGTGACAGAGGCTTTGAAATGTACATCTCACAATGGGTGCCTATAAGTGTTTTCCTGGAAAAGTAAGAGGAGGAAAGAAGGAAAGAAGAGAAGAAAGGAGGAAGGAAAGGGTAGAAAGGAGTGAGGGAAGAATGCAGGGAGAGGAGAATGACACCCCAATAGGGGTGTCGGGTGGATATTCTGAGAATCCTCCTTACTTTCTCATTGGCGGTCCTGTTTAGATAGTAATCTCGAGAGGGTAGAAAGAGCCCAGACTGGTCCACCTGCAATAGCAAGATGAGCAGTGAGCCCTCCCCCTGAAATCTGGACTCTTGTGCAGGGAGGCCACCCCAGCCAGCCCATCACAGAGGAAGGGAGTGTGGCCTCAGCAAATAGTCCATAAGTCCCTCCCCACCCTTCCCCAGACCAGTACCTGGATAATATTGCTGTTGGAACTCTTAGAGTCGGCACTGACGTAGACAGTAAAGAAGGGGGTGGCCCTATACGTCCCTGCTACTGTCTTCAGCACCTCCATGAAGTTGTCCTGGTCCCAGGGCCCCGTAACGTTCCAGCCACCAATCTGAGTGGAGACCATGGTGGCACCTCTGGCACAAGGCCCCCGAAGCTCTCTGGGGCCACATCCTCTCCCAAGGCCTGTCCTGCTCCCCCACCCACAGCCGACCCCAAGAGCCTACCTTGTCAATTAGGTCTCGCAGCGGCTGGGCACCCAGCTCCTCGATGCGCTCCACCTGTAAGCAGGAGAGGTAGAAGCGCTGCGTCTTCCGTTCAGCTTCACTGCTGGAGTTGAAGGTGGTGTTTTCTGTCAGAAAGAACACAGGTCCAGGTGGCAACCATGCTAACTGCTGAGAGGGGTCCGGACCCTTGCTTGATCCCTCTCCTTGCCTTCTCAGGAGGGCACTGCTCCTAATGTAGACATGGGAAGACTGTCAACCACAGCAGAGCAGAGCTTCCTCTCCCCTGTCCAGAGAGACTCTGAAAGATCTCGAAGCCCAACAGATTCCCTGGTGTCTACCACCTCTCAGCGATGCTCCAGTGCTCAGAGAGTTCCTTCACTGTCCTCAGAGATCTGCTCTCTCAACCCATCTCCACCGTTCAGGAGCCCCCAGTGTCTGCATCCCGTATCCCAGGAGGGCTGGCAGTCATCCCCTTATTCATTCCTGGACATTTATTGAGTACCTACTAAGTGCCGAGCCCTGTGCTGGCATGAGGCATATACCTGATACAATGCTTCCCTGGTAGGCCCACTCACCAAGCAGGTGCTTCAGGATGGCTTGATTCTGGTCCCAGAGACTGTTAAAGGTGTTCCAGCGAGAGCGCCCATCAGGTAGAGGGTTTCTCCGCATCCAGCCTCCGCAGGAGAATTGGTAGAAGTCCTCACAGGGGCTCACTCCACGGTCCAGGGACTCCAGGATTTTTCCAGCCACTCGAACGCAGGCCTCTGTGAGGCAAGTGCTACGGGATGGGTCTGTGGCAGGGGACATGAGGGGTGGGGTGTGGGGAGGGTAGGGGATAGTCAGTTGGTCTGGGAGAGGCAAATGCTTTGCAAGGGGCCATGAGGCCCTCCCTTCCAACAGAGAGGTTGGGAGGCCAGAGGACAGCTGGCAGAAGTCTCCCCCCATCAGCCTCCAGAGTCCCCACAGCTAGGAGGGCTAGTGACAGGAGTGGGAGTACCTACCTCTGTGGTACTGGACCCCCAGGGCCACCAAGCAACCCAAAAGCAGGGCAGCCAGCAGTAGAGAGACACCAGCCAAGACCAGCTCCAGCTGGGTGTGCAACCGCAAGAGGCGACTGGTCCTCTTCCGGAATCCCGCCTGGGGAACAGAGGAGGACCTGGAGTAGCAAGCTTCAGGCGGGCGACCGGACCACAGAAGTCCTCCCGGAGGGTGAAGGGCCAGGCAGTTTCCAGAGCCATGGAGCAAAGACTGCTAACAGGGTTAACTTGGGGCACAGGGGCAACGAGGCAGGCTGAGTTGAGCCCTGAGCCTGTTTTGTGCAACGTCATGGCTTAGAGTCGCCTCGCCATAGTCCTAGCGCAGAGGCCAGAGATGGAGCTGAGGTGGGGGCAGGTGACGCTCCAGGGCAACCCAGAGAGCTCCTGGGTGTGCCGGGCGTCGTGCCAGGGCTGGGGGGCCTGGTGAGACAGGGAGGACCCCCTTGCCCACCTCCACGGCGTCCGGGGAGGCCCCGCCCTCTACGGGGGTCTCGGGAGCGTCTTCATCCCGCAGTGTGGCGCGTTTGTACTCCACCATCTGCCAGACAGTCGGGGCGCCGACCCAGGTCAGGCAGAAAGGGCTGCGCGCCCACGGCCCTGCCCCGGCGCCCCTCGCCCGGCCAGGCCCCTCCTGCTTCAAGTGCGGGGCCCCTTCCCTCCAGCCAGCCTGGGTCCCTCCGACCCCCGCCCGTCAAGTTAGTCCGCGAGCCGGAGCCGCTTCCCAACGCCGCGGGCCCCCCCGCTCCTCCCAACCCTGGTCCTCTCCCCCGGAGCCCCGGGCCCGCACTCACGTTGCCGCCGCCGCCCAGCTCCTGCAGCGCGACGCTCATGGTGGAGTCGGGGCCGGCGGCACCTTAGGGCTCCCGGCGGCTGGCTCTCGCCCAGGCCGTGGCCTCGGCCCCGGGCCGGGCCCCGCCGCCGCCGCCCGCCATCGCCCCCGCCCCCGCCTGCCGGCGCCCCCCTCCCCCCGCGGCGCGGCGCTCCGGGTAGGGGTGGGGGAGGGGAGGAGCGCGCCGGCCGCGCCCCGCCATCAGTCCGGCGCCCGGTCCTGGCTCCTGGTGCCCGCGGCCCGCCCCACAGAGCTGCACCCCAGCCAGAGCCACCCGCCCTCCAAAAGCTCCGAGTCTCCCTCCCCGCTTTGTGGTCAGCACCCCATCCCAGCAACACCCTCTTGCAAACCTCCCTTAATTTACATGTCTTTGACCCAGACCGAAAACCCTGCTCAATCCCCGAAATTGCAGGCCCTCCCCATCCCCTTCAAACACCTTTGAGAAATTACGCTCTCAGGGGAACGTCTTCCCCCAGCTGTCCGCACTGCCCCTCTTCAGCCAGCACACACAGAGCAGCACACCCGAGGTGACCCACATTCAGGGTGTCAGCACCATATTTATACAGGGAGCACACAGACCCGAAGTACACAGGCAGGCACTCAGCCCAACACACGGCCCACAAACACACACACACACCACCACGCACAGACTGCATATTCACACAAAAGGTATACACTTACCAGGCACCCAGAGACAACATGTGTTCTGCCCTGAGGTTCCGGACACACATTCAACACACACACACACACACACAAGTGCTTGGGCAGCATACAGACACTGCACACACTGAGTCCACCCTTACACGCTGCTTCAAGACTGCACTTTACTCTCCAAGATAATTGTTGTCATCAGATCATCTCACAAAGGGAGGGTTACAGATGGTGACAAATCGGCAGGGAAAAAAACAGCCATGCACAGATATTTAAAGAAAAGACGAGTTAACACTTCTAACTTGAGAAAAGCAAACCACTTTATTTGGGAGATTTACAAGAAAAAAAAAAAAAAACACCAAGCAATATTTAAGTGAAAGGCAATAGTGTGGCGTCTATGCATCTGCCATCTGCCTTCCATATTGTCATTCCTTAATCAGGCCTGGTGGTGTTGCAGTCTGCTTCACTGAAGAGTGTCTGGTCGTTTTTAAAAAAAAAAAAAAAAAATTTTTTTTTAAAGTGCCTCATCCTCATCCCACCTCTCTCAATTTGACCTGAGAAGGCTTGGAATGGCAGCAAATCCACACCCTGGATTCTTGACTCTAACCTCAGTTCTCAAACATCTTGCTGTGAGCATCTCTAACATGGAATACTCTTGTGACTGAGAAAGGGTAGATGATGTACGACTGAGAAACTGCTAGATTTCTTTCTTTTGGCATTTTTCACCCCAAAACTGCATGTTCTCAAATAAGAGGCAGTACAGTGTCATAGTTAGGATCAAGGATTCTGGATTCAGGCTCAATTTCCTCTCTGGTAAAATGGAAATAAGAATAGTATCTATTTCAAAGGATGGTGGTGAGAATTAAATGAAACAATACTTACAAAGTTCTTAGGACAATTTCTGGCACATAAAGGGTACTCTCGCTGCTATTGTTATTGTTGGTGTAGTTATTATTAAAATCCTATAGGTGGAAATGAGAATTGTATGGCTGGAGGAAGCCTGTTCTGCTTCCCAGATGGGAACATGGGTTCTAGGTTAATCAAGGGTTCCCTGAGTAAGGAACTTTCTCATCCAGCCACACTGTGGTCTGCAGCAGCACAACCTTCTCCTGTCCACATCTGGAGTTCATGTTCAATGAGATGACAATGTGGCATCACATTGCTGACCTCTTCCCTACTTCCCCCAAGCCTGGATAGAGGGAAACATGGCCACAGGGTCAGTCCTGTCATATGGAAAATCCCACCATGACATGGCCACGTGAGTACAAGCAAACTTCTTTATAAGGACTTTCCAGCAACAGACTCATAGAAATAGTCCCATGGCTGTTGTAATACCATGCTGTAAGTAGCAAGCTTATATAGCACTGTACCATGGCCAGCCACTGTTCCAGGTATTTTTACATCAACACACTCATTTATCTTCATGGCACACACAATGGCTTATGAGGAAACCGAGGCATAGAGAGGCTGTGATACACAGCTAGTGAGTAGTAGAGCTGGAATTCAAATTCAAACCCAGGCAATCTGACTCCTTTCTTGGAGAGCACTTTGGCAATATGAATCAAAAGGAGTACACACTTCCTCCCAACATTAGTTGCTAGTCTTCTGCTACATCTTCTCTGGAAGAATAAGGGGAAGCACATAGCTTTCAAGCCAAACAGACCTGGATTCAAATCGGGGCTCCATTCTTTATTAGGTGTATAATCTTTATTTGAAAGCTCTGACCTTTCATTCTTCTTCATCAAGGTGGGATCATTTCTACTCAGTGTATTGCTGTGAGAATTAAATGCAACCACATAAGAAAGAGGCTGGTACCTCTCTATACAGTATTTCCAGTTTCACTAGGTTTGGCCCAAATGGATATTTCCTTTCCATGCCTCTTTCATAACCCGGATAGTTTATCAGGTTCACAACTATTCCTGACTACATGTTAAGTACCTTATGGCTTGGAGATTCTTCTATTTTATATAACTCTATTTTACTTCCTCTGTGTTTATAATATTTGACTCTGTTTTATTCTCTCATTCTATTATTTTTCTATTTTCTGCTCTTATTTTCCTATAAGTTTAATTTTATGAGGTCAGTTTTTCTCTGAATTGGTTGTGAATTGAAAGGGAATGGAAAATGTTTTATGTGTTAACCTATAAGAACCGTATAGTCATGAAGATAACACACACATTAGTATCCAATGTTGACAAAGATGGGGAAAGTGAGCATCTTCATATATTGCTGGTGGCTTATAAACTGATACAGTCTGTCTGGCAATATGTATCAACAGTTATGTGTACATAATTTTTTACCTAGAGAGTCAAATTCTAGGAAATTGTTCTAGGAAACAAGCCTGTTATCTACAGCATGTTTGTATCAGTTAGCTTTGAATGAATAACAGACTGCCCAAACTTAATGGATGAAAATAGCAAACATTTATTACTTTTCAGGTTCAGTAGGTTGATTGCGTGGTCAGGTCTGGGTCAGCTCACTAGGAGCTGAATGGCCTAGCTGAATGACATCATTTACATGTTTGGGCCTCAGCTGAGATGACTGGGCCCAGTCTCTGTGTGGTCTCTCCTTCACCAGGAGGCTAGCCCAGGCCTCTTCATATGGTGGTATCAGAATTCCTAGCAACCAAAAACCAGCAAGCCCCAGTACATAAACACTTTTCAACCCTCTACTGGCATCAAATTTGCTAAGGTCCCTACTGAGAAAAGCAAGTTAAATAATTGAGCCCAGATTTAGGGATGGAGAAAAAGAGTCTACTTCTTGATTGGAAGAGCTACAAAATATTTGGGCCATTTTTCTCCTATACCATATGTTCATCTCAGCACCATCTATAATAACAAAATGGGAGGGGATTCAATGTCCAAAGGTAGAGGTCTTGTTAAATAACTCAAATATCCATACACACATCCAAACATTCCATCATTTACAAATGATGGAAAAGAGTTAATACTATCAGGAAATGGTCTCCATATAGTTAAGTGGGAGAGAAAAATAATTCTAAAATCTCATTTTTGTGAAACAAAAAAGTATAAAAGCATAGGTTAAAAAAAAGATTGAAAGGACATGCAATAAAATGTTAATCAATGTATCTAATGATGAAGTTACTTTTAACTTCTTTATGCTTTCCTGCATAAGAGCTAACAATTCTATTATCTAGCACTACCAAAGCACTTTATGAATGTTAACTTATTCCATCCTCAAGATGACTCAGTAAGATAGAGTCTACCAATATCATTGTCCAGATGGGAGAAACTTCATAACATACCTAAAAAGTCACACATCAAGGAGAAGGAAGATTCTTGCTTTGAATCTAAACTCAATGCTCTTAACCACGAATCACTTTTTAAGTCAACTGATTTGTCTCAGGTCAGAGTGTGATGTTTGATAAATGGACTATATCATTGGTTTCAAAAGTTTTTTTAAAAAATCACTAAAACTCTTTTATTGCAAATGTAATTTATACTCCAGAAGTATATAGAATAAAAGATGAACTTCATTCTGCCAGGATCCCTGTACCATTCTCAGAGATAACCATTATTAGCAGTTTGGTGGAGAAGGCAATGGCACCCCACTCCAGTACTCTTGCCTGGAAAATCCCATGGATGGAGGAGCCTGGTAGGCTGCAGTCCACAGGGTCACTATGAGTTGGACACGACTGAGCGACTTCACTTTCACTTTTCACTTTCACGAATTGGAGAAGGAAATGGCAACCCACTCAGTGTTCTTGCCTGGAGAGTCCCAGGGACGGGGGAGCCTGGTGGGCTGCCGTCTATGGGGTCGCACAGAGTCAGACACGACTGAAGTGACTTAGCAGTAGCAGCAGCAGCAGTTTGGTATGTATTTTTTCTTTTACTTATGTATTTACTTAACTAAATACACTGTGTGTGTGTGTGTGTGTGTGTGTAAGTGTGCATACGTACGTGTGTATACTTTTTCACACATGTGAAATCACACTCTACACTTGTTATTTGGTGATATTTTGATAGGTCTTAGAGATCTTACCATGTCAATCCACAAAGATCTGCTTCATTCTTTTTTGTAATTTATCAGCCTCTGCTAAAAAGAAGAATCCCAGAAATACCTTCGTGGTATAGGGTTTCTTTGAGGGACAGGGTGAGAGCAAAGGGTCCCCAGAGAGCTTAAGGAAGGCAAGACATGATCATGAGAGATGTAAAAGGATGACCCCAAAATACTTGTAACATTGTATTTGTTTCATAGGACTGCTGTAACTAAGTACCACAAACTGGGTGGCTTAAAACAGAAACTTGTAACTTACAAACTTAACTTATAATTATCTGGCAGTCCAATGGTTAGGACACTATCCTTCCACTTTAGGAGGTGAGAGTTTGATCCCTGGTCAGGGAACTAATGCACTGGGGTGCAGCCAGAAAACAAACAAAGAACAAAGAAAAAACTAAAAAGAAAAACAGGAACTTATTTTCTCACAGTTCCAGAGATGAGAAGTCCAAAATCTAGGCAGGGCCATGCTCCCTCAGTAAGCCCTAAGGAAGAATCCCTCCTCGCCTCTTCCATCTTCTCGTGGCTCCTAGCAATGCTAGGTGTTCCTTGGCTTGCAGCCACACCGGTCCTATCTCTGCTTCCTCACAAGGCCTTCCCAAGCGTGTATATATGTCTTGTGCATTTGTCCTCTTCTTACAAAGACACCAGTAAGGGTGTACCCTAATCTAGTATGACCTTAGCTTAATTTAACTAATTAACATCTGCAAAGACCCTATTTTCAAATAAGGTCTATTCTGCGGTTCCAGGTAGACATAAGTTTTAGGGGAGACCCTGTCCAGCTCACTACACAGGCCTACGGTTTCTGCTTGAATAAAAGTGTCATTAATACTCAATTGTCAAAAGGCATATTATTCTGCTGAGAACATATGGATTCAATCCCACTAGTAGGTTTTGAGGGGCTTTCAAAAGAAATTCAATGCATTGTCACAACAATCCAAACAAACTTTACTTCACTTTACCTGTGAAAATGAATCTTCATCTCATGGACAGGGATGCAGAACATCAGAATTTAAGTAGAGGATCATGATTTAAACAACACACTCTGGACTTCCTAAGTGGTCCATTAGTTAACAAATCCGCCTGCCAATGCAAGGGACACGGGTTCAATTCCTGCTCTGGGAAGATTCCACATGCTGAGAAGTGCCACAACTACTGAAGAAGCCCCTGTGCCTAGAGTTAGTGCTTGGCAACAAGAGAAGCCACCACGATGAAAAGTCAATGCAACAGAATTAGAGAGTAACCACTAGAGAAAGCCCACGCACAGCAGCGAAGATCCAGTGCAGCCATAAATAAATAAAATTATTAAAAAAAATAAAGAACTCGCTCCAAATTTTCACAACATAGCTGAATCATGTATTACTATATCTTTACAATTTCGCACTTATGTCTTTTGCCTTAATCACAATCCAGCATGTGTCTTACAGGAGTAGGATTATTTAAGAAGGAACTAACCAAATAAACTCCAAGTGAAATTGCTATTCCTCCATTCTCTCTCATTCTGAGAGGAGAAACCAGAAATGTTTCAATTCCCCACCCAGTGCTCTCATCTTATTCTTGGAAAGAACCCAGATGGGCCTTTGATCACTTTTGGTAGGGTCACTGCATTACCTCCTGAGACAAGTCACTTCACCTTAAGACAAGTTCTTCTACAAAACTATTAGTGTAGGCTCTATCATCTCTAGGCTTCACACTAGAATATGGAGGCTCAGAGAAGTATGTATGCATGTTATGCAAATACATGAGAAAAAGATTGGAAGAGTATATATGAAAGATTTTGTGTGATTTTCCATATCTCCCTAAAATGTTACCAGTACCAATGAACTAATTAAAAAAAAATAATTGTGGGGTCAATTAGAAAACTATTTGCTCAAGGTCACACAGGAAGTGGCAGAGCTTGGATTGGAACCCATGGCTGAACAACCTCTAGCAGGGGTGGAATTCTTTGGACTCTCCCCTAGTAACCCTGAGCTCCAGCTTTTTCTGTCCTTCCAGTTCTGGAGACTCTGCTCACCCAGCAGGGCTTCCACCTCCAGCTCCAGCCCTCATCCCAGAGACCAGGACAGAGCAGAGGAGGGTTTGATAGGGCTGGGCCTTTGGTCTTTGGTCTTGAGTGAGGCTGTACAGGTGGCTTCCCTAGAGGCTCAGCTGGTAAAGAAGCCGCCTGCAATGTGGGAGGCCTGGGTTCAATCCCTAGGTTGGGAAGATCCCTGGAGACGCGAGTCTACCCACTCCAGTATTCTGGTCTGGAGAATCCCATGGACTATAGGGGTCGAAAATAGTAGGACACGACTGAACAACTTTCATTTCACTCAGGTCTTTGGTCTTGAGTGAGGCTGTACAGAGGCAATTCTGGCACTCCCGAGGCTTGTCCTAGGGCAGCCATGATGGCATTCGCCTTTGTGTCCCTAATAACAATTGTTGAAGAAAGAAGACCCAGCACTAGGCTCCTCACCAGCTATGTGATTTAGAGGGAAGGAGGAAATGGGCTTCGGCGACCGTAGAGAACCCTCCGCCTTGAGTATGGACTTAATGATTATTATTCGGATGATTATTATCCTTATCAGCGCTGTCGTCACTATCGCCGAATGTGTGACACCTCCCTCCCCCAAGGCCAGAGATTGCGCCAGAGCCCCAGCCCGCTAGCAAGCAGGTGACGCCGCCGCTGACGGCCAGAGGAGGGGGGAGAGAAGAAGGTGCGTGGTCTCCGGTGCGGCGAGAAGTGTCACGTGATCCCCAGCACCCAGGGCGGAGACTCCCTCTATCCCTCCCCTTCTACCTCCGGACTCACCGGCGTCGCGTCCTCAGGCGCTCCGGGCTTCCCCGCGTCACCTGCAGCCAGCGCGCCCCCCGCGACGCCGTCATTCATTCCTCCTACACTGCTAGCGCAGCGCGGGCCTCGGGGGCTGGGAGAACCGCAGCGCGCAGCGCGCGCTTTGAGCCCGAGTTTCGGCACTAATCTCGGCTCTCTCCTTGGAGGAGTCTCGGTAACTGGGCCGACACGCGCTCACCAAGGCAGACCTGCACCCCCAGCCCTGTTGCTGGAGCAGAAAACTCGGGCTCAAAGCCCCCGCCGCGCCCTGCGGTTCTCCCAGCTCCTGAGGTCCCCAAGTACCAGCCGGGCACACAAGAACCCAAGCATGGATATAGAAGAACAGAGACACTAAAGAGATAGACGTGGACACCTGGAGTAGGAAATGGCAACCCACTCCAGTATTCTTGCCTGAAAAATTACAAGGACGGAGCCTGGTGGGCTACAGTAGTCACTGGTGTCCAAAGAGTTGGTCACATACTCATGCAATGTATAATACATAATTTTTTACTGCTGTGTAAAGCAAAGGTCTTTCTCAAAATATTATAGCTTAAATTTAAAAAAAAGAGAGACGTAGACAGAGACTAGGACACAAAAAGAAATGGGGCATCAAGGCAGAAGACACAGAGACGTCGAGGTAGACTGACAAATAAATAGGCACAGACAGAAACAGAGGGCGGTCACAGAAACACAGACTCCAGATGACAGTTTCAGACCCGAAGAGCAATCCCACACCAGAGCGCGCCAAAGGTGGGGACACCACCCATTGGCCTGAGCTATTCCTGCGTCCTGCGGGTTCCCGCACACCTTCCCGCGTATCCGACTTTTCCCCCCGCCACGCTTCCGGTGTCCGCCCAGCTTCGAACGCTGGCCCTGCTTCCGGCCCCGACCCGCTCCCCAATTCCCAGTGCCTCTAGCAAGCATCTCAGAGCAAGTGTGCAAGACTCTCCTCCCGCCCCTAGCATGCCGGGGTCGCTCCTGCCTTCCTCCCAGTTCCGCCTCTCCCCGCCAGATCCTGCACCCGTTGTGGCCGGGTACGGTTCGCCCAGGCGCCACTCCCGCCAATGGCAGGACCCTCCCACTTTCGCTCCCGTATCTCGGCAGAAAGCCGGAGGCGCTCGGGTCCCGGCACACACACACACACACACACACACCCCACCCCCGGCCCGCCTCCCTGCCTCCCAACCCTGGCCGCTGTCCGCCCCTCCTCCCCCGCGCCCGGCCCGCCCCGCTCTGCGGCAGTCGGGCGCTCATCGTCATTCCGCTCTCACCGCCGCCCCCGCCCCCCGCCCCCGCCCGGTCCCCGCCGCCGCCACCGCCACCGCCGCCGCCGCCTGCCCAGCGGCCGGGGAGGCGGAGGCGCGGGGGAGGAGGCCCCGCTTGGCTCCGCAGCCCCGGATGCTGCATGACTTCATCCTTCCGCCGGCTCCCCTGCTGAGCGAGGGCCGGTCCGGCAGCTAGCCCGCCGCCCGCGCCCCGCCGCAGTCCCGCGCCCGCCATGTCCGAGATCCTGCCCTACAGCGAGGACAAGATGGGCCGCTTCGGCGCCGACCCCGAGGGCTCTGACCTCTCCTTCAGCTGTCGCCTGCAGGACACCAACTCTTTCTTCGCGGGCAACCAAGCCAAGCGACCCCCCAAGCTGGGCCAGATCGGCCGAGCCAAGAGAGGTACACGGCCGGGACCCGAAGTCGCCGCTTGACCCAGAAATCCTCCCCCGGGCGCCCCCCGGCTGCAGTTCCCCGCCAAGCGCCCTCAGCTCCTGCCGCAGACCAGTGCAGCCAGCCGCAGTTTGGGGGGGGGGGGCGCGGGTAGAGGGTGGTCCCTGCTGCAGTGTTGTGTCCCCCTCTTCCCCTCTCCTGGGAACGCAGTGCCCCGGATTCGATGCTCGCCACCTCTGGAAGTAGAGCCTTGGCACACGGGCGAGGGGGAGGGGCCGACCAGGGCATTCGGGGCTGCCTGAAGTGGGGACGTTGGGCGACTGGCCGCTTCTACAGGATCAAACGCTGAGTCGGTGTATGCTACAGAAGAATCTTCGCGAGGGGAGGGATGCCGATTGGAGAGTGGGCAGGGGGGCGAGGGTTCGGTTGTCCTGGTTGTTTGCAAGGGGAAGGGGCTCTGTTGGTACCAGGATCGGAAGAGGTGTTGAAACCACAAGGTTAGGTTGGGGAGAGGGCTGGAATAGATGGAGATTCGGGTTGAGGAGGGGATTCTGTTGAAGGGAGGGTGGAAGTGGGGGATCCCATGAGCAAAAGCTTTCCGATCAGCTCGGAAGTAGGAGAGCTCAGGCGGCGGGAGGGTTTGGACTGGAAGGTTGAACGGCTTGGAGTCTTAGGGAGAGGGGCGTTCCTCCACAAGGAGAGGAGCGGGTCTATGGGAACTGGGGGTCGGCCTTGGGTTGAATCGGCAGCAAAGAGCAGATGGGCAGGGCACTGTAGCACGGGGTTCCCAGGGGCGTCTCTGGGCCACGGGCAGTAGCTGAGTAGGGCGCGAGGACGCGGGGCCCAATTCTCGCCGCTGCCCCCCGAGGCCGCGCGGCTGACGCGCTTTCTCCCTGCGCAGTGGTGATCGAGGATGACCGGATAGACGACGTGCTGAAGGGGATGGGGGAGAAGCCGCCGTCCGGAGTGTAGACGCGCCGGCTCAGGCGGCGGGCTCCGGGCCCAGCCCCGCGGCGGCCAGGAGCGCGGGCCGGCGATGCGGCTGCCGTCGCCCCCCGCCCCGGCCCAGGCGCCCGCGGGCGGGGACTGCAGGGCCGCGCCGCCTTCGGGTTGCAGTCGCTGCCGCCGCCGCCGCCAGGCACTCCGGAGCTGTCCGCTTCAGCACCACGGCGGCGGCGGTAGCGGCGGCGCGGACCGGCCCGGAGCCCGCCGCCGCGCTCTTGCACTTTAGAACCTCGGGCCGCAGCCCCACCCCGCACACCGGAACGGACAGAGACCCGCGGCCCTCAACCCCCGGCCCGTCCCCTCCCGCACGGCTCCCCTGCCCCGCCCCTCTCCGGCAGGTCTGGTCTGCAAACCGACTGCCTGCCGGTGTCGGACCTCGCGCGCAGCCAGGGATGTTTGGCTGCGTATTTGCATGAGCTTCCCACCCCTCTGAGCCCAGCCGCTCCTCACCCCTACCCCTGTCTGGCGTGACCCCAGCCTCAGCCTCTTTCTAAGGGACTTCCTCAGCACATTTGTATTTTTATATCCGACTCTTTGTTTACTAATTCCCCTCATGGTTCATGCCCTGCCCCCCACGGTCTCGGCCACGCTCTTCTGCGCCTGGCAGAAAGGATGGGTGTTGAGGCTGGGATGGGACAAGCCCCCAACATGGTAACCAACCACATGACCAGTCTGCCCATGCCTGATTCCAGGCGGCTCTCTGGCAGACCTCCTCCCCTCAAGGTATCACCTTCCACGGGCCCAGGTCTGATTTTACCTTGGACCTTTGCGTCCTGCCCCTGGGATTCCAAACGGGGGCTGCACTGCATCTTTGGATGACACCTGTGGCCCTGGAGATGTTCTCAACCCCTGGGGGTGTCCTTTGTAAATGTCCCTCCATCCTCACTGTACCAGGAGTGAATAAACACAGACCTCCCTGTGTGTGTGTGTAGCTGCTGCTTTGGTTTGCTAAAAAGTCAGCCCCAAATGGCTCCAGTTCTTTTTAGGGAGGGGATAAGGTATTTGGGAATCTCAGGTGCATGTTACTGGCAGAGAAGGGTTGCCAAGTAAACACAGGCAGGTCAGTCTGGCCTGGAAACACCATAATAGTGTGGTCTCCTTGGGTAAATAATACAACCTAAGCAGGATAGGTCACCAGAGTTGGGGCTGGAGCTGGGGTCAGAAGCAATCTAGATTCAAAGTCTGCAGCCTTCTGTCAATTAATCTACGTTGGATGGGGGTCAGTAACAGGCCCCTGGGATGTAAGTGTCCAAGTCTGGCTGGCATGCAGAAGGGCTGTGCTGGAGATAAATTACTGGTGATTCAATATGTTGGGGGAGGCAGCTGGGGAATCCAAGAGAAGTCTGAACCTGTATTTTTTTCATGTGGGGTTGCTTCCATCAGCTCTATCTTAGGCATGATGCCCCTGGGGTGTGAGCACCTTGGACTTGACCACCCTGAGTCAGGAATACCAAATACTTGAGCCTGGAGCAGAAAGGGAGGCTGAAGGACCATGTTTCTGGCCTCACAGCTGAATGGCACTGAGGAAATCCTCATGATCTGAGTCCTGGAGGAAGCAGGGTGGGGTGGGAGGTCTAGGGGGTGAGAGGATCTGTGCCCCAAGGGCCAGCTGGGCCACACTGAGCTCTTTGCCCTTCTGCATGAGGTAGAAATGAAAGTGGAAACCATTGCCATAGGTTGCATGCCTCAAGGACCAGCCATAATGAGCTTGAGCATAGTGTCTTGTCCGAAAGTGGGGGGCAGCAGAGGTCAATGAGATGAACCGGCCTGTAGGGACCAGCACTCGGCTCACCTGCAAGGCAGATAGAGAAGCCACTGGTGAGAAGCCCACCTCCAGGTTCTCAAAGGTCAGTACTGTACCAGATGCCCTCCCAGTGGGATCTCAGGTTCTACCCTGCATCCAGGAGCTCAGGGCTTTCCATGGCAAGAGGGTAAGGCTCCCTCTCTGCCTCTGGCTGTTCCATGGGGGTCAGGCTACATCTTAGATAGGTAGGAGCATGGGAATGATGTCAGATGCAGGGGGCACTGCTTTCCTCTCAACTGCTAACCTTCCCTATCTGGGATCTGGCCACAGCCTCATCTCTGTGGCAACTCAGTATCCAGTCCTCAGCCTCTGGGAGCCTGGCCACTCCAGCCCCCTATAATCTTGACCCAGCTTAACATCTTCTTCCTTCAGGTAACCAGAGTCCTGAAGGTGACCCACTACTTGCTCCACACCATGCCTCCCCTGGCTTCTAAGTTCTTCAAGTCTCCTAAAACCTTAAGCCTTCATCCCCAGCTCTTTATTTATTTATTTATTTATTATTTTTTTTCCCCAGCTCTTAAAAAAAAAAAATTGTTTATTTATTCTTGGCCTTGTGGCCTGTGGAGTCTTAGCTCCCCAACCAGGGATCAAACCTGTGCCCCCTTCAGTGGAAGCGAGGAATCTTAACCACTGGACTACCAGGGAAACCCTCCCCAGCTCTTGAACAGCCCTCTTTCCCTTGTTGCTCCCTCACCTCATTTAGCACCTGGTCCACAGTGTGGACACCTTCAAAGGACACAGTCCAGGGATCCTGTTCACCAGTCAACAGGGCATCCAGTGTGCCCTTCTCAAGCACCACATCAAAGGAGCCACTAGGGAAGCCCAGTGCCCGCACGTCCATGGTCTCCCATCGCAGCGTGGGCACGTGGGCATACCGAGCCCTCATGGCAGCCACCACTACTGATGAGTAGTCCACACTGGTCACATCAGGGAAGCCCCGAAGGAATAGCTCATAGCTCAGGGCACTGTTTCCACAGCCTGGGGTGAGAAGGGGAGGGTGACAAAAGGTCTAGGTTAGCTTTGGTTCTCACCTCCGCAATTATCCATCCACTCTTGGCCTGTTTTCTTGAAGCCCAAAGCCTCCTGGACTGAGGGAGAAGCAGCATGGTACAAGAGCATGAGCCCAGGAGTCATACAGATTTGGGCACCTGTCCTGGCTCTATCATTCCTGGCTGTGTGGACTAAGGCAAGTTGTTTACATACTAGGAACGTGGATTTCCACGCCAGAAAAATGAAGACAATACCTACCCTACATACAGGATGTGATGCGCTAAATTTAACAACTAAAACACCCAAAGAGTAGGATCTCTGAACTTAAAAGTTCAAGGATATGGGTTCTGATATCCCTAGTCATATAGCCCTGGTAAGTCATTCAACTCTCAACTTCAGTTTTCTCAGACTCAGAATGGGGACAATATTATAATATAAAAGTTGCTCAGTCATGTCTGACTCTTAGTGACCCCACGGCCTATACAGTCCATGGAATTCTCCAGGCCAGAATACTGGAGTGGGTAGCCTTTCCCTTCTCCAGGGGATCTTCCCAACCCACATATCAAACCCAGGTCTCCTGCATTGCAGGCAGATTCTTTACCAGCTGAGCCACAAGGGAAGCCCAAGAATACTGGAGTGGGTAGCCTATCCCTTCTCCAGCGGATCTTCCCGACCCAGAAATTGAACCAGGGTCTCCTGCATTGCAGGCAGATTCTTTACCAGCTGAGCCACAAGGGAAGCCCAAGAATACTGGAGTGGGTAGCCTATCCCTTCTCCAGCGGATCTTCCCAACCCAGAAATTGAACCAGGGTCTCCTGCATTGCAGGCAGATTCTTTACCAGTTGAGCCACAAGGGAAGCCCAAGAATACTGGAGTGGGTAGCCTATCCCTTCTCCAGCGGATCTTCCCGACCCAGGAATTGAACCAGGGTCTCCTGCATTGCAGGTGGATTCTTTACCAACTGAGCTACCAGGGAAGCCCTGGGGATAATACTGGCATGTAGTATTATTAATAGGATAATCCTAGTATTATCCTAATTCCTAATCTCTCCTCTGATGACATCAACTGTGGGAAGACTTCATGTTATGGGTTTTTAATCTTACTTGGGTTTCCAAGGCAGAATTAACAAGTAGAAGGGGAAACTTAAGTGGGGACACACAGTGGAGATGACTGCCTGTATTACATTGGCCAGAAAGTTTATTTGGGTTTTTCCATAACATCTTATAGGAAAACCCAAACGAACTTTTTGGCCAACCCAATAATTCCTTCATGTACGCTTGAGCACCACATATTGTCGTTCTCTTGATGAACAGAGCCCCTGTCATCAAGGAGCTGATGTTCTGGTGAGTGCAGCAGATGTGTAATCAGGCAACTGCCTCATAATGTGATGAGTGTTTCAATAGGGACAGGCTGCAGGAGCACATGGGAGAGTCCCTGTCCCCACCTTAGGTGGGTAGCTAACAGGTTCAGGTGAACTGACAACCAATCAAGAGTCTTGAAGAATCATTACACTCTGGTGGGAAGTTTCTGGGAACCAGTCCCAAAGGGATGGAGGGAGGGTGGAGGTTAGAGGAGTGGATGTGGACCTACTGCCCAATGGGCATGGCCTTCCTCAAGGATCTATTGGCCTCTTCCAGGCCCTCTTGTGGTCCGAATCACTGAGAACAGGCCTGGATGACAGTTCTTGGTGGCCTCACATGGGGATCCCCAGATCTTGGGATTAGATTGCCTTTAATCCCCATTTGCCTCCCTAAGAGGATCACAAAATAAGTTGCTGGGATAGCCCTAATCTAGCAGGCAGAGCTTGGCACCTGGACAGATGCCAGATACTGCTGACTGGTCCTCAGCTGCCCTTCTTGTGTTACTCAGACTCTGGGACTCAGGAAGAGTACTGTCTTGCCTGGGAAAACCCAATGTGTGCCTCCCAACACTGGAACCACAACAGGCTCTGGGACAGGAGGTGAGGGTGACTGAGCAGGAGACCCTAACTCAGTTCACGCTGAAATCCCACTAAGTTCTCTGACCCACAATGCCTTCATCACCCAGCACCTGACCTCATATGCCTGCAGTGCTCTGTCAAACTATGGACAGACCCATTGTTCCCTTTGGTACAGGAATGGCATCTTCCAAGACAACTTTATTAAAGATGCAGGGAAAATAAAACTTGACCACAGGGCCACTTTATGCCCACAAAGCAGTGACTTGGGACTAACAACTAAGATGAGACTTGGAACAGCTACTGTTTCCCTAGGTGGGGCCTTAGGGAAGCAGAGCTCTGGATCCAGCATCCAAGAATGCATCATATGGGAGCCCAGAGCTATGTGAATGCTATCCCCAACACCAAGCGACTGAAGTATAAACCAGAATACGTATTCACTAATTTATAACAGGAAAAATAGCCATCATGGGGTCTGGACAGTCAATCCTCTGGTCAGTTCCTTGTGTCTCTAGGAAATACACACTTAAGACAAAAATATAATCAGAAGATTCTATAGAACTTGGAGTCAAGCAAGAAGAGAGAACCAGAGAAGTATAATGACAGCAAAACTGGGCAGCCACATACACTCATCTGCAATGAGGAACCTAGCCATAGGGACCAGACACACAAGTCTTTAGGCAAGGTCCTCTTTGAGCATTCTCAGAGAAAGTGCTTCTCTGACTCCCGTTTTCAATAATAATAATGATAGCTAACAGTTTTTGAATACTGGGTCCCACGCTAAGTAATTTTATAAGGATTATCTCAGTTTATTTTCCCAGTAGCTCCATAGAGAAGATACTATTACAGCAGCCATCACCATTTTCTAGTTGTGACAGCAACTATATAGCCTGGAAAGCCTAACATATCTACTATTTGGCAGTTTTCAGGAAAAATTTACTGAACCCTAAGCTAGAATAGGTCTCATAATATTTTTCACTAACTTCTAAGGGTTGTCATGAGGATTAAATAAATTAGAAAGGGCCCACCACATTCCCTAGCATCAGGTGTTCAATGTGTTTCTTTAGGTGAAATGTGACACAGGGTACTCCCCAAGCTGTGGGTCCTGTTCTTAGATCTTGAGAATTCTGTCTGGAAAGTTTTTCTTTTTGATCTTTAGACATTTCTCTCCTCTATCCAGAAAAGGATACCTCCTAGTCAGGCAGAATTTAAGGTAGTTTTTCTCTGCCAATCACCAGAATCAGCCTGCAGGCTTGTTGAAAATACAAATCCCTGGGACCAGCTTTAGACCATCCCTAGAATCAGAAAATCAAGGTGGGTCCAGTTTTCCAGGTTATTACACTAAAGCTTGAAAAACATAGATCTATGTTAAATCTATAAATAAATGTAGTGGTTTAAAGCCACAAAATTCAAGAGAGTTTTTAACCTCTGGTGGGAAGAGCTTTAGGGGCCCACACAGAAAACGTTGAATATACAAGGCTTTTAATTTTGTTGGGCATTTTTCTAGGTATCTTTCATACTCACTCAATCATCTTAAAAGCTGTAAGTATGTACTCTTTTTTTTAAAGGCTGAGAAAATGGAGGCACATAAATTTAAGTATTTTGTCCAGGATCCACAGCTACGATTCTATGATTTTGTCCATGATTCCACAGCTAAGATTACATGTGCCAAGATCCCTACATAATTGGCTGCCTCCAGGGTCCAAGTTCTTAAGCACTTTCTGGTCAGAAGAATGCTCTGTTTCTGAAACTGAGTAGGGTATATACACACATTTGAGTTATTATTTATGCTTTACATATATTTACATATAAATGTCTCACATAAGTGAACTATTTCACTTAATCATACACATGCTTTTAAAAATGTCAAGATTTTGGGAGGAAACCCGTTACTTAATCAAACTTCACTGGAGCCCTCAAGGCTGGCAGTGGAAGAGAATTCCAAGGTCGGGGTTAGGTAGATCTCTTAGAAACCCATCCTGTTCTCAGTCGTGTCCGACTCTTTGAGATCCCGTGGACTATAGCCCACCAGGATCCTCTGTCCATGGGGATTCTCCAGGCAAGAATACTGAAGCGGGTTGCCAGGCCCTCCTCCAGGGGATCCACCCAACCCAGGGATCGAACCCAGGTCTCCCACATTGCAGGCGGATTCTTTACTGTTTGAGTCACCAGGGAAGCCCTACCCACAAGAACTTGGTCCTTCTGGGGAATCACACCAATCTTGATTGCACTCTCCCGTCAGAGGGCGCTATCCTCACCCTCACTGTGCAAGGCGCGGGGGAGGAAGGGGGGGGTGGAGCGGGATGACAGAGGACCAAGTTTCAATTAGTTTGCAGAGTCAAGAGAGCTCTCTAGGAGACAATGACCCAGTGGCGCAAACAGAAAAGCGCTAGGCATTCCGCTCAAGGTGAACGCACGTGCCTTATCGAACTTGAATTCGCAGTCCCTAAAAGTGAATTCGGGGCTCAGAGTTTATGATTTGTCCTAAATCATACAGTCAACTAGCGCTGGGACTTGAACTAGGTCCTCTGAACTCGCCAGTGCTCGAGGCGGCCTCCCCAGGGTTCGTAACGGGGTCATGGGTCACCTACTACCTTCAGACTCAGAGAGACTGTCTTTCCCCGAAGGTCCCAGGACTAAGAATCTCTTGGCTCCTGTTTGCCCCGGCGAAATACTGCCGAGATTCTAAAGGTACTGGATCCTGACTTCTAACTGGAGTGTCCTCGGAGAGCGGCAGGCAGAGCGAGGGCGGGGCCAATCCAACCAGCTCCACCTGGACTGGGCAGCCCCGGAACTACCCACCTAGCACGAGGATACGGTCCAATGGCCGCAACTCCGGCTCTAGGAGGTCACGGAAGGAAGAGAAGTCTCCGAACCACTCGTAGGGGGCAGAGTCGGCAGCGCCCTGGTATCGGTGGTCCCAGTATTGGACCTCGCGGTACCCGCAGTTCTTCTCCGGTAACTCCGGCACCGGTGCGGAAGGCCCCAGACAAGCCATTGCTTGTGGCTGCCGGGCAGTGAGGGCAACTGGCCCCCACCTCTAGGCGGGGCGTGGTGCTCCAATGTAACCAATGAGAATGGCGGCATACGGGAGGCGTGGCCTTTGTGTCTCCGCGGGGCATCTGCAGTTGCTCAACATAAACACGTGGAACTTCCGTC
Organism: Oryx dammah; assembly: GCF_014754425.2. Classification (NCBI taxonomy): domain Eukaryota; kingdom Metazoa; phylum Chordata; class Mammalia; order Artiodactyla; family Bovidae; genus Oryx; species Oryx dammah. The sequence goes on along the minus strand of NW_024070186.1, from coordinate 73,827,677 downwards.
CTCTGCTAAGCGCTCGGGAAAGAATCTTCCGGGTGGGAAAGTCGTATCATCCATACGCTGAATTCTCTGGATGCACTGCTCACTAACTTCTGAGAGCCACACTCATGGTGTCACACATTCTGGGTCGTCACTGCTGCTGCTGCTAAGTCACTTCAGTCGTGTCCGACTTCGTGCGACCCCATAGATGGCAGCCCACCAGGCTCCCCCATCCCTGGGATTCTCCAGGCAAGAACACTGGAGTGGGTCGCCATTTCCTTCTCCAACTGGGTCACTACCACCTCATTTTCAGTTTGACAAGCTCTCTCCATTAAGAAGCCTGAATGTTAATAAGAGATTCATTTCTTCCCAGTTTTGAGCACCTGGAAGGCTCTGAGGGGTGGCGGGAGTAGTGCGGCCACGGGTCTTGCTCTCCAAGGAAGACGGGCATGAACGCAGATATCAACACGGGCGAAGTGTTATGCTAGGCAGGGGTGGGGAGGGGAGTTGCGGAAAAGACAAGGCGCGGGCAGAAAGAAACGTTACTTTTCTGGGCAAACGTTCGATTCACATTAGCGCCTTTGCGCCCAGGGCTAAGTACGTACTGAGGAGTAAGACTATTCCTGCTCGTATGGAGTGTGCATTCCATCAGGGAAGACAGATGTTAAAGCAGGAAATTTTCGAGGCGTAAACAAGGACTCAGACAACTCCTGTCTGCGCTCAGTCCTTTGGGACACGTGGCGCTGGGAGCGGAACCTAAGTACCAAAGAGTCGGGCTTCCGGGGTAGCGGGCCCACAAGAGCGGCGCACCGGAAAGATGGCGGCAGGTCTGCGGAAACGCGGCCGGGCGGGTCCCGCAACCCGGGCAGCAGGACTGTGCGGGCAGTGGCTGCGGCGCGCCTGGCAAGAGCGGCGCCTACTGCTGCTGGAACCGCGCTACACGCTGCTGGTGGCCGCCTGCCTCTGCCTGGCGGAGGTGGGCATCACCTTCTGGGTCATTCACAGGGTGGCATGTGAGTGCGCCGAGGGGGAGGGGAAGAGAGGGAGGGAGACCGAACCCTCAGTCAAAACTGGGACCCACATTCGGAACTCAAACTTAAACCCCTGATCCACTCAGCCATCAATTGCAGACCAATATCTTTTACCCAAATCCAAAGTCTGCTCCACAGAAAACCAAACTCGATCTTAATCTCCCCCAGAAAACCTGGGTCCAAATTAATGGCTGCTGCTGCTTTTCTCCGGAGAAGGCAATGACACCCCACTCCAGTACTCTTGCCTGGAAAATCCCATGGACGGAGGAGCCTGGTAGGCTGCAGTCCATGGGGTCGCTAAGAGTCGGACACAACTGAGCGACTTCACTTTCACTTTTCAGTTTCATGCATTGGAGAAGGAAATGGCAACCCACTCCAGTGTTCTTGCCTGGAGAATCCCAGGGACGGGGGAGCCTGGTAGGAGGCGTCTCTGGGGTCGCACAGAGTCGGACACGACTGAAGCGACTTGGCAGCAGCAGCAGCAGCAGCTGCTTGTCTCTATGGCTTTGGACACGTCACATCCCTTGCTGGGTCTCAGTCTCCTCATCTGTTGAATTTTGAGGACTGGAAGTATTTTCTCTGTGATAGCATTTTGTTACAGTCAGTTCGGCATTATTGGTCACTCCTCTCCAGGCAGAAAGCACTGGATTTAAAGCTTACTTGCTAAAGACTGTTAGTTCACTACATATTTACTAAGTGCTTATTATATGGCTAACACCATACTAGGTGCCAAGAGTATAGTGGTGAAAAAGATAGACAAACTTCCTACTTGTGTATGTGGACCTGGACAAAGATAAGTTAACAGAAAATTACATTACATTATATTCATCATAATGGTACTAGACAAAGTTCTATAATGGACAAAGGTGGGCACTTCAGCCAGACTTGAGGAGTCAAAGAAGGCTTCCTAGAGTCCTTTTCCAACAATAAGAGCTAGTTCCCCAAGGAAAGAGAGAAAGGGGTGGGGGGGCAGATTTATACTCTAGGAGAGAATCCTGTTCCAAAGAGCTCCCATTGAAAAAGAGAAAGTCTACTTCCTTTGAAGAAATGAAATAATTAGAGTTGGAACACAGAAATCAAATGAGGGTAGTACTAAGAGGTGAGATTTCACATCATGAAGGTATCTCTAAGCTGTGTTAAGGAGATAGTATGATGATTAAGAATTTAGAGCTCAAGAAAAAAAAATAAAAGAATTTAGAGCTCCATGTGTGCCAATCTCAACTCTTCCCTTCCTAGCTTACTGATCTTGAGCTAGTTACTTAACCTCATTAACTCATAATTTTCTCTTCTAAAAATGGGAATAATAAAAAAAACTTGGTCTTTATTATCTAAGAGCCGTGGGGAATCACTGAAGGGTTTTAAGCAGAGAAATGTGATGTTTCTATTATAGGATGAGCTCTCTGGTTGCAGGGTGGACAATAAAATGTAGTGCAAAAAAAAAAAAAAAAATGTAGTGCAGTGAAAGTGGAAGCTGGGAGCCTAATTAGGGAGCTATTGCACCATTGAGGCTAGAGATTGTTACACCCAATTGAGCGGAGAAGGACGAGACAGATATTTAGGATGAAGAATAGGCAGGACTTGGTGACTGAGGGTTGAAAATGAAAGAGAAATATAAAGGATATTTCCCAGGTTTGTGACTTGGGCAAGTGAGAGGTTAATGGTGCCATTCATGGAATCCAGGAAGGGGACCACATTTGGAGTGGAAAGTTCTGAGTTCCATTACAGACATGTTTGATTTTGAGATACCTGGGTTCATGCAAAGAATAGATCAGTTAGAGACGGGATTATGATAGAAATCCCAAGAATGAGCTGGAACTCTGTGCTTTGATGGAGTGAGGCAGAGCAATTCTGGACCATGAAGTAATCAAGTCATCCTGTCCTTTTGCAGATACAGAGATTGATTGGAAAGCCTACATGGCTGAGGTAGAGGGCGTCATCAATGGCACCTATGACTACGCTCAACTGCAAGGTGACACTGGACCTCTTGTGTGAGTGGGGTCAGACGTTCAGCGAGGATGGGAGGGGCTGGCTGGATGCCAGGCTGAACAGCTTGACCTGGACTCATGTTCCTTCTCTTCCAGGTACCCAGCTGGTTTTGTGTACATCTTTATGGGGCTTTACTATGCCACTGACCGGGGCACTGACATCCGCATGGCCCAGCACATCTTTGCTGTGCTCTACCTGGCCACTTTGCTGCTTGTCTTCTTGATTTACCACCAGACCTGCAAGGTGAGTTCTCACTACCAGGAACAGGGCCCCCCAGACTGGGAGGGCTGGAGAGTGGGGACGGTTCAGGGTTAGTGAACTGACCTTGTCCCCCACTGTGCCCACCTCTCAGGTACCTCCCTTCGTCTTTTTCTTCATGTGCTGTGCCTCTTATCGTGTCCACTCCATCTTTGTGCTGCGGCTCTTCAATGATCCAGTGGCCATGGTGCTGCTCTTCCTCAGTGTAAACCTCCTGCTCGCCCAGCGCTGGAGCTGGGGCTGCTGCTGTTTCAGGTCAACACCCCTCCCTTGTGGACCCTTCTTTCATTTTCTGTATTTCCATCATTTTCTCCCCAGTTTTCTGCAGCAGAGGGAGTAAGGGAGTGGCCAGACAGTGCAGGTCAGTTAAGGCTGCACTCGCATCCTGCGAGTCCAGGATGTGTAGAAAGTCTCCATCCCCACACACACCACCCTCTTCCTATCCTGTTTCCTCCAGGCTGCTTCTGTGGTTGGAGTTGGTCAGTTGCACTTACTAAGTACTCAATATATTATTTGTAGCTCAGTCTGAGTGTAGAGACAATGTATTAGCTCCCTATCCCAGCCTCTTCCCAGGCTGCCTTAACCCCTCCAGAGGTTCTGAGTATGAGTGCTCACCCTCTGCCTGGAGCTTGCTGGCAGGGAATGGGGAGATGCTGTGGTGATGGTCAGGGGTACATGGCCCTGATGAAACTGATCTTCACTATTCCTCCCCACTATCCACTCCAGCCTGGCAGTCTCTGTGAAGATGAATGTGCTGCTGTTCGCCCCTGGATTACTATTCCTTCTCCTCATGAAATTTGGCCTCCGTGGGGCCCTCCCCAAGTTGGGCATCTGTGCTGTCCTTCAGGTATTCCCTCCTTACCCTGTTGCCTTTCTGATGAAGTGGCGACCACTCTGTCTGGACTCCTTTTGTTTTTGAGACATCCTCAAAGCCAGGGGACAGTTTTGGAGTTGATTCTGATCTGGACAGCCACCACCTCTAGACTTTGGTTTCTTTAGCTGTAAAACAAGGGTGTTGAACTAGATGGTCTCAGAGAACTGTTCTAGCTGTGCACATTTATGACTGCTGCTGGTGCTGCTGCTGCTAAGTCGCTTCAGTCGTGTCCGACTCTGTGCAACCCCACAGATGGCAGCCCACCAGGCTCCCCCATCCCTGGGATTCTCCAGGCAAGAATACATTTATGACTAGATGAATTTAAATATAAAGCGCTGTTATTACATCCTTCCTTGGCCTTTTTGGCCCAAGATTTTGGTCTGGGTGGGTGGGCTGGCTTTCTTGCTATTCCTAGTGGCAATTAGGGAACCTCTGGGATCTATACCCTATCCCCCCTCCCCTCAGTGATTAGCATGAGGCTGAGGGTGAGCCTGGGCAGCTGTGCTGATGTCACACTCATCCTCAGGTGGTGCTAGGGCTGCCCTTCCTGCTGAAGAACCCCGTCGGCTACCTATCCCGTTCCTTTGACCTTGGCCGCCAGTTTCTCTTCCGCTGGACAGTGAACTGGCGCTTTCTCCCTGAGGCCCTCTTCCTGCATCGTGCCTTCCACCTGGCACTGTTGACTGCCCACCTCACCGTGCTCTTGCTTTTTGCACTCTGCAGGTGGCACAGGTGAGAAAGGGGGGCAGTTCCTTGGGCGGACGTAGGGGAAGGAGTGAAGGGCCTAGGCCTTAGGGGCTGCTTGGGACATGTTGAGCTCTGTGTGGCCCACTATGGCAGTTTGATAAGTTGTCTTCAATGGTTTCTCCCCAGGACAGGGGAAGGTATCCTGTCGCTGCTGAAGGATCCCTCCAAAAGGAAGGTTCCACCCCAGCCCCTCACACCCAACCATATCCTTTAAGTCATGGGAAGGTAAGTCTTGCCCTCTCCAGGTGCGGACAGGGTCCTGCTCAACTAACCCTGGACAGCTGCTAATCTGGGAGAGGGAAAGGAGGTTCCAGTAATAGCTACAGGGTCCATTTGTAGAACTCCTACTCTGTACCAAACCCTGTGCTGACTACTTTACATATTTAAGCATGTTTTATTCTTAATTCTAAATATCATTGAGTTACCATTATGAGGGGGCACCCTCTGCTTAGAGCTATCTTAAGAGCTTTACATATGTTTAAAGCTCACAAGAAACTCTGTTTTATCCTCATTTTACAGATGACAAAATTAGGGCTTTAAAAGGTTAAGTAATTTGCCAAAGTCACACAGCTAGTGAGTGATGGCTCCCTAGGCCTTACAGCTCTAGATTTTATTGCCTCCACACAGACTGAGGAACAGGTCCAAAGAGGTTCAGAAATGTGCCCGAAAGTATGTATTTAGGAACTACAGAGCCAGGTGCTGTTAGACACCCAGAAACTCGTCCTCCCTGCTTTGAAATCTCCCTACCCCTCTGCTCCTGCCCTTGGCCTTGACCACCGCCTACAGATTGTTTCTACCCTCTTCACCTCCAACTTCATTGGCATCTGCTTCAGCCGCTCCCTTCACTACCAGTTTTACGTTTGGTATTTCCACACACTGCCCTACCTCCTGTGGGCCACGCCTGCCCGCTGGCTCACTCACCTGCTCAGGTACTGGCTGGGACAACCCTGGGGGAGAGGACAGGGGTGGGAATCTCCTCATCCCAAGTCCATGACCGCGGAGGGGCAGTGGGTGAGCTGAAGAGCTGCCGGCCTAGAGACAGGATGAGACCCAAAACTTCTCTCTTCATTCTAGGTTGCTGGTGCTGGGGCTCATCGAGCTCTCCTGGAACACATACCCATCCACGTCTTGCAGCTCTGCCACGCTGCATGCATGCCATGCAGTCATCCTGCTGCAGCTCTGGCTGGGCCCCCAGCCCTTCCCCAAGGCCATCCCGCACAGCAAGAAAGCCCATTGAGACCCAGCTGTTCTCTTCTAGTCCATTCTCAGGACCCCGGATGGGGATGGACTCTGCCCTTCCCAATAAACCAAGTCTCCTCTGCAGCCTCTGTGGAGGTGCCTGGACCGAGCTGTGAGAGACAGGCATGTGGCAGATAAAGAACTCATTAAGACAGTCCCAAGAGGCACTTTATTGCATAGGATCTGGGGGCTGTGGCTCTCTCCCCTCCTGCTGCAGCTGCACAGAGCTCAGAGGGGAAGGGGAAGGGCCAGGGGGTGGGAGGGGCAAGAGAGAGCACAGGCAGGCACTTTTTGTGGGGGCAGGAGGATTCTGTGGAGGGAATGAGAAGCAGTGGGGACAGGCTGTCTCCAGCCCACCCCTTCCCAGCACCGAGAGGCCGGCTCTGGGTGGCAGTGACTTTGAGTTGGTTGGAGGGGGTGCCAGCCGGAGCAGTGGGTGACCCTCACATGTTTGCGGGGCTGTAGCACAGCAGGTGGAGCTGCAGGTTCTGGTCCCAGTGACGCAGCAGCAGGAAGAGACCACGGGCTGCAGCCTTGAGGTTGGCCAGGTCCAGGCCGTCGGGCAGGTGCTGCGCCCGCAGCCAACAGTCAGCCTTCGCAGCTGCCAGTTCCCACTCGCCGAAAGCCCCCGCACAGCGGTGCTCCAGCCACGCAAGCGCCACAGCCGTGGCCCAAGTCCGGCCCCGCAGGTCAGCGCCACCAGGCCCTTCCGACCCCTCTGAGGCCTCAGTGTCTGATCCCCGCCCACTGTCCACCTGGCCCAGACCCTCGGAACCCGAGCTGGGGGACGGGCTGCAAGAGGCTGTGGCGCTGCCACCCTGGCCAACACTGGGGGCTAGAAGTGCCCAGGGAGAGGAGGCCGAGGTGGGGCTGAGGCTGGCCCGGTGCACAGCAAAGGGCGAGGCACGGCACAGGCGCTCCTGTGAGATGCGCACCGCTGCACAGAACAGAGCGTCCAGGCGGAAGGAGCCGGGCGCCTCCTGCAAGCGCACCTGAGGAGAGAGGAGGTGGGGGGAGAAGCGAGCTGAGGCAGTGCCCTGGCCCTGGCAGCGCCACCCTCCACCTCCCGAGTCCTCACCAAGGGCAGGTAGTCATGGCCGCTGCCTTCACTGTTGCTGCCATTGACTTGGCCCATGTTGGGGCTGCAGAGTCTGTGGCTGTCTGGGCCTCTGGACTTCCAACGGCCCAGGCTGATCCGAGAGGGAGGCCGGGGGAGCGGGCGATGAGACCCTCCTATGGGGGCTGCATGGTCCCCCAAAGCAGAACTGGAGTTGCCAGTTTGTTCCGGGTCCCAGCCACCTGCCAGAGAGTCTCCCTTCAGTCCTGACTGGAGCCATTCAGTGGTGGTCCCTAAGCCTGCTGCTCCCTACTCCGTTTCCTCAAATGTGAGTGTTACCTTTAGAGTGGACAGCTGTGGAGAAAGGAGCTGCATCTACATGGCTTTGAGAGATAGGAGGGGTACGGGCAGGTTCAGCTGGCTCTGTACGGGCACAGAAGATAGGGAGAAGTTTGGGAGGGTGGCCAGTGAGGTGAGAACTGGCTCCTGGGAGGCCACCTGGGACAGACCTTGCTTACCTGAGCTCTGCACCTGCAGGGCTGAGGGTAGGACCTCCCTGGTGGTAGCGTCCACAGCTACAGGACAGGTGAAGCGAGAAGGGGCAGAGCTGACCTTACTTGTCTGGAGGGCTCGGAGCCAGGACTTCCGGGCGTGACCTACAAAACCAAGCAGCAGCATGTGGGCTGGGAAGGGGTACACGCCCACCACCCACTCTCTACAAAGAGGTTCACAGAAAAACCTCTGCTCCCATAATGCCATGGTTTCTTCTTTTGTCCTTTTTTTTTTTTTTTGCCAGCACCTTGAGGCTTGTGGAATCTTAGTTCCCTAACCAGAGATCAAACCTTGCCCTGGCAGTGAAAGCGTGGAGTCCTAACCACTGGCCCACCAGGGAATTCCCAGCCCTCTGTCCACTTTTGAACAGAATGGAGTTCCTTCTTGGGGCCAGCTCAGACTCCTCAACTTTGACAAGAAGTGGTTAGGCTAAATGCTCAACCACCTTGTATTAGCAAGACTAGGCTCCCTGGTTACCCACAAATGCAACATTCTGGACACAACCTGGAGGAAGCATTGAGTGGTGCCTTTTCCATCCACTCATTTCAGCACTGCTCTGTAGAATTTTCTGTAATGATGGAAATATTCTGCATCTGTGTGATCCAGTGTGGTAGCCACGGGATCAAGTATGTATTATTCCTTAGAGTCTCCACTAAGCATATGAAGCGTGGCTAGTGCAACTGAAGAACTGACATTTTAACTTTAATAATCTTCCTAAATGAGAGATTTGTTTTTACATTATGGGCACTGTGAATCATTACAAGATGAAATTCCCTCTCTGTTGGCTGCTAGGAAACTTGGCCAGTTTTGGGTCCCCTGCTTGCAAGGGTACATAACCTCATAGTGTATATCTTTAATATAACCTCATTTTCTGTTTCCTTTTATTATCCCTTCCCCCCACATTACCCTGCTTAACTTTTTTTTCTTGATAATGTGGGTGAGCTGCCTCAAATCATTTGTGAGCATGGTGAGGTACAGTGAGGGATCACACAGGCCTATGCCTCTGCCAGTCTCTGCCCCGTATGGTTTCCTTGAGCCCTGACTGTGCCCACCAGGAACTCACCCCGGTCAGCCCTGGTCTCACCCCCTCTTCGAAGAGCCAGCTGCTCATTGTCCCGAACCACAGAAGCTGCTGTCAGTCGATGGAGTGCTTGGTCCCAAGCATCTCTTTCAGAGGGTGACGGAGGCAGTGAGCCATCATCCTGAGGCCCCCACAGCGTCTCCAACCCAACACCCACCTCCCAGCACATGGGCTGCTCCCCACACAAGGCCCGGATCACCACATGGCAGCGTGGAGCCTGGGGAGGCTGTGTTACTGCTGAAGGGGCCAACTCCCTATTGAGGGGAACAGCGGTGAACAAGAAGGGTGGTTCCATCAACATGTCCCAGTCCATGGGGGCTGGGGAGAGCAGGCTTCCTGGGGAGAAACAATGGTAGAAGCAGGGGCCACGTGGTGCCCTGGGCTCCACCTCCCCGCAGCCTCCTGGGTAACAGAACGCAGCTCCCCTGTAACCCTTACCTGAGTCATCCAGGCCCTGTCCCAGCTGCTGCCCTGGCTCAGGGCCTGGCCCATCGGGTGCTACACCTAGAGAGGGGTGCCGGGGGCGTCCCGGGACTGGGTTCACCCGGCCTTGGGGGGATGAGAGGCTTCGGCCAGCCAGAGCCACTCTGCGTCGACGGCCCAGGACCTCAGCACTCAAAGCCCCAGTCTGAACCTGAGAAGTGGAGTCCACTGGTCAAGGAGACACGACTAGCCACATGCCCTTTTGTCTGAAACCCTAGATGGCTGATCACCACCCTTAGGGGTGAGGCCAGGCTCCTTCTGGCCCCTGGCCCCGTTCCCTGTGTCATCTCACAAGCCCATTTTACTCATTTTACTCATGGGCTTGTCTGTTTTTACTCAGGTCTTTTCCCTTTCTGCCTGACTGACTTCTTATTCTTCCAGAGGAGGCTCTTGCTTTCCTGACTCCCTCAGACAGGATTAGTCACCTTGACTATGAAACCCCATAATGTCACGCTTCTGTGCTTGTCAACATGTGTCGCATGGTATCATCATTATATATCATCATTACCTATCTGTTTTTTTCAAGTAGACTTAATAATAACCACTGCACAATCTATGGCATACAGCCAATGGTCAATAAACGTTTGCTGGATACATGGTGGGATGTGGATGGAATCTCACCTTGACTGGAGCCAGTGGGGATGGAGGCAGGGGACAGGAACGGGAGCTGGCAGATTCTCCCCAGGCTAGGCTTCGGCAGCCCTGCTGAGAAGGGGGATCCAGGGGAATGTTGCCCTCGGGGGAGCCCGGGCCCTGGGAGACAGGGGAGGCGCTGCTGCCTGTGGAGCCTGGGCCTGGTTCTGGGCTGGCAGAGCAGTGGGTGAGCACATACTGCTCCCGGATGTACGAGGACTGGAAGATGCGGTGCCATATGGCTGTGTCAGAAGAGGGATTAGGTCCGGGGTCCGTGACCGGGTCTGTCAGAGCATCAGTACCTATGGAGAGGTAGAGCAGATCCCAGCCCTGGCCTCTCCACTGCCCACTTCCCCTCTAACACACGCACACACACACGCACTCACTCCGCTCTGAGTCCCCAGCAGCCCACGGGCTGGACAGCTCTGCTGACACAGTGCCTGTTCCCAGTGGCTCTGAGGTGCCAGTGGGCTCAGTGCCAGGGCTGGTGGCAGATGGTGCTTCCTCTGGGGATGGGAACACCGAGCCGCCCAAGCTCTGCCAGCCAGGCTCTTGGCCCTGGAGAGGGATAGACATTGAGGAGAAAAAAAAAAACATTATAGTTATACACTCTTTTTCCAAACAGGATTTAAGATGGCTCACTGCAAGAGGCAATAAAGATTATAAAGCAGAAATGAAAACCTAGTACTAAGAAAGGAGGAAACATATATGCTGACCACAGCATTACTAGAGCTGCTATGACTGGGCTTCAGGTTTGGCCCTGAGCTTCCTGGCAGCCAGGGGAAAAGGCAGTCATTTTACAGCTCTCCCAATCAAAAAGGAGCTAGCATGCTTGGTTCTTCTAGAGAGATAAAGCTTTTCCTAATAAAAATAACTCATGTATCCAACTCCACCTCTGTGTCAAGTATCCTACCAACAGCGTGCAAGTCATGAATTTCTAATTAAAACACCCCTATGAAAAAAGTCAGTGTAAGGGACTCAGAGAGGTTGACTGACTTGCCCCAAATCAGATGGTCAGTACACGGCAGAATTGGGATCTGAGATTTCATCAAGAGGGTGCTCTGTGTGGCCCTGAGTGTTACAGGAAATACTCTAAATGTTGCTTTTTGTAGGGCACTGTGTGAAACAATGAGCAGGTTTCAACAAAAACCTCAAAGCCAATGCTGGTGCTGCTCTCTGTGTGCTTTGGTGACCGAAGGCATCACTCTGTAGGACAGCTCAGTGGGAGATCTGATGAGGGAGGCAGGCTGCAGTCACCTGAGGGACCCAGTTTGGTCCCTGGGGAAGTCTAGGGGGTAGCAGTAGATGAGTTTGGCAGAGAGAAGCACCGGGAAGAGGAAATGGGTTTTGAAGAGACACAGGGGCTTCAGCCATCCCAGGCCCACCTCCCACCGCCCCCCAACCCAGGCCTACCCCCGGGGGTTGGGACCGGAAGCCGTCCACCCTGAAGAGTGAGCAGTAACCAAGAAGCTGGTCCCCGGGATAGAGCGCGGGGATCTCCCGGGGTGTCAGCAGGGCCTCTACTGCATCCGGAACAAACCAGTCCACAGAGATGTCACTCAGCGCGGGCTCCAGTGCCTTCCTCAGGGCCTGCACCAGCTGTGAGGAATGACCAGAGGGAGCCCGCGGGAGAGAAAAAGATGCCACACAGCCAGTGGAGTGGGGAGGCCACCCTTCTGCTGCCGCTATTTGCCCAGCGCCTTGCTGAGGCAAGCAGGGCAGGGTCAGGCTGGGTCAAGAGGAGGACCGCGGGTAGGAACAAGCAAGGAGATGGTGTTCAGTCCTCAAAGCTTAGTGTGAACTGTCCTCCTGGCCTGTGCCATGTAGATGGGGCAAGGCTTTTCAAAGATATGGCTCAGTACCAGGACAAAACTTAGGACAAGATTTGGGGAATAGAGGCCATGTCCCCCGCACCTTTGGCCTTCTGCAGCACCCCACAGCAGGGTGCCCGGAGACCTCACAACCCAACCAGGATCTGTTTCAGACTCAGTGCCACTTGGGAGAAGGACCCTGAGGAGAAGGGAGCAGGGCCCAGGCTCAAGCTCACCATGGGCTGCAGCCTTTCTCCAGGTCTCAGGAAGTAGGCCTGGCCCCTGCTGAGAGCAGACAGACCCTGGAGCAGCTGGTGGCAGGCGCGCCCCAAGCCAAAGGAGAAGCACCTGGCGGGAACGAGAGCAGCGGTGGCCTCAGCAGCCCTCTTTGGGGGCCCAATCTCAGGAGCCTGGCTCTGCCCACTCCATCCTACCTGGCTGCCCCTCTATGCCACCTCATGAGCTCCAGGGTCTGGTGGGTCACAGCGGCCATGGGTGAGGCAGCGGTGAGCAGGAAAAGCTGCCTAGGGTGGGCCCTTTGCTGGGGCTGCCCCAGGGCCCAGTCCAGAGCAGCCCACACGTCTGGGGTGCCGTCCACAGCCTGTAGCATTTCAACACTCTCACAGATCAGCTGCACAGCTTCCTGGGGGAAGAAGGCTTGGGCTGGGCACACTGGGCTGGGAGGACTCTGTGTGTGCATACCCAGTTACTCAGGTGTTTCCAACTCTTTGCGAACCCTGTGGACTGTAGCCCGCCAGGCTCCTCTGTCCATGAGATTTCCCAGGCAAGAATATTAGAGTGGGTTGCCATTTCCTCCTCCAGGGGATCTCTTCAACCCAGAGATCCAATTTGTGTCCCTTGCATCTCCTCATTCGCAAGTGGATTCTTGACCACTGTGCCACCTGGGAAGCCCCTGAGATGTCTCTACTGACCCCCAAATCCCTAGGTCACACTCACATCACTGCAAGGCCGGCTTTCTGGGAAGAGGGGCTGCACCGAGATGCCAAACATGGCAAGGTTGATGAGCGTCTGGGGTGGGAGTGACTTCACAGCCAAAACGATGGCATCCTGGGGAGGGCCAGGGAGGGCAGGGTGAGGTAGGCCCCACTGGCACCAAGATCAACAAGGGATGAGGGGCCAGGTGAGGGAATCTGGGCAAGGCCCCGTGTGTGACTGTGAGAGAGACCCCAGCGTGCAAGGACGACTCTGAGTTCCTGTGAGAGACATTTGACCGTGGAGGTGCATGTGAACCCTGGGGTTTGGGATTGGGTGTGACCTAGTGTAAATTTGGGATTCCCTGGTGGCTCAGATGGTAAAGCATCTGCCTGCGATGCGGGAGACCCGGGTTCAATTCCTGGGTCTGGAAGATCCCCTGGAGAAGGAAATGGCAATCCACTCCAGCACTCTTGCCTGGAAAATCCCATGGACGGAGCAACCTGATAGGCTACAGTCCATGGGGTCGCAAAGAGTCGGACATGATTGAGCGACTTCACTTTCACTTTCATTTAGTGTAAATTTATGTATGAGAGGTGGGTCTTGTAATCTGGGAGAAACATATGTGTGTGAGTATGAGAAGGAGAGGTAGGGGTGTGTGTGTGTGTGTGTGTGTGTGTGTGTCTGAGAGGCAGCCCCCAGCCCACCTAGACCCACTGCCTCACCCAACCCCCAGCCCACCCACACCCTGCCCCACAGGCCTTGTGTGCCACACTACTGCCATCCAGCAGGAAGAGGAGCTCCCGTGTAGCTGTGCCCAGGTGTCCGGGCTTGGAGCTCAGGTCCGGGCAGAAGCTCAGCACCAGCACAGGGTTCAGCAGGATGTCTTTGTGGAAGCGTCGCTGCAGGAAGCACACCTGAGCACGGGAGCCCCGAGTCATCCTGGGCCAGGCTTCCTGAAACTCCCACCTGGGCTGGCAGCAGGACTTAGCTCTGGGACCTTTGTCCATGCAATCCACCCATACGGGACACCCTTTTGTGTCATCTGAATAAAGGCAATGGCAGAGGCAGGTGGCTGTCCTCTGCCTGTGTCAGTCCTATGCCCCATCCTCTGAGACACGTTCCAGGGAGACTTGTGCGGGCCTGCTGTGATAGAACTCATCAGCCTGTCTCAGTGGTAGCAGCTACTGAGAGCTCCCACTGAGAGTAGAGGCCTCCTGCCCATCCCAACCTAAGCCTGCTCCCCTGTTCCTCCTGCATTAATGCAGCCAGAGGTGAGGCCAGGACCCTAGGCCATTATACCTGCCGGTCCCCATCACTGTCCCTTCGCAGCAGCTTCTGGAAATCCCGACGGGCTCTCACTTGGGCCTCGTACTCTGCTGAGCTCAGACTGCCGGCCTCCAGCATCAGGTGGGGCTGGTGGGGCTCTGGGGAGGAGGGGACACAGCTCTGTCAGGGAAGCTCCTATCTTTAGATCCCCAAGCACTCAGCCCCACCAACCTGGGAGAACTTTGCAGGCTCAGCCTCCCTGCACTGCCAGGCCCACCCTCACCAATGACTCAATTGTTTGGCTTTGGGCCCAGAAATCATTGAAAAATGCTCCCCAGGTGGTGCTGAAGCAGGCAGCACTAGCCCACCATGTGCCCCAGTCTCTCACCACTGGGGTGCAGCAGGATCTCCAAGGCCCGGTCACAGCGGTGGCCCTCTGCCAATGTGACACAGATGGTGGCTGCAGAGCTGGCATGAGGTGGGGCATCAGCCCGAAGAGCATGAGAGGGGCTCTCCAGTCCTGAGGGAGTTAGAGGCAGGAAGAGGTGATGATCACGCCATCCTAAGCCAGTCCCAAGAGCACTAATATCACCTTCCCAGACAATAATGGGGGTCAGGGGGCAGGATCATGACTCTCAGCTCAGCTCTCAGAGTTCAATCTATAGGGTAGACAAGGGGGCTCTGCCTGCTTTCACGGACTGGGAGGGGAAATCCCAGGTGTGTTCCTGGCTGGTCAAACAGTTCTATATCAACCAACTGCTGATTTAATATTCTCCTCCACCTTTTGCCCAAGGAAACTCAACTTCATCACTTGGACTGGTCTCATTGTAAGCATTGCTCTTCTCACTGGTGAGTGGAGTGGAATGTAAAGAAATGACATCATTAAACCTACAGGTGTGAGTGTTGCGTGGAAGTAGCCAGTGGATGATCCCACTGGGAGACTAGAGGTTCCTAGGTCTTAGGTCCCCATCTTCTTTGTACACTGTTCCTCTCATCCCTGAGCCTTGAGTTGTTTCCCAGTCAGCTACACAGGGAGGGATACCCACCTGCCAGCAGGCACGGCCCAGTCACCAGCATCTCAAAAGAGAAGGTGTATGGGGCAGGGCAACGGGCAGGGCCCAAAAACACATCCCGAGGAGCAGCTGGCTCCTCCCAGGCTGGCCCTTCACCCTGAGGGCTGCTCACTCCAAAGCAGCTGGTGGGGCTGGAAAGGAACATGAGGAGGGTCACTCGGCCACTACCAGGGTCCCTAGCCCCTCTGGCTGACTGGCTTCAGCCCTTTCCCACCCTGCGAATCCCCCGGGACACCCTGCCAAGGCCCCCTCACCCGCACTAGACCCAGAGAAGCCGAGGGAGGGACGAAGGGAATCACCATAGGCCCAACCTGTCGTCACAGAGCCCCGGAGGCCTGGGGGGCCCCGGCGGGCCTGGCGGGGCCAGAGGGGTGAGCACAGAGGGCAAAGCCACGCGCAGCACCCCGTCAGGCCTGGAGGGCAGCTCCCGGCTGCTCCGCAGGGTCACTGTCATGGTGCCAGCCGCCGCGATGAGGCCTGTGGGCAGCACCAGCGTGGACCGGGCCTGGGCCAGATCCAAGACAAGATGACCTATGAGTGAGGAAAGGGATCAGAGGGGGCTGGAAGAAGAGGAGATGGGGGAATACAGGGTGGGAGCAGGCACAGTCAGGGAGCTTGGGCAAGGAGAGCTTTGTGAGGTTGTAAGGACGCTGGGCTAATGCACTGGTGATGTAAGAAGGAGGTGTGAGATGAATGGTGGTAGGAGAGGCAAGTTGATGGCAGAAGGATCTGGCTGTCATCAGGAAAGGCAGAAGTGACATCATTGCTAATGGAGAGCTGAGGAGGAGAAGAGGGATGTCCACACCACCCCCAAGGTCCGGTGGGACCCATACCCTCTGCCTCTCTTTCTTTACCTGCTCCAGCCTGTTCAACCCATAGGTCTCATTTCCCTAAAGAAGGCTTATTGACATCTCCCATTGCCTGGGACCCTCCCTGTTCACAAATACCCTGCGAATGAATGGCTGAAGGTTGAGGACTCCCCACTGCCCACTAGCTGTGGCTCCAGAATTTTCTTTTCTTTTTTTTTTTGTAGTTCCAGAATTTTCTGCCCAAGAGGAATTCAGGAACAGTAATCTATTTGGAAGCTGGCTAGAGGACATTTGCATACCAAGTATTCCACTTTACTTAGACCAAGGGGTTTGTTTGGGGACTGGTGATATCACGGGCAGCACTGCTGCTGCTAAAGGGAAGATGGCCAGGTGTCTAAGGTGGCAGTCAAAACCCTACATGGTTGGGCCCCAGCCTACCTTTACAGCCCTCCTGGGCCTCATTTCCCCAGGATGATCATTTACCCATTCTTCTGAAAAATACTTGCTGAATAAATGAAGGGGAGAAAAAAATGGAAGGAAGAAATGAAGGTAAGAAGGAAGAAAGGGGCTTCTATCTCCAGCATCTGAGGCTTGGGACAGCCTGATACGGTGAAGAGAACACAGTGTCAGGTTTTGAGTCTCTGCTCTGTGACTTCTGATTCTGTCTTTTGTTTAGTAACTCTCTTGTTTAGAGGAGCCTTGGTTTCCTCATTTATAAAATGGGGGTCATAATTATATGACTGTGGTGAGGAATGAATGAGACAATATACGGGAAGCACCCAATATGTAAAAGGCTGTTGCTGTCACTCTTGTCATCTGTTAGAGGGGAAGGAGAACAACACTTGCATTACCTACCTCTCTGGATTCAGAGGAGGTGACACCAGTGACTGAAACCGTGAATCACTATAAACATGAGGCATCTTATCACCATTGCCCTGTATGACTTGCCTCTGAACCTTTGCTCACACCGTTGCCCCCGAGTAGAGTGCTTTGTCTCTCCTCTCAACCTTCCTACTACATCGCACTCTTCCTTTCAGTCAAATGCTGGCTTCACCTTCTCTGAAGTATTCCTGAGGCCTCAGCCCAGAGCTCCTTTTGTCCTCCAACTACCTGCTCGGCTTGTGCCAGCTCTCAACACCACTGCATTCTGTCCCTCTTCTTACCCAGATAGGTAGGAATCAAGTGAACGCACAAATAAAGAAAAGAATGGAGTGTGAGCCAGGAATCCTAGCAGAGGGGAGGGCTTCTATCTCCTCACCCAGCACTCTCTGAGCCCCTTTGGGTCACTTTTTTTGAGAGATGCTGGGACTCAGAGATGACCAAAACACCGTCCCAGGCCCCGGAGCTAAAGCTCCAGAGGGGAGAGCCTTGTGGACTGCTTGCTGTGTCTGGCCACCTGGCTGCAAGCCTCGGATCAGGCCTGGTTCACATCCCACCAGCACCTAGTCCGCGTCAGGGGCCCAGTCCTCTGTGGTCGAATGAAAGGGTGAATCAATGAATGAAAAAACATTGACGGGGCGGGGGGCGGGGGGACGGGACAGGGAGGGGTGGGATGCAGAGCGGGTGCTTGCAGAGGGGTGGGAGGCACAGTGCGTCTGCTTTCAGGAGATGGGGCGGGGAGCGCCCAGGACTCACCCTGCGCGCAGCGGCGGGGCGTTGAGGCCCCCAGCGCGGGGCCTAGAGCGCTGCAGCAGGCGGCCTGCGAGCGGCGCCGACTCTGCAGCTGGAAGGAGACGCGCCGTCCCGCGGCCTCCGCCTCGAAGCCCGAAACCACTTCAGCCTCCGCCAGCGGATACACGAACACGCCTGGGGCGGGATGAGGGCACAGGCGATGTTGGACCTTGCCAGGCCGGCGCTGTCCACCACCCCACGCCCCCGGCCCGGGCCTTACCGTCCACCGGCTGCGGCTGCGGGTTGTGGTAGGTGAGCCGGGCCCGCAGGCTGAGGCAGGGTCCGTTGGCGCAGGCCCGGACCCAGGAGTCCGTGAGGGGCAGCGGCGTCCAGCTGGAGGGGCAGTACAGGCCGGGCATGGTGCCCTTGGGGGAGGGGGCGCTCTATGAGGGGTGCGCCGGGTGAGTTCGGGGCGCCCGGCCCCACCCTCCTGAAAACCGGCGGGGAGATTTTTAACTCCGGCACGGGGACAAGGACCTGCTGGGGGCGCGAGGCTGAGCCCTGGGGCTCGACCTGGCGGACAGGTGGCGAAGGGAGGGAGACCGGGGGTGGGGGGTGGGGGTGGGGCTGGTGGCGAGATGGGCATCCTCGCCGGTTACCTGGGAAGCCCGGGAGGAGCGCAGCTGCAGGCAGCACGGGGACCGGGGAGCGGAGGGTTAATGTTTAACTGGAGCTCCGGGCGCCCAGCAGTCCCTTCACCGGCTCCTGGAGGGGCGGCGCGGGTGGGGGGAGTGGGGTGTCACAGTCGTTCCATTCCCCCCCCGGGCCTCACCGCCACCCCAGTACCTGCCGGCCCCCCGGGGCTCCCCGCGGCTGCCAGCTGTTGGAAGTGCCGCGGGTGGAGAGACGGAAGATGCTCTGGGTGGGGAGCAAGGGTTTAAAGGGCCAGCATCCTTCTGGGTGCACCTAGCCCAGCAAAGGTTAGCAGGGGCAGAGTGGGATGGGGAACCAAAGGGCTGCAGTCTTTCTCTGGCGCCTCAACTGAGAGGGGCGCTGAGACGGGCTGCAGGCCGGAGTGGAGGGGGTTCGGTTGGGAAGAACAAAGTGGGAAGGGAAAGGAAGGGGTCTTACGAAGGCAAGAGCGGGAGAGGTGGCCGGGGGATTCCGTAGGATCTGTCCAGGGCACCTCTCCCCATCCTGGTAGAACTGATCTGGGGTGGGGGTTGAGGGGGGGACGCTGCAGTCGCCGCTGCCCCCGCCGCTGCCCCCGCCGCTGCCCCCACAGCCGAACTGTCAGGGGATGCTGCAGGCTGGGTCTAGGAATCATCCCCCTCCCCGCGGGCAGCCTCAGCCTCACCGTCGCGTCCTCTGCGGAGTTCTGGGCGGCACGACAGGACTGGGCTGGGTGGTGCTGCCTCTGCGCCCCGGGCTGCCTTCAGTCTGGACACCTGCTGGGCGCCCGCTCTGCACTCCCGCTGCGACCGCTCTGGGTCTGCACAGGGGCGTCGGCCCTAAGGTTGCCAGTCCCGCCCCCGCTCCGAAGGCCGCCCCTCCAGCCGGTCTCGGCCCCGCCCGCCGCTGCGGCGGGGCTGCTGCTCCCCGCCCTCTTCGGGCGAGGTACTGCCTCCGCGCCAGCCCCGGCCGCTCCAGCCCCTGCAGCTCCAGCCAGACCCGGCACCGCAGTGCAGGAGCCGCATCCCGGCCGCTGCACAGCCCAGCATCAGTGCGAGACCCGGGCCTTTGAGGCCCCGCCCTTTCCGTCCTTCAGGAAATGAGGCTTTCTGCAGGTGCAGCAGAAGGGCTCAATCTGCAGGCCCCTCAAACCAGCTCTGCAGCAACTCCACTACCCCGATTATCCCACCTCTACCCTCTTCACCCCTCACCCCCACAATGGCTCAACTTTTCATCACTGCAGAGACCCTAATCACCGCAGCGAACCCCAGAGTGCTCCTTCTTCACTGCAGAAACCTTCCCCATCCTGCAGGTGTCTTCAGCTAGTGTGACCACTTCAGTCCACTCCATGCAGGGATTCCCATCACTGCAGCGATTCTTCCCCCTCCAGTTGCCAACCTTCCCACCACTGCAGTGCCATCTCCCCACTTTTTTCTGGGGATGGGGAGGGTTGGCGGATTGCCCTCTCAGGCTATAACTTCCAGGAACCTTCAGTTGCCCACCACCTTGGAAGTGAGGCCTTTCAACCTGCAGAGCCTTCTGGTGGCTGTAGACTGCCCCATCATAGAAATGACCTCCACCCCAACCACATCACTGCAGCACCTGCAGGAGAAAACATCCCGGCGGCCTGTAATCAGGTTCTTTTGTTATCGGCTGGACTAACAGTGTTATGCTGCAAAAGATTAGGAAAGTCCATAAAATCTTCCCCCAAGAGCCCTGGGAAAGTGACCATGTCTGGTGTCACCCATGCAAACTTTCTTGCAGTGGCCACACTCAACTTCTGCAAAGAGAGCTTGAGGAGACCTGGGAGTGGGGGGCAGTCAGTGGGGAGTGGGCTTTCAAGTTAAGCTGGGCATTCTCACTCCTCCCTATTTACTCTATCCTGATTCGAGTCACTTATTCCACACTGGTCCCAGGGGGGACCCTCTGCCTTCTTGAGCACTGAACCCCCCACTTCAAGCCTTTCACTGGCTCAAACCACTTAGCATAGTGGAAACAGCTTAGCCTTTTCCCAGGGAACTTCATGAGTAGAAATGCACAAGGATGATACAGGAGGCATAGCCAACATCACAATGATCTAGTTCACTGGGAGCTCCCGCAGAGTTGCAGCCCTATACTTTCCACACTGTCTAAGCCCTGACTGCATGTCCTTTCTTCTACCTTCTCTACTGAACCCTCTTCCAGCCTCATTCAGAGTTGAATGTTCTTCTACCAGGCTTGGAGAGAAATGGTAGATGGTGGGGGTGGGGGTGAGGTGGACGGGCCCTCCAGGGACTCCAGGTCCCTAGGCAGTGCCAGCCCTGACCTTGAGGGCTCCATGGAAGTCCAGGCAAGTGACCACCTCCTCATGGGTGTTTTGTGCTTTGCCCCTTCTGAACAAGCCAAGAGCTACATGTGCAAACACGAAGCTGCAGGGAACAGTCATTCAGTTCAGTTCAGTCACTCAGTTGTGTCTGACTCTTTGCGACCCCATGAATCACAGCACGCCAGGCCTCCCTGTCCATCACCAACTCCCAGAGTTCACTCAGATTCATGGCCATCGAGTCAGTGATGCCATCCAGCCATCTCATCCTCTGTCGTCCCCTTCTCCTCCTGCCCCCAATCCCTCCCAGCATCAGTCTTTTCCAGTGAGTCAACTCTTCGCATGAGGTGGCCAAAGTACTGGAGCTTCAGCTTTAGCATCATTCCTTCCACAGAAATCCCAGGGCTGATCTCCTTTAGAATGGACTGGTTGGACCTCCTTGCAGTCCAAGGGACTCTCAAGAGTCTTCTCCAACACCACAGTTCAAAAAACATCAGTTCTTTGGTGCTCAGCCTTCTTCATAGTCCAACTCTCACATCCATACATGACTACTGGAAAAACCATAGCCTTGACTAGACGGACCTTAGTTGGCAAAGTAATGTCTCTGCTTTTGAATATGCTATCTAGGTTGGTCATAACTTTTCCTCCAAGGAAAGCATCTTTTAATTTCATGGCTGCAGTCACCATCTGCAGTGATTTTGGAGCCCCCCAAAATAAAGTCTGACATTGTTGCCGCTGTTTCCCCATCTATTTCCCATGAAGTCATGGGACCAGATGCCATGATCTTCGTTTTCTGAATGTTGAGTTCTTTAAGCCAACTTTTTCACTCTCCGCTTTCACTTTCATCAAGAGGCTTTTTGTTCCTCTTCACTTTCTGCCATAAGGGTGGTGTCATCTGCATATCTGAGGTTATTGATATTTCTCCCAGCAATCTTGATTCCAGGTTGTGTTTCTTCCAGAACAGTCATTAAGGATCCTCAAACACACAAAAATAGAAAAAGACATCCTTGCCTCGGTTCCCAAGGAAAGCTTGACTGTAAAACAGTGTCCAAGGAAGATGGTATCTCTGTCAGAGACTAGAAAACACTCAAAGAAGCCAAGTTTTGCTGGGAAGCTGGGCTGGCCCTAAGATCCTCCTGCTGGGGAGGCTGTCTAAGCTGAGGCAAATGGAGTGAGAAGTGGGTCTGCAGCTCAACCAGAGATGTAAAGTGTCTTGCAGGATGGGGTAAGGGTGCAGGCAGCCAGGCCCTGGAGAGGAGGGGGTTCTGTGGAGGGGCTCTGAGGCCCAGCTGGGAGGCATGCTGATAGAGGGGCTGCAGCCTGGCAGGTGGCTCAGGACCAGAAGGGGGAGCGCAGACCCAGAGGGTCCCAGAACCTGGTTTCAGGAGGTAGAGGAGATTCTAGGCAGGGAATGGCTTGGAGCCTGAGTGCTCTGCCATTTGCCAGGTGTAGGGGAGGACGTAGGGGCTAGAGAGCTACAAAGGCATAGCCTCTTGTCTTGGAAGGCTCACACTCTGGTGAAGAAGGCAAACATACAGTTATCATAGGCTAGGATGAGGGCTGCATTACAGGGATATCATAAGCGCTTTTAGCTGGGAGCTTTTAGGAGCAGCAGCTAACCTGATGGTTGAACGGGGAAGCCATGTAAGTGGAATCCTAAGTGGGAGTTATGCAGTGAAGAGGAAGCAGGGGGTCAGCTCACCAAAAAACGAGGTCAGAACTAAGGAAAAGGTAAGTAGGAGTGCTTTGTCGCTGTTGTTGTTTTCTCTAGGTTAATATCTGTCAAGCATTACTATTGGCTGAGCACTGCACTACGCATGAATCAGTCACCTCCTTTAATGATGAAAATAGCTCGAGACAAGTACTATTACTATCTTACATGTGAGGAAAATAAAATGCAGACAAGTAACTTGTTCATGATAAGCTAATAAAGCAGTAGAGCCAGAATGTTGAACTCAGATGGTCTGCCCTCAGACCACAGACTACTGTGATAGACAATACAGTTGCTACCACAGACAATACAAATTTATTAATGTTTATTTTGTGGTTTATTTCTCTTTGACTTTCCCTAAATCTCTTTTTATTCTGAATTTTTTAAAAAGTTGAGGGACTTCTCTAAAGGTCCAGTGGTTGAGACTCTGCGCTTCCACTGCAGGGGGCATGGGTTTGATCCCTGGTCAGGGAACTAAGATCTTGCATGCCTCGCGGCACAGTCACACACACAAATAAAATAAGTAAGTAAATAGAGATATAGTTACATATACCAATGAATTAGTTTTAGGTGCACAACAATGATTTTTTAAAAATAATTTTAGTTATGTATCTTTGGCTGTGCTGCATCTTCATTGCTGCAGGGGCTTTTCTTTAGTTGTGGCAAGTGGGGGGGCTACTCTGTCACAGTACATGGGCTTCTCGTTAGGGTGGCTTCTCTTGTTGCGGACCAGGGGCTCTAGGGCACGCAGACCTCAGTAGTTATCATGCAGGGGCTTAGTTACTCCACAGCATATGGGATTCTCACCGACCAGGGACTGGACCATTGTCTCCTGCATTGGCAGTCAGATTCTTTACCACTGAGCCACCAGGCCAGGGAAGTCCTCCAGCACAATGATTTGATATATTTACATACTGCAAAACAATTATCACAGTAAGTTTAGTTAATATTCACTTAAATTTCCTAAATCTCTTAATATACCTCCTTTTGAAAATTCCCATCAGTCTTGACTGACCTCAAGAAATAAAAGGACAGGTGGAGAACAGGAGACCTTGTGCCCAGCCACTGGGCAGAGGTGGGAGCCAGCGGGACCCAAGCAGGGAATGGGACAGGTCAGTGGTTGAACCTATAGCTCACATTCACCTCTTGAGCCAATGAGAGCCTCTGGGAGTGACTCACTCTCTTTCTACCACGGGCCCTGGCATACAGTGGATGCCCAGTAAATGTTGGCTGACTCAGTTAGAGGGATAACATGAGAAAACTTACTGACTCTGTTACTGAAATTGACCCTATCTTCTAATCTCTGTGTGAAGCAGTCTGCTGGGCTGCCAGCGGACTGTCCCTGTCCAGAATACCTGCTCACCTTGGCCACCACCAACCTAGCCTGTAGGCTTTTGCTTTTCCTCTGAGCTGGCCCAGGACAGAGGACTGAACTTGCCCCTCCCCCCACCCCAAGTCAAGACAACACTGCCCAGCTTAGGGCCAAAAGTGCCAACAACCTTTATCGAGGGTGGTGCTATGGGGTGGGGAGAGGGTAAATTTGAAGGGAAAGCATCTCAGAAAATGCTCTGCATCCAGGTCACTGTTGCAAAGCTCAACTCAGTTATCTTATGCTTGTGGGCTGCCTCCCTGTGTTTGGGGCCAGTAGATGTGTTTTCTCAAACCTCAGAAGGGTCTACACACTCATATTGAGTTCCAGGAGACTTCTGTGTGGAAAAAAAGTGTTTTTTCCTGCCTGTGTGGTGCATGCTCAGTCGTGTGTGACTCTTCGCGACCCCGTGAACTATAGCCCGCCAGGTTCCTGTGTCCATGGGATTCTCCAGGCAAGGATACTGGAGTGGGTCGCCATTTCCTCCTCTAGGGGATCTTCCCGACCCAGGGATCAAACCCACATCTGCTGCACTGGCAAGCAGATTCTTTTACCACTGCACCACCTGCAAAGCCTATCTCAAGCTTAATATCCAAAATCCCAGCCCCTGTCTGAAATCCACATTGGAAGATGGCTTAGTTCATTAGTATTCCCTCAAAAAATATTTCTTGTTGTATGGTTAGGTGGAAGCCACACCAGGAAGCAAGACAGTGGCAGATGCTTCTCCTTATGAAAGATACCAAACATACACTGACATACCGTTAATTTGTTAACTTCTGATTTGGAAATAATTTTTTTTAAGTGTACAAAAATCTCAAGATTAGCATTTTTCTGAAGTATAGGTTCTTCACATTGTGCTTCTTAACCCTAAATAGTTCAATATATCTTTCTTAAGAACAAAGGCACCCTCTTACATAAACATAGCATAGTTGTCAAATTCTGGAAATTTATCATTGAAAACAGTTCTATTGTCTAAACTAGTTAATATTCTAATTTCACTAATTGTTGTAAAAATGATCTTCAAAATATTCCCTTCTCCTATTGAATCCAGATCACACATTGTGTTTAGCTGGCAGTTCGTACGTCAACTTGGAGAATGGGTTTGGATGAGATTAACATTTAAATTAGTGATGAACTTACAAGAGGGAAGGGATAGTTAGGGAGTATGGAATGGACATGTACACACCACTATATTTAAAATGGATAAGGAACGAGGACCTATTGTATAGCACAGGGAACTCTGCTCAATATTATGTAACAACCTAAATGGGAAAGAATTTGAAAAGGAATAGACAAATATATGTATATAACTGAATCAGTTTGCTCTATACCTGAAACCACAACATTGTTAATTAGCTATACTGTAATATAAAATAAAAAACGAAAAAAAATTTAGTTAGTGAACTATAAGTAAGTAGTGTGTGTTAGTCATTCAGTCATGTCTGACTCTTTGTGATCCCATGGACTATAGCTTGCCAGGTTCCTCTGTCCATGGAATCCTCCAGGCTAGAATACTGGAATGGGTACTGGAGTGGGTAGTCATTCCCTTCTCCAGGGGATCTTTCCAACCCAGGGACTGAACCCAGGCCTCCTGCATTGAAGGCAGACTCTACCATCTGAGCCATCAGGGAAGCCCAAGAATACTGGAATGGGTAGCCTATCCTTTCTCCAGGGGATCTTCCCGATCCAGGAATTGAACCAGGGTCTCCTGTATTGCAGGCAGATTCTCTTCCAGCTGAGCTACCAGGGAGGCCCATAATGTAGGTGGGCCTGACCCAATCAGTTGAAGGCCTGAATAGAACAAAAAGGCTGACCTCCAGCAAGAGGGCATTCTCTAGCAGATTGCCTTCAGATTTTGTCTGAAGAGAGAGGTCAGCTTACCCTACCAGATACCAAGACATACTATAAGACTGCAGTAATCAAACCAGTATGCTAGTGTTAGCATCGAGAACCTGACCCATGTGTGTGACATGATATAAATGAGAATATGTGTGCATGTTAAGTTGCTTCAGTTAAAATGCAACAAATGTGGCATCATCATCATTGAAGAAAGGATAGGTTCTTTGGTAGATAATGTTGGAAAAACTGGTTCATTATATAGAGAAAGGTGAAACCATGTTTATATACAATACATACATAGTGAATTCTAGACCATTCACAACATAAATAAGAAAAATAAAACTATACAATTAATAGAAAAACAATGTTACCTAGGGGTGGTAGGGAAGGACTAAAACATTTCAAAAGAACAAATCACTGCTGCAAAACATTAATTTTGATTATACAAAAATTAAGTACTTCTTCTCCACAAGATACTTATTAATTACAGAGGGGAAAATAGCAATTTGAAGCATAGAAACCTGGCAGACACCACCTTAACCAAGTAATCAAAGTTAACATCACCAGTAATGGGACAAATTGACATCACATGCCTCCTGATAAGATGTACTGAGAAGGTACAGCCTCACTTCTGTGATATTCCTGCCAAAAATGCACAGCCTGAATCTAATCACAAGGAAACACCAGACTAGCCCAAACTGAGGGACATTCTCAAAATGAATATTCTGTACTCTTCCAAAATGTTAAGGTTATGAAAGATAGAGAAAGATTACAGAACTGTTTCAGACTGAAGGAGGCTAAAGAGATAGGTCAGCTGAATGCAATGTGTGATCCTGAATCAAACATATATTTTTTTCTTTTTATATAAAGGAAATTGTTGATATATATGGCAACATTGGATAAATTAGTATCTAATCTCTAGATAATATTACTATATCAAAGTTTATTTCCCAATTTTGCTAATTATACTGTGGTTATGTAAGTAAAGTCCTTGTTTTTAGAAAACAACATATTGGGTACTTAGAAATAAAGGAACATTATGTCTACAGCTTACTCATAAATGGTTTAGGAAAAAATACATACGTACACCCAACACAGAGAATGTGGCAAAGTGTTACAATTTAGGAATCCAGCTGAAGGAAAGAGCAGAATTCTTCGTTGCATTTTGCAACTTTTCTCCAAGTCTGAAATTACTATAAAATAAAATGTTACAAAATTAAGGATTTCTGTTTAATGAAAGACACTAAGGAGAGAGTTAAGGGCTGCCACAGTGCCTTAAGAACTATGGGCAGAGGTTTGTGACATTGTACAGGAGGCAGCGATCAAGATCATCCCCAAGAAAAAGAAATGCAAAAAGGCAAAATGGTTGTCTGAGGAGGCCTTACAAATTGCTGAGAAAAGAAGAGAAACTAAAGGCAAAGGAGAAAAGGAAAGATATACCCATTTGAATGCAGAGTTCCAAAGAATAGCAAGGAGAGATAAGAAAGCCTTCCTCAGTGATCAATGCAAAGAAATAGAGGAAAACAATAGAATTGGGAAAGACTACAGATCTCTTAAAGATGGGCACAATAAAGGACAGAAATGGTTAGGACCTAACAGAAGCATTAGCTATTAAGAAGAGGTGGCAAGAATACACAGAAGAACAGTACAAAAAAGATCTTCATGACCCAGATAACCACAATGGTGTGATCACCTATTTAGAGCCAGACATCCTGGAATGTGAAGTCAAGTGGACCTTAGGAAGCATCACTATGAACAAAGCTAGTGGAGGTGATGGAATTCCAGTTGAGCTATTTCAAATCCTGAAAGATGATGCTGTGAAAGTGCTGCACTCAATATGCCAGCAAATTTGGAAAGGTCAGCAGTGGCCGCAGGACTGGAAAAGGTCAGTTTTCATTCCAATCCCAAAGAAAGGAAACGCCAAAGAATGTTCAAACTACCGCACAATTGTACTCATCTCACACGCTAGCAAAGTAATGCTCAAAATTCTCCAAGTCAGGCTTCAACAGTACATGAACTTCAAGCTGGATTTGCAAAGGGCAGAGGAATCAGAGATCATATTGCCAACATCCGTCAGAGCATCGAAAAAGCAAGAGAGTTCCAGAAAAAATCTACTTCTGCTTTATTGACTACAGTGAAGTGTGGAGCACTTTGACTGTGTGGATCACAATAAACTGTGGAAAATTCTTTAAGAGATGGGAATACCAGACCACCTGACCTGCCTCCTGAGAAATCTGTATCAGGTCAAGAGGCAACAGAACTGGACATGGAATAACAGACTGGTTCCAAATTGGGAAAGGAGTACTTCAAGGCTATATATTGTCAGCCTGTTTATTTAACTTATATGCAGAGTACATTATGAGAGATTATTTCGAGGAAAGGGTTTTCATACAGAAAGAAGAAAAAGAAAAAAAGTAAGTAAAAAAAGAAAGTTCCTTTGAGACAGACTATGTTGCTCCTTCTCCATTTATCAGGAACTGTTCTAATTTATGTTTATTTTCCTGGCACTGTCTACCTTGATTTATCACTGAAGGGTGTCCAAGCTAAATTAAACAGTATTTCTTTCTTGGGGCTGGAATGAAATAACTCGGGTCAGCAAGTATGATTACTAAAGGCTTATCAGAAACTGTTATTAGTACCATATTATGTCTTTGATTAAATTTTAAAAAATATTTATTTGGCTGAACAGTGTCTTAGTTGCAGCATGTGGAATCTAGCTCCCTGACCAGGGACTGAACCTGGGCCCCTTGCATTGCGAGTGAAGAGTCCTAGCCCCTGGACCACCAGGGAAGTCCGGTCTTTGATTAAATTTTAAAGGGAAAATTATTGTTTAACAAACTAGGTTTGTTTCATAAATAAAATTTTTTCCAAATGCAATGTTAAGCTCCAGGTGGGTTGGCAGGTGTGGCTACCCTAGGGCCTCAGTACCTGCTGAGGTCCTCATAGCACAGAGCTGCTCCTTATCACTCAGATCTGAACGCCAACATGGTCGGGTGTCTTGCTGTGCTAGAGTGGGCAAGCTGAAGCATTGGGCCCATTCTGACCTTGGGGCAAACCCCAGCTCAGAGACTCAGGAGCTGGGTAGACCTAGGCAAGTTTAATTTAGTTTTGTTTTTTAAAGCATTTCTGGATTTCCATTTACTCGCTTATAAAATGCAGACAATCCATGCCTTTATTAGTTTGTTGTGAGGATAAAACAAGTTAATTCATATAAAGTGATTAGAATAAAGCTTGGAACATAGTGCCCAATAAACTATTATCATTGTTGGATCAAGCCAAGCGTTTCTGCCTCACACTACCAAAACTTAGAAGAGACTGATGTATAAACCAGGTGTCAGTTGATTAACTTATCACTAGAAACGCAGTCAACAGGGGCCCTGAAAATCCATTTTTTCTGGTTAGTACATCCTCTCTGGGTGAGAAGGGTCACGCAAACTAAGTCACAAGCCAAAGAAACCAGATAAAGTTGGAATGGAGTGGGGGAGTTAGTGAATGGAGCTCAGAGTCCTGTGGTGTCAAGCTGACAGACTAAGACATTCAATGTCTGTGAAGGACAAGACCTGCCAGAGGGATGAGCCAAAAGATAGAGTCTGCTTCTTCTCAGGCAGGTCTGGGGACCCCCACTGAGCAATTTTTGGTCTGTCCATTGCAGGGTTCTGGCATTCTTGATTTGAATATTTAATGTGCTCTTCAAATCACTTGTGTTCTTCCTTGGCTAAATGTACACTCATCAACCTGATGGTTCTTAAATGTGCCCCCAACCCTGAAACACACATACCAGCAAACCACAACGTGCCAACTCTTGAATGGCTTCTACATCTCAACCATTGTTTGTTGACTCTTACTAGCTTTACACAAAGATAACTCTACCCCCAAGTTGAGTGTACCGCACGGTAGAGTTCATGCAGAAGAAAGAGGGAGAAATCCTTGGTGGTGGTGAGAGGTTCAGAATGACTATGCTAAAAGGTCTCAATCAGTCAAAAAAAAAAAAAAAAAAAAACCCAACAACAACCCTAGACTCCTACACTGATGGGGAGTCACGAACCTGGAGCAAAGTATTGAGTAAGGGAACAAACTGAATACAGAACATTCAGAACGAGAGGGGCATGTGTGTGTGCAGAATAATCCAAAGAAAATATTTATTCAGTGGAAGAAGAATCCAAGAAAAGGTCCTTCTAGGTTCAAGGACACAAAATAGGAGGCATGGGTACCTGTCTTTTTGACTGAAGCACCATGACCAAACACAGTGGATTTTAGCTGTAGGACACTGTAAGCAACATTTCACTAAAACTCAGTAAAGCAGTGAAGGTCGCAACTAATAATCATCATAATGGCTAACCATTATGGAGGGCTTCCCTGGTGGCTCAAGGAATAAAGAATCTGCCTGCAACATATTAGAGTTTTGCCTATATTATCTAATAGTCACCATAACCCTACAATGTAAGGACCATTTTAAAAAAATTTTAATTATTTTTGGCTGTGCTGGGTCTTTGACGTTGCCCACGGGCTCTCTCTGGTTGTGGCAAGTGCTCTTCATTGTGGTGCGTGGGCTTCTCACTGAGGCGGCTTTTCTAGCTGTAGAGCACAGGCTCTAGGCACGGGGGTTTCTGTAGCTGCAGCACACAGGCTGTGTGCTCAGTGTAGCACAGGCTCAGTAGTTGTGGCGCACAGGTTTAGTACCTCCATGACATGTGGGATCTTCCCAGACTAGGGACCAAACCCTTGTGCCCTGCACTGGCAGACAGATTCTCAACCACTGGACCACCAGGAAGTCCTGTAAGGACTATTATTCTCATTTGATAGATGAGGAAACTGAGGCACAGAGAAGCTTAATTTGACAAGGTCACAGAGCTATTAGATAATAGGATCCAGACTTGAATGTAGTTCTGACTCCAGAGCTTGCTCCCTAATTTACAACTTTAAAGCAAATTAAAATAAGGTCATAGCTGGTCCTCCTCATTTCGGGTTCAAAATATTTTCCTAAAAGGACAGGAGGGCACATGACCCTGGGCATACTCACCGGCATGCATGATAAGACATCACTCGCTGTATGAATAGCTGTAGAGCAAAGTTGAGAACAGCCAATCCGAAAGATGTGAGAAGGCTGGAGACCTGGATACCTCGGTTACCACCCCATCTCTGCAGGCACAGAGGTATCTGAACCTAAGCAAGACATGTAACATCTCTCTGCTTTAAGCTTCTGTTCTATAAAATGGGAGTAACTCAGCAAGAGTCACATATAACAAGATTACTGAGGAGACAAGACTGAATGAGAACATTTGTGAAAGCATTCCTTGGTGTTAAAAATGCTGTAGCATGGGTTGACAAATATTTATTTTAATTTAGGGTTTCAAAGGTCTCCCTTTATACAGTACAGCAGAAGTCACTTCCAAACCACCCATTTATTTAACATAAAGAAAAACCTAGAATTACCAACAGGGTATGACTTACACGTATTATTAGTATGGGCTGAAATTGCATGGTGTTTTCTGCCTCTCCCCATGCAACTCAGTGGGTTCCAGGCAGAGTTTCACACTGTGCTCCTGCATTCAGGCTTTCTGATTTTTGGTTTAGCAGATGAGGACTGTGGGGTGGCCCTCCTGGGGCCATCATCTTGATGATGGCCTGGAGTGCTTGTCTGTGCTCGTGAGAGTCTGCCTGTCTCCAGAGGAGGCTCCAGGGTGCTGTCTTCTCACTCCTCCCATGAAATGACACCCTCTGGATCCATGACATTTTACAGTTTATTAAAAAAAATTATTCCATTTACACAGGAACTTATCTAATTTAACCCTTTCTCCTACCCATGAAACAGGCAAGATAAACTGCATTATGCCCGTTTTATGGATAAGGATAATTTACTCCGGAGATGTTGATTTGCCTAAGATGCAGTCAGTGGTGCATCACTTCCCAGGTAGTGCTAGTGGTAAAGAACCCACCTGCCAGTGCAGGAGATACAAGAGCAGCAGGTTTGATCCCTGGCTCAGGAAGATCCCTTGCAGGAGGAAATGACAACCCACTCCAGTATTCTTGCCTGGAGAATCCCAAGGACTGAAGCACTTGGCGGGCTACAGCCCATAGGGTTGCAGAGTTGGACATGACTGAAGTGACTTAGCACACATGCAGTCAGTGGGAGAGTCATCCCAGTGCATGACTTTTCCACTATACCACACGTTTTGAATCACTTAATGAACAAATCACCGAGCACTTAGATTGTGTCAGCCATTGTGCGAGCTATTCCTTTCGCATCAGCTTGCTCTCCGGAGAGAAGCATCTTCAAACCCCTCACTTCCCATCCCATGCAATTAATGATGAGTTTTAAGTGACAGAATTAATAAATTCTCACTATTCAGCATGTCACACTAGGAGCTGAGCAGTAGAGCAGTGTGGCCACTCAGAGCTGTGCTCTGGAGCCAGAAGATCCTGTATCCTCCCACTATGTCAACTCCATTTCCTCATCTATAAAAAAGGGGACAACTGCGCCAGTGAGGGGGGTTGTGAGGATTTAGTGTAGATAAAGCAACTACAGTGCCAGGTACATAACAAGAGCTCAATAACAATTACTTATCATTTTCTTAATTCTTTTTAAAGAAGACAAGGAGACATTTGAAAACAAAAATTCACCTCCATAATATCATGTCCCAAAGCTTTCATATCAAGGCTCTGGCCCAGAAAAAGGAGCCCTTCCTCACTCTGGCAGAGCCCACAAGCCCTTGCCTCTCCACCTCTACCTCTGCCGCTCTGACCCTGTGGCTTTAGGGCTGGAAGCTCTCCTTCTCCAATGTCATTCCCTACTTTTTCTCAATTTCCCCCAAATATTCACTTCTCAAGCTTTTGCATGTGGGGTCTTAGTTCCCCAACAAGGGATCAAACCCACACCCCCTGCAGTAGAAACAGTCTTAACTACTGGACTGCCAAGGAAGTTCGCTCAAGCATTTTTACTGAGCACTTCTTTACATGCTGGGCATGGGAGTGGTTGCTGTGATGAGCTTCCGGAATAAAAGACTTGGCACACTGGCTGCTGAACACCGATGGCAGTGAGTCCTCAGCTATCACCTCTTAAGGGTAACTGCCTCATCTGATGAAATGTCCTCTTCCAATGTCCTCATCACTCCTTCCAGTGGCAGCCAGCACTCAGACTGTTCAATTCGGTGGAATAAGGCTGGACCCATTGCCTCAACTCAGAACCCCTTGCCAGCTCCAGAATGTGGGATTGACTGAGGCCTTCACTGGGCCTGCATTGTAGCTCAGCTTCTCCCTCTGCTCAATCTGGAGCACTGCACTAATAAACATTCCAATCTCTTCAAGCTGCTTCCCAGGGAACCCAAACTGTGACAGGGACAGAAGATGCAAAGATGAGCAAGCCAGGGTCTGGCCTTCAAAGATACCCAGGCAAGTGGGAACCACAAGGCTAATAGCAAGGAGCTTACAGTGAAGGACACATAACGTGCACTGAAGCCCAGGTTGAGGGGAATCCATCATTCCAGGTTCAGCCAGGTTTGGGGCCCACCCTGCTAGCCTGTGGGATTTCCCGGACTCTGACATCCAGTCTACACACTCAGGCTGGTGACAAGCCATAGTGCTCTGATGTTGGTGTTGTTTGGTTTGCCATCTGAGGGTGAGCCTGACCCAGGCCTGGAAGGCGGCTCTTGGTTGGATGCTGCTGCTGTGCTGTGCTTAGTCGCTCAGTTGTGTCCGACTCTTTGCGACCCCATGGACTGTAGCCTGCCAGGCTCCTCTGTCCATGGGGATTCTCCAAGCAAGAATACTGGAGTGGGTTGCCATGCCCTCCTCCAAGGGATCTTCCCAACCCAGGGATTGAACCCAGGTCTCCTGCACTGCAAATTCTTCACCATCTGAACTAACAAGGAAGCCCAAGAATACTGGAGTGGGTAGCCTATCCGTTCTCTAGGGGATTGTTCCGGCCCAGGAATCGAAATAGGGTCTCCTACATTGCAGGCAGATTCTTTACCAGCTGAGCTACCAAGGAAGCCTTCTTAGTAGGATGTTAGGTTCTAAATGACAAACTAGGCTGGAGAATGGCCAGTGAGGGTAAATGGTCCCTTCTTGGCTTACATTTGCCTGGAAACCAGTGAGAATGTACCTAAAGTTGTCTACATCCCACAAATCTTGACAGCAATTCCAATGTTGAAATAAACAACTGACTGGTACCTTCAATTGCTGTGTAGACTTGTTTGGAAGGATCTATGATCCCTCTGGTCCCCCCTCCCACAGGCCACCAGCAAGGCTGCCTGAGGCACTGGTGAGTGTGGTAAGGCCAGCAAAAGCAGGGAGGCCAGGACTGCAGAGGCCTTTCAACCTGGCCGGCTCCTGACTGTTAAGGCTCTGGTGGAAGAACCAGCCTCCCAGGGGCAGAAGTTGGAAAGGCTCTCTGGAGTGGAAGGGGGCGCTTTCTTGTGTCAGATTCCTCCCTTCTCTCTGCTCTGTTTCTTGGGAGAGCAGGCTGACGCTGCCTGAATTTTCTACCCAACTCCCAAATGACCCCAATCCCCCCAAATTCACCTTACACACTTATTGTAGGGTCTTTCTCAACTGCTGCAATTCACTCATCTTAATTTTCTGAAGGCCTGCAGTGTAGGTCTGTACTGTCACACATACAGGCTCTTATTTAATAGAATCATAAAACTGGGAGCCAGCCTAGAGGCCATCTAATGCTGCCTCCTATTTGAAAGAGTCCTTCTTTATATAGCCGTGGGGCTGAACAGTTCCAGAGTTCAGGAACTATAAGAAGGCAGTTTGAGTTGTTAAAATTTCCTTCCTTTGAACCCAAACCTGTCTACTCTAGAGTCACTCAGAAAAAATGTACTGCTTTTTCTTATGATGGCCCTCCAAACCATAGACTGGACACAGAGGAATCACTCTGAGTGCTTATGTAGACCCCAAGGAGGTGTACAAAGGTCGACTTGCCATGGCTACCCAGCTAATATAGGTGAGCCCTTCTATTACCAGTAATAGTGCCAGGATCTGATCACAGATCCAATTCCACTGCTCTCCACACACACAGCCATCTCCAAAGCAGCACTCTGGCACTGAAGCTTCGGTGGCATTTCTCTAAAGAATTGGGAAAACTCAGATACAGACAAGCTGGTGAGGGGTGAAGGGCTGACGAATAGGGAGGCACAGACCCTACCCCGGATGGCCCCAACTGGCCCACGTGCAGGTCTGAGGTTGGAAGAGAGTGATAGGGCCTGTGGTCCTTGGAACTGTGAGGATGCATGTGGTCACAGACAAGCCTAGAACACCACCTCTTGAGGACTCCTGAGACAGGGGCTGAGGAAGCGGGAAGATTTAGTGACCCTCCCTGCTGGCTGCGCAGCAGTCCACTGGTGCAGAGCCTTCCAGCTTTATTCTCCTTTACCCCCAGACAGGTGTATCCTCCCCAGCGACCTGTATCAAGGACCCACAGTGGCTGGGTTAAGATTCCTTGGTTGAACTTTGTGATGACAATTCTCCACGAAGCCGACAAGTTCCCTCTGTTGATGCTGGTTTCTCCAGTCATTAAGAGGAAAGCAATTTTAGTGTCTTCTGTACAACAATTACATACAGTGGCTGAGTATCCAGGAAATACTACTTATAAATCATACTACTACTGTTAAACAACTCCCTCTCCCCATTTAAACACTGGTTAATTTGAAACCAAGATGTTCTTTTTCTTTGCCTTAGACCCCATTCTCAATTTCCTACTTCCCAGGCCTCTCCTACATGGTTAAGAGAAAAAATAAGGAACAAAAAACCACTCAAGCAAAATGGGGACAGTTTCTCACTTTTCTCTTTGGCCCCAAAGGGTCGAATTCGGAGAAGCAGAGTGAGCCTAGGCCAGAGATCACTGGAGAAAGCAGTTGGCAAACCACGTCTGAGGCCAGGTTGCAGAATCAGCTTACTCACTCAAGCAGTGGGGCTGAGACAGCAGAACCCAGACCCCTTCAGCTAAGCCTCGGCTGGAGAGCACAGCTCTGCAGTGATGGAATACACTGCTCTTCATTATAAGCTTGGTCCACTGCAAGGTCGACCCCCAGCAGCTTTAATGACATCCCCACCAGGGGCAACACTGATGCTTCCACGGCCTCCTCCACATGACAGACACAAATGTCACAGGAAAATGCCAAATCAGAGAGACTGCACCCCTTAATCATGGGCAAACACTGCAGCCCTGCACCAGGAGCAGCAGAGTGAGCAAGGGAGATGCAGGGATATTTAATTTACACAGCGGCCATCAGAGCCCAGTCGCAGCTGGGGCAGTGGGAGGGGTCTAGAGTCCTAGAGGGCAGCCCCCCTACTCCCTTCCCCTTGGAGGACCAGTCCTCAAAGACCCTTAGGTGGGGCTCCCGGGTTGCGCAGAGGATGCTCCAGTCAAAAAGAGAGATTTATGAATAAGGCTGTCCCCAAGAAGTTCGTGGCAGGAGATGGCCGCCTACATGGTGGCCCAGGTGTCTGAAAGACAGTCCATGTCCTGGGCACAGTCCTCAGCCTCATGGCCCTAGAGAAAGCCCTCACGGCGGAACTGTTCCTGGAGAAGAGCTCGGTACTGATCAAATCCCCCCTCAACCCGGGTGACGCCGCCTCCTTCACACACCCACAGCTCCCGGCACACCAACCGGATGAAGCGCTCGTCATGGGACACCAGAATCACACCACCCTGCAAGACAGGAGACCGTGGGGCTCTCAGAGGGGCCCAAAGGCGTGCTGAGGCCCAGGCAGAAGTGGGCAGCGTGAAGGTACACTCACCCTGAAGTTGTTGAGAGCACGGCCCAGAGCCTCAATGGTCTCCATATCCAGGTGGTTTGTGGGTTCATCCAGAATGTAGAAGTTGGGACTGGAAGGCAGAACCCAGAAAGGTGGGAAGTTAGGGGGCTGGGAGAAAATGAGTTCTGATACCAAGTCAAGACAATCATTTTCCACTGGGCAAGAGGGGAAAGTGGAGTGCAAAGCTCTAGTCAAGGCGGCTCACCAGGGCATGGTCATCTGAGCAAAGGCCACCCTGCTCTTCTGGCCCCCAGACAAACTGGCAACAGGGCGCACGGCCAGTTCTCCAGAGATGCCATACCGGCCCAGCTGGTGACGGTACTCCTCCTCAGGACGTCCTGCAATAGGCCCCACCCCACCGTGTGGGTTTCAGGCCCAACTCCCTCCCTTCACCATCCACCCAGCCCCACCCCCAATGCTCACATCCTTACACCCAGACTCAGCAACCGAAGGTAAGCCTAGGGGGAGGCGTCAGGCCCAGCCCTCTTTCCTCAGCTCAAATCCCTAACGCACCAGGGAACTTGCGTGCTAGCAGTTCCACAGCACTGACATTCAGGTCCAGCTGCTCCACGTGGTGCTGGCTGAAATAGCCAATCTTCAGATTCCTGCAGACAGATGGGAAGGTGGAGAGGGGATGGAAAGCAATGACCATAAAGCAGTGTAGCTACAGCACAGGAGGGGTTGGAAAGCGGAGGTGTGGGCCCCACCTGTGAGCATGTCTGATGCCCCGAACAGGTGTCAGGTCCCCCATAAGCAACTTCAGCATGGTAGACTTTCCAGCCCCATTCTCCCCAACCTGTAAGAAGACACATGAGTATATAAAGAGCATCCCTGAGTGGGATACAGAAGCAGAGGAGATGAGAATAGATCCAAGGTAGTCCCAGTGACTCCAACAACTAAAAAAAAATTTTTTTTAAGAACTATAGAGAAAAATGAAGTAAACAGTAAAGCCGTGAAGGGGACCAATACCCACGTACCCACTAAGTGCAAGGGAATTAATTCTCCCAACTGTAGAGTTAGTTGGATGTCATCTCTCTTTTAAGAATGAGGAGTCTGTTTAGTAACCAAGCTAAGAAATGGCAGAGTTAGCATCCCAAGTCTGACCCTGAGCCATGCTATCTCCTCTATGTTCCACAGTTAGGAGGACACTCAGAGCTGAGACCAATAAGACAAAGTTCAGTCCCAGCTCACAGAACAGAGATAGCAGCCATACCACACAGATGCGGGATTCAAGATCGGCAGAGACGGAGAGACGGCTGAAGATGATGTGTTTTGGGTCGTAGTAGAAGTCCACCTCATCCAGTTGCAGGACTGGTGGTGAGAACTTCTCAAATCCATCGGGGAATCTGCAGGAGGTGGGGTGATGAGCCTGAGGGCAGCCCCAGAAACAAGAGCTTCCCCACCTGCCCCTCTGACCCAGCACTCACTTCATCACTACCTCCAGCTCCTTATCCACAGGTTTCAGCTCTGGTCTGAGGAAAGAGGAGACAGACTAGATTTGTTCTTTAAAAAATGGATTTGTTCTTATCATACAAGTAACACATATGCTGAAAAGAATAGAGGTTTTTTTGGGGGGTAGCTTTTTGTTCTCCCAGTTAATACACTATATGTTTCAATGTCACAAGATCCTAAGCCTTACCATTTTAAGCTCCCCTACCACCTGTATGTCTAGAAATGTTGCTTCAAGATTAAACTTCCAGTACTCTTTTGGGTATATAACCGAAAAAAAAAAATACTGATTGGAAAAGATACATGAATCCTTGTGTTTACAGCTATATTATTTACAATAGCCAAGACAAAGAAACAACCTAAGTGTCCATCCATCCACAGATGAATGGATATACATATACACACACATATACAATGTGTTGACAAAGGTCTGTATAGTCAAAGCTATGGTTTTTCCAGTAGTCATGTATGAATGTGAGAGTTGGATCATAAAACAGGCTGAGCATCAAAGAACTAATACTTTTGAACTCTGGTGTTAGAGAAGACTTTTGAGAATCTTTTGAGATCAAACCAGTCAATCCTAAGGGAAATCAAGCCTGAATATTCACTGGAAGGACTGATGCTGAGGCTGAAGCTCCAATACTTTGGCCACCTCATGCAAAAAGCCGATCCATCGGAAAAGACCCTGATGCAGGGAAACACTGAAGGCCAACAGGAGAAGGGGGCAGTAGAGGATGAGATGGTTAGATAGCGTCAACAACTCACGAACATCAATTTGAGCAAACTCTGGGAGACAGTGAAGGACAGAGAAGCCTGGGGTGCTGCAGTCCCTGGGGTCGCAAAGAGTTGGACACGACTTAGTGACTGAACAACAACTCAGCCATAAAAACAGAATGAAATTTTGCCATTTGTAACAAGATAAATGGACTTGAAGACTATGCTAAGTGAAATCAGTCAGAAAAAAAGAAATACTGTATGATATCGCTTATATGTGGAATCTAAAAAAATAAAATCTAAAAAAACAGATTCACAGACATAGAGAATAAACCAGTGGTTACCAGTGGGTGGAGGAGAGGGAGGGAGGGGTAAGACTAGGGTAAAGGATTAAACTACAATGATATATTTATTACACAACACAGAGAATATAGTCAATATTTCATAGTAAGTATAAATGGAACATGGTCTTAAAAATTGTGAATCACTACGTTGTACACTTGAAACATATAATACTGCACATCAACTATACTTCAATAAAAAATGCCTCCAAAGCTCAACATCATTAGTAACAAGGGAAATACAAATCACGATTTCAAAGAGGTATTACTTCACATCTACTAGGAGGGCTAAACTTCAAAAGACAGATAATAAATGCTGGCAAAGAGGTGGAGAAATTGGAATCCTCATATACTGCTGGTAGGAATGTAAAATGGTGCAGCTGCTGTTAAAAAAAGTTTGGCAATCCCTCAAAATCTTAAACATAGAATTATTACATAACCTAGCAATTCCACTCCTAGCTATGTAATGAAGAGAATAGAAAACATATGTCCACACAAAAACTTGTTCATAGCAGCATCATTATTCCTAACAGCCCCAAATGGGAAACAATCCGAATGTCTACCACCTGATGAATCATTAAACAAAATGTGGAGTAACTGTACAATGAAATATTATCTGGCCAGGAAAAGGAGTAAAGTACTAATCCAGGCTACATGATGAACTTCAAAAACATGACATTATGCTAAAGAAGCCAGACATAAAAAAAAGATCACAGGGACAAATCTGTCTATATGAAATGTCCAGAATTACCAAATATATACAGACTGAAAGTAGACTTATGGTTGCCAAGGTCTGGGGGCAAGATGAGCTCTCCAAGAGTAGTAATAGAATAGAATAGAAGGCCTTCCCTGCAGGCCTTTCTGCAGGAAGTTAAAGTTGATTTGTAGGAAAGGGAGAGATCTAAAAGGGGAGGGTAAGATGAGAATTGTAGGCATTCCCTACAAAACGAGAGGAGTCAGGGCCCGGTCAGGGACATTGTACTCACAGTTTCTCCAGCATCTTGAGTTTGCTCTGCACTTGGGAGGCTCTGTTGGCATTGTAGCGAAAACGGTCAATAAAAACCTGCAGGTGGACAAGTTCAGGCATGTTTAGCTCCCTCACCCCCTATGACTCTAGTACACGTGGGATGGAGCGGGTCCCCAGTCCTGCCTGCTCTCCCACCTGGATATGCTGGCGATACTGTTGCTGGGCCTCATATTCACGCTGCTGATTGAGCAGTCGCTCCTGCTTGCTCTTGATGAAGGTCTCAAAGTCTCCCCGGTAACCATCCAGCCGCTGGCTGTGCAGGTGGATGATGTCTGTGGCTATGGCATTCAGGAAGTTGCGGTCATGGGAGACGACCAGGATTGTGGAGGGCCACGTCTGAGGGGGTCACAGGATGGCAGGCCCAGTTTGGGAGGGCAATCAGCTCCCAAACCCCAGAGGCCTTGGAGGCAGACGCTCCCCAGACCTGCTCCACACCTGGAAGCACTCACCTGCAGATAATTCTCCAGCCACAGGATGGCCCTTACATCCAGCATGTTAGTGGGTTCTGAAAAAGCAGGGGAAGACATGTTTGGGATTGAAGGGCTGGAGAACTGGAAACTTGGACAACGCCACCCTTCTGCACCCCAAAGTCAGGGTGCTGCATTTCAAACTCACCATCTAACAGCAGCAAATCTGGCCTATGGGAAAGAAGAATGCATGGTTTGAGGTTTCAGGTCAGCGACTTGTTGCCACCTCCCAAGAGCCAAGCTCATCCTCCACAGTATCCACATACAGGTCCAGGGGACTCACCTAGCAAACAGAGCCCGGGCCAGGGCCAGTCTCATCCTCCAGCCACCTGAGAACTCCCTAAAGAGACAGAGCTGCATCAGGGGCGAGTGTTCACGAGAAGAGGCAGAGGCACGGCCAACAGTGTTCAGAGCCAAGAATGGTAGGGGCCACTCACCGGGTGGGCTGCTGCTGCATTTTGGGGGTAAAGCCAAGCCCAGCAAGAATAACTGATGCTCTAGGAGTGAATAAATGAAAGAACCTGATTGGAACAGGTAACAGAAAGGAAAGATAAAATCTGAAGGAAGGAAAGGAATTTTAAATACCTGGCAGGTGCTTTGTCAGCCTCGATCTCCTCCAACTTGGCATAGATTTCTGCCAGCTGTGCAGCTTGTGAGCCCTCAGCCCTAGGAATGGGGGGGGGGGGGAAGAGCTATCAGGCTGAGCGGGAGAAGTTTACTACTTTATCCTGCACCTCAGGACAGTTCCAAAGCAGGCTACTGGCTGCACTGTTGCTGGGACAGGAACAGAACGCAGGAAGGACTTGCTCACAGCAGTGAGGGCAATGGGCACCATGCCAGGAACAAGGAATGCACAGCTCCACCGAGCCAAACTCTAAGCCCTGCTGCTTACTAGGATGGGTAGTTGAATGGCGGATTGTGCCAGCATGGCAGGCACTCTGCGAAGCACGGCTGCTGCTGGTCAGTCTGTCCCAGGGAGCCCTCACCTGCCAGCGGCAATCTGGGCATTGAGCTCCCGCTCCCGACGCAGCAGGTCTTCTCGAACCGTGTCACTCTCCAGCACACTCTGCAGGGCAGGGGTGTCGTCTCCAGCAACCTCTTGCTCCACATGCAGTAGGGAAATGTGGGCTGGGACCCGCAGGCTCCTGGTGGCCAGCATCTTCAGCAGCGTCGTCTTCCCCAGCCCATTCCGACCCACCAGGCCATAGCGGCGGCCCCATGCGAGGTTCACATCTGCTCCAGCCAGCAGTACCCTGCACGGATAGCAGGAAGATGACAAAGAGGGCTCTAGAGACAGCTGCACAGCAAATTTATCAAAAGAAACCTAACTATTTTTAGCCCCATTTCACCGCTCCAAATTCTCCTTTAACTGTTAAAAAAAAAAAAAAAAAACCAACCCGTCAGCCCCACTCCCCCACCACCACTCCCTCACCTATCGCCAAAAGACACATCAAAGTTCTCAATTCGCACATCGTAGGATTTGTTCTTTCCAGATGATTCCAACCGACTTTCCTTTCGGCTGCCTGCCTGGCTGGCTGATGCCTCTTCCAAGACTCTTAAAGGGAGAAATGGATGGCTTTTAGCACTCCCAAGGAGCTTCCATCTCAATAGGGACTGCTCTGCTCTCTTCTCAGCCCTTTTCACTAACTCACAGAGGGTTGCTGGTCTTGAGTGTGTCCTTCTCTGAGCGCTTCTCCTGCTTTGCCTTCAATCGAGCCTCAGCTTTCTCTAGCTTCTTTGCATTCACCGTCTAAGGGTCCAAACATAATGCATTTCATCCTATGGTGTAGGCTCAAGGACTCAGGGAAAGTCAATCAGAAATGCTCCAGGAAGATACGCCAATACTTAGAAACAGTCAACTCTCACCCCCACCAGAGACACAGACCCCTCCCTTTCTTCTTCCTCTCCCTCCTCACCGAGGACTGTTCCCTCTTTAGTAGGCCTGGAAGTTTGGTGCCACAGTCTGTAAGCGATAAGAAAAGCAGTCACCTTCTCCCTAAGGGAATGGAAACTAACATTTTCAGTGACTAACATGAATCAGACACAGACCCATATATTTAAAA
Source organism: Oryx dammah (assembly GCF_014754425.2). NCBI lineage: Eukaryota > Metazoa > Chordata > Mammalia > Artiodactyla > Bovidae > Oryx > Oryx dammah. The sequence goes on along the minus strand of NW_024070186.1, from coordinate 73,785,539 downwards.
GAAAGCTTTACAAATCCTGGAGATAGGTATCAATTCTCTCAACACTTAAAAACTCAACTCACAGATTAAGGATACAGCAGCTAAGAGCAGTTAAGCAACTCTTACAAGATCATGCAGTAGGTTAGTAAGCTGCAAAATTGGGAAGTGAACCTAAATCTGTCCAGCTCCAAGACCCATGGGTCCTACCACACCCAAGAGCTTGGAGACCTCCCCAATCTTAATCCCTTTATTAATGGCTCATTTGCCCTCAGTAAAGACATCAACTAACTCCTACAACCTTGTCCTGTGGAAAAGAGGTACCAAGAGTCCTGAGCCCCAGAGCGCAGATGGCTAAGGGGTGGAGGACGTAGGGCAGCTAGTTCAATCTTCCCTCTCTCTCACCGTAGTTCTCTGTTATCTTTGACAACTGGATGGGGGCGTCTAGTAGCACCTGGCTGCTTCCTTGGGTCTGTGGTTCCGCCCTTGAGGGTAGGGATAAAAAGCAATGGGTTAGAAGAGCAGGAAAAAGCTCTATAGCCATCAGACCGTCTTCTCCCACGTCTTGTCACCTGACCGTCCGCTCTCCCATCTCCCCTCGAATCCCCCTGCCCTAGCACGTACAGGCGCAGAGTGTTGTACATGCGCTGGCACACGGCCCTGATGCCCGCGTCATCCTTGCTGTCCCCGGACACCTCCTGCAACAGTTCTCCCACAGCTTCCACCAGGTCATCCACAGACTCGAAGTCCGCACTGCCGCTGTGCAAGACGCCTAGGGAGGGCGTGTCAAGACACGAGGAAGAGACCAGGCAAGGTGGACATACAAGTAGTTTTGGTCCCCGTACTGCGGCCCCAGTCCGGGCTCCAGACCCAACTGGTCCTCGGGACAAGAGGTCACACAGAGGAGAGGCCTAGCGGCGGTCCCCGCCACTGATCTGCCTTAGTACTTCCCCCCGCCCTGACTTCCACTTCGGCATCCCCAGCGCGTTGATTCGGTTCTGCTCACCAGTCACGTAGTCGAAGACCTGTCCATCAATTTCGGGGAACTCGCTCCGCAGGATTTCAGCGCAAGTCGCCATGTTCCAGTCGGGCTCCCGTCCGCGCAGTCGCTGTGAGACCCCGGTCAAGGCCCGCCCCCTACCGGTTCCCCCGAAAGCTCGCCCTTCCTTCCAAAGCGCATGCGAAACGGTGACGTAAGAAAGGCGCGGAGTGCGCAGAACCCGGTGGGAGGGCCGAACGGAGCTGGCGGTACCGTACGCAAGCGCCGCTCAGAGTCTCCGCCGAGACGCAGTCTCTGCGCTTGCGCGACTCTTCCTCACTGAATTAGCCACATGTACGGTTCTCACAGACTTCTGGGAGGTGGAGATCCTGCAGGGGGCGAGGGCGGGGTGCAGGGAAGCTCGCGGTTTATCAGGCCATGAAGGGAACCTCCCGAGAAGGGCGGTCGATAAAGCACGTTGGCCTTGCTAGATTCTACATGCTCCCCAGAGGCGCGTCAGCCGCTGCGTGCTTGTCCATTTTGGAGCCCGCTGAGAGCATTGCTGACTCACGCTGGTGCCTGAGCTCTCATAAGCCCCTGGTGCCTTTTCTGTGCAGTAGCAGATTTTGTTCGGTTTTCAGGCCTACAGGCTGCTTGTCTTATCAAGTAGCCAGCCCGCCCGCCCGCCCGCGACCTCTCGCACTTGACGGCTCAGCAGACTTAAGCGAATAACGCCCTTTGGGCCTTCCATCACTCCCGGGCACTTCCTCACTGACCGCCACTGGGCAAGAAAACCAGATCGACAAGGTCTGTGTAATTTCATTAGTATTCCCAACCTACACCCAAAGCAGACTTCTCGGCAACCTGAGTCTCAGTAAGTGACCGTAAAAGGCTATTGCCTTTCAGTGTTTCCCTCAGGTAAAAGTTAGGCATTTCCTCAAAATGCTACCGCTTCACATTTAATATGAATATTCTTCCAAACTGGCTCCAAAATTGTCAGTTAAAGTCACACCCATTCAACGTTTTGTCATTGAGGAATAAGATTTCCATTTTATTTGAAACACAGGAAAAGTGGAATTCTCACAGGGAAACTACAAAACTATCTGGTTTCTTCAACAACATTGCAAAAGCTGAGGGAGAACCTATGGATTTTAAGATTTTACAAGCATCCACCAATCAAGGGACCTTGTTTGGATCCATATGTAAGTTGTGACAGTTTTTTTGTAGGACACTTGGATCAAGCATACAGTTTGGATGTGACATTAAAGAGCTGATCACAAGTTGAACCACTATGATGGGAGTTCATTATATATTTTCTACTTGTTTGAAATTTTCTCTTAATAGATTTCTTAGGTTTAAAAAGGCAGAGACCAAGCAAGGAAAAACTGGTGATGGCAGATCTTTGCTCCAACACATTAGCAGAATATGGAGCATTCCCCTCAGGGTCCTGTTCACACAGTTCTTTGGCAAGGGGGAGGCATGGAGGGAGGAATTATCTAAGAGGCCTGCCTGCCTGTTCAGTGACCCCATGGATTGTAGCCCACCAGGCTCCTCTGTCCATGGGATTTTCCAAGCAAGAATACTGGAGTGGGTTGCCATTTCCTCCATCAGGGAATCTTGCTGACACAGGATCGAAGCCTGGTCTCCTGCATTGCAGGCGAATTCTTTACCACTCAGCCATGGGGGGCGGGGGGAGCCCATAAGAGGCCCGGGAAGAGTGAAATTTTTCCTTTTTACAACATACCCACCAAGGTCTGGGAAGCTTGAGTAACTAGGAAGAGGATAAAATTAAGAGGTCAGTTTGTTTCTAAGGATGGCTGGGAAGACCAAATGTACACCTTGCTTAATCTCTGCTAATTAGAAAAATACCTGCCTAAAACTGAGGATGATTTTAGGTAAGAATTTCTGCCATCAGGGAACTGAGGCCAGGTGGAGCTGCTTGCCCTTGAGGCTATCAGAGGGGCATTCTAGGGGAAATACCTGTCAGGGTAAGGGCTTGGTTGGCCCTGAGGGACATAACAATTAAGATATGACAAAAGAGTTTAGAAGAGAATTCCACTTAAGGCTGAGTTAAGACAGGGGAGGGGCAGTCCCACCAAACCCTCTCCCCTGTAGCTCCCACTTCAACACTTAAGCCAGCAGCTCCGTTCTACAGAGTTTATTAGGTTTATAACTGGACGAAGTCACACGTGTACAAAATGAAGCTCACACTATCCCAAAGCAGAGTAGGAATTGAGGGCTGGGGATCCGTTACTGGCCTTTGGGGGAGCTCCGAGGTGAGGGGCAGCCAACCCTCCCACTCCAGAGATGTGGCCATAGGAGAGGGGAGGAGAAGGAGCCCACTTGGCTTTGGTCACAGAACTCAAGAGCCTGGCAGTGGGCTAGGGCAGGCAGATGGCTGGTGGAGTAGGAGCCTCTGAAACCACCCCGTTCAGGGAGCCCAGGGACTGCTCCACCAGTCCCACTCGCAATGTGGTTGGTCCAGACCTAGACTCGGGGGCTAGTGCAAAGGGCAGGCAGCAAAGCAGGAGGGAGGAGACACTGATGTGTGGTGGCCGAGGGCACCCAGAACTGTGGAAGAGGGTGGGTGGGGAGGTGGGCTAGCGGCCACCAGGCAGCTAGCAGCGGGTCTCATAAATGCCGCTGCGGCCAATGTAGCGCACCCATTTGATGACATCGTGGTCGCTGTAGTTCAGCTTCGGTTCAAACACCTTCAAGTAGCGCACCTTGAGGCCAGAAGGTGCGAATGGCACCTGGGCAAGGGATAGCTCCAGTTAGGGATATAGCCTTCCTTTCATAGCCGGTCTCCTTGGGGAGGTTCCACAGCCCTGCCATACCTCATCTCTCTACTAGAAAGGTTTGAATGACTGGGACCCTGAAAGAAGCTCTGGGAAGCTGGGATGGTGAGGGGCCCCCTAAGAGGTTACTAAAGAAGAAAGAATAACTAGCAATCTATGGTTTGGGTTTGAAGTCAGGCCCTGCCTGTGATGACCTGAATCAGTTCCTTTAATCAGCAGGTGACAGCAACCAAAGACCTACCTTAAAATATACTTATCCTGCTCAGTTTTATGGACTTAAACAGTACGGTGGAAAAAATTACATGTCTAATGTGCATAAAGCAAAGTCAGCCCATTTTCCTGTCTTTTGTCTTACTGAGCATGCAAGCAATCTCAGTTTTTCCTAAGAATTGTTTTATGACAAGCCAAAGGAAGTCAAAGACTTTTGTCAGTGTGAATATCAATTTCTAGGAGGAAGCCTGCAGGGGAAGAAATGGGTCTGTGAATTGAAATCACTTCTCTCAGGGGTCTCAGTTTAAGCATCAGCAAGGTGGTAGGTGCAGAGGTTGACTGGAAGGATTTCTAAGGTCTTTCCTAGCACACATTGCTCTAGACCCCTTCTCTGCCGTACCTCAAAGTTCATTGAAATGGGGGGTCGAGCCCATTTCTTCTTGTCGTTGGTGGGCAGCAGCTCAATCTCAGCGCTGATTTGCGATTCCTTCATGCCTGCCATGCGCTTGATCCTGGAAACACAGGGTCAACAGGCAGCACGGGCCCCTGGTAGCTAAGAAAAGCTTCAAGGGGGGTTACTGCCCCTTTAAGGAAGTTGTGGGGGGAAAAGAACCCAGAAGCTCAGGGGAGGTTCCAGGGCAAGGCAAGGTGGTGAGGACTCCGATAACCTCTTGCTATGAAACCTTGGGTCTGTTATTCCTTTAGCACTGTGGGCTGCATGCAATTTCTGCTTAGACACATGGCCAAGCTATCTCTTGCGCTCTACTTCAGAGGTACAAGGGCAAATAGGGAAACGTTAAAGAATCGTGATAAAAGCAAGCATGCCCCAGTGCAGGCATGTGCACAACTGCACAGAGGTACAAGGGATGAGAACACAACCAGGGGCTCCAGGAGAAGCAGTCACCCCTACTCCCCCAATACACACACACACGTGTGCGCACAAAAGGTGACACTTAACAAGAGGGTACACGAAGGCTTCTTGAGCCCTATTGTGCCCTCACGAAGGAAAGACTCACTTCCACACGATGGCGTTCTCACTGGCCTTATACTTGGCCTTCCCCTTCATGCAGATTACCTGCACCCCACTAGTGTTCAGTGGGGTTGGGATCCGCACCTAGAAGTGACACACGTGTCAGGGAGCTCTGTTGAATCCTGACATCCCTTGCCTTTATACTTAGAGACAAGTGCTGCCTCCTCCCTAAGCCCCTTATCCTCACCTCAATCTTCTGAGCCAGTAGTGAGGGTTTGAAGTTGGACTTAATGACCACCTTGACCTCCAGCTTGGTGCGTCCCACTTCCCGAACTAGTGGGATCACGCGAAAAGGAAGGATGATGTCCTTGGTGGTGCGATACCTTCAGGGGTGTGATAACTTTAGGTTGGCACAGCAGAGCCTGTCCTCCCCCCTCTCCCTGCTCTCTGCCAATAGTAACCCCTGCTCCTCACACCCCATTGGCACCTCATGAGTTCAAATTCTCCATCTGGTGGGATAAAGCTGATGCTGCGTTCAGAATCAAACTTGCTGAGTCGCACACACTGGTGGAAGGTGCAGTCATCAATGGCAATTGATTGCTTCCCACTGCAAGCAGGGATAGAAGGTATTGTTGGTACACGAGGATGGCAGCAGTGAGTCGGGCTGGGAGACCCACGCACCCACAAAGGCTGCAACAGCCTGGACAAGGTTTGCACTGTAATCTATGGAAAGCTTTCAGAATGCAGCTTTCTCACTTGGGGGGTCCCTTTCCTAGAGTTATGGATGAGTGGAAGCTTTGCAAACTCATTATCTTTTGAGAGTTCTGCTGTATGGAACACAAAAGTTTTAGGCATACTGGGCAGAGGCCATCAGTATGTACAGAAGAATCTTGGTCCTTGGGACCAAAAAAAAGGGGCTTACTCTGAGTAGGGTGAGGACAACCCCCTCATCTCTTCAACACAGATACCAAGACCAACCAGCCAAGCACACCCTTGGGAAGTGAGAGTTTGCGTTACTGCAGACATGCAATCTAGAAGGAACCTGTGATTCACCAGGCTCTGCTCAGCCGTCCAAGGTCCACCCTCTCCCACCAGCTACCCTGCTTCGGGCACCTCTTGCTTGTTTCATCAGCTGTGCCTTTGCCTTGCTTCTCAATGACGATCTTGTCATTCATTCCAAACTTGCACTCAGGCATGCCACTCAGATAGCTCTTCATCACCACCCGGCCTGACACATGGGCGCTCAGGACCTGCCCTGGTGATGGACAGATAACCAGAAGCAGCTGAGTCAGGACCAATATCCTGCCCTGGCTCCCCTCCAGCTTCATCACGCAAGGGCCCTCACCTTGCGGGGACATGAGGAGGTTCACACTCTCCAGCACATCCAGGAAGAGCTCATTCCGGCGATACTTGATGCCCTCTCGCCGCCAGCCAATCTGCCCGGTCACCTGGCTGGTGATCTGAGACTGCTCTTCTTTTGTCTATATGGGGCACAGAGACAAACAACAAGGCCTCACTCCTCGTTCCCTTCAATTCTCTTATCTCCATCCCCACTCCACCCTCATCCCCTCCCCCTTCTAGTCCACACCATGTGACCCATATTCCCCCATGGGGCAGGGCCTGGAGAAAACTGAGCAAAGCTGCAAGGGTGGAAGCTGAGGGAACAGCTTACCTGATGCTGGAGAACACAGAGCCAACACGGTACCCACAGGAAGCAGCAGATGAGCACAGATGTGAAGAGGCAGGCAGAAAAGAAGGAGAAGGCTATGAAGCCTGGATCCCAGAAGGGGACCCAGGCTCTCTCCTCCTGAGGAATATCAAGCCTCCAGAGCAACCCACACCCCCCTCCCTGCAACATAAAAGGAAACTGCTTGAGCTGTATTCCCAGTAACAGAGATGCTGAGTTGGCAAGCTCCAGGGGTGGGAGAAGGCCACACAGAGCAAAACAGGCCTGCAGTCATGGCAGAAGGCTCAGGCCAGCACTTCCTATCAGGGATGGGCTCATGAGTCAGCTCAGAAAAGGCTTGGGGGCCAGCTGGGATGAAGGGAGGCTGGGCTCCACCCTGTCTATAGCCTGGACAGTTTGAGTACCTGGCTCTTGATGCCCTGCTGGGTGATGAAGGTTTTCAATGCACCTGTCTCCGAGTTCTGTGGGTAGCCAAAATCTAGGATTTCTGCAAAAGGAAGGGATTCATCAGCTCCTAGAAAAAGCTGAAGGCTCCTACTTCCCATCCCTCCTGGCCTGGATACATCTGGCCAGCATAGCTCTAAAAGACATTGTAGCATCATCTACAGCAAGATTTTTCTAGCTTTGTAGCATTTACTCTAGAATGTATGCTTTATAAGAAAACAGTTAAAACATCACATTTTTTTCAAATAGAAAAAAAATCAGAAGAGTCACATGGCCAGTGGGTAAGAAGTCCAGAAGCCCTAAGCCCTTAAAATACAGAGAGTTGATGTGGGAAGGTGGAAGGACTCTGTTCACTTAAATCATACCCTACAGAGGTAACTGCATCCAGAGGAACCTGTAATATCACATCCTCATCCAGGTTCTGAGGCAGCTCTTGATATGAAAAGCTGGTAGGACAGTCAGTGTAGTAAGGCCCAAACCACAAGGTTAAGAGAATGAAATGTGCTTAACTGAACAGCAGGAGGACCAGCCACCAAAAGACCTTTTGGTCTTCCCCCACCTCTACTCGCTAGCCTATTTCTGTATTCACTTCAGATCAGTCTTTAGGTCTGGATTTGGACTATCCTCCTCCTGGCTCAAAAGACCATATAGGAAACAAAGTTTAGAGAGCACTGGAGCGAGCCTCAGACCTACTCCCACCTCCAGGCCAGGCCCCACCAGGCTTATTCCCACCCGGGACCCATTGCCCCACCAGCCTCACCATCCAGCAGCTCATATATGAGCACAAAATTGTTCTTGATGTTCTCTTCACTGATCTTGCCAAAGTAGGCAGCCATTACGTCACACATCTTATAGAGGAATTCGAAGACCATGGCAGCATTGACATTCTGCTTGGTGACAGCTGCCAGCCAGATATTGGACCGTTTAACATGGAAGAAACTGGTGCGAGCGATGTTGGTGACGGGGCTGCGCACCTGCTGCCGGGCGTGAATAACATTGACCCGAAAGGCATCCACTGCATTCCTCCTAAGAGAGAAGAGTACACAGAGGCTGCTCAGTACAGGCAAACCTCACTCCGTGGGGATCAACCACAGCTGCTAACAAATAGCCACCCTCCTCTCTGCTGAAGCCTGACACACACTTGAAAGCCAATGCCTTAACTGTTGGGCTAGTTTTCTAAGACTCTGCCCAGCAGGGGCCCGAGAGGAGGGCCAGAGCCAGGCTGACATCTGGCCACAAGAGACAGGAAGTCAAGTGGCAATGACAGTAGGGCAGATAATAAAGTGAGCTCTATCAGATTTAGAGAAATATGTTCCTGACTCCCATGCCTGGCTGCAGTTTCCCTGCTGCCACCTCTATAGCTTCTCAGTAAGCTCCAGGCCCAGAAAAGAGAGAGACCCTGCTTCTTCTCCAGTCTTTCCACCAGCGGGGAATGCTGAGTCCTCCAGAAGGTAGCAAAGCCAGCATGCCTTCAGAGAAGGCTCTAATATACTGAGGGAAAAGCCAAGGGGTCACAGAGCTGGGTCACCCATGCTTGTCCAGGATCTAATTCCAGGGCAAGTTCAGGGATGAAAAAAAGAATGAAGAGAACAGTGATGGGGGGGCAGGGGCCCCCACCCACCTGTGCCTGGGCAGCAGCTTGACACGCCGCTTACCTATTGCTACAGCAGCCAATGAGATGGGATGAGAGAAATGACGCCACCGGGAAGAGGAGAGTGACAGTAACGAGAGAGAGGGTTAGAGACACAACACACTGGGGTGGGCAGCACACACCATGCGGGGGAAGCAAGATGGGCCACAGGCAAGGGGTGGAGAGCACAGCAAGGCATGCAAGACAGTGTGTGCCCTGGTCGGCTCAGCCAGGCCCTCCAGGGCCGGAGGAGGGATGTGGATGGGTACAGGCATGCCAGGCGTTGCCATGTCTCTAGCTCATGCCCCACCACCAGCCAACAAACAGGCACAAAGGCCAGGCTATCCCCATTAGCCATGAAGCTGGGAGCCACTGTAGCAGGCCCATCTCTGACTGTCTAGTCTAAGCAATTCCAGGAAGAAAAACAGGGCAGCATGAACCAGAGGAACCTAATCTCATCAGAGCTCCTGAGGCTAGGACAAGTCCCCTCTGTCAGGGAAGGTCAGTGGCATGCAGGGTGGGGCAGAATAAGTGAGGCTGTGTCTCCTGGTAGAGGTCTGAGGACACAGACAAGGAGCTGTTCCTGGTCTACTCTGATAGACCAGAAAAGCAGCACAGCCTCCCTGCCCATCCCTTGGTGACCCAGAGAATGCCTCAGGCTTGCTCACCACCTCTATTCCTGGAGTGGCCAAGAGGAACTGAAAACAGCTGAGTCAGCAGCCTGACTCCTGAGGAGTGGGAGAGGATTCGGCAGCCTGAAGAGTCCAGTAAAGGCTCTCACCACAAGAAGGGCTTTTGAGAGCAAGACTTAGATTAGTACTGCCAGCCTGCCAGCTAATTCCACCCGCTAGAGACAGATCTCCCTTCTCAGAGGAGGGATCAACCCTTCAAGCAAAAGCACTCATCTCCAGCAACTAGGTCTGTCACTACAGGGAACAGGAAGCAGCAAGGCTAGGAGTTCCTAGGACTGTGGGGGTCCTGCCATTTCACAGGTCCCACTGAGTGGCCAGCAACTGGCTGCTTGGCCAATACCACCAGACCTAATGGGAACCAGGCTGTAATAGCTGAGCATCCAGGATGCAGCAAGGGGTGGGGAATAGTCCAGATCAAGCCTCTGGGAGAAAGAGACCTGGCCCTGCATGCTGGAGAGGAGGGATGGGAGTCGGGGCACAGCTGGCTCAGCCAGGGCACTCACCCGATGTCATCTCGGTAGACCCGGGAGATGAGCACCTCCCCCTTGTGATTATAGATGAATAAGCCTCCAATCATGGCGGCAGCTCAGTCTTCGCAGCCCATTGCTCTGAGAAGAGACCTAGGATAGATGAGGGCAGTGTAAGGGAAGGCGGCAGAATCTGAGCCCTGTCCCCTAAGGGGCTGTCCAAGTCACTGGCTGGGCCTTTTTTCTGACTCAACCCTCCAGCAAGTGACCCTACAGTCCTCTCAGCCAAGCCCCTCCCTTTCACCAGGCCCCAGTTCCTGTTTATCCCATTCTGGAAGGGAGAAAAGGAGAGGGACTTAGGCCCAGGATTCTAAGGCCATTCTGACCCTCCCTTTCCTGGGACTGAGCCCAGAGTAGCCCCCTCCCCCTTTCACAGCGCTGAGCTCAGCAAGGCCCCTTCCTGTGCAGACTCTCAATCAGGCTCTAGCTGGTGAGTCACTGCAAAGGCCTGCCTGCGGCTGCAGGAATGGCGGTAGGAATTACTCCAGCTGGTTCAGGCCTGGGGGCCCCAGGCAAAACTTTAGGAGCGCTACTCTCAGCCTCCACTACCCTTCAGAGAAGGCAGCATGGCCTGAACCTTTGACTCTCTAATTCACAAAAGTCTAAACATTCTAGGAAAGGGTGTGCAGGGATTAGGGGGTAGAGAAGAGAGCCCTAAGGCCCTGACATCAACCCAGGAGTGCTGCTCCAACCTCTCCCAGGCAGTCAAATAAACAAGCAAAAGAGCAGAGAAGAAAGGCCCCAGCCCTGACAGACTACACTTCAGTGACCCAAGGAGCTTATCAGTTATTTCTGACCACCTCTCTTTGAAATAGAGAAGCTCCCCCTCAGCTCCCAAGTAAATAAGAATACAGGGGTGTTGTGAGGAAGGGGAGAGCAGGTTCATAAGATCAAGAGATCCTTCCAGTAGAAATTCTGATTCCAGACCTGCAACATAATTCATTTCTGACCTGAATGCCTAAAAACAAGGGGCAGAATCCCGGAACTATCTAAATTATTTGGGTCCAACTAATTTAGATTGTTTGCAAGGAGAAAAAGGGTTTAGTTCTATATTTCCTGGATTAGCCTTGGTGTTAATTTCACAAGAGAGGCAGTTTAGGAGACTTTCAGTTTCTAAACTGGAAAATAAAATGTATTATAATACCAGTCAAGGTGTCCCAGGATGAGAGAATAAGTCTCTCAAACTGGTGGACACTTCCCATTCCTCAGTCCCAGAGACCAGGAGAGAAAGCGCAAAATGGAGGTTGAGCCCTGGGCAAAGAAGCAAGTTCACAGGGATCAGGTGGTAGGGAGCTCAGGGCATCAGAGAAGCAGAGATGGTGCCCAGGTCAGGAAAGGAATTTTTAGTTAAGGGATAGACTGGCAGCAACAGCCAGGCAGTGTACTCAAGTGAGCCCACAGCAGCAACAGAGCTGGTGGGGGCACCTGGAGAAAAGAGTTTCCAGTATGGCAAAGGTCAAGGCTTTGAAGAGGAAAAAACGGCAGGGTGAGACTAACAGTGGTGAATAAGGGAAAGCTGGGGAGACGTAGCTTGCTGTGGTATGCAGGTGTACAAGCATGCGCGGGTGGTGGGTTTTTCGCCCCGGGGAGGAGGACATCACCGGTAAAGATGGTTCCACGGCGTGCGGGGGCTGTCACTCAACTGCAAGGAGAGGGTGCCACAGAGTGGGGACCTTGTGACAGTCCAAGGAGGCGGCACAAGGAGGTGTCACTGTCCTAGGGGATGGGGGAATTGTCCTTGCGCCGGGAGGAGGAGGCGCCGAGGGCTAGGAGGTTGTCACGATCTCAGGGAGGGGGCCGCCGCGCGGCGTCCGTGTCTGGGAGGATTCCAGGAGGGTCTCCCTCTCAAGCGAAGCTCCGGGCGGGTCAGGTGGAGGGCATCGCTCCGCGCCCGTCCTGCAACCGCGCCCCGGGCGCCCCCGCCCCGCCGTCAGCTCCCTTTCTGATCTGAAGGCTGAGGCCACTCCCGGGTGTGGGCTGCTTTCCGCGTAGCGCAGTGCAGTGAGCGGCAAAGCTGGGCAGCCAGGAAGGCGTCCTCCCTCACCCCGTACGGCCAGATCCCGAGCTCACCTGGTGTCCGCGGCCCTCTGCTCGGCCGGCCCGGCCACTCTCCGGATCCCAAGATGTCCGCCCGCCCCCTGCTCGCCTGCCCGCTGCCTCGGCTTTCACTGCAGTGTTGCGGCCCCGCCCCGGCCTCAACTGCGCGTGCGCACCCGCCGAAGGCGCAGACTACAAATCCCAACAGGCCTCTCGGCCTTATCTCTTTCAATTTAAGCTCCCCTAGATTTGGTAGAACTACAACTACCGACAGCCTTCGAGACTCGAAGGAGGGGCTAGGCGTGCCTTGGGGGGAAGTAGGAGGGGCTTTATTCGGCCCCACCCGAAATACACAGTCCAGAATACGCTGCTATGCTCACTTCCTTTTCCTCATTGAGCGTTCTGGGGTTTGTAGTCTCTGCAATCCCTCTTGTTCCTCTTTCAGAGTTTGTGAGAGCTTCAGCCCGGGGTCGCTGAGAGTTGGACACGACTGAGCGACTTCACTTTCACTTTTCACTTTCATGTATTGGAGAAGGAAATGGCAACCCACTCCCGTGTTCTTGCCTGGAGAATCCCAGCGACGGCGGAGCCTGGTGGGCTGCATAGTCCAGTCTATGGGGTCGCATAGAGTCGGACACGACTGAAGCGACTTAGCAGCAGCAGCAGCAGCAGCAGAGGATTACTGCCATTTGTTGAAGCCCATCTGTTAAGCCTTGAATTGCTGTAGGCCTTTCAGTCTCGAGTCCGAGGACTGATTGTCATTTTATACACACACACACAGGACTTGGCAGTAGAAGTGTTTGTGCTGAGTTAACTGCTTTATAACATCACCTCTGATTTTCCCAAGCTTTTTTGCATCGTATATTTGTTCTAGACATGAGCCTTTTCCCAGGAATCAAGACTTAAGGTAGGGGCAGGGAGTAAGGAATCAAATATTTAGAAGAAAAGCTAAAATTTTTCAAAATATGTTTGTGTTCTACCTCAACTATATACCTATGGGACTGTGAGGTCCTCAAGGTCAGGACCTGTGTGTCTTCTACTGACAGGCATATATGTGGCTTGGAAAACTGTTGTCAACTTGAGTTTAACTGGACATGGGATTTGAAATCCCTTCTTTGATAAATGATCTTCACATTCAAGCTAAGAGGAGACAGAGCCAATCCTAGCACATGAAAGGCCTGCCTGGCTCTTGCAGGACCTGAAGAACATCTGTTGGCTCTTCTCTTTCTGTAGGGAGAGATACCATGCTGCCTTCCCTAGGCAGGGCCGAGCCCATCATGAGAGGAAGCAAGGGCAAGAAAGGGCAAACCTAGTTGCAAATCCTACTATTCCTAGAATTCTGATAGAAACCAGAATATGGCAGGATGAAAATCTGACCTCCTACAGATCAGGGTCACAGTCTTAAGCCATGAAGTGACTGAATACAGGCACGTCTAATTCTTGAACCAGCACTCAAGGCTTACTCCTACCTTTCTAGGAGCTTTGTCCTCAATACCTACCCTAAAGAAAGTGAAGCCACTCAGTCGTGTCCGACTCTTTTCGACCTCATAGACTGTAGCCTAACAGGCTCCTCTGTCCATGGGATTTTCCAGGCAAGAATACTGGAGTGGGTTGCCATTTCCTTCTCCAGGAGATCTTCCCAACCCAGGGATTGAACCTGGGTCTCCCGCATTGTAGGCAGACGCTTTACTGTCTGAACCACCAGGGAAGTCTAAATATTTACCCTACCCCCCTACCAATTTAGAGTAAATAATAATGATAATAATAGTAGTAGTAGTAATAATAATAGCTACCATTTATTGAGCACCTATTCTACTGTGTGCCAGGCACTGTGCTAGGCACTTTTCGTACAATATCTAATTTAAATCCTCACAACAACCCTGTGAGGTAGGTATTATTATCATTTTACATATGAGGAAACTGAGGCTCAGAGAGATTAAATAACTCTCTTATCACACAACCAAAAAGTAGTAGAGTTGGGATTCAAACCCAGAATAACCTGACTCCAAATCCCAAGCTCCTGTGAACTAGAGTAGAGGCAGAGGGGAGAGAAAGGGCCAAATTCAAGAAAACTTGGAGTGGAATGGATATGATATACTGACTAGTAAAATATGGGAAGGAATTTAAGCCCATAAATGTTTCTAGCTGGTGAGCCTATGAAGAGTGATGAATGTAACCAGGATTGGAATTCAGGAGGAACATACTTGGCGGTATGGAGGGAAAGAGTTGAGTCTATCTGGACATGTCCAAGGAGATATCCAGCAGGTGATAAAAATACAGATCTAAAGATAAAGGGCAGTTAGGGATGGAGATATATATTTGGGAATCACCAGCATATCAATGGCAGTTGACATCAGGATGGATGATTCTATTTTGGGAGTAATTAGAGAGGAAATAGAAGTGGACCAATGATGGAATACAAGGACCCTTAAGGCATGAGCAATAGTGGAAGAATCCTCAAGAGAGTCAGAGATAGCGGAACCGGAGGAGGAAGAAAAGTACAGGAGGCAGCCCCATAGTAGTAGCTAGAGGCAACCATGGTCTGGGCTGGGAGCAAACCTAGAGCTCCCAGAAGGAAGACAAGACTGAGTTACACTTCTAATACAGCCCTTATGCACCACCCTGCCCCCTCACCCCAAGAATATGTGTTAAGTGAATGAATGCCAAAATACCCCTACCCTGGTTTACACCAAAACTTGGGAGCTTAGGACTTCATCTTACTCTTGACACCCCAGGGAAGTCTAAAAATATGGAAGCCTAGGTGAGCCAGAATTTATAGAAGAGGCTCACAGAGAAAGTTGTGATTTGTTTAAATGGGAGAATAAGGTTAAAGAAAAAAAAATCACCCCACAAAACTTGGTACTCTATCTGAAATCCCAGAAGTCCGTCTGCCTAACCTTGCTCTGAGTTATCATGATGACTGTGAAAACACAGAAGGGTGTGGGGGGCGGGGGGCAGAATGAGAACAATCTGTTAGTTGCCTGGGGTATCTTGTGCTGAGTCCAGCTTATGGGCTTTATTCAGATAGGAAGATGATGGGCACATGTGTGGGAGGTGTGAGGGCTATGAAGAGAGAAAAGTCAGGGGACCAGCCCCACAACCTGGGAGAGGACTGGGAGAGAGGGTCCAGCCCTCTGGTCAGGGACCAGCCCTGAGGCTTAAGTGAACTTGCATAGGCACGTGTGTCTGTGTGTGTGTGTGTGTGTGTGTGTGAGAGAGAGAGAGAGAGACAGACAGACAGACAGACAGACACACAGACAAGACACAGAGAGAGGAAGAAAAAGGGAGAGAGGGAATGAGAGAGCAGAGAACTCTCTGGGGAAAGGGGAACAGAAGCTCTCATAGGTGGGTGAGAGGCTGGGGTGATTCTCAGAAGTCTAGTGACTTGACATGTTTGTTGAAGTGTGGGTATGGGGGCTGAATATCCTTGGAAAGCCCTGAGGGGCTGCTGAAGCAAGGTTCCTGGTCTCCTCAGAGGCTGGGCCTCCTCTCGCTGGGGACTCACAGAAAGTCAAACAGCCCGAAATTCTTGGCTGCTCCAGGCCCAGGAAAAATTGGGAGAGGAAAAAAGAAAAGAAAAGAAAAGTTTCAGCCCAGAGGTGAGATGAGCCTGCTGATTAGCAGGGTTAGGGGTCTGAAGGAATCAGCACATGGGGCAGGCATGGGGTGGGTGTAGGTTTGGGTGCAGAGCAGAGATGTTCCCTGGGATCTGCTACCAGCTCAAGCAACTGAGGAGGCCCTCTGGGCTTCTGCTAAGGTTGCGCGCAAGCAGGGTTAGTATGCATGGTTACTGGAGGGGACTGCAGCTCTAGGGTGCAGGGCTGAGGCAGTAGGTGGGGACAGTTAGCAGGAGGGGCAGATGAAGCAAGTCTTTTTTGGTGTCAGTATTAAGGGAAAAAGTCAAGAAGTTGGCATGCATGCAAGATTAATAGAGGGATAATACCGCTAAATGAATGCTGAAAAGGAACTGGGAGAGGGGAGGCAGGGATGAGGGGTATGCAGGTCTTCAAGGGCACTTCTGGGGTCAATTCTTGAAATATGTGGGGGTGGGGTGGGGGGAGGGTAAGGAGCAGCACTAGCCACTTGGGTCCCAGGGACATGAACGATCCTGGGAAGTCCTGCGCAGCAGTTAGTGGCAGAGGGACAAGCTGGGGCCGGTGGCAGGTTAAGGGCTGCATTGCCGATCAGTGGGTGCACCCCACCCTCGCTGCACCCAGCGAGCAGTTAGCGCGCCTGGATTTAGTTCCATTTATTTCCCTTTCAGGTACCAGATAAAATAACAAAAAACGGACGGAGAGAGGAACGCAGCCAGCCTGGGGCGGGGTAGGATGGTAGTGGGGGAGGGGCCCTGCTCACATCACATCCACAAAGAACTCACTGGGGTTTCCCATGGCCATGCGGAAGGACTGTCTGCTGGCGGTCAGTTCGGGGGGCACAGAGGCCAGGTCGCGGCCCGGAGGGGCTCCCGGGGGCCCCATGGCCGCGGGCGGTGGGGGCATCATCAACATGGGGGGCCCGTAAAGAGGGGGCACCCCAGGGGGGCCGTAGCTTGGGTGCGTGTGATGGCTGCGCAGGCTGCTGGCCAGCGAGTGGTGGCTGCGGTGGCTATGCTCGCTGGCGGCAGGACCCGAGCGCTCGCTGGGCGCCCGCTCCCGTGGCCCCCGCAGGCTGCTGCGGGTCGTGTGGTCCGATTCGCTGCCACTGCCGCCCGACTTCGAGTCCCCGGCCTTAGGGTCCTTCTCCTTCCGCCGGTCGCTGCCACTACGATTGGAGCCACTGCTCCGGCTGCCTGCAGGGGACAGGCAGGGACGGGGTGGGAGACACTCAGAGCTTGCGAAGGAAGCCTGGGGCTCGCCCGGGGCCCTCTCCTCATTACCTTCACTGTGCTGACTGCTGGCGCTGCCCCCGCCATAGCTGTACCCCAGCTCCGGGAAGCCTGGGTGCGGATTGTAGGGGTGTGGGGGCGGCGGGTACTGGTAAGGGAAAGCCATGGGCCAAGGGGCGGCCCCTGGGTGCGGCAGAGGGGCCAGCGTGTCCTGGTCGGAGGCGCCGCTGGAGCCGTCGTGATCGTGGAGGGAGAGGTTGGCCATGTCTGTGGAGGGAAGCCGAGGACGCATGAGCCTGGTCTGTCCCATGCCTCAGCACCCTTAGTCAGCAGAGAGATCCCCAGCCTAGGTCAGGTGGATGTGCTTGGGAAGACAGCGACAGCAGTGGCTGCCAGAATGGGAAGAGGGATAGGACAGAGATTGCTCACTCCTTCAGACCCCCTCTGCCAACCTCCAGAGGTGGTAGGAAGGCAGACCCTGCAGAGACAGGCCCAGAGAAAACCATCCCTTGGAAGGTCCCAAGTCACCACTTCAGATGGTCAGATGCCCAGTTTCTCCTGCTTCCTCAGTGGGCTGGAAGAAGGGGCAAAATTCTTATTTGGCAATTTTCTCCTCAGTTCGCTTAGAGGGTAAACGGTAGGGAGGGGAGTATGGGAGGCTGAAATACCAGATAGCCACCAGGTGTTGCACACCTGCCCTTCATCAGGCACAATACGAAGTACCTCATCTCATGCAAGTGTTACCACAACCCTATGAGGAAGGTATGTTTAGTCACATTTTTTTTTTTCCAGATGAGGACAGTGAAGTCCAGAGAGGTTAAATGACCAGCCAGAAGAGGTCAACCCAAACTGTAGAAGCTCAGAGTTGCTAACTTTACCTTTCCAGATGAGGACATTAGTAAGAAGAAAGGAGTAGTTTGGGGAAATTTAGGTGAAATTTTGCCCTCCTCACTCACTTAGGACTAAAATCACACTCCATCTGTACCAGGTTCCAGAGCTCTGAGAGAGCTGCAATTGCCCTAGGGGCCAGTTGTTGGATCCAGGCTGAGCCCTTTGATCCCAGCCCTTAAGGGAGCTGACCCAAACTTATATGGGAGGAGGAGTCAGGAGAGGGAGCTGAGGCAGCCGATGAAGTCTACCAGCCAAACCATCCATGGTCAAGGCCAGAAGCTCCATGAGTGGTGGTGGTGGTAGGAAGCAGGCAGCTGACTTGGTGACTACTTCAGCCACTAGGCTGTCATCCCATGGGCAGTGACTGTGTGCTCCTGGGCTACCCAAGTCCCCAGCTCTTCCCTTTGAGCTTGCAATATTCCCAGCTGAGGAGACCTCGGCCAGTACAAAGGAAAGGCCTGTTCTGCCAGCATCTCCCTGAGCTTGGCTTCTGGTGACTTGGTCCATGGGTAGAAGACCAGAATGCCCTTGGGATGGACACCACACCTATCCTGAGAAGCGCCTCTGAATGTCTGGGGCCAAGGCTGCCTTCTCCTAAATAATGATAATAATAATTATATTTGATTGAGTCTAAGGAGTCACTGATTATAAATGCACTCCAATTTCAGATATTGAAATGTGAAAAAATGTTCTTCTTAGAATCAATTAAATATATGATAAATGGGTAAGCTTTTTCTTTTAGAGCAATTACTGTGGGCCAAACATGGCGCTAAAAGCATTATATACATTAAGCTTATATCATTCTCAAAACAAACCTGTGAGATAGGTTTTACTATTAACTCCATCTTACAGATCAAGAAATTGAGGCACTGAGAGGGTATGTCACTTACTCATGTTCACATAGTAAGGGTGGAGCTAAAATTTGAACTCAGAACTAATTCCAAAGCCTTATGCATCTATTACTTCTCCTCCATGGGGCCATGCTGGAGCTGCTGAGGCCCAGGGACACTCCCCTCCATGCAGGGACTTGTGCTCCACAAGAACAGCCTTTCTAGTCCCTTGAACCTAAGCTGAAGCAGAGGCAGAACTGGCTTCTGAGGCTGGGCTTCAGCTGCCAATCCTGAGCTTTACTGTCCTGTTTTGAGGACTCCCTTCTCCAAGGGCTGTCTACTGGCTCTGGAGAATGGGGCTTCCCTGCTGACTTCTCCTGCTTAAGAATCCTCACTAGTTTTGTACTGTCTCACGATCAAGTCCAGATCCCCTGCAGGACCAGATCCCAGAGGACCTTGCAGAGTCCTCTACAGGCTGGCCCTGTCACAGATTTTCCAGCTTCCGTGTGAGGCATAGCTCCAGGGGTCTGAGGAGGCTGGGGACTTGAGGCCTCAGGCCAGCTCCAGTTCCTGTCTTAGTGGAATCTGCTCTGAGGGTGAGCAGGAACTGAGGCTAGGAACTGTGACTGGCCTTGTTGGGGCAATGTTTCTGCAGCACTGTATACCTAGGACAGCCCTGATGTGGTGGGAAGAACAAAGGCTCTGGAGCCAGAAAGACCTAGACTCAAGGTCTTGCTTCTCTGCTTCCAGCTGTGAAACCTGGAGTAGACTACTTAACTTATGTAAGTCTCAGTTTCCTTATGTGAAAACAGAATCATCTCCCCAAGGGCTTTAGGGAGGTTGTGAGGATTGAGTGAGAGTGAGATGATGCTTTAGAAACAACCAGCATGGTGCCAGGCAGAGCAGGCACTCAGAAAACGCCAGCCTCAAGGGGGCTGGGCAGGGCAGTGAAGAAGAACTGGTCTGGGCTCTGCCTAAGAACTGGTCTGGGCTCTGCCTCTACCACACAGAACTGTCAGGTCTTGAGGCTCCCCCAGCTCTGCTGCCCGCTAATCTGGGTTCCCTAGAGTCTGCTGCTACATCCACCCAGGCCACTCCCACTTTCAACCAGGAGATGGGGCAAGGAGGCTGGGGAGGCACGTACTGCCGCAGAGGTCGCCGAAGATGTAGTAGCACTGCTCGGAGAAGGTGATCTTGTTGACAGTGTGGCGGATGAAGCCGGCTTTCAGCAGGTTGCTGGCATACTTGCGGGCCTCTCGCCGGTCAGTGAAGCCTTCCACGTTGTGGTACAGCCAGTCCACCACATCCGAGCCTGAGGGCAAGGCTGCCACTTGATTGGGAGGCCCACCAGACCTGGGCTCTTCTGATCTCACAGGAGCCATGTGGCTGGTGCTGATTCCAACTCCAAGGGGTGGCCCAAGGGAGTTCTTGGGTCCTGGCCTGCCCCGCCCCACCACTTTCCACCCCATCCTTCATCCCACCATGGGGCCCTCTCACCGATGAAAGCGTTGGGGATGGTAATCTTGAGCCACATTCGGTCACGGACCTCTAGCCCGGATTCAGGGGAGGCCATGGCTTTTACTATGGCAGCCATGTCACTGTGGATGGACAGGTGGAAGTCGTCTAGGCCTGGGGGTGGGAGGGAGAATGGTGAGGCAGAAAGGGGCTATGGAGTCAAGCACACAGGAGTTTGCATTCCAGCTCTACTGCTTAATAACATGGACCAATGTCAGGAAAATTACCAACATTTGGGACACTCAGTTTCCCCTTCTGTAAAAATAGGGACTTTAATATCTATTTTACAAGGATATTTGAAGAGAGAATTAAATAATATAAATGAAGGTGCTTAGCCCAGTGTATAATGTATGCTGTGATAATAGAAAGGCAGTCATTTACTGAGCGCTTACTTTATGCCACACACTGTGCTTGATGTTTTACTTGTATCCTCTCATTAAACCCTAGAAGCCTGGTAAAGTGCGTATCATCAGTCCCATTTTACAAGAGGAAACTGAGGCTTACTGGGTGCTCAGTACAGGTTCAGAAGCAAACGGTTTGGTGAGGGTCAGTGTCCACTGAGGGAAACTGCAGAGTGAGGTGGCTGGAACAGACCGACTCTCCTCTCCAGCTCCCTCGGATGCTCAAGCAAGAGTCTCCAGGTGGGCCTTCAGCAGTCCCTTCCAGCTGGTCCTATGTGCTGGACCCAGGGGTCAGGGTTGGACACTCACGCTCTGTGTCAGGGATGGAGCTGGTGATGGAGGAGCTGGTGGAGGTGATGGTGCTCAGGGAGGGGCTCATGCCGTAGGCAGGGAAGGTGCCGGTCATGGCTGCGGTGTGGGAGACCCAGGCCGCGGGGTCAATGGGCCGGATGGGCTCACCTGCGGGGAGGATGAGGAGTCAGGGACTACCTGCCCTCCCCACTGCCTGGCCCAGTAGGGTAGGTGTGAGGTTCAGGGTAACACAGAAGGAAGGAGAGACCGGGCTCACATATGCTAAGCACCAGCTTTAGGGCCCAGTCTCCCATCCACTTACTCCTGGGCAGTGTGAAGCACCCACGTGGACTTGGGTCCCAGCACTTGGCTACAGTCAAGGTGATGGGCCTGAAAGCAAGGGTGTCCCTGGTGAGGGCAGGATGTGTGGAGGCCAAACCAAGCCCCTTCCCTGTTAGCCAGAAATACCTGCCCTCTCCTCCCCAGTGCCATCCATACCCTGGTTTGTGTACAATTTCCCGAAGTACTCGGACCGCATCATCGTTACTCATGTTCTCAAAGTTGATCTCGTTTACCTGGGAAAAAGGACCAGGAGTGGAATACGCAGCTGTGTTGGAGAGATGGTAGGGAAGCTAAGTTTGGTGGGCTAGCGGGTCTTCCCCATACCAAGAAGCAGGATACAGATAGCGCGGACATTTCCCCGTCTCCATCCATACCACCACCCAAGGTGGGCAATGGTACCTGTAACAGCATGTCTCCTGGCTCAATGCGTCCATCAGCAGCCACGGCCCCACCCTTCATGATGGAGCCGATGTAGATGCCTCCATCACCACGCTCGTTGCTTTGGCCCACAATGGAGATGCCCAAGAAGTTATACTTTTCTACAGGGAGTAATAAGAACTTGAGACAGGAACAACGTTCCTACCCAGATTCTAAGCCCTTCATTAAAAAAGGAAGAAAGGGACAAGAACTAACATTTATTGAACTTGAATCAGGCACTGTATTCTGCATACTCAAACATACTTTCACTTAATCCTTGTGGGCTATGAGGTAGGGGTCAATCCTGTTTTACAGAGCAGACAAATGAGGTGCAGAGAATTTGAGTAACTTTTCTAAGCCATGAAGTGGCAGAGTTAGGATTTAAACTCAGATTTAAATTCCAAAGTTGGGGCTCTTTTCACTACATCCTGCTACCTCCTAAAGAAGAACACCTAGGGCAGAAATCAGAGACCAAGAATGCAAGGGATGGAAAGCGGAAAGCGGGGAAGCATCAGAATCACTTTAGGAAGCCTTCCTGGATGCCATTCTCTGCTTCCATAGTGCTTATCTCTGTCATAGCTCTGATCGTGAGATACTGAATGGATCAGTGTATGTAGCAGTTTATGCTTAAGAAAAAGAGCTCCTTGAGGGAAGGGAACATATTGTGTGTCTCTCTGCACTCCCAGTGTGGCAGGTAGCAGGTGCTGGAAAGTGTCATTTCACGAGACTCACCCATGTTGAGAGTGACGGTGATGATGTTGAGTGACATGGTGGAGTCCGTGATGCTGCTGAAGGATGAAGACTGGAATAGACAGAGGCCCTGAGCAGCAGGCAGGAGTGGCAGGAACTCACTGCTCCCACTGAGCTCTTCCTCAAGGCTAGCCTTCAGGACCACCGCCCCTCTAGAATGCTATACCCTGACCCAAGGGGAAGGATCGAAGGAAGCACAAACTCTCGTCTTGCTGGGGGCAGGGGGGCTCCGTCTGCTCCACCCACCCCAGCGTCTTGGCCCCATACCCGCTCAATCCGGGAAACCTTCTGCTTCCGCCGCCGCCGCTTGTGTCTCCTCATCAGGCGTGAGGCGCTGCTCTGCTCTGTGGAGCTGCTGAACCTGTGGGGCCCACAGTCGTTCCCCACCAGGCTGGCCCAGCCCTATCCCATAAGAGGCATCGCAGGGCCCGGGTCCCCACCACAAAGCCCACATCCCACCCAGAGGCCCAGCATCCTCAGGAGTCAGGGCTCCTACGGGTCACCTATCCCACAGTACCCAGGAAACCAAAGCCCCACCTGCTGGTGGAATCATCCTCATCTGAATCAAAGAAGCTGGTGGTCTCCAACTCGCTGCTCATCAGGGTGGAGGAGCTGTCATAACCCCCTGGCTCTCGTCGCCGCTCCCCCTTGGCAGTTCCATTCAGCCGGGTTGCTGCAGGGGATGGAGGCAGCTGGGCTCACAGTGCTTGATGAAGGAGAGGAGGCACGAAGGACGAGCCAGGGGCTGTACTGGGGCCAGGCCTATCCAGAGCTCAGGAAGGAAGGCAGAGAGTTGGGTAGCTGGGTGGAAGGGGCAGGGAGAGATGCTGGGGGTGGGTTCAGGGAGGACGCACTGTGCTCTGGGCCATCCCTCCGGCGTGGCCGCTCTCGCTGGGCAGACACCAAGGAGTCTGTCTCTGTGTCATTGTCCAGGTTCTCCTGGCTGCCCCCACCAGCGTGAGGGCTGTAGGGAAGAGAGGACTCAGTGGGGGAGGGCACAGGCTGGGGGCCCCCTCCCCCAGCCAAGCTGAGCTGAGGCAGCCCTCCCCCAGGGGCTCTCCCCACCCTCCGGTCACACTCACTGGAAGGATGGGGGCCGGGAGTCGCCGATGCCTCCTGTGCGCTCCATGGGTGGTGGCAGTTCTGCCGGGCTGTCAGCACAGAAGGGCGCTGGTTCTGGGTGTGAGCCTTCAGCCGACACCAGCTGATGGGGAGAAGATGCTTGGGTACTGGGGCACAGAGGCCCCATGGAAAAGGGGCTAGCTGGCTTCTGGCAGGGCATGAAGACTTGGGGAGAATGAAGCAGGGGCCATGGGGGGAGAAGAGACGGGACTGTGCAAGGCCAGCTGAGACGACGAGGAGGCTGAAAGGCATGGGCTGGCAAAATGGAATGGGGGCGGAGAAGAAGGGTCAGAGGTCCAAGGTAGAGGTTGGCACGTGACAGAAGGAAACCTGACCAGTGCCACAAAGGACAGAGGAGACGTTTTTTGTCTCCAGTGTGTACTTCTGTCCCTTTCCCCCCTTCCCACCACTCTCACTTTTCACCAAGGCTATAACATGATCTGGAGTGACAGAGTTCAGTTAGAAAACTCAAGGAAGATTCAGACACTGAAGAATCAAACCACGGTCTCAGCAATGCCTTTCCTCCATCCAGCTCACTGCAGGAATGCAGGTGGAGAGAGGGTTGAGGCGAGCTCCTTACCCAGGACACCACCCGGCCATTGAAGCAGGGTAGCTTGGCATTGTCGTCCGAGATCTCCTCCTTCACCACTCTGCAGGGAAAGGAGGCTGTTAGAGTGAGCTTTCAGGGGTGGGAAATACAACCCCAACTCTCAGGGGCTCCTCTACCCTGAACTGGGAATCAAATCACCAGCATAAGCCTGTTCAAATGGGAGCGGGGGCGGTGACCTAGGAACAGATCTTTATCATCACCAGAAGGACACCAGCCATGCCCGGGCCAGCTGCCTTCCTGGGGCATTCTCCTGGCCATCGAGTGACTGCAAATTACACCTGATGAATCACTGTCCCCAGTGAGTGCAGTCACCCCTAGAATCTCAAGAGTGGTACTCATCCCCCAACATGGCTCTCCTGTGCTAGATTTTATCTTTCCCTCTGAACCTAAACTAGGAAAAAACACACCCTTATCACTGTCCTCTTCTCAGTTGGGAATCCTGACATTCTTCTGGGAGGTGTGGATGAGGAATTGAAGGAAATTAGGAGAGAGAAGGGGAGAAGGCATTTACCAAACGTCCCCCACTGCCACTATGACACTGGTAACAACTGCCTTCATTCACTGAGCATGTACTATGGGTCAAGCACTAAGCTAAGCAGTTTACTGGTATCCCTTCATTTAATATTCTCAGCAATGCTGTAAAATAGATACAGATGGGGAAGCCAAGGCTCAGCAGGTTCAGAAATTCACCTACAGTCACACAATTAATAAATGAAGAGCTAGAATTTGAATCCTGGTCAGCCTGATTCCAAAGCCTTTATTCTTACCTATTATACCATCTTATCCCCCTACAGTTAGACTGTATAATCTTCACATCAGCCTCACTGTATAGACAATATGATCTTGATTTTATTAATAAGGAAATAGAATCAGAAACTTGTTCAAGGTTACAGAGCTGGATGTCAGGGCTGGAATTCCACTCTAAGCTCGTCTGACTCCAAAGCCTATATTCTTCCCAGGGTATTTCACATTATTTCCCATACAGTGATGGAGGTGATGTGGGTCTGTGTGGAGGGTGGGGGTGTGGGAGACAGTGATGCGGGGTATAGGCGAGGCAGGTAGCATACAGTCTCAGGTGTGCAGTTTGGCCTGGTGCATCAGTGAGGCAAGAAGTCAGATTATAACTATAGTTTGGGGCCAGGAAAGGGAACAGAAAAGCTTGACCCCCCGCTCCCCTCCACCCCCTGCCAGACTGCATCAGACATCTCAGGAGCACAGAACTAGAAAGCTGTGATCCAGGGCAAGAGGAAGACATGTGCCTGCAGCTCTAAGCAGAGAGGGAAGACAGGAAGGAGGCTGGGAAGCCCAGTCCTCCCATGTTCTTAAAGCAGCTCCTGCCCAGAGCTAGAGACGTGCTTGGCTCCTAGTGATGCTCACATTCCTGGACTCACAGCCAAGTTCAAAGGCTGAGCATACCCTCCTCCCTCCCATTCAGCTCTGACTCCTCAACCCCACAGCGACCCCAGGAAAGCAGCTCAAATCATCCTGCGTAGGCGCACCACAGAAAGCCTGGAGACAGAACAGACTAGAAAACAGAGACATAGACATAGCTCAGACCCACTAGCCAGTCTGACCACAGGGGACCCCAAGCTTGTAGCCCCCATGGGAATTGGGGCTCAAATTGGAAGGAGGTATGTGGGCCATGGGGCAAGGACTGCGACCTTCTCGGAGAGGGTCTTAGCACCTCTGTGGTGGGAAACTGCTGTTGGGTCCCCACCACCCCCTCCCCTTGGAGGCCCCACCACACAGCTCCACACTACAGATGTTTCCTCTCTTTCTGGGGGTCACTGACAGGTCACCAAGGCTCTGCTGACTCACAATGATCAGCTGATCTTCAGCAGCCTTGGGGGATTTCAGACAGGCCTCCCCCTCCCACCATGGAGCTGAATGGCTCAAGGTTCCACAGCACTTACACACTCACATACATATACATACCAAGTGGAATCAGACAAATCTGGGTTCAAATTCCAATTCTGCCACTTATTAGCCCTCCTCTCTTAGAGAATTTTCTTAACTTTTCCAAGCCTTTTCTCATCATGGTAAGTGAGATTTGTAAATGCCTGACATAGGCCAGACATACACTAAAAACTAGTTATTAACTTTGTCAATTTTTTGCAGGATCCATACTCTCTTTCTAACTAGGTGTAAGTTTCTAAGGGCAGGGACTAAACAAATCTGCTTATCACTCATTGTTCAATCGAGTAAAAAGCCTTTGCTGAGAGCCCAGTGGGCTTTAAGTTTTGTGCTCACCGTTGCATGGTGCTCAAGAAGCATCAGACCTGGAACCTGCCCTGTTCTTGGAGGAACTGACCAATGCACACAGTTCATGTGAGTATGCTGCAAGTGGAAGCGATCGGAGCTGTAAGGGCAGCAGATGTGTTTCCGGGACAGACATCTGCTGAGTATTACTGAGTGTAGGCTCCTGGCTACGACCAGGGTAGGTGTAAGGATAAACAGCAATAAGTGCCATAACTTTCAAAAGTACAACCCAGAGGAAAGAATTTGGACCTGGAGAAGATCAGGGAAGAGAAGCACCCCAGGTAGAAGGCCCAGAGCCAGGCCAGTGTGGGATGTGGCACCGGGAGCAGCACACTTAGCGGCCCGTGCTGTTCCTCCCACAGCTCACGGCCCCTTTAGTACCTTGTTCTCCCATCCACCATCTCCTCAGTGCTGAAAATGTTTAATGTTTATTTCTATATCTCAAATAAGTTAAGAGGACCGGGCCTACCCTGAGCTTGACAAATATTTCTGGAGACCAGATGGGGGTTGGGAGTCCTCAGACCTTACACACCAGAACCTGGTGAGTGAGCCTGGAGAGCTGGAGGAGACAGCAGCCTTCCTTCCCTGACCCACTTCCCCATCTGTCAGCAGGGGTCACAGGGCCCTGCCTGACCCCTTACCATGGGGCTAGGATAGGGGGCAGCCCTGTCACCTCCGCAGCTTGCCAAGGCTCAGCATCTCCCTCAGAGAGGATGTATTTGTTAAGTGATGGTGATAATAATACCTACAGTTGTGTGTGATTAATGCCTTGACTTTGGAGCCAGGTTCCCAATAAGCTCTGCCGCTTATTAGCTGTGTGACCTTGGATAAGGAAGTTACTTAAGTTTTCTGTGCTCTAGTTTCCTCATCTATAAACTGAAGATATTACTACCTGTTCCACAGGACTGTTAAGAGGATCTGAATCAGTAAAGATTTGAAAGTCATTTAGATCAGTGTCTGCACACTATAAGCACCATAAAAAGAGTTTAATAAATGAAATATAGATATATATATTCATCAGCTATTAAGTTATCTGTGACAAGATAGCCCTACCAGGTCTCCTTATCATTAATCCTTCTGGGGAGAAACAAGATCAATCTCCTCTACTTCATTTACCATTGTTCTCAACACTGCTAAAATGGCCTACTTTAATATTTTACAAAAGATGGTTCAAGTTCAAGTACCACTGATGAATGCAAGATGGTTTCAGGAGTATCTGAATGAATGTTTAACTCAAGAGTTAAATATTTTTAAACATAGTTTAGAAAGAAATGTAAATAGAAAATCAGACCTGTGGTTCCATATTATTGATTGGATCAAACTAAGAGTGAGTGGACCGACAGTGGACTCAAAGATATTGTCAACAGTGAGTAGACGTAATGGGGGCCCTCTATGACTTCAGGTAGGCCTGGCTTAACAGCAGCCTGAGGACAGTGGGAGGTGGCCCACAGAGGTCTAGGTTTAGGAGGTGGGGGCGCTCGGCCTAGTGGATTCTGGGATGAATAGGGGGTAGAGACACAGGCCTAACCTAGTCCCTTAAGGCACTTGGCCCCAGGCTGGCCCCACTGGACTCCAGCTGATTTTCCCCTATCCTATACCCTGAGGCAGTATCTTGGTCTCTTCTAACTCCACTCTTCCCTTACCAGACCAAGGCATCTCCCCAAGTCCCCCCACCACTCCCACCCCTTGCAGATAGATCCTTCTTCACCATCTTCCAATCGAGGGTGTCTGTCTCTGGACTGAAGCCAGACAATCATTACTACACCAGGAGTACTCCACCCCAAGGCAGGAACAGCAACAGAATCAAGAACAGTTAGAAGCTGCATAGTACTTCTCACCTTATAAAGCACTTTCACACATATGAGCTCATGGGATCATCAAACCCTGAGTTCCAGGGGGAAAGGTGACACGAAAACATGCCAGGCAGAAGACAGAGAAGGTGCTAGCATCCCAGAGCCAGGAGGGCTAAGGGCCTTGGAGAGAAGCCAGGGTGATGAACACCAGGGAGAAGAATGTCTCCCCTTACTCAGATCTAAAGAGCACTGTAGGCCTCAGGCTACGGCTGGAGAGGTGGCCTTTAGGCCTATAGGGCCCAGGAAGGCCTTCCCCGCAGGCCTTCAGGCCCAGTGCCCAGTTACTGTGGGGCAGGCTAGTGTGGGGGGCCTCCCCCTCTCCAGTCCCCTGGGAGTTGGAGGAGGGGGATGAGGGGATCAGCCAGGCTCCCCCTCCCAGGCCAGCTGCTACAGAACCTTCCTGCTCCAACATTCCATCCCCTCTTAAAGGGGAAGTCACTGCTTCCAAACTCTGCCTGTCCAAAGCCCAGCAGCTGGGGGAAGAAGACTCCACCAGGGAGGGGAGGATGAACACCAAGAGACCCTTCCTAGCCCTCCCATTCAGGCTCTGAGGCCTTTTCCAAGGTCTCCTCCTTGGCCACCATCTGGAGGAAAGAGGCCCCCGGTCTGCGAGGAAATCTGCACCGGGGCTAGCGGGGACTCCTCCTCGGGGGGGGAGGCGCCCTGCTCCCTGACAACATCCCCAACGGCCCACAGGGGACAGGGGAGACAGCTAAGTAAACCTCAGAGCTGCAGGCCTTAGTGTACAGCCTGAGCAACCCTCAGCCAATTCAAGGTCCCACAGCATAGCCCCTAGATGCTCCATATTCCAAATATGGCTCGGAGTTGTGGAGCTGAAAAGATGGAGAAGGCGAAGGCCGAGTGCCAAACACTCCGAGTCTCTGCTAGAAAGGTGGCTCCGTTGGCAGGAGGGTTGGGGACTGCGCTCTGGAATGGGTATGGGGGGTGTGTCTGTCTGTGTGGGCCGCTGGTTTCTGAGGAGGTGAGGGAGCTTGACTGAGCTGGAACTAACTGCTCTTAGGGAGTTGAACGTCCCCTTTAAACTAGGGGGCCAGGGTCCCAAACAAGAGGGGAAAGGGGAGCCCCTAGAGGGGCTGAAAGTCCAGCCTCTGAAAAAGCCAACGGGGGCCGAATGGCCGCCTGGCCCCTAGAATCCAGAGTAGGGCTAGAAGCCAGCGTTGCAAGGCGTCGCCCCCGCGGGCCGCCCTGGCGTCCGAACTGGTCGAGTGGGCCCCTAGAAGCGGAGTGGCCGGGGTCCCCTGGAGGCGAGGCGGAGCCATCCTCACCCGAAATCGTCGTCCATAGACTTGAAGAAGAACTTATAGCTGGGTCGTTGCAGAACGCCCTTAAAGTCCGCCAAGGTGACGCGCTCGGCGGGCAGGGGCAGCTTCACCAGGTACGGCGTCTCCTGCCCGTCCAGGTGGTAGATGATCTTGGTCTCGCCCATGGCTCCTGCCTCGGGCCCGGCGGCCCCCGCGCTGCCTGCTCGGGAGGCCGGGCCGGGCCTCTCGGGCGGCGGCGGCGGCGGCGCTCGGCGCGGCCCAGCGGCTCAGCCCAGCTCCGCGGCCGGCCGCGGCGCCAGCTCCCTTGTTCTCCGGCCGCTCCCGGGTCCCAGCGCCGCCTGCCGCGGTCGCGGCCGCCGCTTCCGCTCCCCACTCTCCCGGCTCGGCTGGCTACGGCGACTCTTCCGGTGGCCTCGGCCCTCCCGGCTTTGGGCCACGGCCCGGTCCACTCCCCGCCCCCGACCCCGGCGCGCCCCGCCCCGGCGCGGCCCCGCCCCCGGCCGCCGCCGAGCCGCTCTGGCCTCGCGGCAGATGGCCTGGCTCTCCGCCGGACCCGCGGACACCCCGCCCACCCACCAGGCGGTGCTCGGCTCCTGCGCTCTGGTCCCAGGCCTGGGGGGAGCGTGGCGGCGGTCGCCTACGCCCCCAGGGGCTGGATGGATAGATCTCTCCAGGATGGCCGGGTTCCCGGACTCACGGCCCTGGCTCTGGACCCAAGGGGATCGGCTGCTCCTCTGCAGCTGGGGAGGCATTAATGTAGGGGTTGCTTTGCTTCCCAGAGAAGGGGTTCTGACCAAGTATCTCTGGAGGATAGAGACCTCATCGACCTGGCCTTTTAGGGTCTGCTGAGAAGCATAGCTGCTGTCATTGAGTCTACCCGAAAACTGCTTAAGGACAGAACAAGATCGAGTTCTGATTCCTTCTTGTAACCTCAGTACCTAAGTGTGAAGTAGTGATTTAATAAATGGACTGAATGCAGAATGAGCTTAAGTATGAAGATGCCTGCCTGACTGGGACATGAAGTCTCAAGCCAGGGCTAAGTATAATAGTTTCTAACAGATCTCTTCATGCCTAAGCTTTAGGTAACTTGTTTAATAAATACTGAGTGCCTACTGTGTGCAAGGCATACTACATGAAAGAGCAAAACAAGGCAGATAAGGCTGTTCTTAGGCTCTTCACTCATTTGGAAGGAGGCACAGTGTTCAGTCGCTCAGTGGTGTCTACCTTTTTGCAACTCCATGGACTGTAGCAATATACAGGCTTGTAAATAAATAAGTTCAGAGTGACAAATGCTATGAAAAAGAGTAAAACAGAGTGATGTGATAGTAACAGGGGAAAGAGTAATATGGGAAGTCAGAGAAGGCCTCTTCCATTTAGTGAGGAAGCAGCTATAAGAAGGTCTGGTCTTGAAGGAAGAGCATTCTAGGCAGAGGGACAGACAAGTATAAGGGCTAAGGCAAGAATAAACTTGCCAAATTTGAAGAACAAAAAGAAGGTCATTGTGACTACAATGATGGTGGTAGATGAGTGTCAGTTAGGTAGGCTGGGACCAGACCACATAGGTCCTTTTAGGCCACAGCAACAAGTGTGGGCTCCTCCCACTCTATTTTGTATATTGTTGCCAAATAAGCATTTCAAGATTAAGGACCTTTCAGATACCTCTTCAGCTTAGAAACCTCTTCACATTTTGCAGTACTTTCCAAATATCCATAGCATAATATTCAAAGCTCTCCATAATCTAACCTCTACCTACCTCTACAGCCTTTTTTTCATTGTATCCTATAAAGTCTATAAAGTTTTGACTTAAATCTGTTCAACCTACTTGTCAGCCCCTGCTCATGCACTGAATATATTTTCATTTCACACCTTCTCTTTAAATTTTTATCAAAGTAATATGCATGCATAGACAAATATTAAGAAAACGTTTAACAGCAGTCCTGTTTCATTTCCCTCCCCACCCCGACCCCAGTGTACATTTTTTAAGCCCATATTACTTCTTGATTTATTCATTCTGTCTTTCAAAATTTTTATTTATGGCTGTGCTGCGTCTTCATGGCTGTGCACAGGCTTTCTCTAGTTGAGGCGCATGGGCTCAGTAGTTGTGGCGCATGGGCTTAGTTGCTCGAAGGCATGTGGGATCTTCCTGGGCCTGAGACTGAATCCATGCCCCCTGCATTGGCAGGTGGATTCTTAACCCCTGGACCACCAGGGAAGCCCTGATTTATGCATTCTAGACATTGTTTATTGATTTCCAATTTTGATGGATGTATTTACCTTTTCTCTAACTTCGTAGAATTTTGGTTAAGAAAATATAGTACTTAGTATTGACATTTTGACTATGTTTTCAACTTTTCTTTCTGGCATTAATCATTGCCTTGCTCTTGCATTTGCTTTTTTATATAGTGTACTTATCATTAAGTCTTTCCACATAATCTAATAGCTTCTCAATTCATATTTTACTAATTCAGTTAAATGTACTAGATAACCCATTGGCTTTCTTTTCTGGACCCTTCCATTCCATTGCTCTGGTCCGCACTGCTGGCTGTCTCAGTCTGTGAACAGCTCTCATCCTTGGACTTCTTTGCATCATTCTCTGAACTCTCTTTACCTCTCCTCTGTGTTGGATCCCAGTTTCCTCAATAACTTGCTCCTCAATAGTATTAAAACACGTCCTTTGGTAGTTCCCCTTGAAAGCAGGAGAAATAAAACTTTGGGGTGAATTATTATGGAAAAGAATCTGAAAAAGTATATACATTAATATGTATAAAACTGAATGACTTTGCTGTACACCTGAAACTAACACAACATTGTAAACCATCTATATTTCAATAAAAAGTTTTGAAAAAAAGATTTTTAACTGGGGAGAAACTTGAAAAGGTGAGAGTATGATTCTGCATTTCAAGTATAAATAATTTTCCTTCAGAATTCTGAGTCACTCCATTGTCTTCTAGCTTCCAGTGTTGCTATTAAGTGATCAGTATGATCTCTTAATTTTTCTTAAGCATTTGTACAGGACTTGTTTTTAACTCTCTTTGCAAGTCTTTAGGAAGTACTCTTTATCCCTGGGGGTTCTCAAATTTCTTGGTGATATGCCTTGGTGCTATTCACTGTGCTAGGCATTGGGTGAGCACTTCCCATCTAGAAGTTCAACTTTACTTTCTTGAATTATTTAGTTAACATTACTACCATTTTTTCCTGTTGTTTCTGCAACTCCTGCTAGACGTTGGACCTTCTGGATTGATCCTTTTTTCTTATCATCCACTTTATTTTTAAATGATTTCACCTTTTTGCAAGATTTCTTAAAAGTATTTCCAACCTTTCCCCTATCTAATCGTACAGGTAAAATATTCACAATTAAAAACTCAGTAAGTATATAAGGATGGACGTAGTATAATCTCCCTCTTATTTGGTTCTCTACTCTTCCAGTTTTCCAGTAGGAAAAAAATCATTTACCTATTTTTTTAATTTCTAAGAATTCTTTTGTTCTCCAACTCTTCCTTTTCATAGCATTTATTCAAAGACACAATATCTTCTCTGAGCTTTGAGAATTATAGCATTTTCCTCCCTAAAGTTTTCAGAAAGCTACTTTGTGAATTCCTTGGTTTCAATTTTCTGTTTGTTGTGATCTCTACCTTTCATGTTGCAAGTTTCCTTAAATGTCTGCTGCTGCTGCTGCTAAGTCGCTTCAGTCGCATCTGGTGGCCCTTAATGGTCTATTCACATTTAAGAGTGAAATACTAAAAGGCTAATTGTAAATTCTGTTCATGTATAGGGCTTATTAAATAACCAGCTTCACTGTAGGGTGATGAGTGGGGGAAAGATGGATTTCGCTTTTTTTTTTTGAAACAAAAATGTAAGTATTTGTAGGCCTTTTGTCTGCAATTGTTTCGGCCTAGGGGCTATGTCAGTTGTGGTGACATTCAGAGCCCTGCCACTCATACTTTCACTTTATCCCTCATTTTCAATCTAGCCCCTCACTCTCGTCCCCACGTCTCCTATTAAATCCAGTGGTTCTAAAGGCTTATACTTTGCCTGAGGTTCTGAGATTCCACGGTGCTATTTTTGTTCATTGTGCTGAGCACTCACTGACTCTTGTCAGTCTAGAAACTCACGACCTTTGGGTTTAGGAAACCTTTATAAGTAGTTCTTTGAAAATTGCCTCCCCACCATTTCTCCAGAGACTAAAGCTCCTATCTTGCAGAGAAGTAGGGGTAATCACTTGGCTGGATCAGATAAAGGACCTGGGGGGCTTTTTCTCATACACATTTCTGATTCCCCTCTCCCCCACCCCCAGTTCTCAACCCCAATCCATACCCCCTCTCCTGAGCCTCTGCGGGGTTCAGAAGGGCACGCTGATTTGCTTCTTGTTAACAACCACTTCAGCAGATAGAGCCCATCTCATTCTGCTCTGCTAGCTCAACCTTCACCTTCCCATTTACTTTTTTTTCCAAAATGTTGATGTCTTTCATTCATTGCTGTCACCTTGTTTTCCTTGTCAAAGAGTCATGTGCCTTTTTCGAAAAATTCCTCTGTTGATATTGAAAGGGGTTTTGGAGGGAGTAAAAAGCTCATGTGTTCAGTCTGCCATACTCAAGTGGAAACCCTTTGCTTTGCTTATATTGTTCCCTTCTACTTTTTTTTTTTTTTAAAGCCATCAGGTGTCACAATCCTCTAAGCCTTCTCCCTAAGCACCCAAACTAGAAGGAATATCTTCCTTCTAAAAAGTTCTACAGGCTACTTCTGATCTCTGCTACCCACTAGGTATAAATTAGAGGTACTCTACAGTTATTTGTACTTAACTGCCCCTATGAGGTCCATCTATAACCTTCACATGCTTTCTAGTCACTAGGTCCTGTATTTGACAAAGAAGTGAAGTGAAGTGAAGGGAAGTAGCTCAGTCATGTCCGACTCTTTGCAACCCCATGGACTGTAGCCCACCAGGCTCCTCTGTCCATGGGACTCTCCAGGCAAGAACACTGGAGTGGGTTGCCATTTCCTTCTCCAGGTGATCTTCCTGACCCAGGGATTGAACCCAGAAACTGAGATTTACTGAATAAGAAAAGTAAATTGAGCCAAATCCCAGCCACCCTGTTTCTCTTCAGAAATACTGAGTAATGCCGCTTCACACTCCTGAACACAGTTCAGCATCCCCTTCCTCAGCTTACTCCTTTCTACCCAATTGAAATGAAGAGAGACAACTATTTTATCTGATGTCCAAGAGGGCCACTTGTTACCAGAGACATCTGCCAAAGTTAAGTGTTAACAGAGTGAAGATTATAGGAAAGCAACAAAGAACTCAACACGATAAGACAGAAGGGCATGTCTCACGGTCCAAGTTAAAGCAGACAATATTGGAACCTGACAAACTCCAGTTCTAGAGTCTAATAACAAATCCTTGCTCTATCACTTAGTACGTATGGGACCTCTATGAACTTTAGACTCCTCATCGGAAAATGGGGATAAGACCTACTTCATAGGGCTGATGTGAAGATTAACTAAAGTAACACATATTAGGGGACAGCCCATTTCAGATTCTTCCTCTGTTCTTAAGAATATCCATTGCTGGCCTGAGGTTTGCATCTGGGCGGAATTTCCCTTCACTGAGACACTGAAAATGGTGAAGGAAAAAGAATTCTGGACGAGGATCAAGTCCTTAACTTTACCCACCAAGAGTCATGAGACCTTGAACAAATTCCCTTATTTTGAAGCCCTGTTTCCCTGACAGTGGTACTGGATCAACTGGACAAAGCATGTGATGGACTGGCAGGTGGTTAATGGACTTTACATATGCTTGGTATCATCACCCTCTGAAGAAAAGTGTTTGGACTAGGACTCTCTATGGAACCTGGTTTGGGCACACCACTCCAGGACCACAAATTGGTCCACAAAGGTTGGAAAAGAATCTAGCCCCTCCACTATCATGACCATGGCAATGGTCAACTAGCGAGGCACCACAGTACCATCTAGTGGACACAACACCCCTCTTCTCCCTCTCCACCAGGTAGTTAAGAAAAAGCTACTACTACATCAGAGATTCAGAACTCTTTGGTCACCTACATCAATGGCTGATCAATCAGAGTTGGAGAGAAACCAAATATACCCCTCTCTCTGTTTTTTTAATATTAACAAATACAAGCAGCAGAGAGGGCTAACTGCTCTCTGCTATTCCCTGAGGGGAACCAGAGCACAAAGCTGTTCCTCTGGTCTTCCTCTAACCGCAGGGCCTGCTTAGCTTCTCCTTAGGCAGAGCTGTTATCCAGCCCAACTTCCTTCACTCCCACGCCCCAGTCAAGATGGGAGGCACATGGTTGCTGATGGTGGGAAGAATACTGTAGTTCCAGCCTCTGCTCCAGTGTCAGTTCAGATGGTGGTCACTCATCCTTTTGAACTAGTCTCTCACTTGTCCTGGCCCAGAAACCTTGAGGTTAATCAACAACACCCACAGGAGCAGGCAGCGTGACTTCAGTCATCTTCAGATGACTCCTCTTCTGCCTCTTTTAGCCACTGGATGAACCTCTGCAGCTGTAAGGAAGCAGAGTAGAGAGCTACTGAGGGGGACGCACATAACCCTCCTGTTCTCCTTAGTGGATAAACAACCAGAGGCTCAGGGACCAGCCACCTGGAGTCTGGGGCCGGGAGCCAGGGAACCAGACACCCACTGCAGTGAGAGGAAGGCAGCCTGACTCACCTGCTGGTTCTTGCGCAACTGCTGGCCTTTGTCAGTTACCTCCCTTTGGCTGAACCAGCTCAGAATTGTTTCCTCAGCCAGGATCTCCAGTTGGTAGAAAGCCATCAGTACCTACAGAAGGCCAGCAGAGGAGGTCTCAGGGGCCTTGCAGGGTTCAAGATACAATGGATAACAGAGGAAGAGGCACAAGATCTAGCGCGTTCCTACCAGGCCCTCCGCTGCCTCCTATACACTGTGCAGTCTCCTCCAAAACAGACAAGGGTGAGCTGTTCACTCTGACACTGGGACAGGTCTGACTTCTATAACTGTAGTGCTCCACACATTCCCAGGACAACCTCCAAATGGCTGCCTTACTAGCTTGGCTCCAAGCTGTACTATCCCAGCAATGAGCACAACACTACAGGTAGATGACACTATTAACCAAACTCCATATGGATTCATGTCAGTCTATACTGTGTCTCCATGGAGGTCACCAAAGCCTGTTTCAAAGTAAATGCAGGACTATGTGGCTTGGGGTGGTATTCACCTTGGCCATGGAAGTGCTAAGAGCTTCATGCTCCAAAAAGAAGTCCTCAATGGCTGCCAAAGATTCCAAATGATCAGCGGCGCGCTTTATGTAGTTCCTAAAGACAGGGCTCCAGGCCTTGAGCAACTGTGGGAAAGAGGAGAAGCTGCAATATATTCCTGAGCATGCACGTAGACCTGGACAGTAAAGAGAATCAATAATGAAAACATAGGTCTTTCAAGACAAGAGGTGGTTGCCTGGTGGTCTAGTGGTAGGATTTGGTATTTTTGCTGCTATGACCTGGGCTCAATCCCTGATGAGGGAACTGAGATCTCGCAAGTCACAAAATTAAAAATTAAAAAAGACGAGAGATTATACAGGCTCTGTGGAACTATGTCATAGGCACCTGGGAGCTGCTGGCAGGACTGGAGAAAAAGAAATTTCCTAGGGAAGGTAAAGAGGATCAGATGCTGCAGGCTGCTTCAAAATATCTGTTCCCAGTCTAAATGTTCACCTTATTCTGGGTCAGATCATTTTCAGTCAGAGTATGACAATCCAGTCCATTCTGGGTATGCCTTTGGGGTCTAGGACCACCTGAATACTGGAATCTCAAAGGACACTCATTACTGAAACAACTTGACTCCCCTGGACAACCAAACCTGCTCTAGAACCCAATCTGTGTCCAGAGGCAAGGAGAAAGGAACCACAAGTAACATATACCCCATAAGACCTTCTACTCCTGATTTCCTTTAAAGTCAAGCGCCCAAAATGTATGCCTGTCTCCACTCAACCCCTTGTACCCAGCCTCAATCTTTGCTTACGGGAATCAACAGGGCGCAATAGCGGTTTGGGTCTAGCGGGGAATCCATTTGTTGCAGTGGGAACTCCAGGACCACATGGCTCAGTACTTGCATCACTTCCTTCAGGCTTATGTTGTAGGCATACCTGTGGGGACACTGGGGTGACACCAGGGCCTTCACTGGCCCTTTCAGCATACTGTAGGACTATGACTTTGGCAGGACATTGGGGAAGAGGAAGTCAGATGCAACATGGAAAGGGAGGATTTTGGAAGGAAGAAGTCTATGCTGAGGCTAGAACAATGTTCTCCCTGTTTCAAATGCTACCAGCCTTGTCCAGTTGCGATGTCGGGGGAACATGTTCCTATTTGGGGAAGAATTAGGAGAGAACCTCCACCACCTAGGATTACCCCGAGCAGATGAGAATAGGGAGAGGCTGCTTTTACTTGAGAGAATTTATCTCCAGGACTAGATTGTCACAGGAAATGTTCTCATCCTTGCCCCGCTGTAGTGTTCCCAGGACTTCATTCTGAAACACTAAAATCAAAGCGAGAGTAAGTTCATGGGCCAATACTGCTCCAGGATGCTTTAAGTCGTCCAGCCCTCAGGTTATGCCCAACCAAACTGGATGTTCTCCTCTTCTGTCCCAGACACTGCTCCCTCGGCCACGTACCTTTGATGTCATCCATCTGTGGAGAGCCTGCCCGGCTGTCTAGCTCTTCAGAATCCATACTTTGCTCACTTTCAGTTTCACTCTCTTCTTCCATGTTGATTCTGAGCCCTGAGAATCCAGAAGGGATGAGAAAAAAGAAAACGGAAGAGCCATTGACAGAGAGCAATATATCTGCTCTGTCTGCATGAATAAATTAATGAACATGCAGTCTGATTCTGATTCCCTGCAGAAGAAAATGGCAACTCACTCCAGTATTTTTGCCTGTAGAATCCTATGGATAGAGAAGCCTGGCAGGCTACAGTCCACTGGGCCGTTAACAGTCAGACACAACTTAGGAACTAAACCACTGCCAGGATGATTCTGAAGTGTTCAAACTCCCACAAAATAATCTGATTTAGATGGTGGGTGGCAGGAATGAGGCCTAGCTTACCCCATAGATTCTGCCGTAGTTCCTCCTCTTCCTCCATGTTCATGTCTGCAGCTTTCCAGAGGTAGCCCTGGCCTGCAACTCCGACTTCTGCTGGATTGTAACCTGGAAAAGACAATGATCTTTAGCAAGGGCCCAGGAGAAGCACCAACCCCTTAGGAGGAAACAGTGGTATTTCTATGGGGCAGAGAGACACACAGATGCCCCACACCTGCTGAGTCTCACACCTTTCAGCTTCATTTTCTCCTTTTCTTGGTCAGCCCCAGAATCATCACTGAACTGACCATCATCCTCATCATCCTCTGCATCTGGAGGGTGCAAAGAGATCACCGAGCCCTCAGGCAGCGTTATATCTGGGCCTACTACCACCTGGAGGAGAGAAAAGGAGTGGGTGGCACAGATCCATTAATGTGTGGGAAAAGTACTCCCGGCAAAGGAAAGTGACTTTACTAAGTCAAGTAGAAAGCAAATGAAACCACTGGATTGGGAATTTCAATTCAGGCTGGATTTGGTGGACATAAGGCACTTTCTGGCTCAGCATAACCACCACTCAGCTCGTGGCCTATGTGCCATGTGGAGCAGGTCTTACCTGGGAAGTGAGGACACAGTGAGGCTTCAATGTAACATTTTCCTTGACCTCAGCATTGTCACAGAGCAGAGACTGATGAATCTGTGCTCCAGCAGCCACTCGGACACCCTGCCACAGGAAGGCCTGGTCCAGCACCACATTATCACCTGGCTCAGGACAGGAAAGACTCCTGGTCACCCATGGCTCCAATTCCAGACCAGACCACTTTTTAGACCATTTGTGGAGAATGGGGCTGACTGACACCAGCAGAGCTCCCATCGAGCTCTACCACTCCATCCCCAGATTACCATAAATTCCTTCTCCCTCTCTAAGCTCAGGCCAGAGGCCGGAACATTGCTCAGCCTGACTACCCTCCACCAGGTTTACAATAATTTGACTATATACTGAACTTAAGAACCTGAGAACCTTTAAGATTTCTGGAGATCCCTTGAATTCAAGAAACTTATTAGAATCACACTCCTGTCTAAAAGTAGAACCAAATTATTCTACTGCTTTTGTTTTGGTACATTTTAAAGTCAGAATCTTATTGTTCTCTTAATGGGGCAGTTCCATTAGAAGCATCACTTTCTTATAACCAAAGTGAGTTATTAAAGAGTATAAAGAACACTAGACTTATAATCAGAATCAAGTACCTGCATTGCCTCTTATGAGCCATGACCTTGGGGGGACAACCACTTTTAGCCTTTTTGATTATCTATAAAACTTATCTATAAATAATACCTCACAAGGTTTTTATAAGGATTAAATGAAATAAAGTACACAGAAGCCCTCTGTGAACTGCAATGTACTAAACAGGTGTTACTGAATGTTAATTATCCAGTTGGTCCTGAATGTGAATACAAGGTACCCTGGAATGTGAAGAGTCACCCAATAATAGGCTCACAGACCACAAATTAAAAGTATCACTGTTTTTACATTGCTGTTCCTTCCTTTATTAAGGCAGCCACTCTAGTTCCTTATTCTCAGGGACTATCCCTCTGTATCCTTTTCTGGACTCATGGGGTTCCCCCAAGTTCCTGCTCCTAGGATGGCCAGCTTGACCTCCCTACCTATACTCACCAATCTGACAGCCAGGGCCAATGACACTGTTAGTGATGGAGCAATTGCTGCCAATGACAGTGCCAGAACCTAAGAGCACATTTTCCTCCAGGATGCTGCCATGGCCCAGGCTGACCTCAGGCCCTCGGTAGATGTTATGTCGGGAGTGAGTGCAGCTCTGGGTTGTGCTGTCAGTGAAGTTAGCCTCTGGGGTGAGAGGGTAGACCCATCGGCGGATGACATCTGCGCAGACAGCAGCATACATGTGTAGGTTGGAGACCCGGGCACCATATTCCTTAGTTGTCACATGCATGTGGATCTGGTTTCCTAAGATCTAAATGAGGAGGAAAAAAGGTCACTCAAGCAAGCAAGAGAGAAAGAACATCCCCCAGTATAATTCTCTTCTAACTTCCTTAAATTCTCTACTGCTTCTCAATGTCACAGCCAAGCGGCCTGAGACTTTTCTCTGTACTGCTTCCCTCTCACCTCCAGCTATTTTCCTTCCTCCTACAGCTCAATAAAATATAAGACGGGACCAAAAGTCTCCCCACCTACCCAAGGGAAAACAAATTTTCACATTATGTGTAATGGTGGATAGTCACGTTTTTAGCAATCAATTTGTTGATTTTGAGATTTTTTAACATGTCACTGGTGGTCAGATGGTATTGGGGATCTGACAAAAACGAAAAATGAATCTTCTGTGTGTCAGCAGGGTGTACTGTTCCTGAAGTTGGTTAAAATAAAAAAGCAAATGAAAAAAGAGAGGAAAAAAAGGCGGGGTGGGGGGGGTGGGGGTGGGAAACCAAAAGTTATCAGCGTGAGATAATATTACAGCCCTCTTCTAAAGAGGCACTGGGAGCCTTTTATTACCTCCTCATTCACTAACAGGCCTCGCACAAAGTCATCTCGTGTTTGGTAGTCGAAGTTGTCTGTAAATAGTTGAGCCACCTGTGTGGAGAAGTCAGAGGGGGATAATGTTAAATACTATTCTCTGGAAGCAAACCTAGCCTCCTAGAGACATATCAGACACTGTGACAGCAGGACATGGGCCAGAATCCCAAAAAAGTCCGCCAATGAGCTATTGGGGTTAAGACGACAACACCTCTTTGCTATAGAACAGATAGGAGAGAGGGGGAGAAGAAATATACCTTGTCACTTAAGGGGGTGGTAATATACCCTCAGAGTTTTACTCAGTGGATATGCAGCCCTTGACCTGAGGAGCTCACCTGAGGAGAGCAGATGCTGATATGACAATCAAGTAAGTCATAGCGAATCTCTACTCCATCTCCATTGCCCTGGAACAAGCTCTGTGGAGAAGTTACAAGGACTTTAACTCATCTCTTCTGCTGAAGCCTGTCACCTTCCCACTTCAAGGACCCCAGATAAACACATACCAGAGGGAAAGAAAAACGTCGGAGGCCTTGGGTCTTCTGGAAATGGAGCACCTGATTTGTGGCACTATCCACGGCCACTACCACGTTGTCCTCATGACAACGAGTTGGGTGGCTGGGGGATGACTCCTTGAAGATCATCGTCATCACAGACACATTTTTTTCTAGCTTCCGCCTTAACCTATAAAGGACAGGAAGGAGACAGCTGTAAAAAAGCAGTCCTAGGGCTCTGTTGGTCCCAAACCCCACCTCTACTGTTTTCCATCCTGACCTGTGTTCTTCCAGGGCTCTGGTAATATTGATGTTTGAGATGACATCCCCATACACCAGAAGGAAGTCAGAGCGCACCAAGGCTTTAGCATCAACATCACGGAGAACATCCCCCAGTGATCTATACAGCTCTGATGTAATTATTCGAACCACGTTGAGGGATGTTGGGCGGCACCACTTGGATTTCCTAAGGGAAGGGAGGGGTGAGGGGAATGAGTAAACCAAACATAAAGATCATGCAGAGCTTCTCTATTCCCCTACCATTCAACATTCACACTCCTTTGCTGTGATTTTTTTGGAGTTTCTGCCAGCTTCTCCTCAACTTCAAAGAGATTAATGAACTATAATTAATGGTTTCAGTATAGTCTTGCTTTATGTATATAATCTTGTTTGATGTATATAAATCTTGTTTTCAGTATATAATCTTGTTTTATGGGCTAGAGAAGCATGGCTATTTCCTCTCCATTCCCTGACCCATCCCCAAACATGGATTGGAACTAAAAATCCCACTGAGACTTAGGTTATTCGAAGTATTCTACGGAGAAACTTTTCTCTTAAAGTTCGTATCAAATTTAGGAGCTGTCTGATGGAGATCATGCTAATCCTAGCCTTTATTTCCTAAGCTTCCTTAAATCCTGAGAGTCACTCTTTTTCAAAAAGATTTCACTCAACATTTGTTAAGTGTTTACCATGTGCTTGGTACTAAGCTAGGTACCAGGAATACAAAGATGAGGAAGAGCTCAACATTTAGAAGCTCAGTGGAAAAACAAAGATGTTACTCTTGTAACTGGCATATTGGAGCCACCAAATAAAAAGCAAAACTCACTGGGACTAAACTTTATGAGATTCAGAAAAAATTCAAATGCTGTTCTTTAGTCTTTGTCACAACTTCAGCTACTCACCTCCTAAGTGGAGAGAATGCCCTTAGACCTTACAATGGGATACAAATAGACACATTTTTCTCCCTCATAATTTCCCCTTAGTTACATTCATCCTAAGGAAACCAGGGAAAAAATGGTGAAACACGGAAAGAAAAGTTGCAAAGCTTACAGTAAATGTTCCTTGATTTGAGCAGCTTTCCAGCAACAAAAGACAAAGGTTTCCTGTACACCTGTGGCAGTCAGAAATTCCAGAGTGTAGTCAATTAGTGCCACATTGGCCAGGGGCAAGAGGACCTGGAGGATAAGAGACAAAAAAAGTCTGAAGACTTGTTATCTGTGAGGATCCTCTGAGAACCATTCTTTCTCCTACTTCAACCACAATTTCACTCTTCTGTCAGTATTTTCAAACACTAGTTTTATCTTTCCTATTTAAAAGTAATCAGACTCCTACCTTTGATGTTTATGGAATGCTCTAAAACATGAGTCTGCTGTGCTTAGTTGCTCAGTCATGTCCAATGTCCAACTCTCTGCAACCCCATGGACTGCATGCAGCCCACCAGGCTCCTCTGGCCAAGGGGATTCCCCAGGCAAGAAAATTAGAAGTGGGTTGCCATGCCCTCCTCCAGGGGATCTTTACAACCCAGGGATCGAATGCAGGTCTCCCGCATTGCAGGCAGATCCTTTACCATCTGAGCCACCAGGGAAGCCCAAGAATACTGGAGTGGGTAGCATATCCCTTATCCAGGGGAATTTCCCCGCCCAGGAATCAAACTGAGGTCTCCTGGATTGCAGGCAGATTCTTTACCAGCTGAGCTACTCGGGAAGCCCAAATGTGAGTTTAATGTGTTGCAATTTGGATACAGTAAACATAGTATTTACTTGCTTAGCATCAGACAGAGCTGATACAGAACAGACAACCCTGATTTCTAATGCTAGAAATCAGTCATACCTCCAGAAACTTAGGCCTTTTTCCCTGTAAGATTTCCTTCCTTGATCTCTTTCTAAGAGCCAGGGGCTAGCCATCCCAATCAGTTGCCCCAAATAAATAGCCAATTAGACTATTTGGAGGTGGGGTGGGGAGTTAAAGACAGTTTTCCGTAAACAGAATGTAAGTCCTTTTCTTTGAAATGGGGACTGCTGAGGAACCCAGCAATCATTAGGAGTAGCTCAGTCCAATTCCCCAGTGTCTAGACAATACAGGGGATGCTGGCAACCAGCCACTGAACCCGTTCTGTTCTCCTTTTGACAGATGGCACTGTCATCAAAAGCTGGAAAGAAAAAAAGCACACAGTACAAGATCCAAAACAGCTGTTACTATGGGATCAGACTAGTCTGCTCCTTTTTTAGGCCCAGAACCTCCCTTTTGGTGGCAAAAGGAGGTGACATTTTCTTTCACCTAAGAATCTCTTTTTCCTTTGCATAAAAGCCAAGCAGCCTCCTCTTGAGGCACTGAATCCTCGTGTGAAGGCTTCTCACAAGCACTGGTCCAAGGTTAGTCCTGCGGGCCTCCCAAACCTGGAGGTGAACAGCACTATGCGTGCCCAAATCTGCCAGCCACTCACTTGGTCAGGGATTTTGACCGTCTCTCCGCTTTCCTCCTAACCAGATAAACACGATTTCTGGGAAAGAGAGTGGGCACCAGTCCTTCCAGAGGCCGCCTCATCACACAGTATTACTTGCTCTAGCCCTGCCACCTACAAGGCCCTCCGGCAGCTCTCGAGCACGTCGCTCACCCGAGGCTGGTCCTTGGAGATGGGGAAGAAGCGGCGGTTGAAGCTGTCGGCCACCAGAACTGCTTGCAGGGGCGGCGGCGGTTCCTCCTCCGCCCCTCTGGCCACCCCACCACCGCCGCCGCCGCCGCCGCCGCCGCCGCCTCCCGGTCCGCCGCCGCTGCGCTTGTTGGCCCGACTGGCCAACGTACCAGGTGGCGCCACCACAGTGGCCGCCATCTTCTCTCACGGCCACCACTTCCGCACGGAAACTGACACGGCACGCAGTAAGGGACAAAAAGATCCAGCACTCGAA
The DNA here is from genome assembly GCF_014754425.2 of Oryx dammah. Taxonomy (NCBI): domain Eukaryota; kingdom Metazoa; phylum Chordata; class Mammalia; order Artiodactyla; family Bovidae; genus Oryx; species Oryx dammah. The sequence continues at coordinate 73,740,916 of NW_024070186.1, read as the reverse complement.
ATGCGAAGTAGAGAAAGAAGGGAGGGAGGAGCCGAGGGCAGAAGAATGCGCATGCGTCTCCCCTAGGTCTGCCTAAGGGCTGAGCTGCGAGGCAGAGAGCAGTGGGGCCCAGCGGCGCGGGTGCGGCCAGTTGAGGCCCCCGGGCGGCGAGGAGGGGTTTTATGGCAACAAATGTTGCCATCATTTGTTCCTTAGCAAACTGACGTTCTTAGGGGATAATGAGACTCGTACTCTCTGCGAAGCGGCTCTGGATGTATAATCTCCACTCCGTGCTTGCGCGCTAAGTCGCTTCGCTTCAGTTCAGTTCAGTTCAGTTCATTTCAGCCCTTCAGTCGTGTCCGACTCTTTGCGACCCCATGAATCGCAGCACGCCAGGCCTCCCTGTCCATCACCAACTCCCGAAGTTCACTCAGACTCACGTCCATCGAGTCCGTGATGCCATCCAGCCATCTCATCCTCTGTCGTCCCCTTGTCCTCCTGCTCCCAACCCCTCCCAGCATCAGAGTCTTTTCCAATGAGTCAACTCGTCGCATGAGGTGGCCAAAGTACTGGAGCTTCAGCTTTAGCATCATTCCTTCCAAAGAAATCCCAGGACTGATCTCCTTCAGAATGGATTGCCTGGATCTCCTTGCAGTCCAAGGGACTCTCAAGAGTCTTCTCCAACACCACAGTTCAAAAGCATCAATTCTTCCGCATTCAGCCTTCTTCACAGTCCAACTCTCACATCCATACATGACCACTGGAAAAACCATAGCCTTGACTAGACGGACCTTAGTCTGCAAAGTAATGTCTCTGCTTTTGAATATACTATCTAGGTTGGTCATAACTTTTCTTCCAAGGAGTAAGCGTCTTTTAATTTCATAGCTGCAGTCACCATCTGCAGTGATTTTGGAGCCCAGAAAAAAAAAGTTTGACACTGTTTTCACTGTTTCCCCATCTATTTCCCATGAAGTGATGGGACCAGATGCCATGATCTTAGTTTTCTGAATGTTGAGCTTTAAGCCAACTTTTTCACTCTCCTCTTTCACTTTCATCAAGAGGCTTTTTAGTCCCTCTTCACTTTCTGCCATAAGGGTGATGTCATCTGCATATCTGAGTTTATTGATATTTCTCCCAGCAATCTTGATTCCAGCTTGCGTTTCTTCCAGTCCAGCGTTTCTCATGATGTACTCTGCATAGAAGTTAAATAAGCAGGGTGACAGTATACAGCCTTGACGTACTCCTTTTCCTATTTGGAACCAGTCTGTTGTTCCATGTCCAGTTCTAACTTGCTTCCTGACCTGTATACAGGTTTCTCAAGAGGCAGGTCAGGTGGTCTGGTATTCCCATCTCTTGAAGAATTTTCCACAGTTTATTGTGAAGAATTTTCCACAGTTTATTGTTATTTATGTAGACTTGTGAGTGCCCTGAGAGTAAGAAATGTCTTACTCGGTCTGGACTCTCCAAGGTGCTGGCTTACATTAGGTGAGGAGAAAGAAAACGGAGGACTTCAATTTTTCATGTGCTGGGATCTGGTGGAAAAGAACCAAATTATGTGTGGCTAAAATTTTATTCTTTTATGACATCTTCATTTATTTAATCTGTCAGCATTTATTGAAACCCTACTCTGTGTCTTAATCAGATTGAAAATAAATTTGGAACCAAGAACTGTATAAAGTGGAGTTGGACGTAAGCCACAAGACTGGAGTCTTGAGAAGTGTGGTATCCTAAGGGAGAGCCCGTGACTGCGGCGCGTCAGCCAGGCCTGCAGAAATGCGGGACCTTGGGGACACAGTGGAAACGGGGTGAGGCAGTTTGAGTGTCCTTTGGTTGGAAGGAGCTTTCCAGCAAGGCAGCGCGCTCCTTCAACACAAGAACTGTCAGTGTTTCACCATGTGGCAAAGTTTCTGCAAGGGTCTTTACCTTAACCCGTGGCCGCGTTGCATGTCGGGATTCGGAGTTCCAACGGCTGAGCTTTGTTTCCACACAGCGGCTGTGGCTTGGCCCGCGTTCCTCAGGAACACTCCTCGTGGGTCTGATGGGCCTTGTCATTTTTTCTCTGTACCAGTTAGTGATGATGCTGAATGAAAACTATTTCTTCAGAATTTTGGAAAACTTAGCTTGGAGAAGGAAAGGTAGACGGCAACTCAGTAAATGTTTTCAACTAAATGAGTATACATTGCAGAAGATGTTTTACCGTCCTACAAACCCACAGGAAGAAAGAGAAAAGAGAGGTGAGTAAATAAACAGGACTCACACACAAGGGGGTTGTGTGGGGGTGTGATGAAGGTATGGAAAGTCCAATTGTAGAAAAATTTAAATGACTCCAGACACTTCAGAAAGTGCTGGCTCAGAAGGTAAAGAATCCGCCTGCAATGCAGGAGATGTGGGTTCAGTCCCTGGGTGGGGAAGATCCCCTGGAGAAGGAAATGGCAATCGACTTCAGTGTTCTTGCCTGGAGAGTCCCATGGACAGAGAAGCCTGGCAGGCTACAGTCTATGAGGTCAGAGAGAGTCAGGTAAGACTGATTGAAGAACACTTTCACCTCAGAAAGTGTGAGTGGTAAATCCAGGCCTTGTAATTCTGTAGATCGGTAGCTGGATAGATAAGGTTTTAACAGATGTCTGTTACAGAGACTCTTTCTTGACCTGTTGATTTTTTTTTTTGCTTCCAAAACTTAACAACAATAAAACAAAAATGGGCAAAGGACTTGAATGGACGTTTCTCCAAAAAAAGATATACAAGTGGCCAGCAAGCACATGAAAGGTGTTTAGCATGACTAATCATTGTGTGCTGTGCTGTGCTAGTCACTCAGTCATGTTGGACTCTTTGCAACCCCATAGATTGTAGCCTGCCAGGCTCCTCTGTTCATGGGGATTCTCCAAGCAAGAATGCTGGAGTGGGTCACCATGCCCTCCTCAATTAATCATTAGTAAGTGCAAATCAAGACTACAATGAAATATCACCTCATACTCATTAGGATTACTGTTATCAAAACAAACAAACCCAGAAAATAAGAGGCACTAGTGAGGTTGTGGAGAAATTGGAATCTTTATATACTATTGGTGGAAGTGTAAAATGGTGCAGGTTCTATGGAAAACAGTATGGTGGTTCTTCAAAAAAATGAAACGTACAATTACTATGTTTCCAGCAATTCTACATCTGGATATATACCCCAAAAAAGTGAAAAAAGGGACTCAGATATTTATATATTCATGTTCATAGCAGCATTATTTATTCATGATAGTTAAAACATGGAAGCAACCCAAGTGAGTGAATTGATAAACAAAAGGTGCTGTATATATACAGTAGAATATGATTCAGCCTTGAAAAGGAAGGAAATTCTGACATATGCTACAAAGTAGATGAAACTCCATTGTGGACATTATGCTTTGTGAAATGTCAGAAAAAAGACAAATACTATAAAATTCCATTTATATGCTATACTTAGAGTAGTCAAAATCATATAAATAGCAGAATGGTTGGGGCTATGAGAAGGAGGAGAAAATGGGGAGTTATTTATGGGTATAGCATTTCAGTTTTACAACATGAAAAGAGTTATGTGCAAGGATGGTGGTGATAGTAGCACAACAGTGTGAATATACTTAATGGTGAAAATAGTAAACTTTGTATTATGTATACTTTACCAAAATAAAAAAATTGGGAAAAAAGCTTTCTGGAAGCCACAAATTAACAAACCACACACATAGATACACACACACACCCCACATAAAAAAACTACATAATGAAATAAAAATTTCTTCCCCTACTTCTCTCACTCTATACAACTCCCAGAGTTATAACCATTACATTTAATGGGTATTCTTTCTATTTCCCTGCTAAGTTTATGTATCTAGGCATAGAATTATATGCCTAAACACACATACACACACACACCATTTTCATGTATTCAAACACACACACACACACACACACGCACATATATATATATATAAGAGCTCCAGATGTACAAGCTGGGTTAAGAAAAGGCAGAGGAACCAGAGATCAAATAACCAACATTCATTGGATCATAGAGAAGCAAGGGAATTACAGAAAAACATCTACTTCTGCTTCTTTGACTATGCTAAAGCCTTTGACTGTGTGGATCACAATAAACTGTGGATAGTTCTTAAAGAGATGGGAATACCAGACCACCTTACCTGTCTCCTAAGAAACTGTATGTGTGTCAAGGAACAACAGTTGGAACCAGACACAGAACAATGGACTGGTTCAAAATTGGGAAAGGAGAATGACAAAGCTGTATATTGTTACCCTGTTTATCTAACATATATGCAGAGTACATCATGTGAAATATTGGACTGGATGAATCACAGACTGAAATCAAGATTGCTGGAAAAATATCCTCAGATATGCAGATGCAGATTTCTCTCTAATCACAGAAAGTGAATAGGAAATAAAAAGCCTCTTGATGAGGGTGAAAGAGGAGAGTGAAAAAGTTGGCTTAAAATTCAACATTCAAAAAACTAAGATCATGGCATCTGGTCCCATCACTTTATGGCAAATAGAAGGAGAAAAAGTGGAAACTGACAGATTTTATGTTCTTGGGCTCCAAAATCACTGTGGACAGTGACTGCAGCCATGAATTAAGACATTTGCTCCTTGGAAGGAAAGCTATGATCAATCTAGACAATGTATTAAAAAGCAGAGAGACATCTCTGTCGACAAACGTCTGTATAGTCAAAGCTATGGTTTTTCCAGTAGTCCTTTAAGGATGTGAGAGTTGGACCCTAAAGAAGGTTGAATGCCAAAGAATTGGTGTTTTCTTTCAAACTGTGGTGCTGGAGAAGACTCTAGAAAGTCCCTTAGACTGCAAGGAGATCAAACCAGTCAATCCTAAGGGAAATCAGCCCAGAATATTCATTGGAAGAACTGATGCTGATGCTGAAACTCCAATACTTTGGCTACCTGATGCAAAGAACCAATTCATTGGAAACGCCCCTGATGCTGGGAAAGATTGAAGGCAAAAGGAGAATAAGGCAACAGAGGATGAGATGGTTAGATAGCATCACCAACTCAATGGACATGAATTTGAGCAAAATCTGGGAGATAGTGAAGGACAGGGAAGTCTGGCGTGCTGCAGTTCAAGGGGTCACAAAGAGTCAGACATGACTTAGCAACTGAACAACAACAATAACAGTATTTACCTCATTAGTTTGTTGTGAGGATTATATGAGATAATATATGAAAAGCCCTTAGAACACTGTTGACACATTATCAATGCAATATGTGTCAGCTATCACTATTATTATTTTGGCTGTACTGTATGGCATGTGGGATCTTAGTTCCCCAAGAAAGATTTGAATCCATGCACCCTACATTTGCAATGTGGAGTTTTAACCACTGGACTGCCAGGAAAGTCCAAGTATTTGCTATTATTATGATGATACGTTTTTGTCTGCAACAAATTTAATTTTTATTTAATATATGGTGGACTGTAGACAAACTATAGCTATTTTCAATGATTCTGTAACATTTTGTAGTTTGGTATATCATTATTTGTTTCTTGTCTGATAAACATTCAGATTATTTTTACAGTTTTTTCTATCGCAAATAATGCTGCAACTATTAATATCACCTTTCTATTGATATCTTTGGGTTTCCCCTGTGATTCAGTGGTAAAGAATCTGTCTGCAATGCAGGAGCCATAGGAATCAGGATTTTTATTCCTGGATCATGAAGATCTCCTGGAGGAGGGCATGGCAACCCACTCCAGTACGCTTGCCCAAAGAATCCCATGGACAGAGGAATCTGCCCGGTTACAGTCCATAGTTGCAAAGCATTGGACATGACTGAAGTGAATTAGTACATTGATATCTTCATACATTTGCATTTATTTCTTAGAATTGTCTTTAAATTTTTAAATTTATTTTTGGCTGCACTGGGTCTGCGTTGCTGTGTGTGGCATTTCTCTAGTTTCAGTGAGTGGGAGCTACTTTTCATTGTGATGTGCTTCTTGTGGTGGCTTCTCTTGTTGCAGAGCACGGGGCTCTGTAGTTGTGGCACATGGGCTTAGTTGTTGTGACCTGTGGGTTCTAGAGCTTGGGCTCAGTAGTTATAGCACATGGGCTTAGTTGCTCCTCCACATGTGGAATCTTCTTGGACCAGGAATCGAATCCTTGTCCCTTGCATTGTCAGGTAGATTCTTATACACTGTACCACCAGAGAAGTCCTAGAATTTGTTCTTAAAGGAGAGTGATTAGTTCAAATTGAATTCGATTTCCATGGCAGGGGACACTCTGTTGAACTCACTGTGAAGCCTGCTGAACCTTCATTGCTCTTGGTGTTGTGAATACTTAATGGCTATCCATGGAAAATGTGCCATTTTGCCCTGACACAGGCAATGTATGAGAGTGCCTGTACCTCTGCAGCCTCATAAACAGAATGTGTTGTCAAAGTTTGGACTTTCTATCAATATGTAGGGGAACAGAGTATAGTTTTAATTTGCATATCTCTTAGTTTGAGTGAGGTTGAACATACTTTCATATGTTAAAAGACCATTTGTATTGGTCAACCACCAGTTCTAGTTCTTTTTGTAAATCAATATATTGCCACTAAGGTTTCAAAATGAGTCTTGAATATCAAGCAGTCTAGAATGTAAGCTCTGTGAAGATTGGGGCCTTCTGTCTGTTTTATTCCCTACTGTGTATCAGGTGTCTAGAAGAGTGCCTGGCACGTGGTACATGCCCAGGAAATATTTGCTGAATGAATGACTGGTTGTTGCCAGTCAGTAAGGGAGAGTCTTACTAACTTTAGACTGAGAAGTAGAAGTAATTTCAGGCCCCTCCAGGCTGAGGCTTATGCTTTTTGTTTTGTTTTTTAATTGTAGTAAAATACATGTAACATAAAATTTACCATCTTGGGACTTCCCTGGTGGTCCAGTGGTTAAGACTCAATTCTTTTACTGCAGGGGGCACTGGTTCTATCCCTGGTTGGGGAACTAAGATCCCATTTGTCGTGACACATGGCCAAAAGTAAATAAAATGAAATGCATCATCTTTAAAAAAATTACCAAGATGGTATCCCAACCAGGGATAGGCATGTGTACACCTGTGGTGGATTCATGTTGATGTATGGCAAAACCAATACAATATTGTAAAGTAATTAGCCTCCAATTAAAACAAATAAATTTAAATTAAAAAAAATAAAAAAATTGCCATCTTAATCATTTTAAGTGTACAGTTCAGTGGTATTAAGTACATTCACATTGTTGTGCTTCTAACACCACCATCCATCCACAGAACTCTTCATGCTGTGAAACTGAAACTCTGTATCCATCAAACAATATTAATAATTTCCCATTCTCTTCTCCCCTATTCTACTGTCTACATGATTTTGACTATTCTAAGTACCTCACTTAAGTAGATTAAGTAGACTCATACAATTTTGTTCTTTTGTGACTAGTTTATTTCACTTAGCATAATGCCCTCAAGTTTCATCCATGTTGTAGCATATGTCAGAATTTCCTTCCTTTATAGGACTAAATAATATTCCACTCTATGTTCTTGCCTTGAGAATCCCAGGGATGGGGGAGCCTGGTGGGCTGCCATCTATGGGGTCGCACAGACACGACTGAAGCAACTTAGCAGCAGCAGCAGCAGCATGTATACACTACATTTTACTTATCCATTCACTGTGAACCCAAGTGAAACAACACTTGGGTTGTTTCCATATTTTAGCTAATCATGAACAATGCTGCTTTGAGCATGAGTGTATAAGTATCTGTTTGAGTCCCTGCCTTCACTTTTTTGGGGTATATGTCCAGAAGTAGAATTGCTGGATTGCATGATTTAATCTTAAGCCACCATATTGTTTTCCAGCAGCTGTACCATTTTACATTGTCACCTACATGCATAAGGGTTCCAGTTCCTCCATATCCTTACCAAAGCTTGTTATTTTCTTTGGAAAAGTTTTTCTTTTATAATGTTCATCCTTACAGGTGAAAAGTGGTATCTCATTGTGGTTTTGATTTGCATTTCTCTAATGACTAGTGATGTTGAGCAGCTTTTCATGTGCTTATTGACCATTTGTATATATTCTTTTCAGAAATGTCTATTCAAGTCCTTTGCCCTTTTAAAAATCAATTTTGTTGTTGTTGAGTTGTAGGAGTTGTTTATATATTCTGGGTATCAATCCCTTGTCAGGTGTATGATTTTCAAATATTTTCTCCAGTTCTTCAGGTTGCTTTTTGACTCTGTTGGTAGAGTTCCTTGATGCACAAATGTTTTAAATTTTGATAAAGTCCAACTTACCTGTTTTTTTCTTTTGTTGCCCGTACTTTTGGTGTCATATTCAAGAAATCACTGCCAACCCTTTGTTTTCTTCTAACTAATTGACACTTTTTTCCTCTCCAGATTCTACCTGTAAAGATGTCAAAATAATGGTTTGATATGTCCCCTTCAGAGTACCGTTGATACATGTATAAGAGTTGTACTTTTCTAGACACTGCCAGTCAGGGCTTTGGTTTTTTAATGTATTGAGCTGATGAATTAGGGCACTTTCAGGGTAAATCTTAGAGCCTTTAGTGCTTCTCAGCTGGGCTTACTTGTTGCTTAGTGATCAGAGTTCATGATCTGAGCCACAGTCAGCTTCTCCATTTTTGGCTGTAAAGAATATAATCAGTCTGATTTTGGTAATGACCATCTGGTGATGTCTATGTGTAGAGTCTTCTCTTGTGTTGTTGGAAGGAGTGTTTGCTATGACCAGTGCATTCTTTTAGAAAAACTCTGTTAACCTTTGCCCTGCTTCATTCTGTACTCCAAGGCCAAATTTGCCTGTTACTCCAGGTATTTCTTGACTTCCTACTTTTGCATTCCAGTCCCCTATAATGAAAAGGACATCTTTTTTGGGTGTTCTAGAAGGTCTTGTAGGTCTTCATAGAACTGTTCAACTTCAGGTTCTTCAGCATTACTGGTTGGGGCATAGACTTGGATCACTGTGATGTTGAATGGTTTGCCTTGGGAATGAACAGAGATCATTCTGTCGTTTTTGAGATTGCATCCAAGTACTGCATTTTGGACTCTTTTGTTGACTATGGTGGCTACTCCATTTCTTCTAAGGGATTCTTGCCTAGTAGATATAATGGTCATCTGAGTTAAATTCACCCATTCCAGTCCATTTTAGTTCGCTGATTCCTAAAATGTTGATGTTCACTCTTGCCATCTCCTATTTAACCACTTCCAATTTGCCTGGATTCATGGACCTGACATTCCAGGTTCCTATGCAATATGGCTCTTTACAGCATCAGACTTTACTTCCATCACCAGTCACATCCACAGCTGGGTGTTGTTTTTACTTTGGCTCTGTCTCTTCAATCTTTCTGGAGTTATTTCTCCACTGATCTCCAGTAGCATATTGGGCACCTACCAACATGGGGAGTTCATCTTTCAGTGCCCTGTCTTTTTGCCTTTTCATACTGTACATGGGGTTCTCAGGGCAAGAATACTGAAGTGGTTTGCCATTCCTTTCTCCAGTGGACCACATTTTGTCAGAACTTTCCACCATGACCCATCCATCTTGGGTGGCCTTACACAGCATGGCTCATGGTTTCATTGAGTTAGACAAGGTTGTGGTTCATGTGATCAGATTGGTTAGTTTTCTGTGACTGTGGTTTTCATTCTGTCTGCTCTCTGATGGAGAAGGAATAGAGGCTTATGGAAGTTTCCTGATGGGAGAGAACACTCAGGTATGACCTAAATCAAATCCTTTACGATTATACAGTGGAAGTGACAAATAGATTCAAGGGATTAGATCTGTTAGACAGAGTGAGTTCTGAAGAACAATGGACAGAGGTTTATGACATTGTATAGCAGGCAGTGATCAAGACTATCCCCAAGAAAAAGAAATGAAAAAAAGCAAACTTGTTGTCTGAGGAGGCCTTACAAATAGCTGTGAAAAGAAGAGAAGCAAAAGGCAAAGGAGAAAAGGAAAGATATACCCATTTGAATGCAGAGTTCCAGAGAATAGCAAGGAGAGATAAGAAAGCCTTTCCTCAGTGATCAATGCAAAGAAATAGAGGAAAACAATAGAATAGGAAAGACTAGAGATCTTTTCAAGAAAATTAGAGATACCAAGGGAACATTTCATGCAAAGATGGGCACAAATAAAAGACAGAAATGGCATGGACCTAAAAGAAGCAAAAGATATTAAGAAGAGGTGGCAAGAATACACAGAAGAACTATACAAAAACGATCTTCCTGACCCAGATAATCACGATGGTGTGATCACTGGCCTAGAGCCAGACATCCTGGAATGTGAAGTCAAGTCGGTCTTAGGAAGCATCACTACGAACAAAGCTAGTGGAGGTGTTGGAATTCCAATTGAGCTATTTCAAATCCTAAAAGATGGTGTTGCAAAAGTGCTGCACTCAATATGCCAGCAAATTTGGAAGACTCAGCATTGGCCACAGGATTGGGAAAGGTCAGTTTTCATTCCAGTCCCAAAAAAAGGGCAATGCCAAAGAATCTTCAAACTACCACACATTGCACTCATCTCACATGCTAGTAAAGTAATGCTCAAAATTCTCCAAGCCAGGCTTCAGCAATATGAACCGTGAACTTCCAGATGTTCAAGCTGGTTTTAGAAAAGGCAGAGGAATCAGAGATCAAATTGCCAACATCCACTGGATCATTGAAAAAGCAAGAGAGTTCCAGAAAAACATGTATTTCTGCTTTATTGACTATGCCAAAGCCTTTGACTATGTGGATCACAATAAACTGTGGAAAATTCTTAAAGAGATGGGAATACCAGACCACCTGACCTGCCTCTTGAGAAATGCAGGCCAAGAAGCAACAGTTAGAACTGGACATGGAACAACAGACTGGTTCCAAATCGGGAAAGGAATACGTCAAGTGTATTGTCACCCTGCTTGTTTAACTTCTATGCAGGGTACATCATGAGAATTGCTGGACTGGATAAAGCACAAGCTGGAATCAAGATTGCCCGGTGAAATATCAATAACCTCAGATATGCAGATAACACCACACTTATGGCAGAAAGTGAAGAACTAAAGAGCCTCTTGAGCCAGCCGTTCCTCCCACCGGTCACATCATGCCCTCTCTTCTTCCCATGTCCCCTCGCCGGCCCCGCCATGCTGTCTCTAGATTTTTTGGACGATGTGCGGTGGATGAACAAGCGGCAGCTCTATTATCAAGTCCTAAATTTTGGAATGATTGTCTCCTCAGCACTAATGATCTGGAAGGGGTTAATGGTCATAACTGGAAGCGAAAGTCCAGTTGTAGTGGTGCTCAGTGGCAGCATGGAACCTGCATTTCATAGAGGAGATCTTCTCTTTCTAACAAATTGAGTTGAAGATCCCATACAAGTGGGAGAAATTGTTGTTTTTAGGATAGAAGGAAGAGAGATTCCTATAGTTCACCAAGTCTTGAAGATTCATGAAAAGCAAAATGGACATATCAAGTTTTTAACCAAAGGAGATAATAATGCGGTTGATGATCGAGGCCTCTATAAACAAGGACAACACTGGCTAGAGAAAAAAGATGTCATGGGAAGAGCAAGGGGATTTGTTCCTTATATTGGGATTGTGACGATCCTCATGAATGACTATCCTAAATTTAAGTATGCTGTGCTCTTTTTGCTGGGTTTATTTGTGCTGGTCCATCATGAGTAAGAAGTCTGCCTTGCTGTCCTGAAAGATGCTGTACTCTCTGTTCCTGAATGTTGGGAGTAGCTGCCGATCTGCGGTTGGTGGAGTGGAGAGCACGTCGGCGCTTCCTGGCTGCGCTGGTTTGCATTCCTTTATGTTTCCACGCGAGTGCGTGTGGGCGGGTGTGCACACCGCTGCGTGCACTCGAGGGGACTTTCCGTCACAGATTTTCACATGTTGTCACTGTCACACTTCGCATTTTTGTACATCAGTGAATTTTTTATATTAAAAGGTTGAGCCAAAGCCCCCAGTGTTTGTATTTTGAAGCCAAGCTTCACTTCTAAAGTGCCTACAGAATTCTGTAAATGAAAAAAAATACAGCTCTGCCCGAGTTTGAAACTGCCATCCCTCCTTCTAATGGGAATGGCATATACTGAGGTGGTCGTAGTCTTTAACTTTTCAAAATTTTAAATAAAAGACTTTGCATATCAAAACCCCTTTAAAAAAAAAATAAAGAGCCTCTTGATGAAAGTGAGAGAAGAGAGTGAAAAAGTTGGCTTAAAACTCAACATTCAGAAAACTAAGGTCACGGCATCTGGTCCCATCACTTCATGGCAAATACATGGGGAAACAATGGAAACAGTGAGAGGCTCTATTTTATTGGGCTCCAAAATCAGTGCAGATGGTGACTGCAGCCATGAAATTAAAATATGCTTGTTCCTTGGAAGAAAAGTTATGACCAACCTAGACAGCATATTAAAAAATAGAGACATTACCTTGCCAGCAAAGGTCCATCTAGTCAAAGCTATGGTTTTTCCAGTGGTCATGTATGGATGTGAGAGTTGGACTGTGAAGAAGGCTGAGCACCAAAGAATTGATGCTTTTGAACTGTGGTGCTGGAGAAGACTCTTGAGAGTCCCTTGGACTGCAAGGAGATCCAACCAGTCTATCCTAAAGGAAGTGAGTCCTGAATATTCATTGGAAGGACTGATGCTGAAGCTGAAACTCCAATACTTTGGCCACCTTATGTGAAGAACGGACTCATTGGAAAAGACCCTGATGCTGGGAAAGATTGAAGGCGGGAAAAGAAGGGGACCACAGAGGATAAGACGGATGGATGGCATCACCAACTCAATGGACATGAGTTCGAGTAAGCTCCGAGACTTGGTGATGGACCAGGAAGCCTTGGGTGCTGCAGTCCATGGGGTCATAAAGAGTCGGACATGACTGAGCGACTGAACTGAACTGATCAGAGCCAATTTTTCACTACTGTGAGTGTTTATTTTTCTAGTTTCTTTTAGCTCTGGAATCATTGTTCTGAAAGTTGAGGATTCTTAATATGCTATTGGATAGCTGAGATTTTTACTGTTCATGTCCTAGCTTGCTAGTCTCTTTCTTTTTTACTATCACCTCCGGAGATGTAACTAATCTCCAGAGGTATGACAACCCTCTTTGTCCAGGCTGACCGTTGAAGAAAAATATCTTTAAACTCTTTCAAAAGCTCAGTTAAAACAGGTTGAGGTCATTCAGTAGAAACTTCACTTAAAAACTTAAGAGAGGAGAATGGCAGAAAAAAACAGAAAAGAAAATGTTCTTTGGCTAGGCCCTGAAATACTGGAGAGTGGTTTATTGAGTTAGGCAACACCACCCCCTAGAGGTCATTGTCCACCAACCTACTCACCAGTTGTTAGACTGTTGAGCCTGAATCAGTTCAGTTCATTTCAGTTCAGTCGCTGATTTGTGTCCGACTCTTTGAGACCCCATGAATTGCAGCACGCCAGGCCTCCCTCTGTCCATCACCAACTCCTGGAGTTCACTCAAACTCATGTCCATCGAGTTGGTGATGCCATCCAGCCATCTCATCCTCTGTCGTCCCCTTCTCCTCCTGCCCCCAAATCCCTCCCAGCATGAGTCTTTTCCAGTGAGTCAACTCTTTGCATGAGGTGGCCAAAGTACTGGAGTTTCAGCTTTAGCGTCAGTCCTTCCAAGGAACACCCAGGACTGATCTCCTTTAGAATGGACTGGTTGGATCTCCTTGCAGTCCAAGGGACTCTCAAGAGTCTTCTCCAACACCACAGTTCAAAAGCATCAATTCTTTGGTGCTCAGCCTTCTTCACAGTCCAACTCTCACATCCATACATGACCACAGGAAAAACCATAGCCTTGACTAGAAAGACCTTTGTTGGCAAAGCAATATCTCTGCTTTTTAATATGCTATCTAGGTTAGTCATAACTTGCCTTCCAAGGAGTAAGTGTCTTTTAATTTTAAGGCTGCAGTCACCATCTGCAGTGATTTTGGAGCCCCCCAAAAAGAAAGTCTGACACTTCACTGTTTCCCCGTCTATTTCCCATGAAGTGATGGGACCAGATGCCATGATCTTCGTTTTCTGAGTGTTGAGCTTTAAGCCAACTTTTTCACTCTCCACTTTCACTTTCATCAAGAGGCTTTTTAGTTCCTCTTCACTTTCTGCCATAAGGGTGGTGTCATCTGCATATCTGAGGTTATTGATATCTCTCCCGGCAATCTTGATTCCAGCTTGTGGTTCTTCCAGCCCAGCGTTTCTCATAATGTACTCTGCATATAAGTTAAATAAGCAGGGTGACAATATACAGCCTTGACATACTTCTTTTCCTATTTGGAACCAGTCTGTTGTTCCATGTCCAGTTCTAACTGTTGCTTCCTGACCTGCATATAGGTTTCTCAAGAGGCAGGTCAGGTGGTCTGGTATTCCCATCTCTTTCAGAATTTTCCACAGTTTCTTGTGATCCACACAGTCAAAGGCTTTGGCATAGTCAATAAAGCAGAAATAGATGTTTTTCTGGAACTCTCTTGCTTTTTCCATGATCCAGTGGATGTTGGCAATTTGATCTCTGGTTCCTCTGCCTTTTCTAAAACCAGCTTGAACATCAGGAAGTTCACGGTTCACGTATTTCTGAAGGCCTGGCTTGGAGAATTTTGAGCATTACTTTACTAGCATGTGAGATGAGTGCAGTTGTGCGGTAGTTTGAGCATTCTTTGGCATTGCCTTTCTTTGGAATTGGAATGAAAACTGACCTTTTCCAGTCCTGTGGCCACTGCTGAGTTTTCCAAAGTTGCTGGCATATTGAGTGCAGCACTTTCACAGCATCATCTTTCAGGATTTGAAATAGCTCAACCTCCACTAGCTTTGTTCGTAGTGATGCTGTCTAAGTCCCACTTGACTTCACATTCCAGGATGTCTGGCTGTAGGTTAGTATCACATCTTTGTGGTTTTGTGGGTCATTAAGACCTTATTTGTACAGTTCTTCTGTGTATTCTTGCCACCTCTTCTTAATATCTTCTGCTTCTGTTAGGTCCATACCATTTCTGTCTTTTATTTGTGCCCATCTTTGCATGAAATGTTCCCTTGGTATCTCTAATTTTCTTGAAAAGATCTCTAGTCTTTCCCATTCTGTTGTTTTCCTCTATTTCTTTGCATTGATCGCTGAAGAAGGCTTTCTTATCTCTTCTTGCTATTCTCTGGAACTCTGCATTCAGATGCTTATATCTTTCCTTTTCTCCTTTGCTTTTTGCTTCTCTTCTTTTCACAGCTATTTGTAAGGCCTCCCCACACAGCCATTTTGCTTTTTTTCATTTCTTTTCCATGGGGATGGTCTTGATCCCTGTCTCCTGTACAATGTCATGAACCTCCGTCCATAATTCATCAGGCACTCTTATCTATCAGATCTAGGCCCTTAAATCTATTTCTCACTTCCACTGTATAATCATAAGGGATTTGATTTAGGTCATACCTGAATGGTCTAGTGGTTTTCCCTACTTTCTTCAATTTAAGTCTGAATTTGGCAATAAGGAGTTCATGATCTGAGCCACAGTCAGCTCCTGGTCTTGTTTTTGCTGACTGTATAGAGCTTCTGCATCTTTGGCTGCAAAGAATATAATCAGTCTGATTTCGGTGTTGACCATCTGGTGATGTCCATGTGTAGAGTCTTCTCTTGTGTTGTTGGAAGAGGGTGTTTGCTATGACCAGTGCGTTCTCTTGGCAAAACTCTATTAGCCTTTGCCCTGCTTCATTTTGTATTCCAAGGCTGAATTTGCCTGTTACTCCAGGTGTTTCTTGACTTCCTACGTTTGCGTTCCAGTTCCCTATAATGAATAGGACATCTTTTTTGAATGGGAAAGGCTAAATAAGTAGGAAATGCCTGGCTGGTTGAAGCACAAGATGGACTCAAGGTTGCTGGGAGACATATCAATAACCTCAGATATGCAGCTGACACCAACCTTATGGTGGAAAGCAAAGAAGAACTAAAGAGCCTCTTAATGAAATTGAAAGAGGAGCGTGAAAAAGTTGGCTTAAAGCTCAACATTCAGAAAACTAAAATCATGGCATCTGGTCCCATCACTTCAGAGCAAACAGATGGGGAAACAAGGGAAACAGTGACAGACTATTTTCTTGGGCTCCAAAATCACTGCAGATGGTGACTGCAGCCATGAAATTAAAAGACGCTTGCTCCTTGGAAGAAAAGCTATGACTAAACCTAGACATTCTAAAAGGCTGCGACTTAGCGACTGAACAACAACAGCAACTAAGATGTTGAACATCTTTTCATGCTTATTGGTCACTTATATGTCTTCTTTGATGAAACGTCTGTTCAGATTCTTTGCTCCTTTTAAAATCGGTTATTTGTCTATTGTTGAGTTTGTGAGAAATGTTTGGTTTTCTTTTTTTTTTTTTTTTTTTTGGTTCGCAATGTGGCATGCAGGATCTCAGTTCTCTGACCAGGGATCAAACCTGCATACCCAGCATTGGAAGTGCAGAGTCTTCAAATATTTTTTTCCTCTCACTTTCTTGATGGTTTGTTTTAGCTCTTGCATCTAGGTTTAGACATCTGCTCTGAGTTAGTTTTTGTGTATGGTGTGAAATAGGGATCCAGACTCATTCTTTTGCAGGTTGATATCTAGCTATCCCATCACCATTTGCTGAAAAATATTTCTTTTCCCTATTGAATTGTCTTGGTCCATTTGTAAAATTAATTGGTCATAAATGTTATGTTATGATCAATAACATTTATGATCATAATCAATCATAAATGTTTATTTATGAACTCCCAATTCTGTTTCATTACTCTATATGTCTTTCCTTGTGTTAGTACCACAATATCTTGATTATTGTAGTCTGTAGTAAGGTTTTAAAAAAGATTTATTTATTAATGGCTGTGCTGGGTGTTCATTGCTACGCAGAGCTTACTCTAGTTGTGGTGAGGGGCTTCTCTCTAGTTGCAGTGTGTGGGCTTCTCACTGTGGTGGCTTTTCTTGTTGCAGAGCATGGGCTCTAGAGGGTACAGGCTTTAGTAGTTGTGGTGCATGGGTTTAGTTGTGCCGCAGTCTGTGGAATCTTCCTAGACCAGGGATTGAATGCATGTCCCCTATATTGGTAGGCAGATTCTTAACCACTGGTCTGCCAGGGAAGTCCATTGTTTAAATAATTCTTAATTTTATTTTCAAGTTGTTTATCGCTAATGTATATAAATACTTTTTTAATATATTGATCTTGTATCTTATAATCTTGTTGAACTCATTCATTAGTTCCAAAAGATGTTGTAGTGATTCCTTCAGATTTTCTATTTATAAGATCCTATCATCTGCAAGCAGAGTTTTTATTTCTTCCTTTCCAATATGGATGCCTTTTATTTATTTGTATTGCCAGTTGCCCTGGCTAACAGTACAATGTTGAATGGAAGTGGGAAAAATGGGCATCCTTATTTTGTTCCCAATTTTATGGGAAAAAGTTTCAGTGTTTTGCTATCTACTGTGATTTCAGCAGGTTTTTCACAGATGCACTTTATCAGATTGAGGAAGTACCATTCTATTTTCAGTTTGTCGATTGTTTTTATACTGAAAGGTGTTGGATTTTTGTTAAATGCATTGTCTGTATCTATTGAATTGATCATGTGGGTTTTGCCCTTTGTTCTTTTAATATAGTATTACATTAATAATTTTTTTGATGTTAAATCAACCTTGTATTCTTGGGATAAATTCTACTTGTTTATGGTGTAAATCCTCTTGATGTGTTGCTGGATTTCAGTGTGTTAGTACTTTGATGAGAATCTTTGCTTTTATGTTCATAAGGGATATTGATCTTTAGTTTTCTTTTTGTAATGTCTTTGTCTGATTTTAGCATCTGGGTAGTAACACCGGTCTCAGAATTAGTTGTGAAATATTCCCTCTGCTTCTAATTTTTGAAAGAGATTGTGTAGAATTCATATTAATTATTCTTCATATATTTGACAGAACTCACCAATGAAGCTTTCTGGGTGTATGGGAAGTTTTTTTTTTTCAAATTATTGCAGTCATTTTAGGTTTGTTTGATATTTTATCATGATTAAATTGAAGTTATACTTCTTAAATCTCTTACTTTATAGATCCCTTCTTTTGCTGTCTGTTTATATTTGCAATTTGTGGGGCAAAAAAGTTTTGAATGACTAACATTTAATGGCTCACATTCAAAAGTGACTATATTGCAAGATAATAGGCAGTTTGAGAGTGAAAGTAATTTCTATATATTTTTATATCTCTCTTGATGGACAGGGAGGACTGGCATGCTGCAATTCATGGGGTCACAAAGAGTCAGACACGACTGAGAGACTGAACTGAACTGAACTTAGCATATAAAGGATCAGGACTCTGTTTCTACAGAGAAACAAAATATATATTTTCTGAAGAAAAAAAAATAGAGAGAAATCTTTAGATGTTAAGAAAGAGACTCTATGGACTTTCCTGGTGGTCCAGTACATGGGAAGACTGCACTTCCAATGCAGGGGGCATGGGTTGGATCCCTGGTTGGGGATCTAAGATTCTACATGTTGCACAGTCAAAACATTTTTTTTTTTTTTTAAAGGAAAGAAATTGACTCTTGTGATTGTAGACGCTAAATCTGTAACATAACCTGAAAGATTGGAAATTCAGGTGAGAGTTGCTTTGAAGTGCTGAGTTTGAAATCTGCAGACCAGACCGCGAGGCTGGAAACTCAGTCAGGGTTTCTGTGTTGTACTCTACTTTATTAAGGTATAATAGACAAGTATGTTGCATTATTGAGTAAGAATTCCTTCATCAGAAACATCAGTCTTTGCTCCTAAGATCTTCAACTGATTGGATGAGGCTAGCCCACATTTTGGAGGGTAATTTGCTTTATTTTAAAGTCTGTTGATTATAAATATTACTCACAGCAACGTTCAGTCTATTTTTTGACCAGACAACTGGGTATTATAGCCTAGCCAAATTGACACATAAAATTAACCATCTCAATTACCAAGATGGATATTTAGGACAGAGGCTCCTACTGAAGTAGAAAGGTTAAAAAAAAAAAGAGAGAGAGAGAAGATAATGTTTAAGGTATTTGATTAGAACATTTAAAGACTTTATGAGAGTAAAAAATGTGTTTTTATTTTTTTCCATAATTTTATTTATTTATTTATGGCTCTGCTGAGTTTCTGTAGCCATGCAGGCTTTTCCTCTAGTGGTGACTCACAGGGGCTACTCTCTTGCTTCCGTATGCAGGTTTTTCATCGCAGTGGTTTTTCTTGTTGCAGAGCATGGGCTCTAGGGTACACAGACTTCAGTAGTTGCAGCATGTAGGCTCAGTAGTGGCAGCTCCCAGGCTCTGGAGGACAGGCTGAATAGTTGTGGCACACGAGCTTAGTTGCTTTGTGGCATGTGGGATCTTCCTGGATCAGGGATCAGATTCATGTCCCCTGCCTAGGCAGATGGATTCTTTACCATTGAGCCACCAAGGAAGCCCTTCCCAAAGTGTTTTTAATTAAAACATTCAATAGATGAACTAAGAGTAGAAATGGTCACTACTGAGAACTGAATTGGTTGTCTGGAAGATTGATTATAACACAAAACCAACCTACAAAGAAATGAGGGCATGATGAAAAAGAGCTTGGAGGGCAGATCTGCTAACCTGTGAATAGCAGAAATTCCAGCACAGAGAAAGATTAGATGGAGGGCAGTGTTGGTTAAAACAAACTGTCTTGGTGGGGAATCAGTATAATAATTTAGTTTTGGAAATTAATGAAAATATATTGGTCTAATTATAGTTGTTAGGAACATGATCATGAAAGTGCTTAAAAAGTATTATAGGACTTAAAATTTATAGGAGGAAAAAAATTAATAGAAATTAGACCGAGCCAGCAAAAGTGAGGGAATGGCAGAAAATAGAGAAATAAATAAATAAAATAAATAAATAGAGAAAACAACACCAAGGAATATAAATCGTAAACAGAAAATGTATGGAAGGAATAAAACCAACTGTATTTTTTCTAAATGCAAACAAAGCTGAATCCATTTATCAAAAGAAATGTTGAATTAAATAAAATCCAGCTTTATGTTGTTTACATAACTTCATCAAAAGCAAAGTGACAAGGAAAGGTGGAAAATGAGTACCTGAAAGATGCACGAGAAAATGGGGAGCTTGGTCACTGGAAACAGAGATGAAAGGTAGACATGTTTCACTCTTTTGTACCTTTTAATATTTGTACCTTGTATGCATAATAGTTTTTCAAAATTAACAAAATAATTAATAATTAATTTATTTATTAAATAAATAATTGATGATTGATAAAATTAATAAAACAAATAAATATAAAATAAAAAATATTCTGCCTGCCAATGCAGGAGATACAAGGGACTAGGATTTGGCTCTTGGGTTGGGACAATCCCCTGGAGTAGGGAATAGCAACCCACTCTAGTATTCTTGCCTAGAAAATTGCATGGATGGAGGGCTTCAGTCCATGGAGTAACAAAGAGTTGGATGCAACAGCAGGCGCGCACACATACACACACAGAGCTAGAGTAGCAACGTTATTGTCATACAAATGGAAATGAAGTTCAGAACACATTGAATGGAATAGATAGTGCTGTTATTTAAGGATCAAACCAGGGACAATTCAAGATATAATAACCATATACTTTTATGCATCTTATGAAATAGCAGTCAAGTATGTAAAAGAAAAACTACAACTACTCAGATAATTTGAATAAAATAGCACACACGGAGAGGATTTAAATGATTAAATCAATAAGCTCTTTTTATAGAAGTACATGTAAATAGGGAATATATACTTTGTTACGTCCTAAAACAAAAAATCAACCATGAATCCAGCCAGAAAGAAATTTTATAAATTCAGAAAGTTTCTAAACTTCGTGTGATCTCTGATGATAATTCAGGAAACTAGAAATTAACAATGAGAGATAACACTAGCAAAACCCACTTATCCATGAATATAAGAAACACTTTCCTAAATAGGTTTTAGATCAAGGAGGAAATAAAAACTCAAGTTATGAACTGTCCAGGAACTAATAAAGAAGAGAACATTTCATTCTAAAACCTATAGGATACAGCTCAAACTGTGTCAGAGTAAAATTTATAGGAAGACTGAGAATATTTTAATTGAGAATTCAACTTAGAAAATTAAAGAATAAAATAAAACAAAATGAATTAGGAGAGTATTAAATTGAAGTTAGTGCAAGAAAATGAAAAAAGGTGAATAAAAGTTTCTATCTATGAGTAAGAAGGGCTTTCCTGGTAGCTCAGCTGGCAAAGAATCTGCCTGCAATGCAGGAGACCCCGGTTCAATTCCTGGAGAAGGGATAGGCTACCCACTCCAGTATTCTTGGGCTTCCCTGGTGCCTCAGTCCATAAAGAATCTGCCTGCAGTGAGGGAGACCTGGGTTTGATCCCTGGGTTGGGAAGATCCCTTGGAGGAGGGCATGGCAACCCACTCCAAGATTCTTGCCTGGAGAATCCCATAGGCAGAGGAACCTGGTGGGCTACAGCAACTTAGCACACACATGAGTAAGAAATACATCTTTAAAAATGCGTAAGAAAATTAAAACTTCTAGTACAGGACATTTGTCACATTGAATTGTCATCAAAGCTTTATCACAGGCAGAGGGATACACGATGATATTTTGAAACTATCAGTCCTGGATAGTTAACTTTTTATCCCAAAACATGATAAACAGCCAGAATTGTCTGCAAAATGATTTATTGGGGCCAGTTAAGCAGGCAGAGGAGGTAGAACTGCTATGCAGAAGATATAAAGGGGAGCCCAGAATCTCATGGGAGAGCTGAGAGAAGCCAACGGAATGCAGGAACAGAGGAATTGTTCTTCTTGTCATTGTAATTGGGTTGAGACTGAACAGCAGGGCGGGATTGAGATGCATGGAATGTAGCAGGAAACTTTATCATCTTTGGGGTCATAACAGTCAGCACTCAACAATCACAAAGGCCTGGCTGACCCCTGGAGGCCAAAGCAACTCTGAGCTGGATGTGCAGGAGCAGACAGATGCCATGCTTAGGTGTTCCAGAGGATGATGACTGTGATAATGGAAGTGGCCAAGAAGAGCAGGTAGAGGCAGAAGAGCAGGGTGTCCATCACGTGGCTGAACTGCACCCACAGGCTGACCAAGTGCTGCTTTTGAGCCTTGTCTTCCTGCTGGGCCCTCGTGGACCCAGGGCACGCATTTAGCTCTGTTTCTCTGGGACCTGGCAACTTCCGCACCAACTCGATGGGCTCCTTCACACCTATGGAGAGACAGAAACTCAGCCATGGGCCACCAGGGTCAACTGGGGAATTGTGAGGGCAGGGAAGGAGGTAGGAGCAGAAAAGTGGAGGTGATAGAAGAGGAAGCCTGGGCAGTGCTGACTTCCCTCACCAGGCAGGTGGTCAAGGCCCGTGTTTCCCTTCTGGGGCACAGCGGGGCAGCATGTCCTTGGGCTGGTGCAGTGTAGAAGCAGGAAATGGAGCCAGCGAGGCATGGGTGGGGGCTGGGTGGTGGCCAGGTGCAGCAGGTAGGAGATGAAGATGGTCTCCAGCAGGCTGAGCACCATCAGGGACAGACACAGGGCAAAATAGACACCTGGAGGGAAGTGGGGCCTGCCTGAGGGCCAGAGGCACCAGCCAGGACTTTGTTCTTCTCTTCCAATCCCACCCTGGGAAGCACAGCCTCTTTTGCCCAGTATATCTCCCTTCCCTGAGCCAGTTCAGCCAGTCCCTCCCACCCTTCTCTTCTCAAGAGCTAGAGGGGGCATACTGATGAGGGGGGTGCCACTGGCAGGGAGTAAGTCATTCATCATGAGCAGGAAGACATTGTAGCCCAGCAGAAGAGTTATCTTGAATGGGGCACGGTTCTCGCTTCCTGCTGGCAGATAGAAGCTGAGGGCGTCAATGGTGACCAGAAAGCTACTCGGCACCAGGAGATTCATAATGTAGAGTTTGGGTCTGCGCCTGATGGCCACCTAGTGAGAAGGAGAGGAAGGGAAGTGAATATGGGATTCAGAGGCTGCTTGGAATAGTAGTGACTGTTTTTGTCTCTGCCTTCCTCATTGGTCTCTTATCACTCTGGTATCTGGAGCTGTGCAGGCAGCTTCATAATTTGGTGTAGAACTTGCCAAGGGAGAGTTAGATTAGAGCCATGAGCTTTAGGAGGAGTATGTGGCTAGGCAGCAAGAAGAGAGGGTTCTGGTCTCTGGCAGAAGTGGTAAAACTGAGAAGCCCTGAAACTTGGGAGATATCCATTTGGTGGAGATTGTAGGCAGCAAGCAAGAAGGAAGGAAAAAGCAAAGGCCTCTGAACTCACATAGAAGATGATCTGATCATACAGGTTGGTGCCCACAGACTTCTTTGGGGTGGCCTTGCTGATGCCCAGGAGCTGCCATTCTCCATGGGTCTGAATGATGTTCTGGGATGTGTCTACTATTTCCCACACTTCTTTCTCCATGCCCAGTGATATGTACTCCACTGAAAGGAAGAGCCAAATAATTTTCCAAAGATAGTCTCCTGTTGACTCAACTGAACTCTTTTCCCATCTTTTCATTCAACAATTTTTAAAAGTTCTTTATAAAAAATATTTATTAATTAATTTGGCTACATTGGGTCCTAGTTGTGGCATGTGGGCTTAGTTTCTCCAGGGCATGTGGGATCTTAGTTCCCCAACCAGGAATTGAACCCATGTCCCCTACATTGGCAGACAGATTCTTAACCACTGAACCACCAAGGAAGTCCCTCAACAAATATTTTTGAGTGCCTGCCATATGTCAGGAAATTTGCTAGGAGCTGGGGATGGAAATGCACAATATTTTCCTAACTCCCTAGGAAATATTTTATGGAAAATATTTAAGCATCCAAACAGACTTAATCTTTGCTGCCCTTGGTCACTGTGCATGCTAAGTCACTTCAGTTATGTCCTACTCTTTGCGACCCTATGGACTGTAGCCTGCTAGGCTCCTCTGCCCATGAGATTCTCCAGGCAAGAATACTGGAGTGGGCTGCCATGCACTTCTCTAGGGGATCTTCCTGGCCCAGGGATAGAACTTGTGTCTCCTGTAGCTCCTGCATTGCAGGCAGATTCTTTACTGCTGAGCCACCAGGGAAACCCATTTGTCACCATTTATTCATAATTTTTTTATACATTATTTTTTGTTGTTTTATTGGTTGCTTTTATTCACTCTATCCCTAAGACTCCACTTCAGCTCACCTGTGTAGAGAAATGAGCTGAAGGTGAGGGTGCAGTTCTGCTGGTCAAAGGGGAAGTAGAAGATGTTTAGGTTACAGATGCTCACCACCTTCATGGGTTTCTTATACCTGATGCGACCTTCATTACTTATGAATGCCTTGAGGCCTTTTGGGGTCTTATCCACATCCATGCTGTAAGAGAAATGAGGTGGGAGGCAGGAGCAATGTTTTTTCTTCTTACCCATCTGCTCCTTTGTCAGCCATGCAAGACCACTTATAGTGGCCTTTGGTAGATTGTGCACCATTGTTGCCAGAAGGCAGGGCTTCCCCAGCCCTTAATACGCACAGTTCCGTGATGAAAATGTCTGGGAGCCACAGGTTCTTGGTTGCCACACTGATCTTTGAGATGCCATCACACTCCTCTGGGTTCCAACTGATAAATGGGTTGTCCCAGACCTAGAGCCCAGATGGAGGAGAGGTTGAAAGCCTGATAGGAATCAGGGTTATTTTCTCTGCCTTTTAAATTTTTCTTTAAAAAAGAAGTGTTATAAAGTATTTCAAACACATAGAAAAGTATATAAAATAATGTAACAAACATCAGTGTATCTAACACCCAACTCTATGGAGTCAGTATTCTGATAAATATATTTTGGCTTTTTTAAAGAAATAATTGCAGATAGAATTGAAGCTCCTTATGTCCATTTCTTCATAAACTTTGATCCCTCTGCTTTCTCACTTCCATGGGAAATTACTGGTGATCAGAGAAATCCTGTCCTTTCTGCAGAAAGGTTGAGATTCAGAGTTGAAAGGTCAGTGGCTCAGCCTCTCTGAGATAGAATTGCCTTCCTGTGAAGTAAGGGCGGGGGTAGTGGGATTGAATGAAGTTAGGCATGTGAAAGGATTTTGTGGAGTGTAATGCTGTTTTTAGGTATTACGTATTAGTCTCCAGGGTGGTTTTACCTGTCTTCTAGGCCCCTTTGATCAGTTTCTACTGCAAGGACACCTTGAACAAGTCCTTGGGTTCTATGAAGCCAAGAGACTTGGTGGTCTTCCTCTCCTTGGAAGGTGCAAGGCACCATCCTTTCTTGTCTCTGGGTTGACCTTTCCAGATTCTCCTTTCCAAAGCTGGTGACCTTCTCTGGAAACTTTATTCAAGGATTATCCAATTCTGAGGCCTGGGGGACTTGTCTATTCTCAGGGCATTTACAATGTCAGCAGCTGCAGTTTGTGGAACCACAGCCAGAACATGTACATTAAATAAAAATTTATACTAGACCAGCACTTCTCATACCTCACTGTGCATATGAAATATCTGGGGACTGTGTTGAAATGCAGATTCTGATTCAGTAGGTAGGGTGACTAATTCATCCTGGTTTGCTGGAGACTTGGATTTAGCAAAATTACATTTTCTGAGAATTCCTCAGTCTTGGACCTGCTGGGATTGTTAGTCTCACTAGGAGAGGTCCTAGATCAAGTGCATTTCTAAGCTTCCAGGTGGTGCAATCAGCCAGTGCTCCCCATCTGGGAACCACACTTTGAGAGCAAAATTAGGTGATCATGACTATTCTACTCCTCTCGCCTTCCCTTCAGCCAATCTTTTCAAGTTGGAAATTGAAGTCATTTACTTTCATTTTCCCCCTCATTTTCTAATTAAAGAACTTAAGGTAGAAATTTTCCATAAAATTTTCCAAAGTTATATTGGATTGGCTGTAACATCTTACAGAAAAATGTGAATGAACTTTATGGCCGACCCAATACTTTGGCTACATTTATTAGACTTTCATATGTAATCCTCTTCATTCTAATTTCTACTTAGTTGTTTATTTTCTTTTTAGTCAAACATATTTTAGAAATTTAATTTTAAATTCCTAACAAATAAGATTTTGGGGAAGGGGGCTACTCTTTGTATTTTGTATTATAGTCAGAGATTGTGGTCTAGATAACTTTTGCTTTCCTTCTTGGTGGCCAAAAATATGGTCAGTTTAGGGGAATATTCCATTTGTGTCAAAAAGATTATGCATGATCATTGTACAAAGGTTGATATGTTTATTAAATCAAGTTTCTTAAAAATCACTATATGTTTATTCTTTTTTGACTTGATTTTTGAAAGCAATTTATTGATGCCTTTCACCATACTTGTAGATTTTTAAACTTCTCTGTCATATGTTTCAATGTAATGTTTTGGGGTACATAAACTGTCATAATCTTTGTTTAAAATCCATTCTGACTGTAAATGTAGGGAGAGAATAAACAGTGTTGGTCTTACCATTTCCAGCCACAGAAATGATGACAAGAGCTGTAACTGTTCATCCTGTCAAAAGAATTTCCTGTTTCCAGCATGTTGGTGGTACAAAGTCTGTGCATCCCAACCGTTGCTCATTTTTGTTTATCAAGCCCCAAGGTGTGTAAAAGCTGTGCTGTGGTCAAATCCAACATTACTGGTCAAGGACAGAATCTTGATCAAAACATGTGTTAGACCATGGGCAGAAGCGTTCATGGCAGGACTGGATTAGAGTAGTGCTTCTCAACCCTGGCTCTATCTTTGAATTACTTGAGAAGTTTAAAAAATTCTGATGCCCGTGTTCCATCTAGTCAGAACTTCTGAAGGGGAGCTTGGACATTGGTGTACAGCCAGGGAAGAGAGTCAGTGGGTGACAAGATCTTCTGTGTATGATTATACATCATCCTGCTGAACTGGATAGAACTTCTTTGGGATCCCCACAGGGCACATGCTTATAGCAGTGATGGAGGAAGCTTCGGTGTGTGGTTAAGGGTTTGGGGGGTTGCCTTGCTGAGAGTGGGGAAAAGGTTAAGGATACTAAGGAGGGCCAGAGAGTCAGTACTCACAACATTTAGGATGGCAGACACAGTGAAGGAGATGTTGACTATGGTGGGAATGCTGAAGTTGATGACTGGACGGAAGGCCTTTCTCTCAAACACTGAATCCAGAGCGGTGGTGTACATCCCGTTCTGGCCAAACCCTGTGCAGTTGATGGTGAAAGTACTGCCTCTTCCTGTAGTCAACATAGAATGTGTGAGAATTAGGGGAGAACACTTATGTTCCCTATATGAGAGGGTCCCAGGTCAGGAGCTTGGGGGTAACCTGTGATATTAATGAGATAGTGAAGTTGCTCTGTTGTGTCCGACTCTTTGCAACCCCATGGACTGTAGCCTACATGGGATTATCCAGGCAAGAATACTGGAGTGCGTTGCCATTTCCTTCTCCAGGAGATCTTCCCAACCCTGTGATTGAACCAGGGTTTCCCGCATTGTAGGCAGATGCTTTACCATCTGAGCCACCAGGGAAGTCAATATTAGTGATACCTAACATTTATTGAGCACTGAGACATAGTTCAAGCCCCTTAAATGGATTACCTTATTTAATCCTTCCAAGCCCCTATCAGGTAGAAACTATTTTTATCCTCATATAATAAATGAATTAACTGAGTTTCAATAAGAGGAAGTAAATTTCTGGTCAAACAGATCATAAGAGGCAGAAACTGGACTTGATGTAAGCCCAGGTTTGTCTAATACTGCTGTACCATATACCCCCAGGAATGAGATGGAGAATAGGGGAAAAGGATCACCATGATCCAGGTGCCAGGCACTTCCTACAAGGTGAGGAAAGAAGGGTTGGGCTGGAAGGCAAATGATAGAAACTAATGTGGTGAGCTGAATTAGGGCTCTGGGCTCCTTGCTAAGGTTTCTTTCTCCATGCAAAGCATGCCCAAATCTTTATGCAAACACTGAGCCATGGGGCAGCAGTAGCCATCAGAGAGAATTACATTCCCAGGGCCCCAAAGAGAACATATCTGTTTCACCTTAACCACCCCAACCTTCCTTCTCCCTATTTGCCCCTCAACTCTATATCAGCCTTCTAATTTGAGCTTTTGAGGTCTTGCCTTCCCCTTTCTTCTGACTAGTAGATTCTAATTTTCTACTAAAGCAAATTTATTAGAGAAGTAGAAACCTGGAATGAGAAATAAAGACGGTTGGTGACCTCTGTGATGAGAACATCAAGCCTTATCTTTTCCCAGAGTGACAGTGCTCTCCAGGCAAATCCTTGGATCATTCTGTGAGCAATGAATATTCATTTGTCAATCACTGTGCGTGGCCAAAGGACATTTATCATGTTTTTTACTGCCTAGACTAGGTGTACAATTTGTGTTTCTTCTCTGCACTGGCCTCTAAAGCACCTCTTGTTCAGTCCTCTCCTCATTGAATCCTCTCAAGCCCCTATCAGTTAGAAACTATATTTTTGTCTTCCTACACCTCCCCTTTATCCAAAAGTCACATGACAACCTAAAGGGATAAAGTGCCATTTATTGGCACCTATCAAATGCCAGGCACTGTGTGGTCTTTCTCATTGAATCCTCACAATGCTTCAAGGTGGTCCTATTTTACAGATGAGGAAATGGGAGCTCTGAGAAGTCAAGCAGTTTGCCCAAGGTTACACAGGTAGCCAACTGAGGGACCAAGATTCAAACCCAGACCTTCTAGTGCTAAATCCCATGTTCTTTCCAGTATACCATGTTAACTCCAGTATACCAGTAAAGCACACTGTAGCTTTACTCTCCACCTGCTGCTCTCTGATATCTTACCTAACCTAGGGCACTTGGATGCAGTAACTATGGGGAAGTTATAGCTGAAAGTGGGCCCTTTGCTGCAATGGAGTAGGCTTCAGAGCTATAGAGAGAAAGAATTACACCTGTGCATAGAAAGGTGGATAGTCATGGAGGCTAAATGGTAGAGAAAACAACTGGTGATGATTCATGAAAAAAAAAGTAGAAGAGTCCTTATGTTGCATGTCAACAGAAGGGGATCTTCTATCTTTCAGAGGAGAGCCTATTTGGATATTATGGTAACATAGTTATGAAATAATTATGCTCATCTTAAATAATTTCTAGAAGTTGGAAATTTGAAAGCACATCTTAGGTGTTCTCCCAGAGAGGGTCCTTGCTTCTTTTCCTGTGTTGCCCATTTCTTACCTGGAAGCAGAAGACTGAGAACAATATAGAAGGAGAGTCTCTCCCTGTGGAACCAGCTTCTGTCCATCTTCTTTGTCTAAATTCTCCTATGAGCCTGTACCAGGACCCAAGAATTCCCAGACTAAAAGAGCACAGGCCACACCTAGAGTCTTAAGTTTGAATACTGATAGGATTAGCTGACCACTGACATTTGTAACCTCCCTGGAAACAGAGTTCCGGTTGTCTTGTCATTGCCCTTGCTTGAGGTTTAAGGCTTCTCTCTCAGATGTTTCACTACAACATGTGTAGTTGTGGATTATCTGATATTTACTATCTTCAGATATTGGTGTGATCTCTCAGTCTGTAGATTCATCTCTTTAATTCTGGAAAGTTCTCAGTTATTAAAAAACATTGTATTTTTTCTATTCTCTCTTATTAGACATATGTTGGATAATTCCTTCTATCTCATTATGCCTCTTAACCTCTTGTATTAGTTTCCTATAGTTTTTGTGACAAATCACAAACTTACTGGCTTAAAAAAAACCTCTATTTGTTATTTTACAGTTCTGTAAACCAGAAGTCTGAAATTTGTCTCACTGGGCTAAAATCAGTGTTTTGGTGTGACAGCATTCTTTCTGGAGGCTACAGAAGCAAATCCATTTTCTTGTCTTTTCCAGGTTTTAGAGGCTGCCTGCATTCTTGGTTTAGGGTCCTATTTCTCTGCCTTTAGAACCAGCAACACTGAGTCACTTCTCTCATTCTAATGCTTTTCTACTTATGTGAAACTTTGTGAATACAGTGTGTCCACCTGGATAATCCAAGCTAATTTTCTCATGCCATGGTCAGTTGATTAGCAACCATAATTCCATCTGCAACCTTAACTCCCCCTTTTCCATGTGACCTAAACATATTGGTAAATTTTAGAGATTGAGATATGGACATCTCTTGTTGTTCAATTGCTCAGTCATGTCCGACTCTTTGTGACCCCATTGACTGAAGCATGCCAGGCTTCCCTGTCCTTCACTATCTCCTGGAGTTTGCTCAGATTCATATCCATTGAGTTGATAATGCCATCCAGCCATCTCATCCTCTGCCACCCTCTTCTCCTCCTGCCTTCAATCTTTCCCAGCATCAGGGTCTTTTCCAATAAGTCGGCTCTTTGTATCACATGGCCAAAGTATTGGAACTTTAGCTTCAGCATCAGTCAGGATTGATTTCCTTTAGGATTGACTGGTTGGATCTCCTTGCAGTCCAAGGGACTCTTAAGAGTCTTCTCCATCACCACAATTTGAAAGCATCAATTCTTCAGTGCTCAGCCTTCTTTATGGTCCAACTCTCACATCCATATATGAGTATTAGAAAAACCATAGTTTTGACTAGATGGACCTTTGTTGGCAAAGTGATGTCTCTGCTTCTTAATATGTTGTCTAAGTTTGTCATATCTTTCCTTCCAAGGAGCAAGCGTCTTTTAATTTCATGGCTGCAGCCATCATTTGTAGTGATTTTGGAGCCCAATAAAATGAAATCTGTCACTGTTTCCACTTTTTCCCCATGTATTTGCCATGAAATGATGGGACCAGATGTCATGATCTTAATTTTTTGAATGTTGAGTTTTAAGCCAGCTTTTTCACTCTCATCTTTCACCTTCATCAAGGGGCTCTTTAGTTCCTTTTTCCTTTCTGCCATAAGGGTGGTATCATCTGCATATCTGAGGTTATTGATATTTCTCCCAGCGATCTTGATTCCAGCTTGTGATTCATCTAGCCTGGCATTTCACATGATATACTCTGCATATAAGTTAAATAAACAGGGTGACAATATACAGCCTTGATGTACTCCTTTCCCGATATTGAAACAGTCTGTTGTTCCATGTCTGGTTCTAACTGTTGCTTCTTGACCTGCATACAGTTTTCTCAGGAGGCAGGTAAGGTGGTCTGATATTCTAGGGGACCACTATTCTGCCTACCATATGTCTCTTTCATATTTTTCACCTGTTTATCTGTGTCCCTAGTGATTTCCCCAGTGTTAGCTTCTGGGTAACAAATTCTCTTCTCAGCTGTGTATATAATGTATACCCTCTGACCAAATAGCCCTAAACCAAACACTCATAGTCATGTAATCAAAATTTAAAACTGTTCTGATTTCTCTGAGATGCCAACTTCGACATTGACTTTAAGCTTTCTTCATATGCATGTGACCTTACAGCTTCCTAGCTAAATCAGCTACAGTAAGTCCCCTCCATATACACCTTCAAGTTGTGAACTTTTAAAGATATGAGCATGCCACTGGATGCCAGCTCTTACACTGTACAACTTTCCAAGATACTGTACTGTATGATTTTAAATGTCTTCTTTGTGTCTGTATTTTAATGTATTGTTTGTGTATTATGACTATGTATTATTTGTGTGAGAAGTATTATAGGCCTATTATAGGATCGTACTATATAGCCAATTGTGTTAGTTGGGTACCTCAGTTAACTCTGTTGGACTTAACAAATTGGGCACTCTCGGAAAGGAATTCATTCTTAGTGTATAAACACTGCAAACTTATGCAGTGACAAAGAATGTAAGTTTCTAGTAACCAATCACAATAGAAAATAGTGTACTTACTCGTTCACGCTTTACAAACTGAGTCGCAACCACTGAGGGTCAAGCTTCCTGACCACTTCTGGTTGGAAGTCTCTCTATTCTCAGTTTGTTTCTTGCTAAATGATATATTCACATCAAATAAAGTTCATGGACTTGATGGACGTGAGTCTGAGTGAGCTCCAGGAGATGGTGATGGACAGGGAGGCCTGGTGTGCTGTGATTCATGGGGTTGCAAAGAGTCGGACACGACTGAGCGACTGAACTGAACTGAACTGAATTTTCTTATGACAGAATATATTTATTTTACAATTTCAGATCATTTTATTACACCTAGTTTTTAGTATACTAACAGTTTTGTTAGCTTTGTCTCTTCGTGGTTTGTTTCCTTATGTGATTTTTATTTATTTATTTGTTTAGTTCCATTGGGCCTTAGTTATGCCATGCAGGATCCTTTGTTGGAGCATGAAGGTTTAGTAGTTGTGATGTGAGGGCTTAGTTGCTCCGTGGCATGTGGGATCTTAGTTCCTTGACCAGGGATTGAACCCGTGTCCCGTGCACTGCAAGGTGAATTCTTAACCACTAGACCACTAGAGAAGTCCCTGAAGTGAAATATTTGTAAATGATATCTTTCTCCTTGCCCGATCTCTTCAGAATTTGGAAACTTTTATTGAATATTCTTAATTTCATGACATATTATGATTATATTTTCATGACAATATGGTTACTGGGATTGATTTAGTAAGAATCATCTCCTCTTTACTAACACATTAAAAATGTTGATTAAATAACCAGTGCCCTGCCTGCAATGTTATATTTGAGAATGATACTTATTCAATCAAAGGTGGTCAGACATTTCTAAGGAATGAAAGTTGACTTTATGGAGCCAATGCTTACAAACCCTTCCAGGAATACTGGCTGTTACCTAACTTACAGGGTTACCAGCTTTTAGGTAGGTAAGGCCACCTTCTGCCAGACTCAAGAATCTTAACGCAGCCTGGGGTCTTCAAGAACAGAGAAATTCACCTGATGGGTACTATAGCTACCTAGCCTCAAGAGGCTTTTAAAAGTCACATTTTAGGTTTTTTGGAAAACCTACAGCAAAGCAAATTTAAGAATGCCGAAAGGGCAAATTACAGCTTTTTTTTTTTTCCACTGTAAACAGTGAAGTCATATGTTATGAGACCAGCCTTATCTTGTGATCAAGAATAATCTTTCTTTGAGATTATTTTTGATTAAAAGGGAGGAAATTATAGAAAAAAATTGTACTTCAATGAAAAGCTAATGTTTTGGGTAATTGTTTCCAGTTTTCTGATTCTAGCCCTGTCCATTACCTTTGAATTATAGCTCATATTAACTTGCAGGTAACTGAGTAATTATTCTTTACAGCATTGGATTTTACTTTCACCACCAAATCCATCCACAGCTG
The DNA here is from genome assembly GCF_014754425.2 of Oryx dammah. Classification (NCBI taxonomy): domain Eukaryota; kingdom Metazoa; phylum Chordata; class Mammalia; order Artiodactyla; family Bovidae; genus Oryx; species Oryx dammah. Next base: position 73,707,838 of record NW_024070186.1, on the reverse strand, counting down.
AGCATCATTTCCACTTTGGCCCAGTCACTTCATTCTTTCTGGAGCTATTAGTAATTGCTTTCCACTCTTCCCCAGTAGCACATTGGACACCTTCCGACCTGGCAGGTTCATCTTCCAGTGTTATATCTTTTTTCCTTATCATACTGTTCATGGGTTCTTGCTGTGAAAATACTGGAGTGGTTGCCATTCCCTCCTCTAGTGGACCACGTTTTGTCAGAACTCTCCACTATGACCCATCTGTCTTGCTCAAAATCCTTCAAGCTAGGCTTCAGCAGTATGTGAACCAAGAACTTCCAGATGTACAAACTGGATTTAGAAAAGGCAGAGGAACCAGAGATCAAATTGCCAACTTTAATTCGATCATAGAGAAAGCAAGGGAATTCCAGAAAAACATCTGTTTCATTGACTATGCTAAAGCCTTTGATTGTGTGGATCAAAACAAACTGTGGAAAATTCTTTTAAAAAAATGGTAATACCAGACCACCTTACCTGTCTTCCTGAGAAAACTGTATGCAGATCAAGAAGCAACAGTTAGAACCAGACATGGAACAATGGACTGGTTTTAAATTGAGGAAGGACTACAACAAGGCTATATATTGTCATCCTGCTTATTTAACTTATATGCAGAGTACATCATGCAAAATGTTGGGCTGGATGGATCACAAGCTGGAATCAAGATTGCTGGGAGAAATATCAACAGCCTCAGATATGCAGATGATACCACCCTATTCGCAGAAAGTGAAGAGGAACTAAAGAGCTTCTTGATGAGGGTGAAAAAGGAGACTGAAAAAGCTGGCTTAAAATTCAGCATTCAAAAAATGAAGATCAGAGTATCCGGTCCCATCACTTCACGGCAAATATATGGGAGAAAAGTGGAAACAGTGACAGATTTTATTTTCTTGGGCTCCAAAATCACTGTGAACGGTGACTACAGCTATGAAATTAAAAGATGCTTGCTCCTTGGAAGAAAAACTATGACCAACCTAGACAGCGTAGTAAGAAGCAGAGACATCACTGTGCCCACAAAGGTCTGTCTAGTTAAAGCTGTGGTTTTTCCAGTAGCCATGTAAAGATATGAGAGTTGGACCATAAAGAAGACTGAGCACTGAACAACTGATGCTTTCAAATTGTGGTGCTGGAGAAGACTCTTGAGAATTCCTTGGACAGCAAGGAGATCAAACCAGTCAATCCTAAAGGAAATCAACCCTGAATATTCATTGAAAGGACTGATGCTGAAGCTGAAGTTCCAATACTTTGGCCATGTGATACAAAGAGCCAACTTATTAGAAAAGACCCTGATGCTGGGAAAGATTGAGGGCAGGAAGAGAAGCGGGTGACAGAGGATGAGATGGTTGGATGGCATCAACTACTCAATGGACATGAATCTGAGCAAACTCCAGGAAATAGTGAAGGACAGGGAAGCCTGGCATGCTGTAGGCCATGGGGTCACAAAGAGTTAGACACAACTTGGTGACTGAATAAGAACTGAAGAATATTGTCAAAGACAAGATCAAATAATTAAGAAGACTGATTTTATTCAGGCTATTGTAATAGGGAAATCACCTAGATCCATGGATCAGAATACCTTGGCCAGGTGGTTTAACTTAGGCATTTTTATAGAGAGAAGTAGACACATTACAGGTGAAAATTTACAGTTGAGTTTGTTTTGTAATCAGGAAAGTCTCAGTCAGTTGAACAGGAAATGTTTATCTCTGTGTCTAGCTAGTTTCAGGGGATAAACAGTGCTAATCTCAGTTAATCATTTATGTGACAAAGAGCTAGTAGTTGAGGTTCTGTTCCTGGCCTTGTTAGGGTCTGGGCTCACAGGTAAACAATGGAGTTATGAGAAAGAGTGGGCAGGGGGAATGGTGGTTCTTTGTAGTTAGCCATTTCCTGGAACACAAAGGGTGGGGAGATTTCAGAAAGCAAAAGATTGGTAGTTTGGCTTCTTAACCATTGTTGTTTTCTCAGAACACAGGCTCAGGTAAAGTTCAACGTTGTCAAAATGCAAACTGTATCTCATCCTATAGAGTTCCAGTGGAATTCTCTCTCTCTCTCGTGGAAAAATTGCCTTTATTTGCAATTCAGTATCTTTTCTCCATACAGATTTGTGCTTCTTGACTTTTGAATCAGTTTTAACATCTGCCTGGTTCTTTCATATCATATGAGTCCTATCAATTCTTTTTTTAAAATTTATTTTTATTGAGGTAACATTGATTTATAACATGTTTCATGTGTACAACATTATATTTCTACTTCTGTATACTCTACCACCAAAAGTGCTCACCACCAAAAGTTTAATTTCCATCTGTCACCATAGAGTTGATCCCTTTACCTATTTTGCCCTCCCTTCCCCTCAATCCCTTCCCTTCTGGTAACCACTACTCTGTTCTCTATATCTACATGTTTGTTTTTATTTAATTTGGTTTCTTCATGTATTTTGATTTTCTGTTTATCTTTAATATTCCAAATATGAGTGAAATCATCCAGTATTTTTTCTTTCTCTATCTAACTTATTTCACTTAGCATAATACCCTCAAGTTTTCTTCATATTGTCACAATGGGAAGATTTAATCTTTTTATGGCTGAGTAATATTCCTATTATATGTGTGTGTATATATATATATATATATATATATACACACACATATTATATATGTATATACCACATTTCCTTATCCATTCATCTATTGATGGACACTTAGGTTGCTTTCATACCTTGGCTATTGTAAATATGCCATAATAAACATAAAGGAGCATATATCTTTTCAAATTGGTGTTTTTGTAGTCCTTGGATAAATACCCAGAAGAGGGGTAACTGGATCATAGTGTAGTTCTAGTCTTAATTTTTTGAGAAATCCTCCATGCTGTATTCCATAGTGGCAGTACCAATTTACATTCCCACCAACAGGCTATAAGTTTTCCCTCTTCTCTACATCCTCACCAACACTTATTTCTTGTCTGTTGGATAATAGCCAATCTAGCATGCATGAGGCAATATCTCATTGTGTTTTTAATTTGCATTTCCCTAATATTAGTGATGCTGAACATCTTTTCATGTGCCTGTTGACTATCTGTATGTTTTCTTTGAAAAAATGTCTATTCAGCTCCTCTGCTCATTTTTAAATTGAGCTGTTTTGGTTTTTTGTGTTGAGTTGTCCGAGTCCTTATTGAATATACCATTTGCAAATATCTTCTCTCATTCCATAAGTTGTTTTTGTTTTACTGATGGTTTCCTTTGCTGTGCAAAAGCTTTCTAATTTGATGCAATTCCATTTGTTTATTTTTTGCTTTTGTTTCTCTTGCCTGAAGGGACACATCTAGAAAGATATTGCTAACACTGATGTCAAAGAGCTTACTGCCTAGGTTTTCTTTTAGAGAGTTTTATGGTTTCAGGTCTTTCACACAAGACTTTAATCTATTGTGAGGTAGTTTTTGTGTATAGTGTGAAATAGCGATCTGGTTTCACTTTTTTTAAGCTTGTGACTGTCTAATTTTCCCAGCACCAGTTATTGAAGAGACTATCCTTCCTCCATTGTATATTGTTTTCTCCTTTGTTGCAAATTGTTCACATATGCATGGGTTTATTTCTGGGCTCTCAATTATATTCTATTGATCTATGTATTCCACACCCCTACCCCCAATACCATGCTGTTTTGCCAATACCATTACTATAGTTTATAATATAGTTTGAAATCAGAGGGTGTGATACCTCCAGCTTTGTTCTTTTTTTCTTGGGATTACTTTGGCTATTCCGGGCCTTTTGTGGTTCCATTTAATTTTATTTATTTATTTATTTATTTATTTTTTGGAGAGTTGGGAAACTACCAGGGGACTGCATTTTCTTTCACAGCTTATGAAGGAGCAAAGGAAGGCAGGATAGATATTCACAGGGACTGGTAAGAAAGACTCAATAAATCTCTTTCCAGGGTCTGTAAGGTAAGGTGAAGTCGCTCAGTCGTATCCAACTCTTTGAGACCCCGTGGACTATAACCTACTAGGCTTCTCTGTCCGTGGGATTCTCCAGGCAAGAATACTGGAGTGGATTGCCATTTCCTTCTCCATCCATTTAATTTTAGAAAAACATTTTGTTTATTTCTGTGAAAAATGTCCTTGGTGTTTTGATAAAGATTGCACTGAGTCTGTAGATTTGTTTAGGTAATATGAACATTTTGACAGTTAGTTTTTCCAGTCCATGAGCTTGAAATATCTTTCTGTTTCTTTGTGTCTTCCTTAATTTCTTTCAACACAATGTCTTATAGTTCAGGGTATAGGTCTTTTACCTCTTGGGTTAAAGTTATTCCTAGGTATTTTATTCTTTTTGTTGCAGTTGTAAATGAGATTGTTTCCTTAATTTCTCTTTCTACTAGTTGATTGTTAGTGTATAAAGGTGCAATAGATTTGGGGTTTTTTTTGGCCATGCTATACAGCATGTGGATTCTTAGTTCCTCAGCCAGGGGTCAAACCCATGCTCCCTGCATTGCAAGCATTGTCTTAACCACTGGACCACCAGAGAAGTCTCAGAAATGCTGTAGATTTTGGTATATTGGTTTTGTATCCTGCAACTTTACTGTATTTGTTTATTGTTTCTAAATAGTTTTTTTTTTGATGGAGTCTTTAGGGTTTTCTATTTATAAAATTGTGTCATCAGAAAATAGTGACAGTTTTACTTTTCCCTTTCCAGTTCTGATGCCTTTTATTTCTTTTTCTTGCCTAATTGCTCTGGCTAAGACTTGCAATACTATGTTGAATGAGTGGCAAGAGTGGGCAACCTTGTCTTGTTCCTGGTGTTACAGGGATAGCTTTCAATTTTTCACCATTGAGTGTAATACCAGCTGTGAGTTTGTGATATGTGGGGTTTATTATGTTGAGGTACATTCCTTCTATATGCATTTTATTGAGAGATTTTTAATCATAAATGGGTGTGCAATCTTGTTAAGTGCTTCTCCTGCATTTATTGAGATGATTGTATGGTTTTTTATCCTTCCTTTTGTTAATGTGATTATATCATGTTGATCACTTTGCAGATGTTGAATGATTCTTTACATTCCTCATCATGGTGTATAATCCTTTTAATATATTGTTGTATTTGGTTTGATAATATTTTGTTGAGGTATTTTGCATCTATGTTCATAAGATATAGTGGCCTATAATTTTTATCTTTTTGTGTTGTCTTTGGCTGGTTTTGGTGTCAGGGTGATTTTGGCCTTGTAAAAGGAATTAAGAAGTATTCTCTCCTTTAAATTTTCTTGGAAGAGTTTGAAAAGAATGGGTAGTAAATATTTTAATGTTTGGTAGAATTAACTTGTGAAGCTATCTGGTCCTGGTCTTTTGTTTTTTGAGAGCTTTGTTTTTAAATTTTTGCATAAATATTTATTATGCATCTCACACAGACAGACCTCCTTTTGACATAGTCACAATACTAACAATACTCGTGTAATATCCTAAAATATATAAGTAGTGTTCACAATTCCCTGATAGATCAGTTTTTTTAATTAATTTGTTTTAAAATTGAAGGATAATTGTTTATAGAATTATATTGTTTTCTGTCAAACCTCAACATGAATCAGCCATAGGTATACATATATCCTCTCCCTTTTGAACCTCCCTCCCATCTCCCTCCGCATCCCACCCCTCTAGGTTGATATAGAGCCCCTGTTTGAGTTTCCTGAGAGATACAGCAAATTCCCCTTAGCTATCTATTTTATATATGGTAACGTAATTTCGATGTTACTCTCTCCACACATCTCACCCTCTCCTCCCCTCTCCCCATGTCCATAAGTCTATTTTCTATGTCTGTTTCTCCATTGCTGTCCTGAAAATAAATTCTTCAGTACCATTTTTCTAGATTCCCTATATATGCATTGTGAAAGTCTCATAGTCATGTCCGACTCTTTGTGACCCCATGGACTATACAGTCCATGGAATTCTCAAGGCCAGATGTAGACTTTCCCTTCTCCAGGGCATCTTCCCAACCCAGGGATGAACCCAGGTCTCCCACATTGCAGGTGGATTCTTTACCAGCTGAGCCACAAGCGAAGCCCATATATGCATTAGTATATGATATTTATCTTTCTATTTCTGACTTACTTCACTCCGTATAATAGGCTCTAGGTTCATCCACCTCATTAGAACTGACTCAAATGCATTCCTTTTTACAGCTGAGTAATATTACATTGTGTATATGTACCACAACTTCTTTATCCATTTATCTGCCAATGGACATCTAGGTTGCTTCCATGTATTAGCTATTGTAAATAGTGCTGCAATGAACAATGGGATACATGTCTTTTTCAGTTTTGGTTTCCCCAGGGTATATGCCTAGGAGTGGGATTGCTGGGTCATATGGTGGTTTTATTCCTAGTTTTTTAAGGAATCTCCATACCAGCTTCTATAGTGGCTGTATCAATTTACATTCCCACCAACAGTTCAAGAGCATTCCCTTTTCTCCACACCTCTCCAGCATTTATTGTTTGTAGGCTTTTTGAAGATGGCCATTCTGACTGGTGTGAGGTGATATGTCATTGTAATTTTTGTTTGCATTTCTCTAATATTGAGCAATGTTGAGCATTTTTTCATGTGTTTGTTAGCCATCTTTATGTCTTCTTTGGAGAAATGTCTGTTTAGGTCTTTTTCCCATTTTTTGATTGGGTTGTTTGTTTTTCTGGTATTGAGTTATATGAGCTGCTTGTATATTTTGGAAATTAATCCTTTGTCAGTTGCTATTATTTTCTCCCATTCTAAAGATTGTCTTTTCGTCTTGCTCATAGTTTCCTTTGCTGTGCAAAAGCTTTTCAGTTTAATCAGGTCCCACTTGTTTACTTTTGTTTTTATTTCCATTACTCTAGGAAGTGGGTCATAGAGGATCTTGCTTTGATTTATGTTATCGAGTGTCCTGCCTATGTTTTCCTCTAAGAGTTTTGTTTTTTGAGAGCTTTTTGATTATTGTTTCAACCTCTGTACTTGCGATTACTCTCTTCAGATTTTCCATTTCTTCACGATTCAGTCTTGGAAGGTTGTACAATTCTAAGAATTTGTCCATTTCTTATAGGTTGTCCAATTTGTTGGCATATAGCTGTTCATAATATTCTCTTATAATCTTTTGTATTTCTGTGGTATCTGTTGTTATTTCTCCTGTTTCATTTCTGATTTTATTTTGAGGACCTTCTCTCTTTTTTCCCTTAGTGAATCTAGCAAAAATTTTGACAGTTTTATTTATCTTCTTGAAGAACCAGCTCTTAGTTTCATTGATCTTTTCTATTGTCTTTAAAATCTCTATTTCATTTATTTCTTCTCTGGTCTTTATTACTTTCTTCATTCCACTGACTTTGGGCTTCATTTGTTCTTTTAGATATGAAGTTAAATTTTTTGTTTTAGAGTGTTCTTGTTTCTTGAGGTAGATTTGTATTGATATAAACTTCCCTCTTAATACTGCTTTTGCTGTATCCCATAGGTTTTGGTGTATTGAATTTTCATGTCTTTTGGTAATTTTTTATTTTTCCTTTGATTTCTTCATTAACTCATGGTTGTTCAGTCTCCACATATTTGGAATCTTTTGTCCAGTTTTCTTCTTATAGTTGATTTCTAGTTTCATACTGTTGTGATTGGGAAATATGCTTGATATGATTTCAGTCTTCTTAAATTTATTGAGACTTGTGTTTCAACATATGATCTGTCCTTGAGAAAGTTCCATATGTACTTGAGAAGAATGTGTATTATGTTGTATTGGATAGAATCCGCTATACAAATCTTTATTAAGACAGTTTGGTCTAAGGTTTCACTTAAGGCCATTGTATCCTTGTTGACTTTCTGTGTGGATGACCTATCCAAGTCCTCTACAGTTACTGTGATGCTGTCAATTCCTTCCTTTAGGTCTGTTAATTGTTTTATATACTTTGATGTTCCCATGTTAGGTGCATATATAGTGATCACTGTTATGTCTTCTTGATGAATTTTACCCTTTATCATTATCATTTATCATTTCCTTCATTAAAAAAATATCTTATTTATCTTTCCTCTTCCAGTTGTTGTGGTTTTTTTTTTTTGTCTTTTATTTTTTATTTTACTTTACAATTCTGTATTGGTTTTGCCATACATTGACATGAATCCACCACGGGTGTACATGCGTTCCCAAACATGAACCCCCCTCCCACCCTCCTCCCCACAACATCTCTCTGGTCATCCCCGTGTATCAGCCCCAAGCATGCCGTATCCTGCATCGGACATAGACTGGCGATTCAATTTTTACATGATATTATACATGTTTCAATGCCATTCTCCCAAATCATCTCACCCTCTCCCTCTCCCTCTGAGTCCAAAAGTCCACTATACACATCTGTGTCTTTTTTGCTGTCCTGCATACAGGGTCATCATTGCCATCTTTCTAAATTCCATATATATGTGTTAGTATACTGTATTGGTGTTTTTCTTTCTGGCTTACTTCACTCTGTATAATCGGCTCCAGTTTCATCCATCTCATCAGAACTGATTCAAATGTATTCTTTTTAACGGCTGAGTAATACTCCATTGTGTATATGTACCACAGCTTTCTTATCCATTCATCTGCTGATGGACATCTAGGTTGTTTCCATGTCCTGGCTATTATAAACAGTGCTGCGATGAACATTGGGGTACATGTGTCTCTTTCAATTCTGGTTCCTTGGTGTGTATGCCCAGCAGTGGGATTGCTGGGTCATAAGGCAGTTCTATTTGCAATTTTTTAAGGAATCTCCACACTGTTCTCCATAGTGGCTGTACTAGTTTGCATTCCCACCAACAGTGTAGGAGGGTTCCCTTCTCTCCACACCCTCTCCAGCATTTATTGCTTGCAGATTTTTGGATCGCAGCCATTCTGACTGGTGTGAAATGGTACCTCATTGTGGTTTTGATTTGCATTTCTCTAATAATGAGTGATGTTGAGCATCTTTTCATGTGTTTGTTAGCCATCCGTATGTCTTCTTTGGAGAAATGTCTATTTAGTTCTTTGGCCCATTTTTTGATTGGGTCGTTTATTTTTCTGGAATTGAGCTGCAGGAGTTGCTTGTATATTTTTGAGATTAGTTGTTTGTCAGTTGCTTCATTTGCTATTATTTTCTCCCATTCGGAAGGCTGTCTTTTCACTTTGCTTATATTTTCCTTTGTTGTGCAGAAGCTTTTAATTTTAATTAGGTCCCATTTGTTTATTTTTGCTTTTATTTCCAGAATTCTGGGAGGTGGATCATAGAGGATCCTGCTGTGGTTTATGTCAGAGAGTGTTTTGCCTATGTTCTCCTCTAGGAGTTTTATAGTTTCTGGTCTTACATTTAGATCTTTAATCCATTTTGAGTTTATCTTTGTGTGCGGTGTTAGAAAGTGATCTAGTTTCATTCTTTTACAAGTGGTTGACCAGTTTTCCCAGCACCACTTGTTAAAGAGATTGTCTTTACTCCATTATATATTCTTGCCTCTTATGTCAAAGATAAGGTGTCCATATGTGTGTGGATTTATCTCTGGGCTTTCTATTTTGTTCCATTGATCTATATTTCTGTCTTTGTGCCAATACCATACTGTCTTGATGACTGTGGCTTTGTAGTAGAGCCTGAAGTCAGGCAAGTTGATTCCTCCAGTTCCATTCTTCTTTCTCAAGATTGCTTTGGCTATTCAAGGTTTTTTGTATCTTCATACAAATCTTGAAATTATTTGTTCTAGTTCTGTGAAAAATATTGCTGGTAGCTTGATAGGGATTGCATTGAATTTGTAAATTGCTTTGGGTAGTATACTCATTTTCACTATATTGATTCTTCTGATCCATGAACATGGTATATTTCTCCATCTATTAGTGTCCTCTTTGATTTCTTCCATCAGTGTTTTATAGTTTTCTATACATAGGTCTTTAGTTTCTTTAGGTAGATATATTCCTAAGTATTTTATTCTTTTTGTTGCAATGGTGAATGGAATTATTTTCTTAATTTCTTTTTCTACTTTCTCATTATTAGTGTATAGGAATGCAAGGGATTTCTGTGTGTTGATTTTATATCCTGCAACTTTACTATATTCATTAATTAGCTCTAGTAATTTTCTGGTGGAGTCTTTGGGGTTTTCTATGTAGAGGATCATGTCATCTGCAAACAGTAAGAGTTTTACTTCTTTTCCAATTTGGATTCCTTTTATTTCTTTTTATGCTCTGATTGCTGTGGCTAAAACTTCCAGAACTATGTTGAATAGTAGTGGTGAAAGTGGGCACCCTTGTCTTGTTCCTGACTTTAGGGGAAATGCTTTCAATTTTTCACCATTGAGGATAATGTTTGCTGTGGGTTTGTCATATATAGCTTTTATTATGTTGAGGTATGTTCCTTCTATTCCTGCTTTCTGGAGAGTTTTTTATCATAAATGGATGTTTAATTTTGTCAAAGGCCTTCTCTAATCTATTGAGATAATCATATGGCTTTTATTTTTCAATTTGTTAATGTGGTGAATTACATTGATTTGTGGATATTGAAGAATCCTTGCATCCCTGGGATAAAGCCCACTTGGTCATGGTGTATGATCTTTTTAATGTGTTGTTGGATTCTGATTGCTAGAATTTTGTTGCCTCTTCCAGTTGTTTCTAGAATTCTATCTTTGAACTCAATAATTATCTTGTCCATTTCCATTGCTTTCTTATACATCCTTCATCTTGTTTAGTGAGTTCTTTAGCTGCTTGGTTCTTTTTTTAGAGTTTTCATCTGTTTAATAAAGTATTCCTTCTGTTTATTAGTTTTATTCCTGAGTTCATTAAACTACCTTTCTGAATTTTATCGTAGCTCATTGACTTTCTTCATGACAATTATTTTGAATTCTCTATCAGTTAGATTATTCTGTGCTTTAAGTTTGATTTCTGGAGAACTGTCATTTTCTTTTTGTGGTATAATGTTAACTGATTATTCGTAGCACCTGATGAACTATTCCTCTGCCTGCACATTTGAAGTAGTGACAGATTAGAAGTTAGAGGCTCTTCTTTTTTTCTGGTAGGTGGTGCTATAGTCCAAGTTTTTGGTTTTTCTTAACCTAGGCTGCCTTTAGTTTTATTTGAGAGCCAATACTTTCTATCAGCTCCGTAACAGATGTGGCTCTGTGCCTTCGTTGTAGCTTCTTATGCCCCTGGGGTCGTCGCTGCCTTGCTTCTGCCAATGCTGCTGTCGTTGCCTCCTGTTGCCCTGGGATGGTGGGCCCTTCCCTTGCCGCTAATTTCCCCTGAGTCACAGGATCCACCCCGTGGCGGGAGAGCTAGGATAACGGGGAGCCCAGATCACTCAGGCACTTCTGTTCTGGCTGGCGTGAAGGTTCACGGGCTTCACTGCGAGTCTTGGGGGAGGAGCCGAGATACGGATGCCTCAGTGTCAGGAAGGCGGGGCCCCAGGCCCCACTGCTGCCGCTGCCGGGGTGTCTGTGGACGCTGGAGCTGCTAGAGATGTGTGTTGCCTCCCCTGCTGCCGCCATGTCCTCTAGGGCCGTGGATTCAGCTGCCACGGCCAGAGGCCCAGGATTGCCAACTCTGCTGTTCCCGCAGTTCTCCTTCCTTGATGTGTTCCCGTCTACTCTCTTTTAGATGTACAGATGTTTGAAATTCTGTGGCATCCTGGTGTGTTGGGCAGAGGTAACTTTGTTGAATTTTGGATGTTTTACTGTAGATTGAAGGGGAGAGACAAAGAGAGGTTTATTTATTTTTTAAAATTTATTTTTGGCTGTGCTGGGTCTTCATTGCTGCACGCAAGTGGTCTCTAATCGCAGCAAGCGGGGGCTTCTCTTCATTGTAGAGCAGAGGCTTCTCATTGCAGTGGCTTCTCTTGTTGTGAAGCGCAGGCTTTAGGCATGTGGGCTTCAGTAGTAGCGGTACTTGGGCTCAGTAGCTGTGGCTCTTTGACCATAGAGTTAAGAGGTCTTCAGTAATTGTGTTACAGGGGCTTAGTTGCTTCATGGCACTGTGATCTTCCTGGACCAGGTATTGAACTTGTGTCCCTGCATTGGCAGCAGATGCTTATCCACTGTACCACCAGGGAAGTCCCACAAAGGAAGCTTTTGACTTCACCATGTTGCTGACATCACCCAGTCAATTCTTTAATATGTATCCCTTTTTATATTTGTACAAGAGTCAAAATTTTGCCTTTTTTTCTGAAAATTGTCTTTACACAGTATAATCCCTAGAGTTTTTTTTCAGATTTCACCAGTTATACACATGTTCATTTGTTTGTGTGAACAAGTTATTTTCCGAGGGTTCCAGTAAGAAGCAAGGAAATCATGAGAGCTTTGGAAAGTCCAAAGTCTGATGTTGGCCACAGTGAAGACCAACACCCTGAGTCAAGAGTTATCAGAGCAAAATGGGATACATCTTTTGATGGGGATCATTCTGGATTCAGAGTCTAATGCTTAGTTTTTCATGTTCAAGAATTACTGTATCTGCTTTCCTGGGCTATTACCTGGATGTGTTAAAACATAGGATTAAGAGTTAGACAAAATTGGATTAAAAATGGTTCTACTGCTTCCTTGCTATATGATCCTAGGGAAGGATCTTTTTCTTTTTCTACCTAGGTGTGTGTGCTGTGTGCTAAGTAGTGGCCGACTCTTTGTGACCCTATGGATCTTAGCCCACCAGGCTCCTCTGTCCAAGGGATTCTTCAGGTAAGAATACTGGAGTGGGTTGCTATGCCCTCCTCCAGGGGATCTTCCTGACTCAGACCAGGATCAACCCCGAGTCTCTTATATCAACCTGCATTGGCTGTCAGTTTCTTTACTAGTAGTGCCACCTGGGAAGATATCTAATGCTAATATCTGCCTCATAGTATTGTTGTGAGGATCATATGAGATAATGACTGTAATGGGCTTGACATATAGAAAGTATAGTTGATCTTTGAACAACATAGGAATTAGGGCACCTACCCTCTGCATAGTTGAAAAATCTGCTTAGAACATAGTGGGACTTCCATGTCCGTGATTCCTCCTTATCTGTGGTTCTGCATCTGTGGATTCAACCAACCCCGGGTTCAACCAACCTTGTACTGTGTAGTACTACAGAATTTACTATTGAAAAGATTCTGAGGACTTCCCTGGTGGTCCAGTGGCTAAGACTCCACACTCCCAGTGGCGGGTCCTGGGTTCAGTCCCTAGTCCGGGAACTAGATCCCACATGCTGCAACTAAAAATGCCTCATGCCACAACTAAGATCCAGCACAGCTAAACAAATAAAGAAAAGAAAGAAAAGAATCTGTGTAAAAGTAGACCTTCTCAGTTCAAACCCATGCTGTTCAAGGGTCAAGTGTACTCAGTAAATGATGGCTATTATTGTTAAAACAACTTTACTGTGTTCAAACCAAGGAAAGGCCTAAACTAACAATCTTTCATGAAAACTGCAAAAACCACTATGTCTTTATTTTACTCTAGACCCATTAATACTCAAATAAGCAGAGTTCTTGCTCAACAAGAACAAATGGAGTAATAGTTTATCAACTTATCAACTTCAACAGTAGACCAATGATGAAAATCACAGATGCATGCTAATTGATACCTGTTCTTTGTTTTCTTTGCAACTTTTATATTTCTTTTCATGTAAGAAATAATTTATGATCTATAAGACTGTTCATATAAATGATTTTACAGATCAGCAAGAACCCAATAATGTGTCCAAATTCTTGTCAGGAAAATATGGGTAATGTAGGTATGATCTTCTGACATATCTTAGAGTCACTAATGGTATCAGAGGGGTCAGTAGGGTCCCCACTGGAGGGCTACTGGTAAGAGACTCCTGAAGAAGGGCTGACAAATCCAAGAACTTCTTTCAGGTTTTCCTTTCAGCTTTGCGTTAAAACCCACTTCAGTATTCTTGCCTGGGAAATCCCAAGGACAGAGGAGCAGAGGAGTCCATGGGGTCACAAAGAGTGGGACATGACTTAGCAACTAAACAGCAGCTGCAAGGATTTGCTAATACAGGATTGCTAAAATGAGGCATTTGTAAACTAAAATTTGTACATTACTCAAGTGTCCTCAGGATTCAAGTTAGGCACTCTACTAAGATCCTGTATTCCCTGGGAAAGTTAAAAAGCTCCTGCCTGCAAGCAGACGCCCTCATGTCAGAATTCTCTCAGTTTCTAGGGGTTTTTGTTATCAATGCATTAGCAGCATTGACCTGAGGTGGTTGAGCTGCTATAATTGCTTTCTGATAATGATCTGGTAGCTTTGTTTCATCATCATCTATTCAGTGTCATGTGAATTGTTTGATTTTTTCCTTCAAGGTGCTGCAATGCATATTTGCATCAAAAATAGTTTTAGCAGTCCCGTGTTAACAAGGCCTTGCTGTTGCTGCTGTTTATTGCCTATTTTAAAGTGTATAGGGCATTGTTTAATTAAAAAGACTCATGTAAACTCATATTCTCTTATATAGTATAAACAAATCCATATGTAATTATAGCAGTAAGTTTGCTGCAACTTTTAATTTTGTTCCTTTTCCATTCTGTTATTATCACCAGTTCTTTTTTGAGTGAGGCATTATTTATGGATGAATAAAATAGATTCCATGATCAAAACCATTTGAAATATACTGTTCTAAATTCTTTGAGGAGATTATTAATGCTCACCCTCACAATCCTTAAACATTGCACAATAGTAACAAGTAACCAACATGGGACTCTCCCTCCAATTTCTCACCTTGCTCATCCAAAGGTCCTGGCTACCTTCATCTACTTCCATAAATGTAGAGCCTGTTTATTATGCTACATCCTAATCTTTCCTGATGAATCTATCAGGATGATATCCCAGGACACATCTCATCATTATCTCATCATTCATTTCTTGGCTGGCACAAATGTCATTTTCCCACAGAGGCTTTCCTTGAACATTCTGATTATCTATTCCTCTGTCCTGTTACCCTGTTTATTTTCTTTAGGACAGTTATCAGTGTATCATATCATCAGTGTCCTCCTGTCTTTTGAGTCTTCTCCTGTCTGTCTTATTCATTGCCATATCCCCAGCACCTAAAAATATCTAGAATATAGGGAAGCACTAAATACACTAAAGATTGGTAAATAATGAATGAGTTCTTTACTCATTCATTTCACATTGCTGTTCTAGGGAGCAGATGACGGGAAGGTCCATAGAGGCAGAAGCTTTCATTTAATCCTGATGGCATGTTGCATGTATTGGAGGTCTACCTGCCAGCTAACCAGTGGGGATTATCAGCTACCCCAGCCCAGTATTTTCTTCTTCAGTTGCAGCAGTTGAAGCAGGGCTGCTCTTCTTCATTGCATCCCCCAACTTCCTGCATCTCAATGGGAAAGAGTCCAAGGCTCTGGAAACTTGTCTTAGGTGTAATGTTTGAATCCCCTTCTCCTATCAAAGAGTCTTAGCTGGTCTGGCTGTGAGGATTTCATATAATTGGAAATGGTGAAATCTGTGTGTGAACTGAAGCTGTGAGTGATGTCAACATATGGGAAGCATGTAGAGCTGATAGACGGGTAGGGAGCTGAGGTCTGTGAGCCCCTGGTGAGTCATCCAAAGGTCAAGGAGGCCCATGGGCAGACATTGATGAATGTTGAATATATGTATCTGGGAATTGGAGAGTCTGGGAGATGACAGTGGGGAGTAGTGGAATGAGAGAAGAAGCTGGAAGTGGTGAGCAAAGAGAATTTTGTGGTGGGGTTATTTATTTTTTGGTGTTGTTTAATGCCTCTATTGAGATATAATTTACATACTATTAAATTCACCTACTTGAAGCATACAATTCAGTGGTTTTTAGTTTATTTGCAGAGTCATGCAGTCATCACCACTATCTAATTTTAGGGATTCACGTTGAGGTATGGCAAAACCAATACAATATTGTAAAGTAATTAGCCTCCAACTAAAATAAATAAATTTATATTTTTTAAAAAAGAACTTTTTTTAAATCATCCCCCAAAGGAATCCTGTACTCATTAGCAGCCACTCCTCTTTCATCTGCCCCTTTTCCCACTAAGTCCTAGGCAACCACTAATCTACTTTCTGCCTCTATGGATTAGCATATTCTGGATATTTCATATAAATAGGATTATGTGATATATGATCTTTTGTGACTGGTTTTCCTTTTACTTAGCATGTTTTCAAGGTTCGTCTATGTTGTAGCCTGTATCATGTGCTTCATTTCTTTTTATGGCCAAATAATATTCCATTTTATGGATATATAACTTCTTATTTATCCATTCTTTAGTTGAGAGACACTTAGGTTGTTTCTACTTTTTCGCTATTATGAATAATGTCACTGTGAACATTTGAATACAAGTTTTTGTGTGGACATATGTTTTCATTTCTCCTGGGTATATATCTAGGGATGGAATTGCTAGATCATGTAGTAATCCTGTGTTAAACACATTGAGGAGCCGCCAAACTGTTTGCAAAGTCTGTACTATTTGCATTCTGCTGGAACTTTTTCTGACTGGTGGTTTTATGAGTTTGTTCTGGACACTCGAGCCACCTGAGTACCACCAAAATGAGTATGTTTGGATTCTGCTTGGATCTCACTATTTAACTTCTGCTGCACAAACCTCTGGATCCCATGAGACCCATTTGCTATGCTGCTAAGTCACTTCAGTTGTGTTCAACTCTTTTCGACCCTGTGGAACATAGCCCACCAGGCTCCTCTGTCTATGGGATTCTCCAGGCAAGAATACTGAAGTGGGTTACCATTTCCTACTCCAGGGGATCTTCTCAACCTAGGGATTGAACCCACGTCTGTTATGTCTCCTGTATTGGCAGGTGGATTCTTTACCACTAGAGCTACCTGGGAAGCACAAATTGTGACACAATCCTTTTCCAAAGTTAAGAACCCATCTTCTCATTGACTTTTCCTTTTCTGGCCATGACACACAGCATGCAGGATTTTAGTTCCCCAACCAGGGATCAAACCTGTGCCCCCTGCAGTGGAAGCACAGCACTCTAACCACTGGACTGCCAAGGAATTCCCCTGATCATTTGTTAAGGTTTTACCTAAATGTAACCCCAGAGGTTGCAAAGAATATAATCAATCTGATTTTGGTGTTGACCATCTGGTGATGTCCATGGGTAGAGTCTTCTCTTGTGTTGTTGGAAGAGGGTGTTTGCTATGACCAGTGCATTTTCTTGGCGAAACTCTATTAGGCTTTGCCCTGCTTCATTCCATATTCCAAGGCCAAATTTGCCTGTTACTCCAGGTGTTTCTTGACTTCCTACGTTTGCATTCCAGTCCCCTATAATGAAAAGAATATCTTTTGGGGGTGTTAGTTCTAAAAGGTCTTGTAGGTCTTCATAGAACCATTCAACTTCAGCTTCTTCAGTGTTACTGGTTGGGGCGTAGACTTGGATTACTGTAATATTGAATGGTTTGCCTTGGAAACGAACAGAGATCATTCTGTCATTTTTGAGATTGCATCCAAGTACTGCATTTTGGACTCTTGTTGACCATGATGGCTAGTCCATTTCTTCTAAGTGATTCCTGCCCGCATTAGTAGATATAATGGTCATCTGAGTTAAATTCACCCATTCCAGTCCATTTTAGTTCGCTGATTCCTAAAGTGTTGATGTTCACTCTTGCCATCTCCTGTTTGACCACTTCCAATTTGCCTTGATTCATGGACCTGACATTCCAGGTTCCTATGCAATATTGCTCTTTACAGCATCGGACCTTGCTTCTATCACCAGTCACACCCACAACTGGGTATTGTTTTTGCTTTGGCTCCATCCCTTCATTTATTCTGGAGTTATTTCTCCACTGATCTCCAGTAGCATATTGGGCACCTACTGACCTGGGGAGTTCCTCTTTCAGTATCCTATCATTTTACCTTTTCATACTGTTTATGGGGTTCTCAAGGCAAGAATACTGAAGTGGTTTGCCATTCCCTTCTCCAGTGGACCACATTCTGTCAGACCTCTCCACCATGACCCACCCGTCTTGGGTGGCCCCATGGGCATGGCTTAGTTTCATTGAGTTAGACAAGGCTGTGGTCCTAGTGTGATTAGATTGACTAGTTTTCTGTGATTATGGTTTCAGTGTTTCTGCCCTCTGATGCCCACTTGCAACAGCTACCATCTTACTTCCAACAACACAAAAGAAGACTCTACACATAAACATCACCAGATGGTCAACACCGAAATCAGATTGATTATATTCTTTGCAGCCAAAGATGGAGAAGCTCTATACAGTCAACAAAAACAAGACCAGGAGCGTACTGTGGCTCAAATCATGAACTCCTTATTGCCAAATTCAGACTCAAATTGAAGAAAGTAGGGAAAACCACTAGACCATTCAGGTATGACCTAAATCAAATTCCTTATGATTATACAGTGGAAGTGAGAAATAGATTTAAGGGACTAGATCTGATAGATAGAGTGCCTGATGAATTATGGACGGAGGCTCATGACATTGTACAGGAGACAGAGATCAAGACCATCCCCATGGAAAAGAAATGCAAAAAAGCAAAATGGCTGTCTGAGGAGGCCTTACAAATAGCTGTGAAAAGAAGAGAAGCGAAAAGCAAAGGAGAAAAGGAAAGATATAAGCATCTGAATGCAGAGTTCCAAAGAATAGCAAGAAGAGATAAGAAAGCCTTCCTCAGTGATCAATGCAAGGAAATAGAGGCAAACAACAGAGTGGGAAAGACTAGAGATCTCTTCAAGAAAATTAGAGATACCAAGGGAACATTTCATGCAAAGATGGGCTTGATAAAGGACAGAAATGGTATGGACCTAACAGAAGCAGAAGATATTAAGAGGTGGCAAAAATACACAGAAGAACTGTCCAAAAAAGATCTTCATGACCCAGATAATCACGATGGTGTGATCACTCATCTAGAGCCAGTCATCCTGGAATGTGAAGTCAAGTGGGCCTTAGAAAACATCACTACGAACAAAGATAGGGAGGTGATGGAATTCCAGTTGAGCTATTTCAAATCCTGAAAGGTGATGCTGTGAAAGTGCTGCACTCAGTATGCCAGCAAATTTGGAAAACTCAGCAGTGGCCACAGGACTGGAAAAGGTCAGTTTTCATTCTAATCCCTAAGAAAGGCAATGCCACAGAATGCTCAAACTACCACACAATTGCACTCATCTCACATGCTAGTAAAGTAATGCTCAAAATTCTCCAAGCCAGGCTTCAGCAATACGTGAACTGTGAACTTCCAGATGTTCAAGCTGGTTTTAGAAAAGGCAGAGGAATCAGAGATCAAATTGCCAGCATCCGCTGGATCATGGAAAAAGCAAGAGTTCCAGAGAAACATCTGCTTTATTGACTATGCCAAAGCCTTTGACTGTGTGGATCACAATAAACTGTGGAAAATTCTGAAAGAGAAGGGAACACCAGACCACCTGACCTGCCTCTTGAGAAACCTGTATGCAAGTCAGGAAGCTACAGTTAGAACTGGACATGAAACAACAGACTGGTTCCAAATAGGAAAAGGAGTACGTCAAGGCTGTATATTGTCACCCTGCTTATTTAACTTCTATGCAGAGTACATCATGAGAAACGCTGGGCTGGAAGAAGCACAAGCTGGAATCAAGATTGCCGGGAGAAATCTCAATAACCTCAGATATGCAGATGACACCACTCTTATGGCAGAAAGTGAAGAGGAACTAAAAAGCCTCTTGATGAAAGTGAAAGAGGAGAGTGAAAAAGTTGGCTTAAAGCTCAACATTCAGAAAATGAAGATCATGGCATCTGGTCCCATGACTTCATGGGAAATAGATGGGGAAACAGTGGAAACAGTGTCAGACTTTCTTTTTGGGGGCTCCAAAATCACTGCAGATGGTGACTGCAGCTATGAAATTAAAAGACGCTTACTCCTTGGAAGAAAAGTTATGACCAACCCACATAGCATGTTAAAAAGCAGAGACATTACTTTGCCAACAAAGGTCTGTCTAGTCAAGGCTATGGTTTTTCCAGTGGTCATGTATGAATGTGAGAGTTGGACTGTGAAAAAAGCTGAGCGCCGAAGAATTGATGCTTTTGAACTGTGGTGTTGGAGATTCTTGAGAGTCCCTTGGACTGCAAGGAGATCCCACCAGTCCATCCTAAAGGAGATCAGTCCTGGGTGTTCCTTGGAAGGACTGATGCTAAAGCTGAAACTCCAGTACTTTGGCCACCTCATGCGAAGAGTTGACTCATTGGAAAAGACTCTGATGCTGGGAGGGATTGGGTGCAGGAGGAGAAGGGGACAACAGAGTATGAGATGGCTGGATGGCATCACTGACTCAATGGATGTGAGTCTGAGTGAACTCCGGGAGTTGGTGATGGACAGGGAGGCCTGGCGTGCTGCGATTCATGGGGTCTCAAAGAGTCGGACACGACTGAGCGACTGAACTGAACTGAAATGAACCCCAGAGGTGTATTGTGACCAGGCAGTCCTGTCAGGCCTCATGTCTCCATCTGTTCTTGTATTCTATTCATTGCTTTCTCCACACAAAGCTTTCCTAACATCTAGCCCAGTAGTTTCAGCTCTAGCTCCACATTAGAATCTCCTGGGAAGTTTTCAAACATATCAAAACCCATGCCAAATCTTCTCATTTAGGTGGTCTAGTGTGAAGCCTGGGTTGTAAGATTATTTGAAAATTTCCTCAGATAATTCTGACGTGCAGCCAGGATTAAGAACCATTGCTCCAGCTAGAAGAGTCCTTTCTCCTCTGAACTCTATAGCAGTTTTTTTTTCCTCTATCTCCTGTTGGCTGCTTTGTACATGCCGTGTATCTTAGTTCCCCAACCAGGACCCTAGCAGTGAGAGCACTGAGTCCTCACCACTGGACCACCAGGGAATTACTGCAGTTTCTCTTTAATGGTGCTCAATAAAACTTTAAAAACGTGTTCTACATTTCACTGAAGTTATTTACACATGTATTTTATTTCTCCAGCTGTGCCAGAAGCTTTTTGAGGACAGATATTGTGCTTCATTCTTCAAATCTCCAACAGGGTTCAGTTCAGTTGCTCAGTCGTGTCCAACTCTTTGTGACCCCATGGACTGCAGCACTCCAGACTTCCTTGTCCATCACCAACTCCCAGAGCTTGCTCAAACTCATGTCCATCAAGTTGGTGATACCATCCAACCACCTCATCCTCTGTCGTCCCCTTCTCCTCCCACCTTCAATCTTTCCCAGCATCAGGGTCTTTTCCAATGAGTCAGCCCTTCTAACAGGGTTACCCAGGACATTTGTTTATCCCCTCACCTGGGCTCAGTAAACATTCATTAAGCACAGACTTATCCCTGAAAAAAGAACTAAAAATAGCAAGAACTGCATGACCTTGAGCAAGTTATATAACCTCTAAACCTCTCAGAAAAGACTGGGTTACAGCCAGTCTTGGGAAAGACTGGTCCCCCACTGGCATTATTATGGAACAATGCACAGGAGCCAGCCTGTCAGGAAGTTATCTGAGGTCTTCCTTGACCACCCTCCTAAACTTGCAGCTCCCTCCCCGTATTGCCCATTCTGCTTTGCTTTTTCTCCTTGGCACTCAGCACATACTCTGTGTTTCACTTCTCTTCTTTACTGTCAGTCTCCACCCATCCGCAATGTAAGCTCCCTGTGGATAGAGATTTTTGCCAGCCTGGTTCACTGCTGTATCTTCAGAATTCAGAATAGTACCTCTCAGGTAGTAGATGCTCAATAAATATTTGTTAAAATAATAAGTAAGTATTTTAGCCTATTTTTAAAAAGAGGTTTAATCCCCGACCTCTACTTCAGCAACATGAATTACTTTTTGGTAAATATTTGTAGTCTTTACTATAAAGCCTTTCTTTTCCAAAAAAAAATTATATTTCTAGCATAAACATGTATATTCTGAATTGTGTTTTGGAAATATAATGTCATTTCTGAGAGCATCGACAGTGGTTCTGTTTAAGCCCAGGGAGGGTTGGAGCAGGGATCATGGGCATGTTTTTGGGACTGTTGTATGTGAACTGGAGCAGAGGAACAGGGTCTGGGATGGTTAGTGGAAGCCAAGGAAACCTGAACACTGGGTGTTCTTGCACCACGAGAACTCTACTCCTAGGTGTTCCAGAGGACAAGGACCGTGGTGACAGAGGTGGCCAAGAAGAGAAGGTAGATGCGGAAGAGCAGATTGTCCATCATGTGGCCGAATTGCACCCATAGGTCAGCGAGCTGGGCTCTTGTCAATCCTGAGCCCCCATTCAGTTCTGCCTCTTTGGGTCCCAACTCCTTCCCTCTCAGTTTTCCTGGCTCCTTCAGTCCTATGGGGAGGACAGAGATATAGCCATGAAATGGGAAGGAGACAGGATTAGAGAAATGGGAGACTGGGAAGTTGGGCCCAGTGTACACAGGGTGAGCAGTGTAGACTTCTCTTACCAGACAGGTGGGTGGATATGAGGCCCAGGCTTGTGTTTTCTTTGTGGGGCACAGCAGGGCAACATGTCCTTGGACTGGCATGGCGTAGAAGCAGGGAGTGGAGCCAGCGAGGCATGGGTGGGGGCTGAGTGGTGGCCAGGTGCAGCAGGTAGGTGATAAAGATGGTCTCCAGCAGGCTGAGCACCATCAGGGACAGACACAGGGCAAAGTAGACACCTGGGTGGCAGGAAGGAGCACACTCGGGTGAGTCAGGTCCAGAGGGACCACCAAGCCCCCCTTTCTTCTGTCTCATACATCAAGCCTTTTTTAAGATTGACTGCACCTTAGCTGCCTCAGCAGATCTAGCCAGTTCACTCGCCTACCCTGCCTATGTTTTTTTTTCATTTTTCATTTCCCAGCTGTGAAGTAGGGGACATACTAATGAGGGAGGTGCCGGTGGCAGGAAGTAAGTCAGTGATATTGAGCAGGAAGACGTTGTAGCCCAACAGGAGTGTCATCTTGAATGGGGCACGGTTCTCGCTTTCTGCCGGCAGGTAGAAGCTGAGGGCGTCAATGGCGACTAGAAAGCTACTGGGCACCAGGAGGTTTATGACGTAGAGGGTGGGCCTGCGCCTGATGGCCACCTGGTGGGGAGAGGAGAGCAGAGAACCAGGTGAAGTTAGAACTGAAGTGAAACCAAGGGATGAGTCCAGTCCCTTCCTTTCTTTTCTTTTTTTTGGTCTGCACCATACAGCCTATCGGATCTTAGTTCCATGACCAGGGATCAAACCCGCACCCCCTGCATTGGAAGTGCAGAGTTCCAACTACTGGATCACCAGGGAAGTCCCGCCCCTTCCTTTCTTGATGTTCTCACTCCAACAGTAACTCTTTTTGGGAGGAGCAGCTTTTGTGTGACAAATAGGACTCCCCCATACCCACTGAAGAAAACGTAGCCCAGGGATGATAGGTTCAGGGTTGCTCTGGGGACTTGGGAGAGAGGAAGGCTGTGAGGGTTGTGGTACCTAGGGACTTTTTGGTCTTAGGGCAAGTGGTGAAAGGCTCTGAGACTTAGAAGGGTCTGATGAGGAAGCTATGGAGGATGGAGAGTCATGCTGGAATCTCTGGCCTTACATAGAACATGATCTGGTCAAAAAGACTGGTGCCCACAGACATCTTCGGGGTGGCCTTGTTGATGCCCAGGAGCTCCCACTCTCTTTGTGTGTGGCCGAGGTCACGTGAGTCATCCATTATCTCCCACACTTCCTTGTCCATGCCCAGCAACATGCTTTCCTCTGCCGGGGAGACAAACGCTCAGTTCATATCTGCTTAGCACCTGCTCTATGCTGGGATTGCAGAGATGATTCGATGACTGTTATAGTTACTTTTTCAGCTAGTCCTGTAATGTGACTTCCTTGCTGCCCAGTTGCCTCCTTTCAGTTTTGGGCTTTTTCAGGAAGTCTCTAAAATTCAACTTCTCCCCACCATCCACACACCTGCAACTAGCAAATACTCCACTATCCCCTTTTATACATAAAAAAATGACTTGGCCCCTGAGTGTTTTTTTGTTGCGCCACTGGTTGATCTCATTTTACCCCAGTTATTCAGTGCAACTCACCTGTATAGAGGAGAGAGCTAAAGGTGAGGGTGCAGTTCTGCTGGTCAAATGGGAAGTAGAAGATGTCCAGGTTACAGATGCTGGTCACCCTCATTGGTTTGTTATACACAACGTGACCGTCATTAGACACATATGCAAAGAGGCTGTCCGGGGTCTGATCCACATCCATGCTAAGTGGCAAAAGTGGGGGCAGGCATCTGTTTAAGTTTTGCTCTTAAGGCAAGGTTTCCCAATGCTGCTGCTCCGCCATCTTTTCTTTTTTTTTTAATTTATTTATTTTAATTGGAGGCTAATTGCAGTGTTTTAGTGGTTTTTGCCATACATTGACATGAATCCGCCATGGGTGTACATAGGTTCCCCATCCTGAGCCCCCCTCCCATCTTCCTCCCCATCCCATCCCTCTGGGTCATCCTAGTGCTCCAGCCCTGAGCACCCTGTCCCATGCATCAAACCTGGACTGGCGATTCATTTCACATATGATAATATACATGTTTCAATGCTATTCTTCCAAATCATCCCACCCTCACCTTCTCCCAGAGTCCAAAAGGCTGTTCTATATATCTGTGTCTCTTTTACTGTTTCACATATAGGGTTATTGTTACCATCTTTTTAAAGTCCATATATATGCATTAGTATACTGTATTGGTGTTTTTCTTTCTGGCTTACTTCACTCTGTATAATAGGCTCCAGTTTCATCCACCTCCTTAGAACTGATTCAAATGTATTCTTTTTAATGGGTGAGTAATATTCCATTGTGTATATGTACCACCAGCTTTTTTATCCATTTGTCTGCTGATGGACATCTAGGTTGCTTCCATGTCCTGGCTTTTATAAACAGTGCTGTGATGAACAGTGGGGTACACATGTCTCTTTCAATTCTGGTTTCCTCGGTGTGTATGCCCAGCAGTGGGATTGCTGGGTCATATGGCAGTTCTATTTCCAGTTTTTTAAGGAATCTCCACACTGTTCTCCATAGTGGCTGTACTAGTTTGCATTCCCACCAACAGTGTAGGAGGGTTCCCTTCTCTCCACACCCTCTCCAGCATTTATTGCTTGTAGACTTTTGGATCGCAGCCATTCTGACTGGTGTGAAATGGTACCTCATTGTGGTTTTGATTTGCATTTCTCTGATAATGAATGATGTTGAGCCTCTTTTCATGTGTTTGTTAGCCATCCGTATGTCTTCTTTGGAGAAATGTCTGTTTAATTCTTTGGCCCATTTTTTGATTGGGTTGTTTATTTTTCTGGAGTTGAGCTGCAGGAGTTGCTTGTATATTTTTGAGATTATTTCTTTGTCAATTGCCTCATTTGCTATTATTTTCTCCCATTCAGAAGGCTGTCTTTTCACCTTGCTTATAGTTTCCTTTGTTTTGCAAAAGCTTTTAAGTTTAATTAAGTCTCATTTGTTTATTTTTGCTTTTATTTCCATTACTCTGGGAGGTGGGTTGTAGAGGATCCTGCTGTGATTTATGTCAGAGAGTGTTTTGCCTATGTTTTCCTCTAGGAGTTTTATAATTTCTGGTCTTACATTTAAATCTTTAATCCACTTTGAGTTTATTTTTGTGTATGGTGTTAGAAAGTGTTCTAGTTTCACTCTTTTACTAGTGGATGACCAGTTTTCCCAGCACCACTTGTTAAAGAGATTGTCTTTTTTCCATTGTATATTTTTGCCTCCTTTGTCAAAGATAAGGTGTCCATAGGTGCGTGGATTTCTCTCTCGGCTTTCTATTTTGTTCCATTGATCTATATTTCTGTCTTTGTGCCAGTACCATACTGTCTTGATGATCTGCCATCTTTTCTGCCCACCATTTTCTCATTTCTAGGGGAAAAGTTGATGAGCTGTGACTGTGCTTCTCTCTGAAATAAGTTTTCAGTGGCCCCACTGCATGGGTTTGCCCTGCACTGCCCTGGCCTACTCCTTGCAGAAGAGTCTTCCCCCAGCTTTTCCCAGCCCTGATACTCACGATTCTACGATGAAGATGTCTGGGAGCCACAGGTTCTCAGCTGTGATGGCGAGTTTTTTGATATCACCACATTCTTCTGGGTCCCAGCTGATAAACGGGTGATTCCAGCTCTAGGATACAGGGCACAGAGAGATGGTTATGGCTCAGACCTGAAGCTAGTTTATATCAGCATTTGCTGCCCTTGAGTCCCTTAAAATATACACACATATGTCTGAATTTTTTCTAAATGTATGTACTATGGGCATATGATAAAACTTCAACAACTCCAGAAAGATATAATATAAAAAATAACTTTTTCCCTCCTTAATTCACTCCAACTCAGTTCATCTCCCAGTTCAACTCAGTCCCATTATTAACAGTTTTTTAATACATCATTCTAGAAAAAATATATATTCCAGCATTCGTTTTTATTTACCTGGACTCATACTGTGCACATTGTTATATATGTTGCTTTTTAATTTTTTTAAGCCACATTTCCTTTTAAACTCTGATTCCTCTTCTCTCTCTGGTGATAATGTCCCTCTTCTCTAGTTTACAAAGTCTAGAAACCTTTAAGGTTTACAGGAAAACCTTTACAGGAAACCTTAAGCTGGGGTGCTGGATACTTTTGAGCCTTGAAGCTTACTTAGGGGTTTCCAACTATCCTGCCCTTTTTCTTCCTGTTTTTTCCATCTGAATTTCAAAATTGATTGGCAGCCCAGAAAGCTATTTGTCACCAGCAATAGCCCCATTTTGGTTGTATTTCCTTGGGCACTGTCAGTTTTAACAAATGTGATTTTTGCAAACAAAGCCAGAAAATCAGGCAAGGAGAAAGAGAGAAAAATGCTGGGATTACATACCAACTTTAACCACAGAAATGATGTCAGCAGCTGAAGTTGTGCATCCTGATTAAAAAAAAAAAAATCCCCATTCAAGATCATTAGTGCTATGAAATCAGGTCCTAGTCTACCTCTTCCCTTTGTTTCCTAAGTGGTCCCATGTTCAATTTTTCAATTACAAGTCTCGAAAGATAGTTCAGAAAAATTCAGGTTGCACAGAAACTGTAAGGAGAAAAAACAGCATGGGAGCCCATTGGGAATATGTTTTTTTTTTTTTCTAAGTGGAATATTCCTATAAGGGCAGGATTCAAGGACAATGTTGCCTGCCAAAATGTCACTGCAGCATTCCCTGTCATGTCTCTCAGCCCCATAGGATGAACATCTAACTTGTACAAAATCCATTCAGGAGGCTCGTTGCTTACCACTGGACGGCTATAACGTTGGACTGACAAGGTAAAGAGTTCTTGTTTTCTATTGGCAACCTATAGAAAAATAGAGCAGTCAAAACTTACCACTTCCAGGATGGCAGACAGGGTGAAAGAGATGTTGATACGAGTAGGGATGCTAAAATTGGTGACTGGACGGAAGTCCTTCTTGTTAAATACAGACTGGAAGACAGTGGGGTCTACCCCCTGCTGGTCAAAGCCTGAGCAATTGATGGTGAAAGTGTTTGCCCTTCCTGTAGAGAATAGAGACCCTGTGAGATGGGAATAGGGCTTTTGTGTTCTCCTAAGTGAGAGGAGTGCCAGGGCTGGGACCTGACAGCCTCTCTGCAGAGAAAGAAATGTGGACATGGGGTGGTCATGTGAACCACCGCCCCCTACCCCCCACCGCCCTTCCTGGGACAAGAGTCCCAAAGGCCAAGTTCTTCCTGCCAGGGCTGAGGAGGATGGGCTAGTGTGGTAGGCAAATGGTGGAAGTTGATGTGGTGAGCTAAGTCAGGGCACAGCCCTTTCTTCCTGTGCTTTTGGTCCCGTATAAAGCCTACCCAAATCCGTATGCAAACTGCCTCTCTGGGGAGGCCTCTTCCTTCCATAGTGGTGACCCTAAAGTTTTGGCCTTTGTCTGACCATACTTTTCTTCTCTCCAGCTCTATTATGATTCTTCCTTGTAGATACTGAACAAAATTCCTCTAAAATTTTGTTTCTCAATGTTCCCTTCCCACTTTCATGTTTTCTCATTTCCTGAAAGGAAAAATTTAGAGACAAACATCTGTGTGATGTCAAACACGTGGAAACTTAAGGAACGTGGTATTCAATGTGAATTTATTGACTGCCTACAATATCCTGTGCCCTGTGACCTTCTCAAACCCGGTGATTTCCTCTAAGATCTATGGGAGGCATTTTCATCATCACCATCTTGATAAGATCTCATTGATCATCCACCTTGTGGCTGGTGGAGCTATATGATGAAATGATAAAGTCCTGCCCACCTCCCCTGCACCCCAACCCCAGGTGACTGTGGTTATTCCTGTAGCTAAGCCCAGCCTTTTCTTTCCCATATCTCTTTTACATCTCCCCATTCCAATTATGTCATGAGGTGCATCTCCAAACTAAGGAGAAACATATCTGGGGGGAAGCAAACACTGTCCTTTTCCTCCATATCACCTCTCTACCACATCTGCCAAAGTGAGGTAAGAAAGGAGTTATGTTATTGTCAGAAGGACCCAAACTACCTTGTTCATAGTTACTAATCTGGTAGAAGGACAAGTTGAACATTATTAATATAAAGGAGTGGAATCAGAGACGTGGTAAAATGGAAGAACAGACGATTTAGTAGATGCCTATACAGGCAAATGAGACAGGAGCTGTGTGTTCTGATTAGTGAAATAGGTTTTTCATCTGTTTCCCAAAGGAAACCAAAACATAGATATTACAGAGAAAGGAAATGTTTAATGGGTGCTTTCTAGTTCTGGGGAATGAGAGGGTTTCTGGAATCTTCCCAGAACAGTATTCCCCTCTTTCCCTGCTCTTGTCTCATCTTACCTTGAAGTAGAAGGCTGGTACTGAGGCAGAGGAGGAGTCCCCCTGTAGTGGACCGCCACCCTTCCATCCTCCTCTTCTGGATTCTTCTCTGGGGACTCACCAGGAACCCCAAACCCTGGACCTTAAAAGAGCCCAGACCACACCTTGATTCCTGGTTTTAAATGCTGCTCATGACAGCTGACCACTCCCTAGTGAGAGGCTGTGGCCAGAGAGGTCACAGCAGAGTGTCCTGCTTTGCCCCTGTCCAAGTATGCCTTCTGAACTCTAGGCATGGAGAAAATTGGGACAAGACTAGGGGAGAAGTATCTGTTTAGCATCTTTGTCTAGATAAGTGGTCTCAAATTTGAGTTACAAGGACCTTTCAGGAAAACTGGGGGACTTGGGGAGATGGGGCAGGTGAGGTCATTAATAAATGTATCATGAAGTCCTTCTGGAAAGAACTGTGCCTCAGAGAAAGTGTATGGACCACCAGGAAGGGATGAGTGTGCTCTTTTGTGGTGGGACCACTTACTGATTTCACAAGGCAGACACATGTAATTATTTTGTTGCAGACCTAGAAATACATCCTTTATCCAGCTAAGGACCTTAGGAATTACTGTCAATACTGAGTTAAGAAGCTTGCTTGAGAGGTTAAGCTCCTTTTTTTTGTGACATAAACCTATCAGAACTCTGTCCCTGCAGCTAGCACCACAATACAGCTTCTTTATAAGGTTTCCTCTATTTAGTTTTCCCTAACCTAATCCTTTATTTTGCCATTCTCCTAAAATAGAACTCTCCCACTTACCCTTCCCTGTCTAATGTCTCTAAAGGCCTACAGCCCTGGCATCATCAGGTAATGTTTGTGAGTTGAAAAATCATTTGGAGGTTTGCACGTGTGTCTGAAAGCACCCCAAGTGGTTCTGATTCACACTCAGTTTATTGAAAACTTTGGGATGGGCTATATTGAGATAGCACAATCAGGATATTGCTATTACTATTGATACACTCAAGATATAGAACATTAACTCCAAGATCTTTCATGTCACCCTTTTATAGCTATAATTACCTCCTTCCCCATTACTCTACCACCGGGCAACCACTCATTTGTTCTCCATTTCTATAATTTTGTCAGTTCAAGAATATTATATAGACCAAATCATGCAGATGTAACCTTTTGGGATTGGCTTTTCTCACTCAATAAAATTCTCTGGAGATCCATCCAGATAGTTGCCTGTATCAGTACCACCCCCTTTTCCTGCTGAGCAGTTGTCCACAGTATGGATGTCACACAGTTTGTTTTTCTACCTGGTGAAGGACTTCTGAGTTTTAAGGGAAAACACTTACTTTGGACACCAAATATGTGTTTTTTTCTTCAGATGCCTATTAAAGCCCAGGTCTCCCACACTTCTGGACAACTGACTATAAATTGAGGATTCCCACAACTCCATCCTCAGGTTTGATGGTTTGTTGTGTGGCTCACAGAACTCATGGAAACACTTGTGTTTACTGATTTATTACTAGCTTTGTTCTTAGTGATGCTTTCTAAGGCCCACTTGACTTCACATTCCAGGATGTCTGGCTCTAGATGAGTGATCACACCATCATGATTATCTGGGTCGTGAAGATCTTTTTTGTACAGTTCTGTGTATTCTTGCCACCTCTTCTTAATATCTTCTGCATCTGTTAGGTCCAGACCATTTCTGTCCTTTATTGAGCCCATCTTTGCATGAAATGTTCCCTTGGTATCTCTAATTTTCTTGAAAAGATCTCTAGTCTTTCCCACTCTGTTGTTTTCCTCTTATTTCTTTGTATTGATCGCTGAAGAAGGCTTTCTTATCTCTTCTTGCTATTCTTTGGAACTCTGCATTCAGATGCTTATATCTTTCCTTTTCTCCTTTGCTTTTCACTTCTCTTCTTTTCACAGCTATTTGCAAGGCCTCGTCAGACAGCCATTTTGCTTTTTTGCATTTCTTTTCCATGGGGGTGGTCTTGATCCCTGTCTCCTGTACAATGTCACGAACCTCATTCCATAGTTCATCAGGCACTCTATCTATCAGATCTAGTCCCTTAAATCTATTTCTCACTTCCACTGTATAATCATAAGGGATTTGATTTAGGTCATACCTGAATGGTCTAATGGTTTTCCCTACTTTCTTCAATTTGAGTCTGAATTTGGTAATAAGGAGTTCATGATCTAAGCCACAATCAGCTCCTGGTCTTGTTTTTGTTGACTGTATAGAGCTTCTGCATCTTTGGCTGCAAAGAATATCATCAATCTGATTTCGGTGTTGACCATCTGGTGATGTTCATGTGTAGAGTCCCAAAGAAAGGCAATGCCAAAGAATGCTCAAAC
Organism: Oryx dammah; assembly: GCF_014754425.2. Lineage (NCBI taxonomy): Eukaryota > Metazoa > Chordata > Mammalia > Artiodactyla > Bovidae > Oryx > Oryx dammah. The sequence goes on along the minus strand of NW_024070186.1, from coordinate 73,676,843 downwards.
TAAGAGATGGGAATACCAGACCACCTGACCTGCCTCTTGAGAAATCTATATGCAGGTCAGGAAGCAACAGTTAGAACTGGACAGGGAACAACAACCTCGTTCCAAATAGGAAAAGGAGTACGTCAAGGCTGTATATTGTCACCCTGCTTATTTAACTTCTATGCAGAGTACATCATGAGAAACACTGGACTGGAAGAAGCACAAGCTGGAATCAAGATTGCCGGAAGAAATATCAACAACCTCAGATATGCAGATGACACCACCCTTATGGCAGAAAGTGAAGAGGAACTAAAAAACCTCTTGATGAAAGTGAAAGTGGAGAGTGAAAAAATTGGCTTAAAGCTCAGCATTCAAAAAATGAAGATCATGGTATCTGGTCCCATGACTTCATGGGAAATAGATGGGGAAACAGTGGAAACAGTGTCAGACTTTATTTTTTTGGGCTCCAGAATCACTGCAGATGGTGATTGCAGCCATGAAATTAAAAGACACTTATTCCTTGGAAGAAAAGTTATGACCAACCTAGATAGCATATTCAAAATCAGAGACTTTACTTTGCCAACTAAGGTCCTAGTCAAGGCTATGGTTTTTCCAGTGGTCATGTATGGATGTGAGAATTGGACTGTGAAGAAGGCTGAGTGCTGAAGAATTGATGCTTTTGAACTGTGGTGTTGGAGAAGACTCTTGAGAGTCCCTTGGACTGCAAGGAGATCCAACCAGTCCATTTTGAAGGAAATCAGCCCTGGGATTTCTTTGGAAGGAATGATGCTAAAGCTGAAACTCCAATACTTTGGCCACCTCATGCAAAGAGTTGACTCATTGGAAGACCCTGATGCTGGGAGGGATTGGGGGCAGGAGAAGAAGGGGACGACAGAGGATGAGAAGGCTGGATGGCATCACGGACTCGATGGACGTGAATCTGAGTGAACTTCGGCAGTTGGTGATGGATAGGGAGGCCTGGCGTGCTGCGATTCATGGGGTCGAAAGAGTCGGACATGACTGAGCAACTGAACTGAACTGAAGTGATATAACAAAGGGCTTCCCTGGTGGCTCAGATGGTGAAGAATTTGCCTGCAATGCGGGAGACCCAGATTCAGTCCTTGCATTGGGAAGATCCCCTGGAGAAGGGAATGACAACCCACCCACTGCAGTATTATTTCTTGGAGAATTGCATGGACAGAGGAGCTTGGTGAGCTACAGTCCATGGGGTTGCAAAGAATCAGATGTGACTGAGTAACTAACTTTTAAACTTTTATATAATAAAGGATATAGATAAACAGCCAGATGAAACGATATACAGGGCAAGGTTTGGAAGGGTGCTGAGTGCAGGAGCTTCTGTCTCTAAGGAATTGGGGTGTGCCACCCTCCTGGCACATGAGTTTGTCAATCCAGAAACTCTTCGAATTCTGTACTTCAGGGATTTCTTACAGAAGCTTTGTTACATAGGCATGACTGATTATTAACTCAGTCTGCAGTTCCTCTCCTCTCAGCAAAGCATGGGGATTGGAGCAGGAAGTTCCAAGCTTCTATGGCTTGGTCTTTCTAATGACCTGTCCCTATTCTGAAGCTATCCAGGAGTCTACCAAAAGTCACCTCATGAGAACATCATCCGGGAAATTCCAAGGGATTTAGGAGTCTGTGTCAGGAACCCAGAGCAAAGACCAAATATTGAACAAAAGATGTTCCTAACACAACTATTGCTCAGGAAATTACAGTTTTAGGAACTCTATTTCAGGAATTGGGAGCAGAGATCAAATATATTTTTCTTCACAGAGTTGTTTACAGTTTTTGTCTATTATGCATAGAGCTGCTAGAAATATTTGTGTTGTGGTTTTTGTGTGAACATAGGTTTTCTGGAATAAATACCCAGAAGGGCAATTGCTGGATTGTTTGGCTGTTTTTGCCACTTATGGTCTACAGTAGAGAAAGCCTGAAATGCTAATCGCTAAGCTAGCAGGGAACTCCCTGAATATACAGTTTATTTATTTATTTGGCTGTGCTGGGTCTTTGTTGTAGCATGTGAACTCTTGGTTGCGACATGTGGGATCTAGTTCCCTGACCAGGGATCAAACTCCAGCCCCCTGTGAGAGGGGCGTGGAGTCTTAGCCACTGGACCACTAGGGAAGTCCCATGGGTGTAAGTTAAGTTACTTTACCTCTTTTCCTCAGTTTCTTCATCTATCAAATGGATAATAGCAATAGCTCTTATCGTATTGTTATAAGGATTAAATAAGGTCATAATTTCAAAATGCTTAGAAAAGTGCTGGTACATAATAGCATGATATAAATATTTGTTAATAATAATTTCAGAGAACACAGTCTGACTGCTACTAAATTTTGAGAAATGCTTGTAGTCTACCTATAGTTGATTTTTGTAAATATTCCAAATGTGCTTACAAAGAATGTATTCTCCAATTGTTAAGTGTAGAGTTCTATATATTCTCATTACATCTAATTTAACTGTGTGGTTAAAGTATATTATTTTTTCAGTAATGTGTTGTCACTGTGAAATATATTGAAATCTCCTATTTTAATACTAGAACTGTCACTTTATCTTTGTAATTCTTTCCAGTTCTGCTTTATATATATTTGAAGTTATTTTATTAAATGCATTCAAGTTTATAATGTTTATATCCTCCAAGTGATAGGATAAACATTTTATCTTTATGTTGAGATTCTCTTTTTTCTGAATAATTGTTTTTGTCTAATGTTGCTAGAACCATTCCAGCTTGCTTATAATTAGTATTTACCTTACATGTCTTTTCCTATCTTTTACCTTCAGCTTTTCTATGTCCTTTGGTTTTAGGTGTGTCTTTTTAAAATCCAACTAAACAAACACTAACTAAATTGTTGAGTTTAATACATTTACATTTGTTTTATTATTAACATATTTGGATTTACTTCTGCCATCTTATTCCATGCTCTGCTTCTTTTTTTCCTCCTTTCTTGACTGCTTTTAGTTTCATTTAGGATTTTCTTTCCTGATTTCATTTTTCCTTTTCCAATCCTTTGTCTTTCTTTACCACTTTCAGCCTGTCTTCCAACTCATCAGTTCTTTTTTATCTGTGTCTAATTGGATGGCATCACCAACTCAATGGACGTGATTGAGCAAGCTCCGGGAGATGGTGAAGGACAGAGAAGCCTGGCGTGCTGCAGTCCATGGAGTCACAAAGAGTCAGACACAACTGAGCGACTGAACAACAACAATTTGCTTTAATTTATCTACTGTGGTTGTTAATTTTCAATAATTGTACTTTTAATTTTTTAGAAATTATATTTGCTTCTTGTAATACATCTGGTTATTTTTATAGTCCTTTGTTCAGTGTAAGGGCTTCCCTGGTGGCTCAGAGTTTAAAGCATCTGCCTCCGATGAGGGAAACCCGGGTTCGATCTCTGGGTCGGGAAGATCCCCTGGAGAAGGAAATGGTAACCCACTCCAGTATTCTTGCCTAGAGAATCCCATGGACAGAGAAGCCTGGTAGGCTACAGTCCAGGGGATCGCAAAGAGTAGGACACGACTGAGCGACTTCACTTCCACTTTCAAAGGTACATAATGGAATGAGAAATCTCAAATCAATCTAGTGAGTACTTACATGTACAGAATATATCAGAATTGTAAGTCATAAGAAAGTTGGAAAGAGAAAAGAATTTTTGTTCAGTGTACAAAATCTTTGCCTACCACAATGTTATAGTATGTTTTGCTCTATTTTTTCTTTTTAATTTTTTTTATTGAAGGATAATTGCTTCACAAAATTTTGTTTTCTGTCAAACCTCAACAGAAGTCAGCCATAGGTATACATATATCCCCTCCTTTTTGAACTTGGCTCCCATCTCCCCACCCATTCCACCCCTCTAGGCTGATACAGAGCCCCTGTTTGAGTTTCCTGAGACATATAGAAAATTCTTGTTGGCTATCTATTTTACATATAGTAATGTAAGTTTCCATGTTGCTCTTTCCATACATTTCCCCCTCCCCTCACCCCTCCCCATGTCCGTAAGTCTATTCTCTATGTCTGTTTCTCCATTGTTGCCCTGTAAATAAATTCTTCAGTACCATTCTTCCAGATTCCGTATATATGTGTTAGAATACAATATTTACCTTTCTCTTTCTGACTCACTTCACTCTGTATAATAGGTTCTAGATTCATCCACCTCATCAGAACTGACTCAAATGTGTTCCTTTTTATGGCCGAGTAATATTCCGTTGTGTATATGTACCGCAACTTCTTTATCCATTCATCTGTTGATGGACAGCTAGGTTGCTTCCAAGTTCTAGCTATTATAAATAGTGCTGCAATGAACAATGGGATACATGTGTCTTTTTCAATTTTGGTTTCCCCAGGGTATATGCCTAGGAGTGGTATTGCTGGGTCATATGGCGGTTTTATTTGTAGTTTTTTAAGAACTCTCCATACCGTCTTCCATAGTAGCTGTATCAATTTACATTCCCACCAACAGTGCAAGAGTGTTTCCTTTCCTCCACATCCTCTCCAGCATTTATTGTTTGTAAACTTTTTGATGATGGCCATTCTGACCAGTGTGAGGTGATATCTCACTGTAGTTTTGTCTAATAACGAGCAGTGTTGAGCATCTTTTCATGTGTTTGTTAGCCATCTCTATGTCTTCTTTGGAGAAATGTCTGTTTAGGTCTTTTTTCCCACTTTTTGATTGGGTTGTTTGTTTTTTCTGACATTGAATTGTATGAGCTGCTTGTGTATTTTGGAAATTAGTCCTTTGTCAGTTGTTTCATTTGCTATTATTTTCTCCCATTCTGAGGACTGTCCTTTCACCTTGCTTATAGTTTCCTTTGCTGTGCAAAAGCTTTTCAGTTTAATCAGGTCCCACTTGTTTACTTTTGTTTTTATTTCCATTACTCCAGAGATCTCTTCAAGAAAATTAGAGATACCAAGGGAACATTTCATGCAAAGATGGGCTCAATAAAGGACAGAAATGGTATGGACCTAACAGAAGCAGAAGATATTAAGAAGAGGTGGCAAGAATACACAGAAGAACTGTCCAAAAAAGATCTTCATGACCCAGATAATCATGATGGTGTGATCACTCATCTAGAGCCAGACATCCTGGAATGTAAAGTCAAGTGGGCCTTAGAAAGCATCACTATGAACAAAGCTAGTGGAGGTGATGGAATTCCAGTTGAGCTCTTTCAAATCCTAAAAGATGATGCTGTGAAAGTGCTGCACTCAATATGCCAACAAATTTGGAAAACTCAGCAGTGGCCACAGGACTGGAAAAGGTCAGTTTTCATTCTAATCCCTAAGAAAGGCAATGCCAAAGAATGCTCAAACCACCACACAATTGTACTCATCTCACACACTAGTAAAGTAATGCTCAAAATTCTCCAAGCCAGGCTTCAGCAATACGTGAACCGTGAACTTCCTGATGTTCAAGCTGGTTTTAGAAAAGGCAGAGGAACCAGAGATCAAATTGCCAACATCCGCTGGATCATGGAAAAAGCAAGAGAGTTCCAGAAAAACATCTATTTCTGCTTTATTGACTATGCCAAAGCCTTTGACTGTGTGGATCACAATAAACTGTGGAAAATTCTCAAAGAGATGGGAATACCAGACCACCTGACCTGCCTCTTGAGAAATCTGTATGCAGGTCAGGAAGCAACAGTTAGAACTGGACATGGAACAACAGACTGGTTCCAAATAGGAAAAGGAGTGCGTCAAGGCTGTATATTATCACCCTGCTTATTTAACTTCTATGCAGAGTACATCATGAGAAATGCTAGGCTGGAAGAAGCACAAGCTGGAATCAAGATTGCCGGGAGAAATCTCAATAACCTCAGATATGCAGATGACACCACTCTTATGGTAGAAAGTGAAGAGGAGCTAAAAAGCCTCTTGATGAAAGTGAAAGTGGAGAGTGAAAAAGTTGGCTTAAAGCTCAACATTCAGAAAATGAAGATCATGGCATCTGGTCCCATCACTTCATGGGAAACAGATGGGGAAACAGTGGAAACAGTGTCAGACTTTCTTTTTGGGGGCTCCAAAATCACTGCAGATGGTGACTGCAGCCATGAAATTAAAAGACACTTACTCTTTGGAAGAAAAGTTATGACCAACCTAGATAGCATATTCAAAAGCAGAGACATTACTTTGCCAACTAAGGTCCGTCTAGTCAAGGCTATGGTTTTTCCAGTAGTCATGTATGGATGTGAGAGTTGGACTGAAGAAGGCTGAGTGCTGAAGAATTGATGCTTTTGAACTGTGGTGTTGGAGAAGACTCTTGAGAGTCCCTTGGACTGCAAGGAGATCCAGCCAATCCATTCTGAAGGAGATCAGCCCTCGGATTTCTTTGGAAGGAATGATGCTAAAGCTGAAACTCCAGTACTTTGGCCACCTCATGTGAAGAGTTGACTCATTGGAAAAGACTTTGATGCTGGGAGGGATTGGGGGCAGGGGGAGAAGGGGACGACAGAGGATGAGATGGCTGGATGGCATCACCGACTCAATGGATGTGAATGTGAGTGATCTCCGGGAGTTGGTGATGGACAGGGAGGCCTGGCGTGCTGCGATTCATGGGGTCGCAAAGAGTCAGACACGACTGAGCGAGTGAACTGAACTGAGGAGGTGGGTCAGAGGATCTTACTTTGATTTATGTCATCTAGTGTTCTGCCTATGTTTTCCTCTAAGAGTTTTATAGTTTCTAGTCTTACATTTAGGTCTTTAATCCATTTTGAGTTTATGTTTGTGTACGGTGTTAGGAAGTGTTATAATTTCATTCTTTTACATGTAGCTATCCAATTTTCCCAGCACCATTTATTGAAGAAGCTGTCTTTGCCTTATTGTATTTTCTTTCCTGCTTTGTCTAAAATAAGGTACCCATAGGTGCATGGGTTTATTTCTGGGCTTTCTATCTTGTTCCATTGATCTATATTTCTGTTTTTATGTCAGTACCATACTCTATTGATGACTGTAGCTTTGTTGTATAATCTTAAATCAGAAATGTTGATTCTTCCAGCTCCATTCTTCTTTCTTAAGACTGCTTTGGCTATTCGGGGTCTTTTTTTTCCCATATGAATTATGAAATTTTTTGTTCTAGTTCTGTGAAAAATGCTATTGGTAATTTGATAGGGATTGCATTGAATTTGTAGATTGCATTTGGTAGTATAGTCATTTTCACAATATTGATTCTTCCTACCCAGGAACATGGGATATCTCTCCATCTATTTATGTAATCTTTGATTTCTTTCATTCAGTTCAGTTCAGTCACTCAATCGTGTCCGACTCTTTGCGACCCCATGAATTGCAGCACGCCAGGCCTCCCTGTCTATCACCAACTCCTGGAGTTCACTCAAACTCACATCCATTGAGTCAGTGACGCCATCCAGCCATCTCATCCTCTGTCGTCCCCTTCTCCCCCTGCCCCCAATCCCTCCCAGCATCAGAGTCTTCCAATGAGTCAACTCTTCGCATGAGGTGGCCAAAGTATTGGAGTTTCAGCTTCAGCATCAGTCCTTCCAATGAACACCCAGGACTGATCTCCTTTAGGATGGATTGGTTGGATCTCCTTGCAGTCCAAGGGACTCTCAAGAGTCTTCTCCAACACCACAGTTCAAAAGCATCAATTATTTGGTGCTCAGCTTTCTTCACAGTCCAACTCTCACATCCATACGTGACCACTGGAAAAACCATAGCCTTGACTAGACGGACCTTAGTTGGCAAAGTAATGTCTCCTCTTTTCAATATGCCATCTAGGTTGGTCATAACTTTCCTTCCAAGGAGTAAGTGTCTTTTAATTTCATGGCTGCAGTCACCATCTGCAGTGATTTTGGAGCCCCAAAAAAGAAAGTCTGACACTGTTTCCACTGTTTCCCCATCTATTTCCCATGAAGTGATGGGACCAGATTAGTGTCTTATGATTTTCTGTGTACAGTTTTTTTGTCTCCTTAGATAAGTTTATTGTTAGATATTTAATTCTTTTTGTTGCAATAGTGAATGGGATTGATTCCTTAATATCTCTTTCTGATTTTTCATTGTTAGTATATAGAAATGCAAGTGATTTCTGTGTATTGATTTTATATCCTGCAACTTTGCTAAATTAACTGATTAGCTCTAGTAGTTTTCTGATACTATCTTCAAGGTTTTCTTCAGGGTTTTCATGTCATCTGCACACAGTGAGAGCTTTACTTCTTTTCCAGTCTAGATTCCTTTTATTTCTTTTTCTCCTCTGATTCTGCGTTTTGCTCTATTTCCCCCCCAGAATTTTTATAGTTTCAACTATTATATTTATGACTATGATAAATTTTGAGTATATTTTTGCATATGATATGTGTCATTATCTATAGTCAACATAAATATCTATTTGTTCTAGCACCATTCATTTAATAAGACTGTTCTTTCTCCACTGAATTATCTTCCCGTTATCAAAAGTCAATTTACTAACATGCATGGGTCTATTCTGGATTCTCTCTGTGTTCTGTTGATCTATGTCTATCCTTACATTGCCTCACATACTGTATATCTAAAGTAAAACTTAAAATCAAATAGTGCAATTTCTTCATCTTTGTTCTTCTCTTAATAATATTAGGCATTTGCAATTCTATATATATTTTAGAATCAGCTTGTCACCTCTCTAGAAACAAAAAACCTTGCTTTTATTGTGAATTAAACAGTGCTTAAACAAATATACAAATTTAGGGGAGACCAAGATGATTACGTAGGATTCTCTTAAACATCCCTCCTCCCACAGACACACACAGAGCAATTCCCTCTGAGAGAAATCAGAAACTGGCTGAGTGACTTCTACATGTTGGGCAAATGAGAAAATATCCACATGGAAATGGGTAGGAAAGATGGAGACATACACTCAATGTACACCAGTTCCTTCACCCAGCACAATACCATATAAGCAGGAGAGAACCCTCAACTCTGAAATGAACCGTGACCTGAAGAGTGAAAGTTTTAAACCACACATCTAGAATCCCAACTTTTATTCATCTCCTTCCTTGTTACAAAAATGATTTAAACATTATACCTTTTAACTGAGGGTATAAAGGGAGATAAGCAAGTACAGTTAAATTACCTAGTTAAATGCATGGTTGAAAACAATCTGCCAATGTTCTTTTAATATCAGAAAGTGAGCAGTGATTTTAATCTAATGTAAGTTCAAGTCTGTTAACTCCATAAATAAGACTGCAATTACTGATCTAAAAATAGTTAAGTGAAAACCTATACAACAATGAATATGAACAAAATATTGCTATTCACACATGGCTAAATCTCACAAATATAACATTGAGGGAAAGAAGTCAGACATAAAAGAATACCTACTGTAATTCCACTTATCTAAACTCTAAAACAGACTAAACTAGTCTAGAAGTCAGGTTAATGATTACCTTTGGAGAGAATGAATGGGAGCAACAACTGCTAAGGCCCCAATGAGTGTTTTTCCAAGAGTTGTTCTATTTCTTCACTTGGGTGGTGGTAATACAGGTGTGATCAACTTTAAAAATTCATTCAGTGGTACACACAAGATTTGTACACTTCTCTGTATGTATCCTAGATTGCAATAAAAAGTTTGAAAACTTAAGGAAGAAAAACCTTTATTGTGTAAGGGTTTGGCATGCCAGCTGTGTATTGCACTTAATATGTTAAAAGGTTGCATTAATGATTCAAGATATTGCTTAACAGTTATTGAATACTGAAATAAGAAACTACTTTGAATGACTGAATGTCTCAAATTGGTTTAAATAATACATGGAAGATGGATTCCAAGTGTAAGCCTGAGTAGAGTGAAAAGAAAGTAGCCTGTGAACTCAAGATCCCTGAGACTAGAATTCTAAGCAGATCTTTTCTCAGAAAGTATGAGGAAATAGGCAAGAGTTGTGGTCTTTGGTGAGACGTGGGAACTAGGCAAGCTGCTCCTTTGGGGTCTAGTGAATACCATGTTAGCACAGTGTGGAACAGATAGTAAGAGAGTAAGAGAGACATGGGCATTGGACATGTTGTCTTGGGGTAACTTGGCAGAATTACTCAATTCACCTTGAAGGGAAGAAACTTGAAGAATGATTTTATTTCCTTTTTTTTTCCCGGAAACTGATCTGATTTCTTTATTTTGGGGTTTGCTTATATACCTTTTGTTACACATAGGGATGAATAGAGAGTCACACGGGGGTCTTAGGGATATTACATCATTTTCTGGCCATGAGTAAGACCGATTTTATTTCCTAATTGCATTTTATCTTCTGTCTGCTAAATTGCATCTTTAGAAATCCTTGTGTTTGCTCAGTAAGCTTTCTGGTATTTCATTGAGACAGATGGCCACACGAGTTATAGAAAACTCTCGTGGTATAATTATAAAGTGCTACTTATTTTGTACAGATTCCTACCACTATGCTATATAGGTGGGAAATTAGTATCAGGATTATCACCTCTGAATTATTAAGTATAATAATATAAATGAATTGTCCAATGGTAAAGAATCCTCCTGCAAAGCAGGAGACCCTGGTTTGATTCCTGGGTTGGGAAGGTCCCCTGGAAACGGGATAGGCTACCCCACTCCAGTGTTCTTGGGCTTCTCTGCTGGTGACTCAGACAGTAAAGAATCTGCCTGCAATGTGGGAGACCTGGGTTTGATCCCTGGGTTGGGAAGATCCCCTGGAGGAAGGCATGGCAACCCCCTCCAGTATTCTTGCCTGGAGAATCCCCATGGACAGAGGAGCCTGGCGGGCTACAGTCCACGGGGTTGCAGAGAGTTGGACACAACTGAGTGACTAAACACGGCACACATAGTAAAGGAGAAATAATAATGAAAGATGTTGGTATAAAGAAGGTGTAAGAGAAAATACAAGAGTAGTGACAGAGGAAGGTGAGAGAAAACAGTGTTGAAAGAGCAGACAGGCTTGGTTTTCAGCAAGAGAAGCAGAGAGATGAAAGAAGAGAGGGGATAAGTATGAAACATGGTACTGTCTGTAGATATTCTGAATTTCTAGAAGACAGAAGGAATCAAAGGCAGTATTGAGATAAAACGCACAGTAAGAATGGGCAGGTATATGGGGCACCAAAACAAAAAGTAAGAAGGGATTTTTCTTAGAACTGTTTAGTGAATAAAAGAAACACCAAGGGACTTTCCTGGTGCTCCAGAGGTTAAGACTCCACGCTTCCACTGCAGGGGGCATGGGTTTGATCCCTGGTTGGTGAATTAAGATACTGTATGCCTCACGGTGTGACAAAAAAAAAAAAGACAAGAAACACTGACATGTGAGAAGGTTGTGAGGATATACCGGATACTGCTAATAAAAGGAGAGAGTGGGAGCTTAGAAAAGGCAACCTAAAAAGTTAGAAACATAATCAAGCATTTGAAGAGAGTAGTAGTATATCCAGGGCCAAAGAGTTCATAAATTTCCAGTGTGTGCTCTTAACAGAGGTTTATATCAGCAAATGGAGGAAAAGGAAATAAAGTTGTAAGTATATGTTTTTTTGAAAGAGAAAGGGATATTGTAAATCATATGTACGTCCTCTGAAATTGTGAAATACCCCTAACATTCCTGCTGACACATCTAGGCTAGAGCTTAAACTATAGCTTAAACTATTTTGCCTCATTGTCAGGTCATGTTTTAAACTACAAGAATCGCCTCAGCCTTAACACATGAACAGGCGGTTGCTTTGCAAAGGATATTGTCAATTGTAATGGTCTTGGCACAGAAAACCTATAGTCACCTATGTGTGAGGTAGGACTGGAAAGCTGACGTCTAGAGAAACACAAATGTGGGGATGGGAAAGGAAAAAGAAATGATGCAAAGGTGACCTTAAGGAATTTGAAATTCCTCAAAGTTGTGGTAAACACTTTTCATGTTAAGTTATTAGCCAAAGTCAAGGGCAAGTTTCTGATTGTTTCTGATGTTTCCAGTAATGGAAAGAAGAAAACGTAAGAGAATCTACAAGCAGAAATACCATTGTCGGTGTAATAAGGACTGTTTCTAAGAACAGAGATAGTTGACATATAAGAATGGACTGCTAATTTTCTACATAAGTTATGGGAAAATAAAATAAAATATACCAACATGGGATAAAGGGATTGCATCTAGAGCTAATAAACACTGATTCTTGGCTGGCTGGTGTTCATTCATACATTGCAACAAGTCTATTAAGCACCTATGATGTGTCAGGCATCATGGTACCATATACTGATTGGTAAAAATGGGTGAGACATTGTCTTTTAGGAAAGCACACTCTTTAAGGAGAGTCAGAAATATAAATAAATCTCTGAAATCTATTCATCTAGTTGAATATAATTAAAACATAATACAGATATTCATCCTTGGTATTTTTTCACTTCCCCTTTCAATTTCTCTCTCTCCTCAGGTCCTTGCTCCCAGTTACCTTTTGGAGTCCTCCCCAGGATATATGCTGGTAGGGATATGAAGTACTGTTAATACGGAACCCTTGTTTTAAAAAAAATAGGTTTTGGGAAATTCCCTGGCAGTTCATTGGTTAGGATTCTGTGCTTTCACTGTTGGGGGCCGTGGGTTTAATCCCTGGTCGAGGAGCTAAGATCCTGCAAGCCTCTTGGGACAACTCCCCCACCCCACCAAGAAGGAAGGGTTTTTGGCAGGGAGTAAATACAATATACTCTCATTGAAAACACGGACTTCCCAGGTGGGTACAATGGTAAAGAACTTACCTGCCAACGCAGGAGATGCAGATATGATCCCTGGGTTGGAAAAATCCCCTGGAGTGGGAAATGGCAGCCCACTCCAGTATTCTTGCATGGAATATTCCATGGACGGGGGAGCCTGGTGAGCTATAGCTGATGGGGTCACAAAGAGTTGGACACAACTGAGCAACTGAACACGCACGCATTGAAAACACAGATAAGAATATAAAAGAAGATAGCAACCCTCATAATCCCATTATCCTGGGCAAAGTTAGCTCTTGTTATTTTTGTTTTTCATGTCTAGCTGTCCATTGGAGAAATAAATGGCAACCCACTCCAGTATTCTTGCCTGGAGAATTCCATGGACCCGAGGAGCCTGGTGGGCTATAGTCCATGGGGTCACAAAGGGACATGAATAAGAAACTAACACTTTCACTCTCAGCTATCCATATCTTTCCCTCTGCATTTCTATCTAGCATTCTTTAAAAAAAAAAAAACAAATTTTATATACATACTGTTTTATAACTTGTTTTTTCCACGCTGTATATCATGGACCTATTTCCCTGGTTTTGACATAGATCTACAGTCTCGCTTTAAATGGCTGCAGAGCATTCCTTTATGTGGCTATAGGACTATTTAATTCGAACTCTTTAATTGAGGCCCTTAATTAGTCTTCCTGGCCCTTCTTCAAGCATGTATATGTATTCAGAAGGCCCTCTCTTTGATTGTGTGAGATTAGAAGAACCTGTCAGAATAAAACTTGACACAAAGGAAAGTGAAATGAAAATGGTTGATGAAAGGGACATTTTTTAATTTAAATGTTATAATAATTTCTTGCAAATGAGATGATCTTTTCATTCTTTTGAATCTCTGAAAGTGTCTGAGAGACTTCAAGTCAAATCCTATTACACCTGTTTAGAATGAAGTATCAAAGCTTCTACAAAGGGGCTTTTAAAAAAATTATTTATTTTTTAATTGAAGGGCAATTGCTTTACAGAATTGTGTTGGTTCCTGCCAAACATCAACATGAATCAGCCATAGGTATACATATGTCCCTCCCTCTTGAACCTCCCTCCCACCTCCCACCCCATCCCACACCTCTAGGTTGTTACAGAGCTCAGTTTGAGTTCCCTGAATTATACAGCAAATTCCTGTTGGATATCTAGTTTACATATGGTAATGTAAGTTTCCATGTTACTCTTTCCATACATCTCACGCTTCTCCTTTCTACCCACCGAGTTGTGTCCATAAGTCTGTTGTCTATGTCTATGTCTCCATTACTGCCCTGAAAATAATTTCGTCAGTACCATCTTTCTAGATTCCATATATATGTGTTAGTATACAATATTTGTTTTTCTCTTTCTTACTTCACTCTGTATAATAGGCTTTAGGTCCATCCACCTCATTCAGTTCAGTTCAGTTCAGTTGCGTCTGACTCTTGACCCCATGAATTGCAGCACACCAGGAGTTCACTCAACTCCCGGAGTTCACTCAAACTCACGTCCATCGAGTCGGTGATGCCATCCAGCCATCTCATCCTCTGTCCTCCCCTTCTCCTCCTGCACCCAATCCCTCCCAGCATCAGAGTCTTTTCCAATGAGTCAACTCTTCACATGAGGTGGCCAAAGTACTGGAGTTTCAGCTTTAGCATCAGTCCTTCCAATGAACACCCAGGACTGATCTCCTTTAGGATGGACTGGTTGGACCTCCTTGCAGTCCAAGGGACTCTCAAGAGTCTTCTCCAACACCACAGTTCAAAAGCATCAATTCTTCAGCGCTCAGCCTTCTTCACAGTCCAACTCTCACATCCATACATGACCACTGGAAAAACCATAGCCTTGACTAGACAGACCTTTGTTGACAAAGTAATATCTCTGCTTTTGAATATGCTATCTAGGTTGGTCATAACTTTCCTTCCAAGGAGTAAGCATCTTTTAATTTTAAGGCTGCAATCACCATCTGCAGTGATTTTGGAGCCCCAAAAAAGAAAGTCTGACACTGTTTCCACTGTTTGCCCATCTATTTCCCATGAAGTGATGGGACCAGATGCCATGATCTTAGTTTTCTGAATGTTGAGCTTTGAGCCAACTTTTTCACTTTTCTCTTTCACTTTCATCAAGAGGCTTTTTGTTCCTCTTCACTTTCTGCCATAAGGGTGGTGTCATCTGCATATCTGAGGTTGTTGATATTTCTTCCGGCAATCTTGATTCCAGCTTGTGCTTCTTCCAGCCCAGCGTTTCTCATGATGTACTCTGTATATAAATTAAATAAGTAGAGTGACAATATACAGCCTTGATGTACTCCTTTTCCTATTTGGAACCAGTCTGTTGTTCCATATCCAGTTCTAACTGTTGCTTCCTTAGAACTGACCTAAATGCATTCCTTTTTTTGACTAATATTCCATGTGTATGTGCACCACAGCTTCTTTATCTATTCATCTGTTAGTGAACATCTAGGTTGCTTCCATGTCCTAGCTATTGTAAATAGTGCTATAATGAACGTTGGGGCCCATGTGTCTTTTTCAATTTTGTTTTCCTTAGAAAACAAAATAGTGGGATTGCTGGGTCATATGGTGGTTTTATTCCTAGTTTTTTAAGGAATAAAAAAACTCCGTACTGTCTTCCATAGTGGCTGTATCAATTTACATTCCCACCAACAGTGCAAGAGGGTTCCTTTTCTTCACACCCTTTCCAGCATTTATTGTTTGTAGACTTTGATGACGGCCATTCTGACCGGTGTGAGGCGATATCTCATTGTAGTCTCGATTTGCATTTCTCTAATAATGAGCGATGTTGAGCATCTTTTCATGTATTTATTAGTCATTTGTATGTCTTCTTGGGAGAAATGTCTGTTTATGTCTTTTTCCCACTTTTTTATTGGGTTGTTTGTTTTCTGGTATTGACTTGCATGAGCTGCTTGTGTATTTTGGAAATTAATCCTTTGTCAGTTGTTTCATTTGCTGTTATTTTCTCCTGTTCTGAGGGTTGTTTTTTCACCTTGTTTATAGTTTCCTTTGCTGTGCAAAAGCTATTAAGTTTAATCAGGTCCCACTTGTTTATTTCTGTTTTTATTTCCATTACTCTAGGAGGTGGGTCATAGAGGATCTTGCTGTTATTTATGTCATAGAATGTTCTGCCTATGTTTTCCTCTAAGAGGTTTATAGTTTCTAGTTACATTTAGGTCTTTAATCCATTTTGAGTTTATCTTTATGTATGGTGTTAAAAAGTGTTCTAATTTCATTCTTTTGCATGTAGCTGTACAGTTTTCCCAGCATCACTTATTGAAGAGTCTGTCTTTGCCCCATTGTATATTCTTGCCTCCTTTGTCAAAAGTAAGGTACCCATAGTTATGTGGGTTTATCTCTAGGCTTTTTATCTACAAGAGGGCTCTTTACCTCAGTGTTTGTGGAGATTATCATAAATGCATTGAGGAGCCAGTGCTACCTGGAAGGTTATTTATTGGGACAGTCAATCGAGGAGAGACTCCACTGACCCCAATCTTCAGTGATAAGGGAGTCAGAAGTTAGGTGTGGCTAAGGAACACTGAAGTGTGTGGGAATGAGGACCCACATGCCCATGAGGCATGTGAGATGTCAGGAGATTGTCTAGGGCAGTCCTAAACCTGCTTGGTAGGGCTGTGTTGTTTTGGGAATTTAGAGGGGACATGGTAGTCCCTGGGCTTCCCTGATGGCTCCGACAGTAAAGAACCTGCTTGCAGTGCAGGAGATGCTGGAGACTCGGGTTTGATCCTGGGGTTAGGAAGATCCCCTGGAGGTGGAAATGGCAGCCCACTCCAGTATTCGTGCCTGGAGAGTCCCATGGATGGAGGAGCCTGGTGGGCTACAGTCCATGGAGTCGCAAAGAGTTGGATACGACTGAAGCAACTGAACATGTGCATACACATGGTAGTCATTGCAGGTAAGTGGTTAAGACTAGGAAAGGGCCTGTGTCTGGCTGGCCCTAAGACCATGAGAAACTTCATGCTGTAGTTTGTAGGGAGAATTGGATATGGATGTCATGCCTTGGTGTTTCAGAGGACAATCACCATAGTGATGGAGGTGGCCATGAAGAGCAGGTAGAGGCAGAAGAGCAGGGAGTCCATCATGTGGCTTAACTGCACCCACAGGCTGGCCAAGTGCTGCTTCTGAGTCCTGTTTTCCTGCTAGGTCCTTGCTGACCGAGGGAGCCTATTTAGCTCTCTCTCTGGGACCTGGCACCTTCCCCACAAACTCCATGGGCTCCTTCACACCTATGGTGAGACAGAGACTCAGCTGTGGGCCACCAAGGTCACCTGGGGGATTGTGGGGAAGGAGGCAGGAGCAGAAAAGCGGAGGTGATGTAGGAGGAAGCATGGGCAGTGCTGACTTCCCTCACCAGGCAGGCGGTCAAGACCCATGTTTCCCTTCTGGGGCACAGCGGGGCAGCATGTCCTTGGGCTGGTGCAGTGTAGAAGCAGGAAATGGAGCCAGCGAGGCATGGGTGGGGGCTGGGTGGTGGCCAGGTGCAGCAGGTAGGAGATGAAGATGGTCTCCAGCAGGCTGAGCACCATCAGGGACAGACACAGGGCAAAATAGACACCTGGAGGGAAGTGGGGCCTGCCTGAGGGCCAGAGGCACCAGCCAGGACTTTGTTCTTCTCTTCCAATCCCACCCTGGGAAGCACAGCCTCTTTTGCCCAGTATATCTCCCTTCCCTGAGCCAATTCAGCCAGTCCCTCCCACCCTTCTCTTCTCAAGAGCTGGAGGGGCCATACTGATGAGGGGGGTGCCACTGGCAGGGAGTAAGTCATTCATCATGAGCAGGAAGACATTGTAACCCAGCAGAAGAGTTATCTTGAATGGGGCACGGTTCTTTTTATTATTATTATTATTTTATTTTAATTGGAGGCTAATCACTTTACAATATTGCATTGGTTTTGCCATACATTGACATGAATCCACCAGGGGTGTATACGTGTTCCCAATCCTGAACCCCCCTCCCACCTCCCTCCCCATCCCATCCCTCTGGGTCATCCCAGTGCACCAGCCCCGAGCACCCTATATCATGCATTGAACCTGGACTGGTGATTCGTTTCACATATGATAATATACATGTTTCAGTGCCATTCTCCCAAATCATCCCCCCCTCACCCTCTCCCACAGAGTCCAAAAGACTGTTCTATACATCTGTGTCTCTTTTGTTGTCTCACATATAGGGTTATCGTTTCCATCTTTCTAAATTCCATATATATGTATTAGTATACTGTATTGGTGTTTTTCTTTCTGGCTTACTTCACTCTGTATAATAGGCTCCAGTTTCATCCACCTCCTTAGAACTGATTCAAATGTATTCTTTTTAATGGGTGAGTAATATTCCATTGTGTATATGTACCACCAGCTTTCTTATCCATTCATCTGCTGATGGACATCTAGGTTGCTTCCATGTCCTGGCTTTTATAAACAGTGCTGTGATGAACATTGGGGTACATGTGTCTCTTTCAGTTCTGGTTTCCTCAGTGTATATGCCCAGCAGTGGGATTGCTGGATCATATGAAAGTTCAACATTCAGAAAACTAAGATCATGGCATCTGGTCCCATCACTTCATGGGAAATAGATGGGGAAACAGTGGAAACAATGTCAGACTTTTATTTTGGGGGGGCTCCAAAATCACTGCAGATGGTGATTGCGGCCATAAAATTAAAAGACGCTTACTCCTTGGAAGGAAAGTTATGACCAACCTAGATAGCATATTCAAAAGCAGAGACATTACTTTGCCAGCAAAGGTCCATCTAATCAAGGCTATGGTTTTTCCAGTGGTCATGTATGGATGTGAGAGTTGGACTGTGAAGAAAGCTGAGTGCTGAAGAATTGATGCTTTTGAACTCTGGTGTTGAAGAAGACTCTTGAGTCCCTTGGACTGCAAGGAGGTCCAACCAGTCCATCCTAAAGGAGATCAGTCCTGGGTGTTCATTGGAAGGACTGATGCTAAAGCTGAAACTCCAGTACTTTGGCCACCTCATGCGAAGAGTTGACTCATTAGAAAAGACCCTGATGCTGGGAGGGATTGGGGGCAGGAGGAGAAGGGGAGGACAGAGGATGAGATGGCTGGATGGCATCACTGACTTGATGGATGTGATTCTGAGTGAACTCCGGGAGTTGGTGATGGACAGGGAGGCCTGGCGTGCTGCGATTCATGGGATCACAAAGAGTCGGACACGAGTGAGGGACTGAACTAAACTGATGGCAGTTCTATTTCCAGTTTTTTAAGGAATCTCCACACGGTTCTCCATAGTGGCTGTACTAGTTTGCATTCCCACCAACAGTGTAAGAGGGTTCCCTTTTCTCCACACCCTCTCCAGCATTTATTGCTTGTAGACTTTTGGATAGCAGCCATTCTGACTGGCATGAAATGGTAACTTATTGTGGTTGAGGCAAGGTTCTTATTTCCTGCTGTCAGGAAAAAAAAAGCTGAGGGTGTCAGTGGTGACCGGAAAGCTACTGGGCACTAAGAGGTTTAAAATGAAGAGGCTGGGCCTGCACCTGTTGGCCATCTGGTGGGAAGGAGTGTGGAGAATGTGGCAAATAACTGATGCCAGAGTGCTCAGCTCTATATTTGCTTATTCATTCTTTGCTGATGTCCAGTTAGGCTGGTCATGGGTTGACCTCTCTGGGTAATAGATGCATTGAATTGTGCCCTCTTCAGAAGTGCCACCAATTTCATTGTCTAATTTCCCCTTATGTCCCACTTTCTGGGAACACAATTATAGACTTTTGTGGGCAAATGGGGCCCTTTAGACCATTGGACAGGACCATCCATTTTTATAAAAGTCCAGCTGCTTCTCCTGTCTGCAGGGCAGATGCCTTGAGGATCCTTCTTGAGGGCAGTTAGGGTAGAAAGTGGAATGAGGAGCAGGTGCTCAACTCCTTAGAATTATTTTTACATCCTAAAGGGCCTTAGATTAAGAGGAAAATCAAGAGCAACTCGGAAGTCAAACAGGGGCCCCTGGACTTACATAGGAAATGATTTGGTTATATAGGTTGCTGTCCATCAACATCTTTGGGGTTGCCTTGCTGGTGTTCAGAAGCTCCCACTCCCCCTGGGTCTCAGTGACATTTCAAGATATATCTGTTATCACCCACAATTCCTTGTCCAGGAGCATGCTATCCACTGCAAGTAGGCCAGCGTAGCTCAGTCCAGAGTGTCCTCAAATCTCCTGCCCAAAAGATTCAATTCCTCCCCCACTGAGCTTCTTCCACAGATTCTCCTCTCTGTCCTTTTAAAGTAGGCATCTAGGTTTTCCCAGAAGTGGGTCATAGGACAAGCAATTCATATACGTGTGGGCTGCAGCATTAGGAGGTTTTTTTTTTTGGTTGTTAGGGTCAAAGTTATGGGAAGATTAGTTATGACTCAAACACGAGTCAAGAATTTTTGGAGGGACTTTCCTGGTGGTCCAGTGGTTAAGAATCCGCCTGCCAATGCAGGGGACACAGGTTTGATCCCTGGTATCCCCTGAATTGGCTAAGGGGAACTAAGATCCCACATGCCTTGGGGCAGCTAAGCCTGTACCACAACCACTGAAGCCCATGTACCCTAGAGCCCATGTTCCGCAACTAGAGAGAAAACCTGCGTGCAGCAACGAAGACCCAGCACAGCCAAAAATAAGGTAATAAAATAAATAAAAAGAATTTTGGGAGTCTTTCCTATTTTTCTTCTCAGTTCCCCAATTCTATGTGTTGTTTCAGTGGAATAAATCTTGAACAGCTCAGTATGTTTATAATTCCATGCATGCCAGTTATAATGATTTATTTGTCTGATTCTACCATAGGACACATGGTAGCTTCAGTTACATTAATTACTGGTTAAAGTGTATTGGCTGTTAATGTTAACAGGCTTGAGCTAAAAATTATACATGTGCAGCAGGACAGGGTCAGGTTAGACTCATTTGGTGGAAGGGCTATCTAAGGTAAAGCAGTAGTTTTTGTTTATTTTTTTAACTTTATTGAGAAATTAAAGCAGTAGTTCTTAATCCTGTCTGCACATTAGTGTCACCTGGGGAGATAGAAAGAAATCACAGTAGTAGAACCCCATTTGGAACAATTACTTGGAATTTCTGGGGTAATGCATAGTTATTGGTATTTTTAAAAGGCTTCGGTGGGCAGCCAGAGTTGAGAAGCACTGATCTAAAACCTTCCTAAATAATGCCTGCATCACTGATATATCTTCCTCTGAACCCTAAATGGCTGCCACAACGTGTCTCACGGGAACTGAAAGTGAGCATGCAGGTCTGTTGGTCAAATGGAAAGTAGGTGGGTTATAGGTGCTGGTCACCTTCCTTGGCCTGTGGTACTATAATTCGACCTTGGCTGCTGAGATATGTAGTGAGACCTGGAGGTACCTGATCCACATCCACGCTGCTCGTGAGAGGCAGAGAGAGATAGGCGCTGTGGGTGCCTTCATCAGCTTGTGTCTCCCTCCCTTCCCAGGTCTTCTATTGTGCTCACTCTTGGGGCTATTTCTCTAAGGTCACTCTCTCTCGTCTCTTCTGCTCATAGTGTTTTGTGAGAGTCAACTCATTGAGACTGTGCCCTGATCTGAATCTGCTGGTGTCCCTGTGCCCTGCACTCACCCTTGGTTGCTCTTTTCAGATGGGCTTCATGCTGGCTTTCCCTGACCCGGATATACACGATTCCACGATGCTAATGTCTGGAAGCCACAGGTTCTCAGCTGATACAGTGAGTCTGTTGTTGCTGATGCACTCTACTGTGTTCCTGGTAATGAAAGGCTTGTCCCACATCTACAGCCAGGTCAGTAGAAGCAAAGGTGAGTGATGGTGGAGCCACTCCAGCCCTTCCCTTTCTTCTTCTCTTTCTTTTTGGCCATACTAAATGGCAGGCAAAACTTTCCCATACCAGGGATCAAACCCGTGTCCCCTGCAGTGGAAGCACAGTCTTAACCACTGGACCACCAGGGAAGTAGTCTTTAAACTCTGATCCTCTTACTTCCACTGGGGTCCCTAATGACCACACCCTGTCTCCCCTACTTTATTAGCCAAGTATCATTGGCTGTGGAGAAGGAAATGATCACCCACTCCAGTATTCTTGCCTAGGGAATCCCAGGGACGGAGGAGCCTGGTGGGCTGCCGTCTATGGGGTTGAACAGAGTCGGACATGACTGAAGCAACTTAGCAGCAGCAGCATTGGCAAAGTACCCCTTAATGGCCTTTTTTCTAGGCAGACATTAAATACAGCCTAAAACCACTTGGACCCAGGGTTGTACCAGTGCATTGGTCTGCAACCACTTGGCCATTTTCTTGGGTTACCAGTTCTATCTTCCTAAGCTGCCCAGGGAGATTTGTGTCCCCTGGACCAGTTCTAGATGGACTTATTTGGTCCAAGAAAGACTTATACATTGGGTAGAGGTCTGGAGAACCTTTAAGTCACTCTTAAAATTTAAACTTATAATTGGTAGTGGGAAAGAGGGGAGAGTTGTTGATCTGCTTTACCGTAGTAATCCACAGGAATGATGTCAGAAGCTGGACTGTGCATCCTGGTAAAGAAATTCCCATCCAGGCTTATTAGTGCAAAAAGATTTGGCCCATGCCCACTACATATTCTTATAAATATTTACTAATTTATTGGAGCAGGCATCATTTTAGATGCTAATCCATCTTTTCCTTATTGTCTCCCCTTGTATCTAGGAACAATTCAGGTTTGTTTGGTTTTTTTAAAGAAAGGTCTTAATTTTGTTTTTGTTTTTTTATTTTTATTTTTTCAGTTGGAGGATAATTGCTTTACAATATTGTGTTAGTTTCTGCCATACACCAACATGAATCTTCCACAGGTATACATATGTCCCCTCCCTCTTGAACCTCCTTCCCACCTCCCACCACATCCCATCCCTCTAGGTTGTCATAGAGCATTGAGTTTGAGTCCCTGTACCATATAGCATATTCCCACTGGCTATCTGTTTGTGTTTCAGTGTTAATCTCTCAATTCATCCCTTCCTCTCCTTTTCCCGCTGTGTCCACAAGTTTGTTCTCTATGTCTGCGTCTCCTTTGCTGCTCTGCAAATAGTTTCATCAGTACCATCTTTCTAGATTCCATGTATATGTGTTAATATATTATATTTGTTTTTCTCTTTCTGACTTACTTCACTCTGTATAATAAGCTCTTGGTTCATCTGCTTCATTAGAACTGACTCAAATGCATTCCTTTTTATGGCTGAGTAATATTCCATTGTATATATATATATACAACTTCTTTATCCATTCATCTGTTGATGGACATCTGTGTTGCTTCCATCTCCTTGTTATTGTAAATAGTGCTGCAATGAATGTCAATTCAGGTTTTAATTGACATAAAGATCACTTCTTTCTGGAACCTTCCAGAAAGGTCAGGACTCAAGGATAAATCCTTCCTGAAAAAATGTCACTGCAGCCTTCTTCTCTGTGTCTCCCCATCCCATAGGAAAACCTTCTAATTAGCCCAGAATCCATTCAGAGTACCTGTTGCTCACCACTAGACCAATACAATGTTGGGCTGAGAGGGCAGAGGATTATTATCCCCTGTTAGAAGCAACAGAAAGTGGGGACCAGGTCTCATCACTTCCAGGATGGCAGACAGATGAAAGATATGTTGACTTGAGTGGAAATGCTGACAGAAAGGACAGAAGACCTTTAAGTCAAACAATGCTTGGAAGGCAGCAGAATCTACCCTATGCTGGTCAAATCTTGAGCAACTGATGATGAAAATGTTGCCTCTTCCTGTAGCGAGCAGAGACCCTGTGAGAGAGAGCCTCTGTTACTAGGATGGGAGCCTCTCTGCAGAGAGAGAAAACAGAGGACTCACTGGGAGGAGTGGGTAAGCCCTCCTCCTTCTTGGGCCAAGACTTCTTAAGGTCAAAATCCTTCCTGCCAGGGCTGGAGAGATTGGGCTGGTCTGGTAAGCAAATGGTGGAAATGGATGTGGTGAGCTGAGTTAGTACCTATTCTCATTCTCATTGTTCATCCTTATGCAAAATCTGCCCAACTCTGTATGCAAACTCATCCTTGGTGTAATGGCAGCCACTTCAAGAAGGCCTGTGATGCACCCATCATAAGTGTCTTGGATCTACCTAATAGCACCACCTAGCACTGCCCTTTGACTTGTAGTCAAGGTCACTTATAAATCTGCTCTAATAATTTCTCATCCTCATTTTCAGGGACTTCTGTTTACGTAAGACAGAGTTAATTTATCAAGAAGATAAGATAGATAAACAACTGCGCTTACTTACTAGGCAGATATGGGAAACATGAAGTAGGTATTCTGAATGTGTGGTTATTTTGGTGCTTTAGATTATTTTGCCCTTCTCAGATTTAGTGATCTCAGATAGCTTAGGACTTATTTCTAGCACTGGGATCATTAGGCCGTATCACTGGGCCAATCGTATAGTAAGCCCTATGTGGATCTTTGCTCTTGGCCATGGCCAGGGAGCTATTTGGGTAGTACCTGAGCAGAATCTTTGCTCCATTTCCTTTTTTTTTTTTTTTAATCTTTTTTTTCCTGCCTTCTCCTCTCTTTCTCCATCTCTTTCCATAATATTTAAGGTACATACCCAGACTGGGAACAAATATTTCCCTGTGGAGGCAAAGTATCTGTTTTCTTCTACCTCAGATTGATTCCTATCCTCCCTTGATATTTTACTTACTCTTTCAGGGCTACTCGTATCATAGACATCATATCAAAGGAGGTAGGGAGGTTGGGATGAAGGTATGGTGAAAAGGGCACTGGAGGACAAGAAAAGGCAAATTTGGAAAGGTAGTGAAATGAGATCCCTATGCAGGCAGGAAGTGAGGAGAGCTCTGTGTCCTGAGCAGTGGAATGTCTTTCTATCTGTCACCAAAAGGAAATCAAGACACTGACATTATGGAAGAAATATTTAACTTGTTAATTCTAATGTCCTTCACGTGCTAGAAGAAAGTTCCTATATATCCTTCAGAACCACACTCTAGTCTTCTCTGTTCTTGCCCCATCTTACCTTGAAGCAGAAGGTTGACAGTGAGACAGAGGAGGAATCCCTCCACAGCGGGCCACCCTCCTTCCATCCTCTTCTTCTGGACTTTCCTCTGGGGACTTGCCAGTATCTCCCAAACCCTGGAGCTTAAAGGAGCTCCAACCATACCTTGGTTCCTGGTTTTGAATACTGCTCATGACAGCTGATCACTCCCTGGTGAGAGACTATGGCCAGAGAGGTCACAGCAGTTTCCTGCTTTGCCCCTGTCCATGAATGCCTTCTGAGCTCCAGACAGGGAGGAAGTTGGGCCAAGACTAAGGGAAAAGTATCCTGTTTGGCAGCTCTGTACTGAGCTCAATAACAAAATAACTCACTTTAATGAGAGGTGTGGACTGGTGAAATAAGAATTGTTACTTTTCTAAAGCCAGGGAATCTGCAGATTTGGAAAGGTGACAATATTTAGTGATTTGGTTACATATTTATTAAGAATAATTGCAAATACCAAATTATAAATCTTTATTCATAGCTTCATTATCTATTGTTTATATTTTTCCAACATCCCCTAGCTAGATTTCCTCTTTCCAGTCTGTCTGCCTCCCTGATTTGTTCTCCCCCAGACTAATGTTTTCTATACAAGTTTTAATCTATGTATTGATTCCATGATAATAGATGCCATAAAACTAAGTTAACAGGTCTGTTTTTAGCATTCTTGTGTTGTCAATAGTGATGTACATTATCATAAACTAGTAATCTCAGCTACCATCAATATTAATGGCTGGTGTCAATGTTATGTCTTATGTCACATCTTTATAAAAAATACAAATAACTAAATGAGTGAATTGGAACATTGTTATATTAAGTATCTTAAGTCAAATTTCTAGAAAGACTTGAAAATGTTTTCTTGCAGAAGGGATGAAGAGTCAGACCTAGAATACAAAAGAAACTTTGTTCAGAATGTAAGATCATGACAGTCCAAAATAGAAACCGCTAAGGAAGGCAGGACTGACTTGGGGGCCCAAAGTTGGAAAATATAGAACAGAAGGCTGCAATGTCTTTTGTTTAAAGTTGGAAATGTCTGTAGTCTTTCAGTCCTACCAGCTCTGTAAGTCATTGCTTCCCTTCTTTGGAAACTTACTCACAGGCCCTGGATCTAGGAAAGGAGGGTTAACTTCAAGCCTTGCTGCAAGTGGCTGAAGATAGTTGATATATATACCTTGTTTTTAATAAGTTGGCTGAAAAATAGGACCTAAGTTCTGATTGTACTCAGTAGACCTAACTGTCAGGAGATGGAGGTGATAGAGGCAGGAGAAATAAAGCACTGAGGCACATTCTTGCTTCCAACCTGGAGAATCGGAGTTTCAACTCTGGGATCTGGAGATCTCAGGGGCTATTATTGCTCCTGCTGCTGCTGTTGCTGCGGGTGATAACTAACATATTGAGTACTTTATTGTATGCCAGGCACTGTATTAGGTTGATGCAAATGTAACTGTGGTTTTGGACCGTTAATTTTAAATCGTTATAACTAGGCTCAAACACATCTTTATTAATCAAATTAGGAACCATTACAATCAACACATTTTTGCCAATGAGAAATCTTTGTTTATTCCTGTAGCATAAAAATCCATGTTTCTGGATTCAATGAACTCTTAGAACGCGCTTTATGCCTCCTACTGGTTATGGAAGTGTTTTCCCTGCAAAAAGTTGTTAAGATGCTTGAAGATCTGGTAATTGGTTGGTAAGAGGTCAGGTGAATATGGTGGATGAGGCAAAACTTTGTAGCCCGATTCACTCAACTTTTGAAATGTTGGTTGAGCAACGTGCAGTTGGGCATTATTGTGGAGAATTGGGCCCTTTCTGTTTACCAATGCTGGCTGCAGGTGTTGAAGTTTTTGGTGCATCTCATCGATTTGCTGAGCTCACTTCTCAGATGTAATGGTTTCGCCAGGATTCGGAAAGCTGTAGTGGATCAGACCGGCAGCAGACCACCAAACAGTGACCACGGCCCTTTTGTTGGTGCAAGTTTGGCTTTGGGAATTGTTTCGGAGCTTCTTCTCAGTCCAGCCACTGAGCTCGTCATTGCCAGTTGTCATATAACATCCACTTTTCATCACATATCACAATCCAATCAAGAAAGGGTTCATTGTTGTCACGTACAATAAGAGAAGACAACACTTCAAAATGACGATTGTTTTGATTTCCAGTCAGCTCATGAGACACCCACTTATCAAGTTTTTTCACCTTTCCAGTTTGCTTCAAGCGCCGAATGACCATAGAATGGTCGACGTGGAGTTCTTCAGCAGCTTCTTGTGTCTCAGTTCTTTATGTGTAAGAGGATCAGCTTTGATGATCCTCTCAGTTGGTTGCTGTCAACTCCCAGGGGCCATTCACTGTGCTCCTCACCTTCAAGGCTCTGGTCTCCCTTGCAAAACCTCCTGAACCACCACTGCACTGTATGTTCGTTAGCAGTTCCTGGGCCAAATGCATTGCTGATGTTGCAAGTTGTCTCTGCTGCTTCACAACCTGTCTTGAACTCAAATAAGAAAATCACTCAAATTTGCTTTTAGTCTAACGTCATCTCCCTAGTCTAAAATAAATGTACAATAAACAGTAAGTAATAAGTCACTAACAAAGAAACATAAAGTGAGAAGTGCACATTAAAATGATATATAACATAGCCACATTTATTTAAGAATGTATTCCAGTATCAAACAGCAAAGTTCAACAATGCAATTACTTTTGCACCAACCTAATATGTCTAATTTTATGTCATCCCCCAACATTCCTACCATGCAGATACTGCTAGGAGTATGTGGAAAAAAAGAAATGGAGCCAAGTAAATAGAGAGATGGCAATGGGATCTTGTATTTTCTGATCATATTTTAGAACATAATAAACACACGACGAAAATATAAATTTTGTTATTAACCACAAGAATTGAACACCTACAATCTATTGATCATCATTTTATAAAAATACCTAAAATGATGAACTAGAGAACATTTTTAAATAAAGCAATAAAAATGATAGTACTTAAAATAACCAGGGTTTCAGGTTTTCTAGTGCTTATGGTTTATAACAAGCCATGTAAGAATCACATAGTTTTTCCTCATGAACACTGAGTCTCTTTCTACCTTCAGAATTCTTTACTTGTAAAAGGTGCTTTTCACGTTGGCCAGTCCTCCATCTCAAATAAATTATTAAGCACCTGGAATTCTTGTCTAGGAGACATACTGGCTTAGGTTAGCTCTCAGAGTTCATGCTAGCACGGAGTTCTTTGTTACCAATGTGGTTTGGATACCCATCCTGCATATGCCTGCCTCCTTCCCTTCTCCAATAGGCTCTCAGATGGGGGAAGGTAGCCATATTTAAACAGAACTTCAGTAGCTAGATTGTCATTTTCTGAGGCCACTAGAAATAGCTGTCTCCAACATTCTCTGGAATATCCTGGGAAGTCTCTAAGACTCCCATTTTAGCTCTGATACATGTCTCTCCTAAGCCAAGCTGTGGGCTTTGTTGGTCACTCATGACTAGAAGATGGTTCAGAAACTCTTAGCTGATTCAGAGGTCATTGTGGGAGGGTGAGGACTTCCTCCACTCTCAGCTTTCTCTGGGCATCTTTGGAATCTCCATCTTGGGTTCAGTATCTTTAGAATTCCTGAGCACTCAGCCATGTCCCCTAAAAAAGAGGCCCCAAATTCAGGCTTTAGCTGCTTCCTTGGACAAGTCTGGGGCCAGTTAGGATTCCTGTTTGGGTTGTAGTCCTGGGTCTGTTGGAGGATACCATCAACTTAAGGTGTGGGTGTTTCTAGAAATCCTGGCATTCACCTGGGGTTTCCTAAACTTGAGTTGCTGCTTAGCAATGGACATCCTCACCTGGAAAAGCATTTTTGTCATCCTCTAGCTGCCTCTTATTTTGGAGGATGGCCTCATGCAGCACAATCCAGCCTTGAGGAGGATAGAATGCCAAGGTGAAGAATCTCTCTGGAAACTGTATAGCACCATGAAAGCCCTCAGACTTCACACCTAGTGGCGTCACTCCTAGTCTGGCTTTTTCTAAATTATCCTCCACTGTGTAGGCTGTGTAATTTGAAATGCAGAGCTGACCATATCTTTCTTATACTTGAAATCTTTCAGTGGCTCCCATTGTCTGTAGCAGTTATATTAAGATTGCTGAGTCTGAAAATTCGTATTTTCAACAAGTTTCCCAGGTGCTGCTGCAGCTACTCCTCCTGGGACCACACTTAGAAAACTGACCTATAGGATGAAATCTCCCTCCTTAGCATGATGTAAAGAACTCCCTGACTTAGGTCCCACCTATCCTTCCATCATGTTGCCTTGGATTTTATGTTACAAAAGACTTGTTCTTATCTTTAATATGTATCAGAATTACTTAACGTGCTTTACCCTTACCACTCTGGCCCTAAATCAGAATCATAGCCCGGAATTAGAATATACAGCCTTGACGTATTCCTTTCCCAATTTGGAACCAGTCTGTTGTTCCATGTCCAGTTCCCTCACTTTCATCAAGAGGCTCTTTAGATCTTCACTTTCTGCCATTAGGGTGGTGTCATCTGCATATCTGAGGTTCTTGATATTTCTCCTGGTAATCTTGATTCCAGCTTGTGATTCATCCAGCCCAGCGTTTCTCATGATGTACTCTGCATATAAGTTAAATAAGCAGGGTGACAATATACAGCCCTGACATACTCCTTTTCCTATTTGGAACCAGTCTATTGTTCCATGTCCAGTTCTAACTGTTGCTTCCTGACCTGCATACAGATTTCTCAAGAGGCAGGTCAGGTGGTCTGGTATTCCTATCTCTTTCAGAATTTTTCACAGTTTGTTGTGATCCACAGTCATAGGCTTTGGCATAGTCAATAAAGCAGAATTAGATGTTTTTCTGGAACTCTCTTGCTTTTTTGATGATCCAGTGGTTGTTGGCAATTTGATATCTGGTGACTTTTCTAAAACCAGCTTGAACATCTGGAAGTTCACAGTTCACATATTGCTGAAGACTGGCTTGGAGAATTTTGAGCATTACTTTACTAGTGTGTGAGATGAGTGCAATTGTGCGGAAGTTTGAGCATTCTTTGGCATTGCCTTTCTTAGGGATTGGAATGAAAACTCACCGTTTCCAGTCTTGTGGCCATTGCTGAGTTTTCCAAATTTGCTGGCATAATGAATGCAGCACTTTCACAGCATCATCTTTTAGGATTTGAAAGAGCTCAACTGGAATTCTATCACCTCCACTAGCTTTGTTCCTAGTGATGCTTCCTAAGACCTACTTGACTTTACATTCCAGGATGTCTGGCTCTAGGTGAATGATCACACCATCATGATTATCTGGGTCGTGAAGATCTTTTTTGTATAGTTCTTCTGTATATTCTTGCCACCTCTTCTTAATATCTTCTGCTTCTGTTAAGTCCATACCATTTCTGTCCTTTATTGAACCCATCTTTGCATGAAATGTTCCTTTGGTAGCTCTAATTTTCTTGAAGAGATCTCTAGTCTTTCCCATTCTGTAGTTTTCCTCTATTTCTTTGCATTGATCACTGAGGAAGGCTTTCTTATCTCTCCTTGCTATTCTTTGGAATTCTGCATTCAAATGGGTATATCAACTCATATAACTCAATATCAAAAAAAACAAACAACCTGATTTGAAAATGGACAGAAGACCTGAGTAGACATTTTCCCAAAGATATACAGATGGCTAACAGGCATGAAAAGATGTTCAATAAATGTGAGTTAACTATCTGGCCTGGCAGTGCCCCATGAATGGGGAAAGAGACACAGGCACCTTTGGCAGATGTAAGAAAGGTGTTTGGGATCCTCATGGGAGTCCTGAGGCCATATCAGAGAAGTTACCTAATGTTCCCGTGATGTGGCTGAGGAGGGGGCCTCCACCTTGGGTGCAGTTTGGTGGAGCTGGCGGTTGGCAGAACACCCTGGGGAAGGGAATCGCCACAGTCTGTAGCAGGAGGACTGGAGGGCTGGAGCCAGGGCCTGGCCGCTTATTTCTGACTGCCCTTTCTAAGTTTCTAATGAAAGCGACACTCAGAATGGCCTAGTGGGAGCTACCATTTATTGAGTTTGTGCTATGTGCCCTATAATGTGTTATGTACTTTACTTAGTGTTCATATCCTCACAACTGCTTTGAAAGTTTAGCACCATTACTCCCAGTTTTACAGATTAAAAAACTGAAATATAGAGAGGTAAAAAATCTAAATCTTGCTCAGTGTCCATCTAGGTGAAAATCAGTGGAACCCAGATTCAAACCCAGATCAGTCTAGTTCCATTGTTCTTTCCTTATTCTTTTCATTACTCCATAGCTGAGAAGTCTCATGGACTAGATTATTAGGCCTCTAGGTTTTCAAATATGAAATCACTTGGCCTAGACAATGTTTGGCTCCAAAGGCAAACGGTAGGGACAGGAGCTGTCGTTTTGCAAGTCATATACCAACACCTTTGTTAGTCATTCAATCATGTCCAACTCTTTGTGACACCATGGATTGTAGCTCACCAGCTCCTCTGTCCATGGAACTCTCCAGGCAAGAATACTGGAATGACTAGCCATTTCCTTCTCAAGGGTATCTTCCCAACCCAGGGATTGAACCTGGGTCTCCTACATTACAGGCAGATTCTTTACTGTCTGTTCCACCAGGGAAGCCCTACCAGCACCTTTAACCTTAACATATTCTAAGGGGGATCATGCAGCATGGCTCTCTGATGACCCCATTCATCTGGGGCCCTTTAGAGACCAGTTTTGGGATTATAACTGTAACCTGGCAAGAGCAGAATTGGCTGGTAGGAGGGGAAGTGAGGGCTGCTGTTTTGCAGCCCTGATGGATGGTAATCACACACAGAGGGAATTGGCCAGGGCTAAGGATCCAGGAGTATGGAGGCAGCCAAAACATCCAAACTGCAGGGTGAGTCACTAGCTGAAGTCAGGTTGGCTACGATGCCTGGAACAGAAAAAAGGAGGGTTCTGGGACTCCTCAGAGGCGACTGGGAAAAGAGCCCAGGATGACTACTCACCTGTGGCT
Source organism: Oryx dammah (assembly GCF_014754425.2). Lineage (NCBI taxonomy): Eukaryota > Metazoa > Chordata > Mammalia > Artiodactyla > Bovidae > Oryx > Oryx dammah. The sequence goes on along the minus strand of NW_024070186.1, from coordinate 73,645,208 downwards.
GCCACTTTACAGGCCTGAACTGTCTTGAAATGTGATAACCCATATTTATCACTTCATATTTCTCCACTTCATTTTTCTCATCTGAAAAACAGGGAATTGTGCCGGAAAGTCTATAATTCTTTTCATCTAGTGTCTCCTACCTCAAAGTTGATTTTGCACTCTAGGTGTCAGTCTGCATGATGAAAGGATGCTCTCTAGTATCACATTAGACTTTCTAGCTTCTGTAAGGCTATAAATACTTTTTTTAATCCATATTTTAAAAAATAATTTAATCGTGTTATTGGCTCCATTTCACAACTGAAGAAATTTAAACTTGGAAGACTAAGCCACCCATGCACTTAATGAAACCAGATTAGTACCCTGGGCTGCCAGATTCCAAAGTTTCTATGCTATATTATCTTTTTCCCTACTATATAGAAGAGCCAGTGCCAATGAATGATCAAATAAGAGAGTTTATCAAAGGGAGAATCACAAATTGGAGAGGAGGGAAAGGATAGGCTTGAAATGAAGTCTGTGACTTCATATCCTAGAATGGGTCTTCAGGAAGAAGAGAGAGAGGCAGAGACAGTAATGAGATAATGCACTTGAATGTTGGGTTAATATGGAACCCTCAAAAATGTGGAAAACATGTGAAATGCCACTTATAATGGTTTAGAGAAAAAGAAAGTGAAAAAAATATGTGCATGATCCACAGGGTAGCAGCTGAGTGGACAGGTGAGGAGTTGTTGGCAGAAATAGGCCTTCAAATGCAAGGTGGCCCAGGCAGGACCAGTTGCCTGTCAGCAGGTTTTCCTATAGAGGTCATAAACTATCTTTCAAAGCCTTTCGGAGTTGCCCATAACAAGAGGAAAGTCATTAGCCCAGAGAGTGCTTATCATATGATTCTGTTATTGATGGGACAGAGAAACAGCTACCACATTTGTTAATGTTCTGGGAGCTCTGTGATCTCAAAGTTTCTGTCTGATTATCCACTGTGTGCTAAGATCATGTGTTCAGATTTTGATTTTGAAAGAAATAAAATCACTATAATTGCATCATACCTTCTCTTACTGAAAGGAGATATGACATCTTAATCCACATGTCAAAAAAGATAAAGTGCATATTTTCTATTCAGATGGAACATAAAGTCATGTAATGGAAAAAAATGTGAAGAAAATAAGTAGAGAAATATGTACCATGAAGATAGGTGAGAAAACCAAAATGATGCAAGTGGATCTGACGTAATTTCTGAATCTCTTGAAATCTGGGTAAGTGAGCTACTCTGCAAAGTCAAGTATGAGTCTCCAGGTGAGGTGACTGTCTCAGGATAGGGCACAAGAGTGGAACATCCCAAAGTATCTGGCAATAGACATCAGCAGCAAAAAGCTAAATCTGTAGAGAATATAAAGGGAAGAGGAATCCAGATCAGATTTGGGGAAATATGTGCTTCAGAAAGCAGTGGAGGAAGTACAGATAGTGAACTTGGGTGTTATGTGGGTGGGGGAGGGAGGGGTGAGCAGTCAAAAAGACTGAGGGAGGGAGTAAAAGGAAATTGAAAAGCAAGTTTGTCTTAGGGACCCTTATCAGGGACTTCCTCTACCTGGTTTTTAAAAATATTTATTTTATTCATTATTTATTTGGCTGCACCAGGTCTTCATTGAGGCACGTGGGATCTTTCAGTCACATCATGCAAGTTCTTAGTCATTGGACTACCTGGAAGCCCCACTTTTCCTGTTTTAATTCTCCTATAGTGTTAGCTAATGAAGACTTTCAGTGGTTGAAGTCTCAACACGAGACTCTTGGAGAACCTGTCTAGTTTCATCAGGCTGGAGGGCTGTGTGAGGGCTAGAGTCCTGGGTCTCTAGCTAGCTGCCTCTGTTCACACTGCAGCTCTGTCACCTGCCTAACCGTGGGAACTTGGGAGATAGTGGCCATCACTGCACTCTGTACTTCATCTTCTCATTTATCTTATCTCATTTATTTGAATATATAAAATGGGGATAGTAATACAAAAACAACAGTTTTAAAACCTAAAAAGTTTTGAAAACCAAATTATTTTTTATAAATCATTTGGTGGCAAAAGCTGACCTGAACTGATGTGGGGTTGTCCTTAATTTCATTTTTGCTACCAAGTGTGAATATTCATAGATTTCATTGCAGAAATATTGTGTTTGACTAGAGAGTGCAAAAGTTGGCTTAAAGCTCAACATTCAGAAAACAAAGATCATGGCATCTGGTCTCATCACTTCATGGGAAATAGATGGGGAAACAGTAGAAATAGTGTCAGACTTTATTTTTGGGGGCTCCAAAATCACTGCAGTTGGTGACTGCAGCTATGAAATTAAAAGACGCTTACTCCTTGAAAGGAAAGTTATGACCAACCTAGATAGCATGTTGAAAAGCAGAGACATTACTTTGCCAACAAAGGTCCATCTAGTCAAGGCTATGGTTTTTCCAGTGGTCATGTATGGATGTGAGAGTTGGACTGTGAAGAAGGCTGAGTGCCGAAGAATTGATGCTTTTGAACTGTGGTGCTGGAGAAGACTCTTGAGAGTCCCTTGGACTCCAAGGAGATCCAGCCAATCCATTCTGAAGGAGATCAGCCCTGGGATTTCTTTGGAGGGAATGATGCTAAAGCTGAAACTCCAATACTTTGGCCACCTCATGCAAAGAGTTGACTCATTGGAAAAGACTCTGATCCTGGGAAGGATTGGGGGCAGGAGGAGAAGGGGAGGACAAAGGATGAGATGGCTGGATGGCATCACTGACTCGATGGACGTGAGTCTGAGTGAACTCGGGAGTTGGTGATGGACAGGGAGGCCTGGCGTGCTGCAGTTCATGGGATCGCAAAGAGTCGGACACGACTGAGCGACTGAACTGTACTGAACTGAGAGAGTGCTACTCCATACCTGACTTGGGGTGTTAGTAATTTATATAGTACATGTATAATTGTTACCTTTTAAAAGTCTGAAAAATTTCACATTTGGCTCCAAGATATTTGTGGATCTATAGTTCCTACTTCACAAGTTTACTGTAAGGATTAAATGTGCTTCTTCATATAAAGCACCTAGAAAAAGTGCCTGTCACATATTAAACTCAGTAACTGTTGGCTGTTATTATTACTATACTGTGTACTTTCTAAAGGCCCACTTTGTTGAAAGCTGTGAGTTGAGAAACTGCCAAAATAATAACAGACAAGCTAATTTATTTAGGTTAATGTCAGGGCTCCTGATTTAAGCTTAGCTAGATCTTCCACATGCCTGGAGGGCTGGTAATGGTGAAAGGAGTGTTTGACAAGGTTCCAGAAACTGAAGAGTCAAAGACTTTCCTGAAATTAAACAAAGAAACAGACAACAACAACAACAAAAAGGCAGAGAAGATTAAAAGCAGAGTTAAGAGACACAAATTTAGTTGAAAGACCAGGAATCTGAATGAAAGGAGCCACTCAGGGTATAGCAGGCTATCTCTGCCTCCATACGCCCTGATTCCCGTGAACTTCTACCTGAGTCCCAGCAGAAGGGGACTGCAGGAAAAGAGCATTTTACAGTTGCTCCTGGTGACTCAGTGTCCAGCAGGGGACATCTGAGCTGGGGATTCAGCCTTCCAGGGGCCTAGGCTCCGAGGGGGCAGAAGCTCCTGCAGCGTACACTGGGGTAGGACCTCAGGCCCACACCACCAGCAGTATTTCTGGTGGACACTGACAGCTTTTGCCACCCTTTGGGCATCTACAGTGACCAAAGGAAGCCATAAGAGGTTTCCTGTTTGAGGAAGAGCAGTGGAGAGGAAGAATCAGGGAAATATAGTTTAGTGAACAATATTATAACTCTCTTTTTACTCCTAGCCTGATCAATGCAAAGGAAAACAACAGAATGGGAAAGACAAGAGATCTCTCCAAGAAAATTAGAGATACCAAGGGAACATTTCATGCAAAGATGGGCTCAATAAAGGACAGAAATGGTATGGACCTAACAGAAGCAGAAGATATTAAGAAGAGGTGGCAAGGATACACAGAAGAACTGTACAAAAAAGATCTTCACGACCCAGATAATCACCATGGTGTGATCACTCACCTAGAGCCAGACATCCTGGAATGTGAAGTCAAGTGGGTCTCAGGAGGCATCACTACGAACAAAGCTAGTGGAGGAGGTGGAATTCCAGTTGAGCTATTTCAAATCCTGAAAGATGATGCTGTGAAAGTGCTGCACTCAATATGCCAGCAAATTTGGAAAACTCAGCAGTGGCCGCAAGACTGGAAAAGGTCAGTTTTCATTCCAATCCCAAAGAAAGGCAATGCCAAAGAATGCTCAAACTACCACACAATTGCACTCATCTCACACACTAGTAAAGTAATGCTCAAAATTCTCCAAGCCAGGCTTCAGCAATACGTGAACCATGAACTTCCAGATGTTCAAGCTGGTTTTAGAAAAGGCAGAGGAACCAGAGATCAAATTGCCAACATCCGCTGGATCATGGAAAAAGCAAGAGTTCCAGAAAAACATCTACTTCTGCTTTATTGGCTATGCCAAAGCCTTTGACTGTGTGAATCACAATAAACTGTGGAAAATTCTCAAAGAGATGGGAATACCAAACCACCTGATCTGCCTCTTGAGAAACCTATATGCAGGTCAGGAAGCAACAGTTAGAACTGGACATGGAACAACAGACTGGTTCCAAAAAGGAAAAGGAGTACGTCAAGGCTGTATATTGTCACCCTGCTTATTTAACTTCTATGCAGAGTACATCATGAGAAACGCTGGGCTGGAAGAAGAACAAGCTGGAATCAAGATTGCTGGGTGAAATATCAATAACTTCAGATATGCAGATGACACCACTCTTATGGCAGAAAGTGAAGAGGAACTAAAAAGCCTCTTGATGAAAGTGAAAGTAGAGAGTGAAAAAGTTGGCTTAAAGCTCAACATTCAGAAAACGAAGATCATGGCATCTGGTCCCATCACTTCATGGGAAATAGACGGGGAAACAGTGGAAAGGGTCAGACTTTATTTTTTGGGGCTCCAAAATCACTGCAGTTGGTGACTGCAGCTATGAAATTAAAAGACGCTTACTCCTTGGAAGGAAAGTTATGACCAACCTAGATAGCATATTCAAAAGCAGAGACATTACTTTGCCAACAAAGGTCCATCTAGTCAAGGCTATGGTTTTTCCAGTGGTCATGTATGGATGTGAGAGTTGGACTATGAGGAAGGCTGAGTGCTGAAGAATTGATGCTTTTGAACTGTGGTGCTGGAGAAGACTCTTGAGAGTCCCTTGGACTGCAAGGAGGTCCAACCAGTCCATTCTAAAGGAAATCAGTCCTGGGTGTTCATTGGAAGGACTGATGCTAAAGCTGAAACTCCAATACTTTGGCCACCTCATGTGAAGAGTTAACTCATTGGAAAAGACTCTGTTGCTGGGAGGGGTTGGGAGCAGGAGGATAAGGGGAGGACAGAGTATGAGATGGCTGGATGGCATCACCGACTCGATGGATGTGAGTTTGAGTGAACTCTGGGAGTTGGTGATGGACAGGGAGGCCTGACATGCTGAGATTCATGGGGTTGCAAAGAGGCAGATACAACTGAGCAACTGAACTGAACTGAAACTGAACTGAACTGATGACCTGGGAAATTTAGGGTTCAGATAGAAAGTAGTAGAATAAAGAAAAGAAATGCTTACTAAAAATGAAAGATTGTGTTCAAGTTGTAATTAAGTTGCTCCCAAATCTGTGCTTTTCTGAACCTGCTGTCCTGCAAATCATACCACAGCTCTGGCGTAGAATGATACAGTGGGGTCTCCACTTCCCCTAAGAAGCTATTGGAGGGGACTTCCCAGGTGATCCAGTGGCTGAGACTGCACTCCCTGATCAGGGAACTAGATCCCACATATCACAACTAAGAGTTTGTATGCTGCAACTAAAAGACCTGCCACAGGCAAATAATAATATTTCCAAAAAAAGAAAAAAAAGCTATTGGAAATAATGGGCCAAGACACAAAGACTTTCAAAATAAAAAGGCAAGTGTTTGGAAGGGAAATTTTCCAGTTCATGCAGGGTCATTTGTGTTACTCCCACGTAAAGCAGATGCCATTTTCAAATGTGCTCTCCCTAGCCCAGTGTTCTTTTCTTAGCATGATTAAGGACAGATCAACTCTGATTGCAGTTAGCAGAATTTGGGATTGTGTTAACACTCTTAGCCCTTAATGATGAATGAGTCACATGTCAGGCTGTGACAAAAGGCTTCACTCTATAAACAAGGGCTGCCTGGTTCTGGCACATCATTAATTGCAGAAGCTTAAATCTAGGATAACTGGATTTAGGAGGTTAGTCCATATTTTAATTCCTTGTAATAGATTTTGGCCCCTTCTCTACCATTTCTCTGCTTTCACATGTTATCTAGTAGAGTTGAAAAAAAAAAACAACAAGAAAATCCTTGGTAGTGAGAAGTTTCTATAAGAAGTCTCTCAACCTCAAGGTTTTCAAACTAAAATATAATGCAGAAAAGAGCCAGTGCTTTCTGCAAATGGGGTTTATTGGAGGAAATTTGATCAAGGAAGTATTCTAAGAACCTGAATCCTAAGGAGCCAGAAAGGCAGGACTCACCAGAGGGCTGAGGGTAGCTGATGGCATGCCAGAGCAAGGACTTGACTTGGGAGAGCTTAGGAAACTATCCAGATCTGGTCTGAAACTGTAGAGGAACTGGGACGAAAACAAGGTTGTTGCCAGAGCTGTAAGGTGGGATTTGGGCAGGGATGAGAGCCTGGCTGGTTTCAGGGGGCAAGAGAAGCTCTGGCCTGGAACTCGCAGGTAGGTATCTGCCTAGGTGTTCCAGGGGATAATGACTGTGACAACGGAGATGGCCATGAAGAGCAGGTAGAGATGGAAGAGCAGGGTGTCCATCATGTGGCTTAACCGCACCCACAGACGGACCAAGTGCAGCTTCTGAGCCTCGTCTTCCTGCTGGTTCCTCGCTGAGCCAGGGCACCCATTTAGCTCTGTCTCTCTGGGATGTGGCACCTTCCCCACAAACTCCATGGGCTCCTTCACACCTATGGTGAGACAGACTCAGCTTTGGGCCACCAAGGTCAGCTGGGGAGTTATGTGGGGAGGGAAGGAGATGGGAGCAGAGAAGTGGAGGTGATGGAAAAGGAAGCCTGGGCAGTGCTGACATCCCTCACCAGGCAGGTGGGCAAGGCCCATGTTTCCCTTCTGGGGCACAGCGGGGCAGCAGGTCCTTGGGCTGGTGCAGTGTAGAAGCAGGGAGTGGAGCCAGCGAGGCATGGGTGGGGGCTGGGTGGTGGCCAGGTGCAGCAGGTAGCTGATGAAGATGGCCTCCAGCAGGCTGAGCACCATCAGGGACAGACACAGGGCAAAATAGACACCTGGAGGGAAGTGGGGCCTGCCTGAGGGTCAGAGGCACCAGCCAGGACTTTTTATTTTCTCTTTCCCCAGAAAAGAGGCCCTTTTCCAGGATCTCTTTTCACTCTGACCTGTTTCATTGGTCTGTGCCATGCCCCACCCTACTTTTCTTCTCCTAAAGGTGGGAGGGGCCATACTGATGAGGGAGGAGCTACTGGAGGGGAGTAAGTCATTCCTCATGAGCAGGAAGATGTTGTAGCCCAGCTAGAGTGTCATCTTGAATGAGGCACGGTTCTCATTTTCTACTGGCAGGTAGAAGCTGAGGGCATTGATGGCGAGCAGAAAGCTGCTGTGCACCAGGAGGTTTATGACATAGAGGGTGGGCCTGCGCCTGATGGCCACCTGCTGGGGAGGGGAGAGGGAGGCAATTGAGGAGAAGGCTGGGAGGCTGCCAATCCAGGTAAGAGCAAGAATTTAGATTTGTCCCAGATCAAACTTTCTAGTAAGGAAATGTTACCTCAAGTCCCTTTCTCTGTTCTCCCTCTCCAGCAAAGTCATCTTAATCACCACATTGTCTTTCCATGGTTTAATTCTACCATGCTGCTTACCGTTGAAACATATTTCATTCCTTCTTGGCCCATGTGTCAATTTTCTCCACCTAATTTTTCTGTTCCTGCCAATGTGCTCTCAGCAGAATTGAGGGACCAAATTCTTAGGTATTGTGTGCATTGTATTTCTGGTTGCTTTCCTCATCAAGGTGTAATCTCTAGTGCCTTTGCTGGTAGACATTTAAAACCAGTGGGAGAGAAAGCAAGACAGAGCAGACATTTTGGGATCACCAGGATTTGGAATCATGATATCCCTAAGACAGTGTTTCATTACTTTTCCACCCCTTCTTTTTAAAAATAAATATAAAAATTCCTGTCCTCCCCGAAGTTCTAATAGCCCTGGCAGCCGGTGAGGAACGGGGGGACATGGAGTGGAGGTTCATGCTCATTGTAAATCACTGCAGTGGGAGCTTTGTTTCTTCCTCAGGGAGGATCCATTCAATCAACATTTCCTGAGTGCCAGGTACTGTTTTAGGTACAGAAGATTTTTCAATGAAAAGTGATAGCAACCTCTGCCTCCGTGGAGCATGTTTTCTTGTGGGAGAGCTTACATTCTAGTGGAGGACATGAGCTATGCATGTAGAAGAAGATCCTACCCAGGGCCCCCGAACTCACATAGAAGATGATTTGGTCCTAGCCATTGGTGCCCACAGTCATCTTTGTCATTTGATGGATACTCTGAAGTACCCACTTCCCCTTGCTCCAAACGATGTTCTGTGATGTTTCCAAAATCTCCTGCATATCCTGCTCCATGCCCAGGACCATCTTTTCCACTGCAAAGGAGACCCAGGCAATTCAGCCTTCCCCAAGCCTCCCAACCCCTTTGCCCAGACTGTTGGATTCCTTACCACTTAGCTTCCGTACCCCTTTCAGTGAGATTCACTCACTCTTCCAAGCTTTCTGTCCTCTTCCCAAACCCTTTCTCTTTCAGCATGTGATTCTCACTTACCTGTGTAGACGAAAGAGCTGAAGGTGAGGGTGCAATTCTGTTCATCAAAGGGGAAATAGAAGATGTCCGGGTTGCAGATGCTGGTTACCCGCATTGGCTTACTGTATTTGATGTGACCATTACTGTTGACGTAAGCCATGAGACCTGGAGGAGTCTGATCTGTATCCATGCTGAGTGTGAAAAGGACAGAGAGGTAAAAGCTGTGGGCTCCCCATCAGACCTGGCCCTCATCCTCTCCCAGGCTGCCCATTTCTGTGCTCCAGCCCCACTCATCTGACCTCCCCCTTCTACCTATCTGCGTGTTCTGAGGGTTTCAGATGCTGCTCCTTTCTGGTTGAGTCTGTGCTTGGCCCCCATTGGTTACATCATGCTCTTCCCTGGAAATATGGTCTCCTTCTTGGTTTTTTCAGCCCTGACACTCACAGCTCCTCAATGAAGATATCTGTTAGCCACAGGTTCTTAGTTGCCACGCCCAGCTTCCTGATGCCCCCTGCATTCCTCTGGGTTCCAGGTGATGAATGGATTGTACCAGATCTAGAGAACACCATGGTATGGGATAAACAGGAGATGGGAACTGGCTTTAGTCTTCCTCTGTCTCTTCCACTCCACATTCCTTTCTTTACTCATTTCTTTGCTTTCCCACCACACCTCTGGTTACAACTGTCACACTGTTTTTTTTTTTTTTTTAATGTAAAGTCGTGAGTTTATTGCATATGTGACAAAATGAACCTGACCGCCGGGGTCCAGCCTGCTGTCCAGCCACTGTTGTTTGTTTCCAGCTGGCTCTATAACCACATTAAATAGAACTAGTATTCTTTAAATACTTTTGATTTTGACATAAAACAACATTAGTGTACAACTTTCACAAAATAAATCAGCAATAAAAACCATGGGAAGGATAAGGATAGCAGCAGTACTTAAAAACAAAATAAATAAAAATACATTATAAAGTGGTTGAGAGACAAAAATAAACAAATTTTAAAAATTCATACTATGTGTTGGGAAGGCTGCTGTGCGGCAACACCTGGCTGCAGCCGGGGGCGTCTTCTCGGATAGCTCGGCCTGGAGGACCGCTGGACCTGGACTCGGACCCTGGGCTGGGCGAGCCCCTGGCCTTGTTCCCAGGCGCTTCTCCCAGGAGGAATCAGCAGATGGCTGGCAGCCGCCCTGCAGCCCCTCCGGTTGTTCTGCTTTCACTTCTTCCTCAGTGCTCTCTGGGGAGACCTGGAGCTTGGCTTTGGATTCCCTGGGATGGAGCCACTGAAGTATTGGCTTCTATGATCTTGGTTTACGCCACTTGCTTCCTGAGCCCTGTCTCTGCCCTCCTTAAACTGGCAAAATAAATCAGAAAATTTTATATTTTCATTATTGGTCCGGCTGTTTGAACTTGCTGAATCTGTGGATATTCTCAGCTTTATCCATTTTAATCCTCAAAGTTGGACCTTGCAGTGGAAAAAGGGAGGTACTGTAGCAAAGGGGAAACTGAGTCCATCATACCATATTTAGCCACAGAAATGATGTCCTCAACTGAAGCTGTGCATCCTGGAAAAACAGTTTTCATCTGAGATCATTAACTTAATGAAGTGAAATCCAATGACACACCCACCTCTTAATCATTTCCAAGGCTGTTCTGTATGGCAATTATGAGTTTTAATCATAAACCACTAAAAAATGTAGGTCATATAATCCAGGGTACATGAGAAATGCAAGTGAAAACACCAGTATGAGAGTAGTCCCTTGGGATTATGTTTCTTGTGGTGTATCCCCCAAAAGGGAGAGCTTTTATCTGCATTGTATCATTGTAGCATTCCCTGTCATGCCTCCCTATCCCATAGACTGAGCTCTTAACTTACAAAATCCAGTCAGTGCACCCACTGCTCATCACTAGATCATTACAGAGTTGGGTCAGGACTTACTACTTCCAGGTTGGCAGACAGAGTGAAGGAGATGTTAACACGAATGGGGATGCTGACATTGGTGGCTGGACGGAAGGCCCTTCTGGCAAACGCTGCTTGGAAGGCAGCAGGATCCACCCCATGCTGGTCAAAGCCTGAGCAATCGATGGTGAATGTATCTCCTCTCCCTGTAGAGAGAAGGAACTGTGAGAAGAGTGCCAGGGCTGGGCTGTGGGGAATGTTTCTGCACAGAGAGACAGCAGGGGTTATGGAAGAAACAGGTAGACTCCTACTGCTTGGACTAGGCAGTGTGGGCTAGGCTGGAGTAGTAGGCAAATGGTGGAAGTTGATGAGGTGAGCTGAGTCAGAGCCCCATTCTCAATTCCATTCTCTCTCTCTCCATGCAAAACTTGTCTACATGTGTATGCAAACAGCCCTGAGCACCACTTTTTAGTGTCTTGCTATGTTCTTAACAATCCAACCACAAACCTCTGTCTTTGAGCCATTTGGGTGAATGTCACTGACAAATTTTGCAATCACATTTCTCCTCTTCACTATACGAACAGGGCATAGATGGTCATGAATTAATAATGAGAGAAATAATCAGGTGGGTAGTGAGAAATCCGGAGAAGGCAATGGCACCCCACTCCAGTACTCTTGCCTGGAAAATCCCATGGACGGAGGAGCCTGGTAGGCTGCAGTCCATGGGGTCACTAACAGTCGGACACGACTGAGTGCTTTCCCTTTCACTTTTTGCTTTCATGCATTGGAGAAGGAAATGGCAACCCACTCCAGTGTTCTTGCCTGGAGAATCCCAGGAATGGGGGAGCCTGGTGGGCTTCCGTCTATGGAGTCGCACAGAGTTGGACACTACTGAAGTGACACAGCAGCAGCAGCAGCAGCAGTGAGAAATCCATCCGTGGGACCTTAAGGAAGGAACTCAGTTTTCAATTTAATGATTATATGTCTTTGCTTTGTGCTGTGATTGTTCTCTTCTAAAACTCAGGACTCATCACCACTGAGACTATCTTATAAACAGTTCCTTGATACACCTCTTATACCCAATCCTTTTTTAATCATACTTTGTGGGGCAGAAACAAAGAATGTATGTAGTAGCATCTCCTGGTCAAGTCTGTTTTTGTCTGTCTCTAATTTTGTGCTATACCTCATTGCTTAATCTCAATAATGAACAAGAAATTACTCTAGAATGGGAAATTATACTAAAAAGTTGTACTGAAAAGTCACAACAAAACTTTTCATCTACCTCAATTTCCTTGGCATCTTTCCTTTTCATTTGCTTAAGAGAAATACGGCTTCCCCAGTGGCTCAGCAATAAAGAATCTACCTGCCAATGCAGGAGATCTGGGCACTCAGGTCCGATTCCTGAGTCGGGAAGATCCCCTGGAGAAGGGAATGGCAACCCACTCCAGTATTCTTGCCTAGAGAATCCCACAGGCGGAGGAACCTAGTGGGCTATAGTCTGTGGGGTCACAAAAGTTGGACACAACTGAGGGACTAAACAACAACAAAGAGAAATAAGGAAGAATTTTCTTCTCTCAACAGTAGTTGATACCCAGAAACCGTGGGGTAGATTATTTGCCTGGAAAGAGAATGACATGGAGAAAGGAAAGAGGCCCATGGAAGCATGGGGAGTGGAGAAGTAGCTTAAGGGACAAATCAGCTAACCCTTAGGACCCTAGAAAGTGCTATACCAAACTGTCAGTGTCATGAATTTCCATTTTTTCCAAAATGAACACCCATTTGTTAACTAGAAATAAAAAGAATTAGCCTGGTTTCTCTGTTCCCCAGACTTTATATGGATGCTGTGCTCTTGTTCTTGTCCCATCTTACCTTGAAGCAGCAGGTAGAGGATGAGGCAGAGGAGGAATCCTTCCCCATGGAGCCAACCTCTTTCCATCTTCCTCTCCTTGGCTCTTCTCTGGGGACTTAGTGATGATGTTGATCTTAAAAGACCGTAGGCCACACCTCACACCCTAGCTTTGAATAATTCCGGCATCAGGTGTCAATAGCCATCTCTCTAACAAACACCCCCCAGTGACAACAGAATCTCACAGAAGACTCCCCTACCCAGAGCCCTAACTAGACCTGAGCCTGGTCTTCAAAAGTCATCTGACAAACCAGTTTGGAGAGGAGGAAGAAAAAATATTTTGGCAGTGGAGCAGTGCTAATGGCCTCCTCATACTTTAGAATCACTCTGGCATATAGGGCACCGTGGGAAAGGCACAGAATGCCTGCTGTTTCCTTCAAGTAGCACACACAGTTGTTTTAACCCTGCTGTCATCTTTCCCCCAAAAATGGCGGGGGGCATCTTCTTTTATATAATCAACATCAGACTCAGAGGTTTTATATATGATTTCTGTACTGGCAAGTCTTAACTTTTGACTTTTTGAGTGTGTCAGAAGCAGTTTGGACTGGAGGAGGAGTGGGTGGAGGGGAGATGGCAGGGTTTTCAGCGGAAGTTGATTTGTAAGGTCATGACCAATCTGCCTGCAAATTCATGTTGCTTTTGGACCCACTGGTGTTTTTAGGAAATTTGTTAGTTGTCAACATTTTAAAAATTGGGAGATTTCATGTAAAAACTGTGTTTCTGGCCTCATTTGAAAAATAAGATCAAGCAATACTGGGCTCACATTTTTACTATACACAGTGCTTACTGCCAGAGCTGCAAAGTGGTTAACTCTTTGGATGAAGAATATTCTCTCTAGATCATCACAGTGTCTGTCACCAACTATTGTCTTATTCCTGACCAGCTCCCCTCACTTATGTTACCTCCTTGGCCTCAGTAGGTGTTCAAGTTTACCTTTGAGTGTTAAGATTAATTTTCTTGTTTGATTCTTAAAGAGCCTTAGGAAGTAATTTCAAAATACCATGCCATGCCTAGGTGATCACGGTCGTGTCAGATTCAGTTCAGTTCAGTCGCTCAGTCGTGTCCGACTCTTTGCCACCCCATGAATCGCAGCACGCCAGGCCTGCCTGTCCATCACCAACTCCCGGAGTTCACTCAGACTCGTGTCCATCGAGTCAGTGATGCCATCCAGCCATCTCATCCTCTGTCGTCCCCTTCTTCTCCTGCCCCCAATCCCTCCCAGCATCAGAGTCTTTTCCAATGAGTCAGCTCTTCGCATGAGGTGGCCAAAGTACTGGAGTTTCAGCTTTAGCCTAAGTCCTTCCAAAGAAATCCCAGGGCTGATCTCCTTCAGAATGGACTGGTTGGATCTCCTTGCAAGAATGTGCAAATATTTGGTTCCTGGTAGAAGCCAGACATATGCGTACATGGGCCAAAGTCATCAGTGGTTTCACCTGTTATTCTAGAGTGATTTCTGTTAGGGAAAGCTCTAGGGAGTCTCTTCAGTGGCTAGGAGAACCAAGGGAGATGTTGCTTCAGGGAAGAAGCTTTTCAGGCTAGTTAGTATGAGATAGTAAGAAAGGTCTAAGACAATATCCTATTAGAATCATGTCACCCTCTCTCTGCCTCCTCTCTAAGGTTGAGAGGATAAAACGGTTCTTGCAGTTTTATGTGGCTGGAGATAATATGTATATACTGCCTGTCCCATCCTAACCAGCTAATGAATTGGAGCAGCAATAAACAGTGAAAGTGGCAGTTAGAGTAGTTGTTATTGTTATCCTCGATGTCTTAAGATTATTCAGGTTGCTTCAGCCTGCATGGAATCTTCTGGACTTAAAATGTCTGAATTGACTGAATCAACCCCAGTTCCCATGAGCAAGAGTGTTTCCTCTCAGCTTCACTCAGATGAATGCTGACAAGGACAATCCCTCCATTCTCCTCAGCATCACTCTTCATCTTTTGAGACTTCTTTCCCCTTTAGGAAGTTTATTTACTTATTTTTTCTTGTTTAAAAAGATGAGTTTGGACCATCATTTCTCAAACCATTTTCTGCAGAACTCTAGTTCTATGGAATGTTCAGTGCTTTTCTGAAAAATCATTTTTCATTGTTCAAGTTCAAATAACTCTGAGAAATGATGAATTAAACAAGGAGAATCAGGTATTATTACTGTAGGATTTCTCAGAGTATTTAACTAAAATGTTAATGTGACTTGAAAATATCATGTATATTATTTCCTACATGTAGTTAACTTTTGGAAATTTCTTTTTCTCAGTCTATCTTCAGAACTAGTACTCCATGAATATTTTTGGGAAAACACTGCTTTAGGTAAATAGAGTAAATCTAGAAGAAATAAAACTTGAAAAAAATTTGTCATAGATTTCCTGCAGATAGAATGTAGAATGCTGCAGCTTAGGTAAAAATCAAGAAATTTAAAAAATAAATGAGGTAAGTGGTTTTTTTTTTTAGATAAGTATTTTAAACCTGAAGTTTGATTAGAACCATGAGAACCCACAAACAAATAGGAGATAAAAGAAATATCGATTTCAAGCTGTTTCTGAATCCCTGAGCAATATAAACTTAGACTGCCTCAAGGAGGAATTTTCTTTTCTTTCTTTTTCTTTAGATCAGTGACCTACCAGCCGGAAGCCATGTGTCATCCACCTAGATCTAATTTTAGGATAAGAATTTAAAAACATGCTTTGGTATTGTTACCTCTCAAATACACTCAGAAAAAAACATTTTAGGAGCTGAAGGGCAGTGTTGGTTTTTCTCATTGGATGTCTTGCAGTCAATAATGGGTATAATTTGTGCTTTAAGGGTAGATATTTTTCCCTTGTGGAATTCAATAAGTGAATTATTTTGAATGAAAAATAAACACAGCCTGCATCAGCTTAAAATTTTCCTGACATTCATGCCAGAAATGTTATTACCAAGGTAGACCAAAGTTATTTATCACTTCATCTGATCAAAAGCCCATATTTATAAAACATCACACCTGAGAAGCTTTTTGGAATGACTGGGAGTGACCATTCTTCCAGTCTGTCTAGGCCAGTCCTAGTAAGAAGGCTCCATCGTAGCTGGACTGTTGGTTCTGGCTTCTCTGGCTTAGTGGGACCCTGTTGCCTCTCATTTGTGACCTAACGGGTTTCCAGTCCAATACTTCATGATGTGGGAGAATCCTTCATGTGTATATTACTGTTAGAGATGTTAGATAAACTGAATCCTTTTATTGGCTTGAGTAAGTAATCCTTACTTGTCATTCTGGGAGGAGTAAAATTCTAAGGACTGTAAAATCCTGAACTGTGATGTTGGTTATTTTAACTGAGTAGATTTATGTGGATGTTCTGGGTGGTGGCAACAGCTAGAGTAAAAACATGGAAGCTTTAGTGTTGAGAGGACCTCAGATTTGAGTAGAAGAGCAACAGGAAATGAAGCTGTGGTATTATGTGGGGCCAGATCACAGAAGGTCTTGTATACCAAGCTAAAGTTTGGTTTAATTGCATAGCCCAGGATTTCCCAAACTTGAATCAGGTTCAGATCTCTTTTAAGGGAAATAATTCTCCTAAACCCCTGATATTGACTTCAATTATTTATAATATTACTTAATATGTATATTCATAAAACCATGTATAATGTCCTTAAGCTCATAGTTCTTATCCACTATAAAATTAAAATAAATTTATAAATTACTACATACAAGACTACAGAATCAACACACTAGTTTAATGAGATAGATAATATTGTTTTATTAATATTAGATAATTGCTGTCATTTTTTCCCTCTTAATAATAAAGAGCTAGTTTTTAGAATACCTGTCTGTTATTTTGTTGAGCCAATTTGATAATTCGTCTCAGTATAGTAGTTCTTAAACCTTTTTTTAAAAAGTAATCATTCATTTCATTCTAACGACTCCCCCTAGTTGGGAAGTTATTACTGCAAAGGTGGGGAGTGTGTAATTCTTTCCTACATAAAGTGAATATGGGATTTGATTTATCATAACATGCCTATACTGCTGTATACTGTGTGAACACTCAGCTTCTCCCGCGCAGTTCTCTATTAAAATTCTGTGAAACCTTTGTCTGTAAAACATGTTGTGACGTCATGTGGCTTTCATTCAGTATTGTTTACATTTTAAATCCTCTTCTCTTCTTTCCTAATTTGCCTGAGACCATTAAAGACACATTATTCTGTTGTACTGTATTGTTTCCATGATCATGATGTTAAATAAAAGATTCTGTTTATTAACTAATCTTTAAATATATTTATATTTGGCTGCACCAGATCTTATGTTAGTTGCAGCATGCAGAATCCTTGATCTTTGTTGTGGCATGTGGGATCTTTAGTTGTGACATGTAGGATCTAGTTCCCTGACCAAGGATTGAACCTGGGCTCCCTGCATTAGGAGAGCAGAGTCTTAGCCACTGGACCACCAGGGAAGTCCTAACTAATTTTTTTTTAATCTTACTCTATGAAAATTGTAAAATTGATCTGCAAATGAGAAATTTTGTTTTATAATCGGTAGAAGAATTCAACACGAGTGCCACAGCAGATGTGGGGTGATCACTCATGACATTAGCTCCTGACAAGCTAGCTAGGGGAGGGTGTCGAGGGATTGCTGCAGTAGAGCTTATGTCACTGAATGGCACTACCATCCATCAAGTTCTGCAACCAGAAACCAAGGTGTTACCCACGACACCTCTCTTTCTCATCCTACTGTATCTAATCCATCAACAAGGTTTGTCAATTTTACCTCTTAAATTTTTCTCATGACTCTGTCCACTTCTCTCCATCTTTTCCACCACAGTTCTAGTCCAAACCACCATCCTGGATGACAACAGTCACTCCTAGTTAGAAACTTATCTTCCATTCTAAGCTATCTAATTATTCCTCCAGTCTGCTGGCCTCAGAGACATTTTCAAAATGTAAATTTGATTTCTCAACCCTTAACCTGTTCACTTTTTAAACCCTTGCAGTGGTTGGCTTCTGCTGTTACTCTAAAGACCTTTAGCATGGTCTACGTCGGGAGACCTTCCCTTCCTTCTCCCACCACCTGGCCCTTGTTAAAGTTCCCTCTGCTTGGAGTGCTCTCTTCTCTGCCCCCTTCCACCGTCTTCACTACTAGCTCCTGCTGCTGCTGCTGTTAAGTCGCTTCAGTCGTGTCTGACTCTGTGCGACCCCATAGATGGCAGCCCACCAGGCTCTGCCGTCCCTGGGATTCTCCAGGCAAGAACACTGGAGTGGGTGCCATCGCCTTGTCCAGTGCATGAAAGTGAAAAGTGAAAGTGAAGTCGCTCAGTCGTGTCTGACTCTGGCGACCCCGCGGACTGCAGCCCACCAGGCTCCTCCGTCCATAGGGTTCTCCAGGCAGGAGTACTGGAGTGGGTGCCATCGCCTTCTCCAGTGCATGAAAGTGAAAAGTGAAAGTGAAGTCGCTCAGTCGTGTCTGACTCTGGCGACCCCGTGGACTGCAGCCCACCAGGCTCCTCCGTCCCTGGGGTTCTCCAGGCAGGAGCGCTGGAGCGGGGTGCCTTGGGGTTCTCCAGGCAGGAGCGCGGGAGCGGGGTGCCTTGGGGTTCTCCAGGCAGGAGTGCTGGAGCGGGG